>NC_052147.1:52749624-53430070 GCF_902713615.1 Scyliorhinus canicula
AGAGGATTGTAATCTGAATGAGGAAGTTTAAGATCACCACAAGAAGGAGAAATGGTTAGGAAAAATGTCTTTAAACAGGGTGACAAGAATGTGGAATTCACCACCTTAAACCGTTGCTCAAGCAGAGTTCATTCTTTAAGAGGATTAAACAGTTGTCTTTACAAAAGAAGACCATTAAAGGATATTGGGATTGAGGAGAGTGGAATTATAGACTACACAGTTCCTACAAAGAAAAATTGATGAGGTAAATGTGATAGTCACAAAACGTATTATAGTACTGTGACACTCTTAGGATTCTAAAGATCTGCCGTAAATTTATTATGATGTGGAATTGCCAGCGTTGGACTGGGGTGAGCACAGTAAGAAGTCTTATAACACCAGGTTAAAGTCCAACAGGTTTGTTTCAAATCACTAGCTTTCAGAGCCCTGCTCCTTCCTCAGGTGAATGAAGAGGTATGTTTCAGAAACATATATATAGACAAATTCAAAGATGCCAGACAATGCTTGGAATGAGGTAATTCAGTCTTTACAGATCCAGAGATAGGGATAACCCCAGGTTACCAAGCCAGGTCCTGGCTTGAGACAATTCACACCTCTTTAACCTGGGGTTAAAACACCCGTGTGCTCCTCTAATTATTGAATCACCTGTCATTATGGCCCTTCCAGTCTTCTTTGTTGCCCCCCCCCCCCCCCTCCCCGCCCTGTACAGTTGAGCAACCTGTGATGCTATGGACTTTGGCTCTTGCTGCACCCTCCAGATGAACGATCACCCTCATCAGTATTCAGAATAGAATTGGAGTGGGATGCAGTCAGAGCATTCCTTCACTGCCTGTTTCTTTATGACTATTTAGTGGTCACCCATTTCCCATATACCACAAAGCCCCAGGGTAACCATGCGATCCACTTAACTCTCAACCTCATGGCTTGCACCACAGATGCCAGCTGCTATTCAAGTTCCGAAACTCGGGTCTCAAGCTACTGCAACCCGAATACACTTCCTGCACAAATGGCTTTCCAGGACATGGGAAGCATCTTGCAATTCCCACATTGCAAAGAATGTGCATTTGAGGTTGGAATAGCCGTGCCATTACCTTATTTATTAACTAATATCCTTGTTACTGCTGATAAATCTCATCAATATTACTGAAGCTTTGCCAATACTAATAAATCTTACTACTACTGATAATTTGGGCAGTACGGAGGCACAGTGGTTGGCACTGCTGCCTCACAGCTCCAGGGACCAAGGTTCAATTCGGGCCTCAGGTGACAGTCCGTGTGGAGTTTGCACTTTCTCCCAGTGTCTGCGAGGAGACTTAATTAAATGCTCCGGTTTCCTCCCACTGTCCAAAGATCTGCAGGTTAGGTGGATTGGCCATGCTAAATTGCTCCTTAGTATCCAAAAGGTTAGGTGGGGTTACTGGGATAGGATGGAGGCGTGGGCTTAAATAGGGTGCTCTTTCCAAGGGACGGTGCAGACCTGATGGGCCAAATGGCCTCCTGCACCATAAATTCTACGATTCTAATCCCTACTAACACTCTTGCCCGCTGTGTCTGATTCTGCTGTCCTGGCTTTCCCCACTCTCTCTTCTATTTCTGCTCTGTTTAATCCTCCAAAGACTCACTCACCCCTTCTATCTCCAAAGTCTGACCACTTGTCCTGCCCCTCTCATGCTCTTTGCCACTCCAAAATCTCACTGCGCTCTTCCCCCCCCCCCCCCCCCCCCCAAATCTGATGCTCTTTAACCCTCTGAAGTGTCACTGCGCTCTCTCCCCATCTCACACGGTTCAACCCTCTGAATTCCCGCCCTAATATATTGAAGCACATTGAAGAACCGCTTTCTGGTAATTTATATTTCACCATTCAGTTAAGGGTTAAAAAATAGAAAGCATTTAATTAAGCTCATACAAGAACTTACAAAAATAAGGGACAGCACATGTAAAGATTGTATTTCAACACTTTTGACGTACCAATTTGCATTTATCTATCTGCAAGGTACATTCCACGACTAAACATCAGTAGATTAGTACAATGTTTCACTATAAAGAATCAGTTATGGGAACTGCTGAGGATGTTTGAATTTTTTCATAAGTTTAGTTCTTGATTCGTACTATACTATCAGGATCCCACTGTATCTGTATGTCATTGTGCCACTTTGATAACTGCAAATTATTCTCCTAATTCCTACTATTAGTGCAGTGCGTAATTCAGTGCAGTGCGTAATTCAGTGCAGTGCGTAATTCAGTGCAGTGCGTAATTCAGATCAAAGATATTTTACTTGTTCAGTCAAAGAACAATATTTTGTTAAACATGGCAATTACCGAAAAAACTTGGATTCATATAGCACTTTTTGCAATCTGCGGACATTCGAAAGAATGTCATGGCCAATTAAGTAATTTTGAAGTTTAGTCACTGTTGCCAAGACTCTGGTACCACTATTAATCTTGTATTGGTACTCTATAAAAGGGGCTCAATCTCAATTAGATATCAATACATCAGTTAGAAGGAAAGAACGGCTCAGTAGTAGAAACTATTTGTTGTAATTTTGTTGCAAATGTTCAGGTCATTCTGGAAAACATGATTTAAACCATCAAATGGCAAAACCTATTTTTTTTAAATATTTTTGTTTATATGTACATTAAAGGAAATAAATAGAATCCGTAACTCAAGACAATCGTGGCATTTATGATTGAGAAAAACAATACAAGATAGCACAACTATAACCCGACATAAACATAGAAGCACCACACAGGAGCAATACAAACTTCTATACTACAATATTACAGCTTCCTTAGATAATATTCAAAACTTGTGATTGGAATAGCAGATATGTAACATCACAGACACTCTTCATAATATCTGCATGTAAGAATTATGAAGTGTTCTTTTCCAGGCCTTAATTTTACACAGCAAAGTATAGATTTTGTGCTGCTCATATCCCAACATTCACCATGGCCTAGGCACTCATCATTAAATATTTAGAGTACCCAATTCATTTTTTCCAATAAAGGGGCAATTTAGCATGGCCAATGCACCTAGCCTACATATCTTTTTGGGTTGTGGGGGTCAAACCCATGCAGACACGGAGAATGTGCAAACTCCACACGGACAATGACCCAGGGCCGGAATTCGAACCCGGGTCCTCAGCGCTGTAGGCAGCAGTGTTAACCACTGTGCCACCGTGCTGCGCTGGCACTCATCATACCTGTGCACAATGGCCTCCATTGGCTTCCTGTCCAACAGTGCCTCATCCTGGTTTTCAAATTCCTTCAAGGCCTCACCTCTCATCATCTCTGTAATCTCCTCCAACCTCTAAAATCTTCTGAGATCCCTGCACTTCTCCAAATTCTGTCTCTTGTGTATCCCCAGTTTTAATAATTAGGATATTGCCTCTGTGCTTTCAATATCTAGGCATTAAGCCGTGGAATTTTTTTTCCCCCTAAACCTCTCTACCTATCTCTTTATAATGCTCCTTAAAAACTACCTCTTTGATCAATCTGTCAGTTATCTGCCTTAATATCTCCTTATGTGGCTCAGTGTCAAATGTTGCTCACTAATGCTTCTGTGAAGTGCCCTTGAGTGTTTTATTATGTTAAAGGTGTTATATAAATATAAGTTGTTGTTTCTGTTCAAATACCAAGAGGAGGATCAAATTAGCTAATGGAAATAAAATTAAAAAGGAAATATCTCATTTTAAAGTGCTTCAGGTTAAAAGCAGCACTTCTGAACTGTTTTCATTGTTATACACAAGTGTCTAGTGCTATATAATTAGTGGTTGTGCTTTCTGCAACCAAGGCTTTACTCTGAAATTCTCTTCTTAAACCTCTTGGACTCACTCTGCTTCTCTAAAATGCTTTTTAAAACCTACCTCTTTAACCAAGCTTTTAGTCACCCCCTGATACCTCCTCCTTTCATTCAGTGTTAATTTCATTCTGATTACACACCCAAAGCATCTCAGGGCATTTTGGTGCATTAAAAAATAATTATTTATGCAAGTGGTAGCTGCTGTTACCTAACTTTGCTTATATTGTAAACGACTTGATCATACAGTGTTAATTGTGGAAGTTAAAGTTAGGTGTATATAGTGGGGCAACGGAGCATTCGTTGGATAATTACATGTCAACATATAAAGAGACACTTTTTGATACTGGTGGTCAGCTAACAGGGCCAGGAGTTATACATTGTGAATAATTCTAAAACTGAGTAAGGATTGACTTCTGCTCTCCTCCTTCGCCAACTGATGGAGGTTTATGGCATTTACAAAACAGTATGGTCCAACTTAATTTATTTGCCCAGAATTCTAAATAGTACAGGAGATCTTGTGTATGTTTTTTTAATATAAATTTAGAGTACCCAACTCTTTTTTTTCCAATTAAGGGGCAATTTAGCATGGCCAATCCACCTATCCTGCCCATCTTTGAATTGTGGGGGTGAGACCCACGCAGACACGGGGAGAATGTGCAAACTCCACATGAACAGTGACCTGGGGCCGGGATCGAACCCGGGTCCTCGGCGCCATGAGACAGCAGTGCTAACCACTGTGCGACCGTGCTGCCCCACTCATGTATATTCGTTCGTTGCACATAAAGATAATGCCAAACAGATCAAGGACAATAACAGATTATAAGTAGCCTGACAAATAATTAATTCACAAAAGTGGTTGTGAGCAATTGAGTTGCTTAAATGGAATGGAACACGAGCACCCATCTGGTATTCTATTTCTGAACCCAATGCTAAATTGATGTTTGAGCCAAAAAAAATTAATGGAGTACCAATTCTGTATTGATGCACATTACAGTACAGGTGCACACCATTTAAATAGCTCTTTGGAGAGGCTACAGAAAGCTATAGTCTAAAACCTAGGCTTGCATGTTGGCAGTGGCAGCAGTAGTCTTAAAAAAAATTTTCTTGCAGCTTTATAGCTTTGAGAAATTATCAGTAGTGAGCTTCATAAAGAGATTTCTATTCCACTTTTCATGATTGGCCCACTACCACAATGTCGCTTTAGTGTATTTTATCATTATGCTTATGATTATAAGACCGTCTTATCACGAAGATTAAATACAGAAGGAAAACATTAACATAACACTTGGTTACAAAGTACAACTGCATCAAGCAAAAAGCCCAGTGAAAAGGTTGTAGAACTCTTGATTTATCATATTGTTCCTGAAGCAACTTCCATTTTAATGAAAGCATATAATGATAATATAACATGTTATCTTACACCAGTAATTTTAGCAGTCCCTATTGAGACAATACCTGTCACACTAAATCCCACCACCAGTGGGTACATTCTTGATTTCTCAGACAGACATGCACAATTTATTTAGATTCTCACCTTCAAATCAATGTGGAGCAATGTGGGTAGAAGCCAACACAAAAATGGCATTTCAAATTGTAAAGAATGAGCCCCCTTCTGAGTCCATCTCATACCAAGTTAAAGTCGCATTGCATGTCTGGATCGTATGCACTTTTTGGCAGTCTTAGCAGAAACTGTATAGAATCAGGCTACCACCATCTGAAACTGGTGGTGTTGCCCCCTCCTAATCTCTAGCAGCAATCCTATAACATCTCTCCCAAAAGGTTATTGATTATGCCAGAGCCCGGACGGACAGAGAGACATTTCAGCAGCAGTTAGATGATCAACAGTCAGGACCCAAGTTAATGTTTACACTACCTAACCAAATACAGTGACAAATCGACTGTAGATACCTTCTTAGCTTCAATAGCATCAGTTGCTCTTTTGAGAAGTTTTGATTTTTTTAAAACCTCATATCTACCTTTGGGATAGCAAAATCTGAGAAGAGGGGAAGGAAACCTTGGTGTAACCAAGCAAACCATGTTAAAAGGCTAACCTTGGCCTCTAAAGTAGATCTCTAATATAAATTAGTTTTCAACTAAAAGGGACCCTGCAATCTGGACCAAATACTTGTGCTGATTTATTTTTTCAACCGTACTAAAGTTGGGCCAAATTTTGATTAAGTGAGTCAAGATTCATATGAAATTTGCTGCTTTATTCCACCGTAAAGTGAAGATAAACTGTTATAATCAGTTTTACTTATTACCATTAATACAACTTGTTGTTGCATCATAAAGAAAATGCATGCTATTCAGAGATGTCTTTATTTAAAGCTCATTTTCTAACTCCGCCTCCTGTGACCCATCCTCCTCACAGCCCTTTGCTGTTCCAATGGCCCTGTTTTTTTAAAGCGCAACTCCAGTGTCAGCTTGAAGTCTCCACCCCGCGCCCCACCCCCAACCGAGCCAAAAGGAATCCACCAACCTAACTTGGAGATATCGAAAGAAATAGTCCTCCCAACCACAATAAGTGTGAACAATCACTACGAGAACGTCAAAGGATTGTTTTCATTGTCTCCAGTGCACAGGCCCAATACACTCCATCTGAGAACCAATTTATATTTAGTGATCCCCTGCAGATTGGCCTTTTTTTTTCTTAAACTTGTTTTACATCAAAGTTTTCTTTTCCCAGGACACAGGTCTGAAAGTCCAAAGTGTTAGCAACTTTGAAAGTTCTGCCGTTACTCTGGTTGAGATCAATCTACTCAAAAGACAGGCCAGGATCAAACAGGTACCTTCCTGGATTATGTTTATACCATAAAATACAGGGACATTAGTTATTAACCTTTTCAATTAATCTTCATAAGCAGCCGGGAAAATATCGACTATGATCCCACCTCTTCCCGGTCCCCATTCTGCCCCTCTTGAATCGGGACAGTAAAGATCAACTTCTTCATCCGCCAAACTGTCATACTGGCAACCCAGTACACCAACTCAAGTGGAACAACCACTTCTCCCAAACAACAAGCAGCACAGCGTTAGGGAAATTGCCAGAATTTAACTAAAGAAGCTTCACGATTCGAAAGAGAATATAAGAGTGGTGAAACGTTAGCCAGTTAGGAATTGTAAAACGAAGCGACTGCACACTGTTAAGTGGACGTTCAGAAGCAGTTATTCCCCCCGGTTTTAAACACCTCGGTACACTTTGCAAGCAATCGTACAGCACAGGAGGTTCGACGAATTGGCCTTTTGAAATGAATGCTTCGCATTAACCTTGGTGCTGGAACCTCCAAAAAAAACTGTCACGATGATTTTCTGAGTTGTGTAATGTTGCAAACATGGTGTTTAGAAGAAGCCTCGCAATCTGCCCATATCTCCAGCACTGCAGGAACGCTCGCACACCAGAAAAATAAAGCCACAGTTCCAACACCCACCTTAATACAGAGAGGAGACTTTTGCAACTTCCTTCTGTCGACCAGCCGGGTACAGTGCAGGGCAGGGAGACAGATCTTTTTTTGAGAGGTTTTCTTTTATTTTCACGGAAAAGTAGTCTCTCGGAGACATTCGCCCGGATACATTGTGGACCTACATGGCAGGTTGCTTCCAAAAGCCTCCGTTATGTGTCCACACAAGCTGCAGCTCTCCAAACACCCCTCCTCTCCCTCCCCCCCTTGAGCTTCCAGTCTCCTCGCTCTGGGGGCTCGAGAGCGTCGAAACTACGGGAAAAGATACTGGGTGATTGACAGCTCGTCAGGTGCGCGCCCCTTGATTGGAGGGAAACGTCGCCCGGGCAACAAGGGCCGATCGGTCATTGGCTGGTAACTTGTATGGGTGGCCCGCCTTCCCCGGCCTGCACCAATCAGAATGTGGGAGAATGTGCGGCAGGGCAGCGCGTGCCCGCCCGGGCCCGGCCAGCGGAAGCGTGGGCAGCTTCTGAACCCACACACAGAGGGAGAGAGGCTGTTAGTGTTCTTACTCACACCTCCACACAGAGACACGCTGCTCTCCTGTCTGTGCGATCACCCCGCTGCACGGGGGGGGGGGGGGGGGTCTAGTGTCAGTGGTGCTTTTCCAGGCTTTATCAAAGTGGCCAAACACACACATACCAGAAGCCGAAAGAATTAAAAACCCCCGTCAGTCGCGCGGCGGGAGTTGCAAAGTGCCCCGGAAAGGAGCCTTCCCACCCTGGAAGAGCTGCCGGCTTCTCTTGGGCAATCGCTGAGCTAATCTTTGACAGACCCATCCATCCTTGCTTGCGCGTGAACACTTCCACACGCACTCGGCGGGGGGAGTCAGCATTCCTCGCCAATTCGTGCTTGCTTTTGCAAGCAAAACTAAGTTGGCCTCTTTGCGGGGAATTTCATCCACTTGGCTGATTTATTTGTCGACGTTTGGGTCGCTAGAGATCCGCGTTTTTATGTTCTTTCTATATTTACGCTCGGGGTAAAGTTAAAGGGAGCAACCATTGTAACGGTGCCCTGTCGACCCTTTCGGGAGAGGTAGGTTTTGTGGGCGCGAAGAGTCCTTGTCAAACTGGGGGGGGGGGGGGGGGGGGGGGGGGGAATTAAGAGTTGATTACAGGCGAGGTAAGAAATGGGTATAAATTAAATTGTCTAATTATGTTACCGCGTGTTGAAGAGCTACGATTTGGGGGATGTCATTATAATCGTGCTGGTCAACAATTTGCAGTTGCATTCAAAGTTTTTAAAATAATACTTAGGCGCTTGATAGAAGTATGAGGGGCAACGGAAATTGAGCTCAAACTTTAATACTTCGGAAGGTTGAGCAAAAGCGTAAAGGAAGGTCTTAAAAGAGGTTTAGGGAAAGTATTCCAGATAGGGCTTGTCAAAGAAACCGTTTAAGGGTTGGAGGTATGTACTTCTAGAGCTGGAAGAGGTTACAAAGATAGGAAGATGAACAACGAACTATACAGCATAGAAACAGGCCCTTCGGCCCTCCAAACCTGTGCCGCTTATGATGCCGGTCTAAACTAAATGCTTCTGCACTTCAGAGGTTCGTATCCCTCTATTCCCATCCTATTCATGTATTCGTCAAGATGACTCTTAAACGCTTCTATCTTATCTGCTTCCACCACCTCCCCTGGCAGCACATTGCAGGCACTTACCACCCGCTGTGTAAAGAAAACTTGCCTCGCACATCTCTAAATATTCCCCCTCACACCTTAAACCTTTGTCCCCTAGAATAGAAAAGCATCCAACTATCCACTCTGCCATGCCACTCATAATTTTGTAAACCTCTTATCAGGTCATCTCTCAAACTCCTTCATTCTGGTGAAAACAATCCGAGTTTATCCAACCTCTCCTCATCGCAGATACCCTCCAGGTCAGGCAACATCCTGGTAACCCTCTTCCGTACTCTCTCCAAAGCATCCACATCCTTCTGATAGTGTGGTGATCAGAATTATACGCAATATTCCAAATGTGGCCTAACTAAGATTGTGTACAGCTGCAGCATGACCCACCAATTTTTCTTCTCAATGCCCTGACCGATGAAGGCAAGCATGCCGTATGCCTTCTGGACTACCTTATCCATCTGTGTTGCCACTTTCAGTGCTCTGTGGACCTGTATGGCCAGGTCTCGCTGCCTGTCAATATTGCTAAGGGTTCTGCCATTTGCTATATAATTCCTACCTGTATTAGACCTTCCAAAATGCATTATCTCACATTTGTCCAGATTAAACTCAATCTACCATTTCTCTGCTCAAGTCTCCAACCAATCTATATCTTGCTGTATCCTCTGACAATCCTCTTCACTATCCGCAACTCCACCAATCTTTGTCATCCCCAAACTTACTAATCAGACCAGCTACATTTTCTTCCAAATCACTTGTATATACTACAAACAACAAAGGTCCCACCACTGATCCCTGCGGAACACCACTAGTCACAGCCTTCCACCGAAAAGCACCCTTCCACTGCTACCTCTGTCTTCTATGACTGAGCCAGTTCTGTATCTATCTTGCTAGCTCACCTCAGATCCCATGTGACTTCACCTTTTGTACCAGTCTGCCATGAGGGACCTTGCCAAAGGCTTTACTGAGGTCCATGGAGACAACATCCACTGTCCTTCCTTCATCGATCATCTTCGTCATTTCCTCAAAAAACTCGATCAAGTTAGTGAGACATGACCTCTCTTCACAAGAATATATAATTTGAGGTATTAAGATGTAGGCCATTGAGGATGAGAGTGATGGGCAAGTGGACAAATAGGAAATATCAGTGATTGTCAAACTCGGGGGCGCAACCCGCGGGTGGGTCGCAGGCGGATGTCAGGAGGGTCGCGGAGCCGTCCTTCGCGGCACTCCCAATCGCGCAGATCCGCACGCACCGGCCGCAGCAGCCGGCTTTTAATAACGTCAGCTGCACATGCGCAGGCGCACCAATGATTGGGCACGCATGCGCAGTGCAGCCGCATTTTTTGTACATGTTCGCAGCCATTTTGAAGGCCACTTGCAGCCTGCTGCTGCAGAGATGCAGTAGATTTTTAAAAAAAATTCTACCTAATCTTCCTGCCTAAAGGTGGCAGAGAGCAGGTCACGCCCCCCGAACGTTGACGTCACGTGCTTTGGGCATGATTGCGATTCCTCCATTTGGTTAGCAGCAAACAAGCAACATAACAGTAAAATTTAAAATGGATCGTTTTGTTATAAAGAAGAGAGGGCCAGAGACACAAACAGGCCAGGATCTCACAACTAAACCTGCTGAAGAGAGTGACTCGAGAATCCACAGCAGGACAAAGTAGTGTCGGTGTGAGCGTTCAGGAGGGTCCACACCAGGACAAAGCAGTGCTGGTGTGAGCGTTCAGGAGAGTCCACACCAGGACAAAGCAGTGCTGATGTGAGCATTCAGGAGAGTCCACACCAGGACAAAGCAGTGCTGGTGTGAGCTCCAGGGCCTCTGGTGAACAGCCCAATAAGAAGAAACTGAAATCAGGCACAAAGCAATATAAAGACAATTTTTTAAGGTATGGATTTATTAATTGTGCCAATGCAAATCAGGATGCAAGGCCCATGTGCGTTATATCCCGGGAAGTGCTGGCAAATGAAAGTTTAAAACCCTCAAAACTTCAAAGGCATTTGAAGACTAAGCATGGCGAGTTTGAGGACAAACCTCTTGATTTTTTTCAAAGGATGCAATGAGAACTTTAATCGTCAGCTGAAGTCCTCAGCAGAAATATTACATTGAACGACAAAGTACAATTAGCCTCTTACATGGTAGCTTACCGTGTAGCTAAAGAGAAAATGTCCCACACTGTAGCAGAGAGATTAATTCTTCCTGCAGCATTAGATATAGTTCGTACGGTCATAGATGAGAGGTTCGTTGAAAAAGTGACATGCATCCCACTTAGTGATGGCACAGTGGCTCGCCTAATTTCTGATATTGCTGAGAATTTAGAACCCCAGCTTATTTCTCATTTAAAATCAGTGCAGGCGTTCTCAATACAACTAGATGAAAGTTCAGACGTTTCAGATTGTGCAACCTTGCTAGTTTACGTTAGGTATGTTTGGCACAATGAATTTGTTGAAGATTTGCTGTGCTACCTGACTTTAGCAACCCACACGACTGACGCAGAAATTTTTGAAGTTTTGAATAATTTTGTGGTTGGAAAGTGCGGGTTCGACTGGGTACATTGCAGAAGAATCACAAGTGATGGAGCAGCCAACATGACTGGGAAAAACAGCGGAGTTATAGTGAGGAGTAAGGAGACAGCTGGTCAGGACATTGTTTGGAATCATTGTTTTATTCACCATGAGGCACTGGCATCGAAAGGAATTCCATCCAATCTTTTTTTTTAAATTTAGAGTACCCAATTAATTTTTTCCAAATAAGGGGCAATTTAGTGTGGCCAATTCACCTACCCTGCACATCTTTTGGATTGTGGGGGCGAAATCCACACAAACACGGGGAGAATGTGCATTCCATCCAATCTTGAAGTGGTGTTGAAAGGAATACTGAAAGTTGTGAATTTCATTAAACACAGCCCACTCAATACCAGACTTTTTGACACTCTGTGTTCCGATATGGGGGTTGAGCACACATATTTATTGTTCCACACAGAAGTACATTGGCTGTCAAAGGGTCGGGTGCTACTCAGAGTTGACGAACTGAGGTACGAAATCCACGCTTTCCTCCTTGAGAAATTGTCCCCAAGGCTGATTCGTTTGCTGATGAAACTGGTCTTACAATGTCTTACCTTGCAGACATCTTTTCAATTCTAAATGAACTGAACCTTAAATTGCAAGGGAAGGATGATGATTGCTTTCGGCACTCGGAAGAAATCGAAGCTTTCCAAAAGATATTGAAAGTTTGGCAATTGCGAGTGCGAAGCCAAAACTACTACATGTTTCCCACACTGCTACGACACATCGAAGAAAACAGCATTAGTAAGGAGACTCTAAATGAATTGGCAAGCCTTATTCAGTTGCATCTGGCTGCGCTGATCGAGAATTTTGGTAGCTACTTTCCAGAGGAGAAGTTTAAGATTTTGAGAGAGAAGAGATGGGTGAAAATTCCCTTTGAGTTTGAGACCCCAGAATCAGTTCTTAACTTGCAGCTGACTCCAAATGAAGAAATTGAGCTTATGCGTCTCAGCTGTGACAGCATATTACAAACACGGCACAAGTCAATGAAGCTGTCAGCATTCTGGAGTAGCATCTCTGAGGAATATCCGGAGCTGAGTAAAACAAGCCTTTTGTTGCTCTTGCCCTTCACAACGACCTGACTTGTGCAAGGTTGGATTTTCCGTCCTCACAAAGATGAAGACAACACAAAGGAACCGGCTGAATCCTGCACCCGATATGCACATAACCCTCTCTTCCTGTGAACCTGATTGGAGTGAGATCGTGAGGACCAAGCAGGCTCACCTCTCACATTAATGGTAAGAGAAAATGGTGGGTTGCGAAGCTCGGCCGGCGTGGGTCACGAAGGTCGGCCGTCGTGGGTCGTGAAGGTCGGCTGGATTGGGTCCTGAAGGTTGGCCAGTTGGTAAAAATGTGTCCCCGGAAAAAAAGTTTGAAGAACACTCGTTTACAGAAGGGGGAAGATGGGAGAATAGCTAGCAATGCATTGGAATAATTGACAATGTACTGGGGGCGGGATTCTGTGATCCTGAGGCTAAGTGCTGACGCCGTCGGAAACGCCGTCGCATTTCTCGACAGCGTCAACACGGTCTCAGGATCAGCAATTCTGGCCCCCACAGGGCGCCAGCACAGCACTGGAGCGATCCTCGCCCCTCCAGCTGCTGATCCTGGAGTGAACTGGGGTCCGCGGGGTCCGCGCATGCGCAGTGTCACCAGCGCCAACACGCGCATATGCAGTGGCACTATGCGCATTGGCTCCCTTCTCCGCGGCAGCCCCGACGCAACATGGCGCAGGACTACAGGGCCTGGCGCGTAGGAAAGGAGGCCCCCAGCCAGAGAGACCAGCCCGCCGATCGGTGGGCCCCGTTTGCGGACCAGGCCACATCGGAGGCCCCCCCTCCGGGGCCGGACCCCCCCCCACCCCTCCCACAGGCCGTCCCCGGATCCTTCCATGCCAAGGTCTGCCGGATGAGAGCAGGTGTGAACGGCACCGGCTGGACTCGGGTTTTTAACGACGGCCGCTCGGCCCATCCGGTGTAGAGCAGCCCCCGACCGGCACCGCGCCAACCACGCCGGCGCCGATTCTCCACTTTGCGGAGAATCGCATTGAGGTGGCATGGCGCGATTCACACCGGTCACGGGGATTCTCCGGCCCGGCCCTGGGCTGAGAGAATCCTGCCCTGGATGTGAGAGTGAACAGTCTTTTTTTTTAATGTATTTTATTACAAACATGTATCAAAACATGTTACAACAAATAAACATCCCATGAACAGTCTTTGTGATAGGGTGGGAAGCTCAGTTCTGGGTTGAACTGAACACTAATGTTGTGAAAATTCTATTTAGTTCAAAACCTGGGAAAGTGGCTGGGGAGAGGTCTGAGGTTGTTGATGAGGGAATGAGTTTTTGCTTGGATGGCAGGTGATGGCTACAGTGTTCTTGAGCCTTAGCTCAATGAAATTGAAGTTTATCCAACATGGGATGTCAGATCAGCATTTTGGTAGCACAGAGACATGGTCCAAGAGAGGTAGAGCTGGATGGCTTTGTTGTAAAAGCATAATCCACATGTAAAGGAGATTGCGAAGGATACATCCTTGGGGTACTCCTTTTTCTTTATAAATTTAATGTACCCAATTAATTTTTTCCAATTGAGGGGTAATTTAGCGTGGCCAATCCACCTACCCTGCACATCTTTGGGTTGTGGGGGCGAGACCCACGCAAACACGGGGAGAATGTGCAAACTCCACACAGACAGTGACCCGGAGCTGGGATCGAACCTGGGACCTCAGCGCCGTGAGGCTGCAGTGCTAACTTGAGGTACTCCTTAAGTGACAGTGTGGAAGTGGGAACAGAACCTGTTGCTGGGGTTGCTCTGGTTACTATTGGGTAAGTAAGAGTGAAGCAAGCACAGGAAGTCAGCTAAGGTGGACAAAGTTTTCTTATTTTTATTTGTTCATAGGTTGCGTGTGTCACTGGCGAGACCAACATTTATGTCCTTCACTAATTACCTTTGGTGGTAGTGAGACGCCTCCTTGAACCGCTACCATCCGTATGTTGAAGGTACATCGGCAGTGCTGTTAGGAAGGGAGCTCCAGGATTTTGACACAGTGACAGTGAAGGAACAGCGATAGAGTTCCAAGTCAGGATGGCATGTGGTTTTGAAGACAAGCTGAAAGCGGTGGTGTCCCCAAGCATCTGCTTCCCTTGTCCTTCAGGGTGGTAAAGGCACAGGTTTGGAGGATGCTGTACAAGAAGCCTTGGTGATTTCCTGCAGTGCATCTTGCACGTGGTACACTCTGCTGCTACTTTTTCGGCAGTGGAGAGAGTAAATGTTGAAGATGGTGCCTATTGGATGGTGCCCAGCTTTGCATTTGTTGAGCTGCACTTATCCAGGCAAATGGTGAGTACTCCACAACACCTTAGTCTTTGTGCCTTGAAAATGTGGACAAGCCTTTGGGAATCAGAAGATGAATTACCCACTGCCAATTCCCAGCCTCAGGCCTGTTCTTGTAGCCACAATATTTATATGGCTGGTCACCCCCATCCCCCCTCAATGGTGTTGTGTGTCCCCCCGCCCCCACCTCAGGATGTTCCCCTGCGGGATTCAGCATTGACAATGCCATTGAATGTCAAGGGGAGATGGTTAGATTCTCTCTTGTTGGAGAGGACCATTACCTGGCACTTCTGTGGTATAAATGTTACTTGCCATTTATCAGCCCAAGCCGGAACATTGCCCAGGTCTTATATGGACACAGACTGCTTCAGTAGCTGAGGAGTTACATAGAACAGTACAGCACAGAACAGGCCCTACGGCCCTCGATGTTGTGCCGAGCAATGATCACCCCACTTAAACCCACGTAACCCGTATCCCAACAATCCCCCCATTAACCTTACACTACGGGCAATTTAGCATGGCCAATCCACCTAACCCGCACATCTTTGGACTGTGGGAGGAAACCGGAGCACCCGGAGGAAACCCACGCACACACAGGGAGGACGTGCAGACTCCACACAGACAGTGACCCATCCCGGAATCGAACCTGGGACCCTGGAGCTGTGAAGCATTGATGCTAACCACCATGCTACCGTGAGGCCCTTACGAATGGTGCTGAACATTGTGCAGTTATCCACGAACAGCCCCACTTCTGGCCTTATGGTGGAAGGAAGGTCATTGATGGAGCATCTGAAAATGGTTGAGCCTAGGATGCTACCCTGAGGAACTCCTGCAGTGATGTCATGGGGCTGAGATGATTGATCTCCAACAACTATAACCCTTTTCCTTTGTGCTAGGTATGACTCCAGCTGGTAGAGAGCTTATCCCCTTGATTTCCATCGACTTCCGTTTTGCTGGAGCTCCTTGATGCCACACTCAGTCAAATGTTGCTTTGATGTCAAAGGCAGTCACTCTCACCTCACCACTTGCGTTTAGCTCTTTTGACCATGTTTGGACCAAGGTTGTAATAAGGTCAGGAGCTGAGTGACCCTGGTGGAACGAAAACTAGCTTCAGTAAGCAGGTTATTGCTGTGTAAGTGCCATTAGATAGCACTGTGGACAAGCCCAAACATGACTTTACCGGTGTCGAAGTAGGCTGATGGGGCGGTTATTAGCCAGGTTGGAATTGTCTTGATTTTTGGGGACAGGTCATACTTGGGCAATTTTTCACATAGGTGTCAGAGTTGTAGTTGTACTGGAACAGGTTGGCTAGAGGTACGGCTAGTTCTGGAACACAAATCTATTGCTGGAATGTTCTTCAGGGTCCATAGCCTTTGCAGTATCCGGCACCTTTGGTGAATCCAATTAACTGAAGACTGGCACCTGTGATGCTTGGATCCTCAGGAAGAGGCCGAGATGGATCATCCAGTTGGCACTTCAGCCTTGTCTTTTGCACTGTTGTGCTCGACTCTCCTGTCATTGACAATGGGGATATTTGTGGAGTCAATATCTCCTGTTAGTTCTTTGGTTGTTCACCAAATTCATGGCTGGAGTAGCAGGATTCCAGAGCTTAGATGTGATTTGTTGGTTGTAGGATTGCTTAGCTCTCTCTATCGCATGCTGCGTCTGCTATTTGGCATGCAAATGGTCCTGTGTTGTAGCGTCACCAGGCTGACACCTTATTTTAGGTATTCCTGGTGCTGCTCCTGGCATGCTCTGGCATGTTGAATAAGTATTAAAGAAGGATTGTGTAATTCACTGTGTCAGAGCAGAAAGGATAGTTGTGGAAAATGTTGATTCAGAGCTATGATACAGTCAGGAATCTGATTTGAGCGGTTCAGACCAAATCCGGGGAGAATTGAGCATGGGTCTGCAAGATAACAATGTACTTACAGACCCTGGAGAGGAAGAAGGGATTGGAAATAGAGACAGAGGCCGGTGGCGACTATGGAGGAGTAGGTTGCACATTTGGTGGCTCCCGCTCTGGTTGGACTTTTGGACCTTTCCCCGGACTTTTCTTCGGAAGATTTGTTGGCTGAGGCAGCTGGGCATGGTTTCCTCACATTGGTTTATGAATAAAGTATTAGAAGTGTGCGAAAGGGCAGGAACAAGAAGCCAGTAGTGAGTGGTGTGGAAGCTGGAACGGGAGTCAGTATGGCTGAGGGACGGACCCCTGGGGTGGCAGCGAAGCGTGCAGCGGACCCAGTGATGCAATCCATCCAGGATGGTTTCACCAAACAAAAGCGTAAATGTCTGGACCCGATCAAGGAGTCAATTGATCGCCTGGAAAGCAGATTGGACGCCCAGGACTGGGCGATTCAGAAGATGGAGAAGGCGCTGCTGGGACAAGAGGAGCACCAAACAGCGGTGGAGTTGGAGGTGGGGGATGCTTCGAGAGCAGCAAGAAAGGCTCTTGGAAAAGGTGGAAGCCCTTGAGAACCGGTCCCGCCGACAGAATCTAAGAATCGTCGGGCTTCTGGAGGGGGCTGAGGGAGCAGATGCAGGAGCATACGTGGAGGGCATGTTCGATTAGCTGCTTGGTGAGGGGGCATTCCCCTGACCGCTGGAGGTGGACAGGGTGTACCGGGCGCTTGCCAGGAAGCAGCGGGCGGGGGACCCTCCGAGGGGCAATGGTGGTGAGATTCCACAGGTTCCTGGATATGGAATGTATTCTGCGGTGGGCCAAGCGCACGCGGAGTTACAAGTGGGAGAATAGCATCCTGCAGGTGTACCAGGACCTGAGCGTGGAGGTAGCGAGGAAGAGGGCAGGCTTCAATCAGGTCACGGCAATCTTCTTTTTTTTTCTTTTTATAAATTTAGAGTACCCAATTATTTTTTCCAATTAAGGGGCAATTTAGAGTGGCCAATCCACCTACTCTGCACATTTTTGGGTTGTGGGGGCGAAACCCACGCAGACACGGGGAGAATGTGCAAACTCCATACGGACAGTGACCCAGAGCCGGGATCGAACCTGGGACCTCAGCGCCGTGAGGCGGTTGTGCTAACCACTAGGCCACCGTGCTGCCCCGTAGGCAATCTTCCTAAAGAAGCAGGTGAAGTTCGGCCTGCTGTACCCGGCGTGCCTGTGGGTTACGCATGAAGACCAACACCATTATTTTGAGTCGCCCGATGAGGCGCTGGACTATGCAAAAAGAAAAGGACTGGTGGGAGCTTGAGACCTTTTAGACAAGACAAGGTTTGTTAAGGGCAGGCAGTTGGGGGCCAATGTTAGAAAGCTGCTCAATGTGATTATGATGCCCCCGGAAGGTAGGGAAGTTGAAGTGGTGGTTGCGATGGACGCGGAAAAAACGTTCGGCCGGGTCGAGTGGGATTACTTATGGGAGGTGCTGGAGTAGTTCGGGTTTGGGAGGGGCTTTGTTGACTGGGTTAGGCTGCTGTACCGAGCTCCAGTAGCTAGTGTACGGACAAATAGGACGACGTCGGAATATTTCAGACTACACCGGGGGAATGAGACAGGGATGTCCCATCTCCCCACTGCTGTTTGCGCTGGCAATAGAGCTACTGGCAATTCCTCTGAGAGCCTCAAGGGGATGGAAAGGGGTGGTCTGCGGGGGGAGGGGGGGGCGGTTGGTGGAGCACAGAGTCTCGTTGTATGTGGATGACATATGTCTCAGACCAATGGAGGGGATGGGGGAAATTATGGGAATCCTGGGAGAATTCGTTGGGTTTTCGGGTTACAAGCTCAATATGAGGAAGAACGAGTTGTTTGTGGTGCAGGCGAGGGGTCAGGAGAGGCAACTAGGGGAACTACCGTTCAGAGTGGTGGAGGACAGTTTTAGATACTTGGGTATTCAGGTGGTGAGGGATTGGGACAGGCGACACAAATTGAACCTGGCCCGGTTGGTGGACCAGATGAAGGAGGATTTTTGGAGATGGGACGCGCACCTGCTGTCTCTGGCGGGTAGGGTGCAGTCGGTAAAAATGACGGTCCTCCCGAGGTTTCTCTTCGTTTTCCAGTGCCTCCCCATCTTCATCCTGTGTTCTTTTTTCAAGTGGATCAATATGATTATTGTGCGCTTTGTGTGTTTGGGGGGGGGGGGGGGGGGGGGGATAAATCCCTGCGGGTGAAGAGGGCAATGCTGGAATGAAACCGAGGAGATGGCGAGCTGGGGCTGCCGAATTTCAGTAATTACTATTGGATGGCTAACATAGCCATGGTGAGGAGGTGGCGGGGGGGGGGGGGGGGGGGGGGGGGGGGAGCCGGCGTGGGTGCACATGGAGGCGGCCTCATGTAAGGGCACAAGTTTAGCGGCATTGGTGATGGCGCCCCTGCCGTTCCTGCCGGCGCAGTACTCCACCAGTCCGATGGTGGTGGCAGCCCTGAGAATCTGGGGGCAGTGGAGGAGACATGTGGGAGCAGAGGGGGCATCGGTGTGGTCCCCAATCTGCGACAATCATAGGTTTGCCCCGGGGAGGATGGATGGGGGGTTCTATATTTGGCAGAGAGCGGGGATAGAGAGGATGGGGACTTGTTCTTGGAAGGTTGTTTGCCAAGTATGAGGGCGTTGGAGGAGGTTTGCACTGGCTGGAGGGAATGATCTCTGGTATTTACAGGTACAGGACTTTTTGCGGAGGCAAGTGCCAACCTTCCCACTCCTGCCGTTAAGGGGGATTCAGGACAGGGTAGTTTCTCGAGTATGAATAGGGGAGAGGAGCGTCTCGGACAAAAATAAAGAGCTTATGACAGTGCTAGGAGGAGACGCAGACCGAGGAGCTGAAGCTTAAGTGGGAGGAGGAGCTGGGGGAAGAGATGGAGGGGGGTCTGTGGGCAGACGTGTTAGGAAGGGTCAATGCCACCGCAACATGTGCCAGGCTCAGCTTGATCCAGTTTAAGGTTGTTCACCGGGCTCACATGACGGTGGCCCGAATGAGCAGATTCTTTGGGGTGGAGGACAGGTGTGTGAAGTGTGCAGGGGGGCCAGAAAACCATGTTCACATGTTCTGGGCATGTCCAAAACTGAGGGGATTTTGGCAGGGGTTTGCGGACACCATGTCCACAGTATTAAATACGAGGGTAGCAATGAGTCCGGAGGTGGCGATTTTTGGGGTGTCGCAGGGTCCGGGAATCCAGGAGGAGAAAGAGGTAGATTTCATAGAATTTACAGTGCAGAAGGAGGCCATTCGGCCCATCGAGTCTGCACCGGCTCTAGGAAAGAGCACCCTACCCAAGGTCAACACCTCCACCCTATCCCCATAACCCAGTAACCCCACCTAACACTAAGGGCAATTTGGACCCTAAGGGCAATTTATCACGGCCAATCCACCTAACCTGCACATCTTTGGACTGTGGGAGGAAACCGGAGCACCCGGAGGAAACCCACGCACACACGGGGAGAACGTGCAGACTCCACACAGACAGTGACCCAAGCCGGGATTCGAACCTGGGACCCTGGAGCTGTGAAGCATTTGTGCTATCCACAATGCTACCGTGCTGCCCTATGTTCTGGCCTTTGCTTCCCTGGTAGCCCGGAGGTGTATATTGCTGGCATGGAGGGATTCAAAGCCCCCGAAATCGGATACCTGGCTTTCAGACATGGCAGGCTTCTGCTGCCTGGAGAAAATTAAGTTCGCCATGAGAGGGTCTCTGTTAGGGTTCGCCCAGAGGTGGCAACCATTTGTCGACTTCCTCGCAGAGAATTAAACGTCAGCAGAAGGGGCAGGGGGGTTAGGTTAGTGTAGCGTAGGGGGGTAAGTTAGGTTCGTGCGGGAGAGGGTGGCAGAATTTGCACTATGTATATATTTCTCTTGTTATTTATATTATTGATTTTGTTGCTGTTAAACTGCCAAAGAAAATACCTCAATAAAACATTTATTAAAAAAAAGGAAATAGAGACAGAGGAGTCGAGGGTCTTTTTTGAACAAGGAGGTGAAGGTGGTTTTGAAAGGAGAAATCATTGTAGTAGCGGGAACCATTCACAATACCAGCAATCATAGAATCATAGAATTTACAGTGCAGAAGGAAGCTATTTGGCTCATTAAGTCTGCACTAGCCCTTGAAAA
Organism: Scyliorhinus canicula; assembly: GCF_902713615.1. Classification (NCBI taxonomy): domain Eukaryota; kingdom Metazoa; phylum Chordata; class Chondrichthyes; order Carcharhiniformes; family Scyliorhinidae; genus Scyliorhinus; species Scyliorhinus canicula. The sequence continues at coordinate 52,770,472 of NC_052147.1, forward strand.
GTGTACCCTACCTTAGCCTATCTCTACCCTATCCCCGTAATCCAGTAACCCCACCATCTTTTCAGACACTAAGGGCAATTTAGCATGGCCAATGCACCAAACCTGCACATCTTTGGACTGTGGGAGAAAACCCATGCAGACACAGGGAGAATGAGCAGACTCCGCAAGGATCGGGGATGAATTTGGATCTGTGGACAAGGAAGAGGGAGCAACAATGGAAGCTGAGTGGCAGTCTATCTTTGCAACCAAGAATTTTGCAAGATTATTGCATCAGTTTTTACACCTGAGGATGGAATAGGCGGGAAAGAGCACCCTACCCAAGGTCAACACCTCCACCCTATCCCCATAACCCAGTAACCCCACCTAACACTAAGGGCAATTAGGAATTGCCTAATTCCTAAGGCATAGCTGTATGAATATAGGAATAGCTGTAAACATTAAACGAGAGTTCATGACTTGTCATGACTTATACAGAAGGACTCTGAAAAATGTCATTGCGGCTCCTATTTTTGTTAATTTGGTAACCTGCCAGGCATCAACAGATATTTAAATAGCAATGCATGGACTCTGTAGAGAACCTGTCCAGGACATGACTTTCAAACAAGACTCAATTCTGTGGAAATCTACACACACATAAAATGTAAAAAATAGTAAGCTCAGGCTACTAATTATTACATGGATGGAATACAATCAACAGAGCCTATTTCTCATCTCCTCTGTAATATTTAATGCATTACTAAATGTAATTGCTCACCAAATGCAAATATGATGTACCACTCCCAGTACAAAATCCTGTACCTCTTACTTCCTTTTGTTTTCTAAATATTTGATAACTGATTATGTATGCGTACAGAACAAATGCCTTTTAATATCATACACCTTCCTTTTTAACCATGGTGGTTTCTTTTATAATCAACAAAAATGTATTACTTTTTATTCATTATTCTTCAAAGAGTGTTCGCTTTTGCTTTTGATTGTAAGTGAGCTCACTGATATGTGCGATGCATTTAAAAACTATTTTGCTAAACAAGGTACCTTATTCTCTTCGATATGCAATTTATCGATTTGGAAAATCTGCGTTGTTTGGTGCATTTCTTATTTGTGGAACAAATTCAGTATTTGATGGCTTACCACACGAGGTCCTTGTTTTCTGTTTGAATTGATTTTAAAAACAAAAGATCAAAATATTCTGAAATCAGTATTCAGTCCACTACAATGATTTGAAGATATATCTTCCTTATTTTTGTCATTCTAGTGTGAAAGGTGAGCAGATAAAAGTTAAATACTCTATTCAGAAATGAAAATCAAGCTACAATTCTCGATTATCCTGCTTTCACTGCCCTCCCTGACTCTGATTCAATGTTTGCTGCCTCTTATGCAGGGAATAATGTAAAACTGATACCCAGGATTTCTGTTTCTTTTTATAGAACAGTACAGCACAGAACAGGCCCTTCGGCCCTCGACGTTGTGCAGAGCAATGATCACCCTAGTCAAACCCACGTATCCACCCTATACCCGTAACCCAACAACCCCCCCACTTAACCTTACTTTTTAGGACACTAAGGGAAATTTAGCATGGCCAATCCACCTAACACGCACATCTTTGGACTGTGGGAGGAAACCGGAGCACCCAGAGGAAACCCACGCACACACGGGGAGGACGTGCAGACTCCGCACAGACAGTGACCATGATTCATGTCATATAATTACTGCTCTGAATTTCACTTTTTAACAATCCAATAATAAAAACATTGCATTTTGGTGCAAATAAATGTATATTGTTGATCTGGCCAGACCCCAACGTGCAGTATTGGAATGCACTATTGGGCCCAGCTGTTTTCTACCAAAATGTGCTCATCTTGCACTTCCATGTTTGAATACATACACTGTCCCCTAACAACATTAACCGAAGACATGATATCAAACTCCACATATATGGAGACAACACTCAGCTCCTCTTCACTATCACATCTCTCAACCCATTTCTAGTTTTGTATTGTCAGATTACATATCTAACATTCCAGTCTTAGATTAACCAAAATATTTGTCTCATTAAACATTAGGAATCGTAGCCTACAGTGCAGAAGGAGGCCATTCGGCCCATCGAGTCTATATCGGCCCTTGAAAAGAACACTCTAACTAGGCCTACTCCCCACCCTATCACTGCAACCCCATAACTCACCTAACCTTTGGACACAAAGGTATATTTTAGCGTGGCTAATCCACCTAAACTGCACGGGCGGAATTCTCTGCTCCCCACGCGGCCTGGGAGAATCACGGGAGGGCCTCCCGACATTTTTTACGCCCCCCTCGGCACCCCGCGATTCCCCCCCCCCCCCTCGGAAAAATCATCACTCACCGTTTTTCACGGCGAAGGCCGATTCTCCGAGCCCAATGGGCCGAGCAGCCGGCCTTTCACACCCGTTTCACCACGGCAGCAACCACACCTGGTCGCTGCATTCGTGAAACGGGCGCCAGATGCCCGTTTGGGGCATCTAGGGGCCCGATTTGGACGGGAGCACTGCGACTGTGCTCCGGAGGGGACAGGCCCCCGATCAGTGCCCACCGATCGTCGCGCCAGCGTCCAAAACGGACGCACTCTTTCCCCTCCGCTGCCTGGCAAGATCAAGCTGCCACGTCTTGCCGGGCGGCGGTGGAGAAAGACGGCACCGCGCATGCGCAGGTTTGTGCCGTCTGCGCGGTGATGTCTTCCGCGCATGCGCGGGTTGGAACCGGCAACCCGCGCATGTGCGGATGACATCATGAAAAGCGCCGTTCGCACGTCATTTCTGGCGGCCGAGGTCGCGGCTGGGAACGACGGGGGCCCGCTCCTAGCCCCCCGGGTGAGGGTGAATTAGGTGCGGGGAGCGGGCCCCAAAGCCGTTGTGAACCACGGCCGAGTTCACGACGGCCTCCGCGATTTTTGGCCTTAGCGGAGAATACCGCCCCACATCTTTGGACTGTGGGAGAAAATCAGAGCACCGGAGGAAATGCACGCAGACACGGGGAGAGTGTGCAACCTCGACACAGGCAGTCACCCAAGATTGGAATTGAACCTGATTAAGTTTTCCTGCCAGAGAGAGCAGGTCCCGTACACTGATGTCATGTCCCCTGCGCTAAAGAGAGATTCCTCCATTTTGTTAACAGCAAGCAAGCAACCGGACTGAAGAATTTAAAATGGATCATTTTATAATAAGGAAGAGAGGGCCAGAGAGACAAACAGGCCAGGATCTCACAACTAAATCTGCTGGAGAGAGCGGCGCTGGAGAATCCACAACAGGAAAAAGCAGTGCTGGTGTGAGCTCCAGGGCCTCTGGTGAATAACCCATTAAGAAGCTGAAATCAGGAATAAAGTAGTATAAAGATGATTTATTGAGGTTTGACTTTATTAATTGTGTCACTGCAAATCAGGATGCAAAGCCCATATGTGTTATATGCAGGGAAGTACTGGCAAATGAAAGCTATAAACCTGCAAAACTTCAAAGGTTTTTGTAAAAGCTAAGTATGGCATTTCCAGGACAAACCTCTTGATTTTTTTTCAACAGTTGCAGTGAGAACTTAAATCATCAGCTAAAGTCCTTAGCAGAAATGTAACATTGAATGACAAAGCAAGTGAGATCGTGAGGACCAAGCAGGCCGGGGGGGGGGGGGGGGGGGGTTGTCACTGCAGAACCTCATGTATTATTATTGGGCGGCTAATGCAAAAAAGGTGTTAGGATGATTTGGGGATCAGGAAGTTATTTCGGTGAGGCTGGAGCTGGGGTCCTATAAAGGGACGGGCTTGGAGGCACTGACGACGGCATCTCTGCCGTTTGCTTAGGGGTTGAGATTTTAACTGTGTGATGGAACTGAAGGTGGACAGGTCAAGCCCCGAGTGGATGAGAAGGTCAAGGATGGTGAAGGTGTTGGGAGGATTTACGGAACGTATGGGAATGGTTGATCCGTGGAGGTTTAGAAACCTTGGGGGGGTGGGGGTGTACTCCTTCTCACACGTGTATTAGGTGTACTTGAGAACTGATTTATTTGTGGTGAGTCGAGTGGTGTTGATGGGAGTGGTGGGGGCGCAGTATGTGCGATCATAATTTCAGATCATGTGTCGCATTGGCTGGAGGTGAAGCTTAGTTGGGGCAGGTGCAAAGGCTGGGATGGAGGCTGGATTCAAGTCTTTGGCAAATAAGGGATTTTGCGAAAAGGCAATTTGGGATTACGTGGAGATTAATCAGAATGGGGAGGTGGCATCAGCTACATTCTGGGAGGCGTTGAAGGCAGTGGTTAAGGGGAGATTATCTCGCTCAAAATACAAATATAAACATCTTAACTCTATTAACAAACACCCGCGGTAACACCCCATGAACAATACCCCCCCAGCTTCAAGAGCACCTTCAAACAAAAGGAAAGAACAAAAACAAAAAAAAAACAAAAGAGCACCCAGACAATGAAACGGAAAGAGATAGCACCCTCCACAAACCCATGTGCACAGTTCTCCCCCCCCCCCCCCCCCCCCCCCAACCCGGGTTGCTGCTGCTGTCGGCCTATTTCCCTACCGTTCCGCCAGGAAGTCCAGAAAAGGCTGCCACCGCCTGAAAAACCCTTGTACTGATCCCCACAGGGCAAATTTCACCCTCTCCAATTTAATGAACCCCGCCATATCAGATATCCAGGCCTCCACGCTTGGGGGCCTCGCATCCTTCCATTGGGGCCTCACGGTAGCATGGTGGTTAGCATCAATGCTTCACAGCTCCAGGGTCCCAGGTTCGATTCCCGGCTGGGTCACTGTCTGTGTGGAGTCTGCACGTCCTCCCCGTGTGTGCGTGGGTTTCCTCCGGGTGCTCCGGTTTCCTCCCACAGTCCAAAGATGTGCGGGTTAGGTGGATTGGCCATGCTAAATTGCCCATAGTGTAAGGTTAATGGGGGGATTGTTGGGTTACGGGTATACGGGTTACGTGGGTTTAAGTAGGGTGAACATTGCTCGGCACAACATCGAGGGCCGAAGGGCCTGTTCTGTGCTGTACTGTTCTATGTTCTATGTTCTATGTTCTATTGGAGCAAGGTCCTCCGCCGGGCTACTAGGGACGCAAAGGCCAGAACACCGGCCTCTATCGCCTCCTGCACTCCCGGCTCCACTGCAACCCCAAAAATTGCGAGTCCCCAGCCTGGCCCGACCCTGGATCCCACCACCCTCGACACCGTCCTTCCTACCCCCTTCCAAATCTCCCCCAACGCTGGGCACGCCCAAAACATATGGGCGTGGTTCGCTGGGCTCCCCGAGCACCTAGCACATCTGTCCTCTCCCCCGAAAAACCTGCTCATCCTCGACCCAGTTATGTGGGCCCCATGCAGCACCTTGAACTGTATGAGGCTAAGCCTCGCACAGGAAGAGGAGGAATTCACTCTCTCCAGGGCATCCGCCCACGTCCCCTCCTCAATCTCCTCACCGAGCTCCTCTTCCCCATTTACCCTTCAGTTCCTCCACCGAGGCCTCGTCTACCTCCTGCATTACCCGGTATATGTCCGAAATCCTCCCTCCTCCGACCCACACCCCCGAGAGCACCCTGTCCCGTACCCCCCCCCCCGTGGGGGCAACAAGGGGAACCCCTCCATCTGCCGCCTGGCAAACGCCCTAACCTGCATGTACCAAAACATGTTCCCGGGGGGAACCCAAACTTCCCCTCTAACTCCCCCAAACTTGCAAACCTCCCCTCCACAAACAGGTCCATTTGTAGCAGTGTTGGCACCGCATTTGTTGGGGATGATTAGCGAGGTGTTGGAGAAGGGGGAGTTGCTAGAGATGCTGACACAGGCATCCATCACGTTAATCCTGAAGAAGGGGAAGGATTTGTTAGAATGATGGGTCGTATAGGCCCATTTTGTAGCTGAATACAGACATGAAAGTGCTGGCTAAGTTGAGGCGCGGCGATTGGGGGGGGGGGGGGGGGGGGGTATGTGTGCCGGGGTGATCACTGAGGATCAAATGGGTTTTGTAAAGGATAGGCAGCTCTCCAGTAACATCAGGAGGCTGTTAAATGTGGTTATGACTCTGTCAGGGGGGTTGGGTGCCGGAGGTTATTGTTTCTATGCATGCAGAGAAGGTCGATCGGGTGGCGTGGAGGTATTTATTTGAAATTGTGGGACGGTTTGGGTTTGGCTCGATGTTTGTGGAGTGGCTGCGTCTGTTGTATGTAGCCCTGGTGGCAAGTGTATGTTAAAAATGAGTTCACTGAAGAGTGAGATAGGGATGGAAATGTTTTATGTACCATGTTTATGTTGCTGTTATTGTTATTATTATAAAAACTACAAATACCCGAATAAAATGTTTTAAAAAAAAGAAAATTAGTTCAAAGAGTTTTGGACTACAGAGGGAAACGAGACAGGGGTGTCCACTGTTGCCAGCATTGTTCTACTTGAGCCCTTGGTGATGGCCCTTAGGGGGTCTGTGGAGTGGCAGATGATGTGAGGGAGGAGCAGGGAGCACTGGATGTTGTTAGACGCGGACAATCTGTTTTGTTTGTGTCAGGCCCGCTGGAGTGTATGGATACAATCATGGGAATATTATGACCCCTCTGAGATAGCATCTCTCCTTAGTTCAGTGGCTGACTCTTTAACTAATAATGCAATGCCTCCTCCTCTTTAACCCCCTCCTCTGTCTTTCCTGAAGATTCTATATCCCGGAATGTTGAGCTGCCAATCGCCCCTCCCTCAACCACGTCTCTGTGGTGGCTACTATATCACAATTCTGTGTGTCAATCCTCGCCCTTAATTCATCCGTTTTACCTGTAATACTCCTGGCATTAATGTAGAGGCCAGACAGAATTTCCTTACATCCTTGAAACTTAATGCAGCGGTACTCGCCCTAGCTTGAATCCTTTACCGTATTACACTGTATCCCTATTCTGCTAACAGTCAGTATCCCCTCCCCCTGCCGAATCAATTTAAACTCTTCCCAACAGCACTTGCAAACACGCCGCAAGGATGTTAGTCCCGCTCTGGTTCAGATGTAAACCTTCCCTCACTTTACCCAGAAACGATCGCAGTGATCCAGGAATCTAAAACCCTCCCTCCTGCACCAACTCTTAAGCCATGCATTCGTCTGCTCTAGTCTCCTATTAAAGGGGCTGGTTTAGCTCACTGAGCTAAATCACTGGCTTTTAAAGCAGACCAAGCTGGCCAGCAGCACGGTTTGATTCCCGTACCAGCCTCCCCGAACAGGCGCCGGAATGTGGCAACTAGGGGCTTTTCACAGTAACTTCATTGAAGCCTACTCGTGACAATAAGCGATTTTCATTTTTTCATTTCATTTCATATTTCTGTGCTCGCTAGCACGTGGCACTAGGAGTAATCCAGAGATTACAATCCGAGGAGTCTTACTTTTTGGTCTACCGCCTAGCTCACTGAATTCTTGATGCAAGACCTCATCCCTCTTTCTACATATGTCATCAGTACCAGCATTAACCATGACCTCTGCCTTATCACCATCCCGCTTCAGGATGCCCTGCAGCCATTCAGTGACATCCCGGACCCTGACACCAGGGAGGCAACACACCATCCTGGAGTCACAATGACGGCCACAGTAGTGCCTATCTGTTCCGCTAACTATAGAATCCCCTATTACTCTTGCTCTTCCTCTCTTCACCCCCTCCTGTACAGGCAGGCTGCTTGTGGTGCCAAAAGCTTGGCTCTGTCTGCACTCCCTGGAGGAACCAGCACCCTCATCAGCCTCCAGATATGATATACCGATTTGTGACGCGGATCCCAGGGGACTCCTGAATTACACGCCTGGTATTCTTGGACTGCCTGGTGGTTACCCATTCCTTTCCTTCCTCGGGTCCCTTCAGCTGCAGTGTGACCACCTCTCTAAACGTGCTGTCCACGATGCTCTCAGACTCGCAGATGCTCCACAGTGAGCCCAGCCACCTTTTCACCTTGCCTGTACAGGAGGAGGTGAAGATAGGCATTACTGTGGCCGTCCGAAACCCGAGCTTCCAGGAGCTGCAGCTGGACACACCTTCTGCACACAAGTTGGTACCGGGGACTGGAAATGTATCCAGCTACCCACATAGAGCAGGAGGAGCATAGCTCTCCTGCATGAGTAAACCCTTTAAATTCAAAACTTTAGGAGATTTTAAAAATTAAATAAATCAAATATGTCCCTACCCTTTCTAAAACAATGACTAACAATTTAATATAATTTGAAAATACCCTCCAGGACTTACTCACCAATCAGTTGCTCCCGTTCGTTCCATGTCACTCTCTAAACTGTGACGTCATCTCTGAAAGCCACTCCAGGGTCCCAGGTTCAATTCCAGCCTTGGGTCCTGTCTGTGTGGAGTCTGCACGTTCTCCTTGTGCCTGAGTGGGTTTCCTCCGGGTGCTCCGGTTTCCTCCCACAGTCCAAAGATGTGCAGGTTAGATGGATTGGCCATGGTAAATTGCCCTTAGAGTCCAAAAATGTTGGGTAGGGTTACAGGGATCAGGTGGAGGCTTGAGTAGGGTGCTCTTTCAGGGGCCATGCAGACTCAATGGGCCAAATGGCAGCCTCCTGCACTGTAAATTCTATGAAAAATATACTGTCTGAATCTCGCCTCTGAAAACCGGTTTACGCCAATTACCTAATTAACTAGTTGCAGCTGCAAGGCCTGAATTAACCTTGTCTTAAAGTTAGCCTAAAACTCACCTTCTTCCAACCCAAACAGTAACTTTTAGTTAATTACTAAATTAAAGAAAGACAACACTTTAGATAGAAATTAACCCTTAATTTCCCTCTGTCACAAAACTCCAATTTAAGCATTGTACTGCAGCCCAAAGTAGCACTCAGGGCACTGGAGAGGTACCATCAACGCACTCTTAGACGGTTCTCCACATCAGCTGGGAGGACAGGAGGACTAACATCAACGTCCTTGAAGGAGCCAAGAGTACCAGCATTAAGGCCATGATCAACGGAAACCAACTCCGCTGGGCCGGCCACGTGCTTAGGACGTCAGAGTCCCGACTGACAAAGCAAATCTTCTTCGCCCAGCTCAAGGAAGGCTCTCGATCATGAGGAGGACGAAGGAAGAGCTTCAAAGACACCCTGTAGGCTTACCTTAAGAAATGCAATATAGATGTCAACGTCTGGGAGACCCTAGCTCAGGAGACCTACATGGAGGAGCCTCCTGATTGAAGGGACACAATTCTTCGAGGATAGATGACGGGAAGAGGAGGCCCGGTAAAAGAGCCTGAGAAAGGATTACCAATGAGCTAGAGTCCAAGGTCCGATTCCACCTCCCCGAAGCAGCTGCCAAGTGTGCAATCGAAGATGTGGCTCTAGGATTGGACTCATCAGCCATGCAAGAACCCACAGAGCCCAGGACTAGTAAGACGGAGTTTCTTAGGTGGACAATCATACTCATGAATAAGTGATCATCGAAGAATATTGCTTCAGGTGTTCTCCTTGGGTTTAGCATTACCAGTGATATATGCAAGCAGATCTCACATCCTCCACAAAACATGTGTCTTTACCTCTTCAATGCGCAGTTATATACTTCCAATAAGCAAGTCATATCCAGCTAACTGAAGAAAACAGACCCTAAAGGAAAGAAAGGAAAGATGGTGAAATTTTGAAAAAAATTGGACTTTATTTTTGCGGTGTTAGGACAATTGCATCCTATATTAAATTGGAAATGAATCAGACTGTCATTATTGATGCCAAATCATCACCATCAATTAGATCAATAATACAGAGATTGAAGGATTGTGTATGGAGCCCCTAACACTGTACTGAGCACCATGGGATTTCTTGTCTTTGGTAAATGGATTAAATACACATGATATTAAAACACAGCTCAGGCTATAAACTAAATGCCAATTCATTTCACATAATAATAAACAAACAGTAATCAGTGCAGTCATTCACAAACTTTGCTAACCTTGCGGCTATATCAAAACAACAAAGATCTTTCTCCTGAGTTATCTATCATTCAACAAAATGAGATTGCTGAAATGATTGCTCATCACCCGTTTGCCAAATCTCTGCCATGGAACCTAGTGCATCAGATAGCGATCTGAGCACCTACACCTAAAGACGGGCTTGCATTAGAATTTTCTAGCCATAGTGTCGTTGTTGAAGATTATAGCTATTCAATTATCTTGTTCAATCCCACATATCTAAAACACACTGCTGCCAATCAGAATTATGGGCTGGTTTGAATCTTTGATCCATAACAGGGTCACTATCTTTTGATGACATTTAAAAGCAAAAATCGACTTCTTCCGGTGATGGCATGTAGAAAGCAGCCACACACACGAGGCAGCTCCCGCCCAAGCACTTCCTTTTTAAAATCTTTTCCACCCGGTTTCTGAAGGGCGTAGGGATTGATGGCATAAGGTTCCGTATTGTGGAAATGCCAGGGATATCAGCCAGCAAAAAATCTTCATATAATTCAGAAACCTCTTGAAACTCGCCAGTTGATAAAATGGCGGGGGCTGCTGCCGAAGCTAAGGTTACCTCGTTGACGATCGTGATGCTTATGGGCATATTTGCTGAGGACTTCAAAAAGCAATAGCAGGCTGTCTCCAAGGACCTCCATAGTTCAATTGACGAGGCCCTAGCTCCTATTCGATCGGTGCTGGCAAAGATTAATAAAACTATAAAGGCGCAGGGTACAGTGTTGCAAGGTGTAAAGGCGGCTTTTTCAACAAAGAGTGATCGGATTGTCTCCTTGGAGGCTGTGAATAACAAATCTCTGCGTGCCAAGATGGACAATTTGGAGAATCGCTTCAGGAGGCAGAACCTCAGAATCGTGGAGCTGGAAGGAGTGGAGGGCCTGAACCTGACTGAATATATGTCGAAGATTTTTGGGAATATGGTGGGGGAGGATGTGTTGTCCCTTCCCTGGATCAGGCCGAGTGGTCGCTCCATCAGAAGCATCGCACGGGAGAGCCATTTTGGGCAATTATCGTAAAATTCCACAGTTACCATTGGAAGGAATGATTCCTGAGTTGGGCAAAAGATCACCGTGACTACAAATGGGAGGGCCACGCCATTAGGCTCTATTAGGGTCTGGGAGGAAGCTTGCCAAAAGGAGAGTAGCATTCAACAAGGCTAAGGCAGCGTTATTCAAAAGTGGAGTTCGGTTTGGGGTGGTTTAGCCTGCACCCCTCTGAGTGACTATTATTTTGAGGCATCGGAGGAGGCAAATGCTTTTGTGAGGAAGCATGGACTGGGGCAAGTTAATTGTGTTTTGTATTATGTAGGGGTCTTATTGTTATTGGAGAGGGTGTGTAGTTATACCAATTTGTATTTTATTGTTCTTGTATAGGATAGGTCTTTCCCCTTGTTCATTAAAATTGGATATGGGTTGGGGGCTGGTTGTTATGTTTATTTATTTTCATATTAGAGTTGCCCTGCGAGCTGTAGAAGTTAGCTAACGGGAGCAAAGCGGGGAGAAACGGCAGCTCATTATCTTAGTGTAGGTTTTAGATAATGAGCTGAAGGGTTTTGTTTTGGTAAGGTTAGGGTTATATGAGGTAGGATGTTATTCACCTTTTGGCTGTCTGGTTGGGCTTTTGGGATTTTGGGTGTGGTGTTAATGAGAAGCTGGGGTGGGGGATGGGGAGGGTTTATTGAAGGTGACTACAGCGTGTTCGTTGTTCTGTCTCGATGGTTTGCCGGCCATCTTGGGTAGGCAAGTAGTTGTGGGACTATCTCTTTTGGTGGAAATGGCTGTCTGAGGTACATGGGGGTAGCGGGGGGGAGGGGGGGGGAGAAGCACAGGCCCCCCAATTCACTGGTCACTTTCATAGAATCATAGAATTTACAGTGCAGAAGGAGGCTATTCGGCCCATCGAGTCTGCACCGGCCCTTACAAAGAGCACCCTACTCAAGCCCACGTATCTATCCTAGCCCCGTAATCCAGTAACCCCCCACTTAACCTTTTTGGACACTAAGGGCAATTTATCACAGCCAATCCACCTAACCCTCACATCTTTGGACTGTGGGAGGAAACCGGAGCACCTGGAGGAAACCCATGAAGACACGGAGAGAACATGCAGACTCCGCACAGACAGTGACCCAGCCGGGAATTGAACCTGGGACCCTGGAGCTGTGAAGTAACTGTCCTAACCACTATGCTACCGTGCTGCCCAAACTATACTGTGAGGGAATTGAACAGCCCAGTGAAGAGATCAAGGTTAGTCACTCATTTGAAGAGTAGTGTCCATGCTTTCGCCTCATTGATAGCCCGGAGGCACATTCTGCGTGGATGGAGTTCTCCCACTCCACCTTGCTCCTCGATGTAGCTGGGTGATCTAATGGATTTCCTAGACAGTGAAACGGTCAAGTACACTATGACAGAGTCGGTAGATGGATTCTACTTGAGATGGCAATCATTAATTTCCTTTTTCAGAGGATTAGTCACCGTCAGCTGTTATGGGGGATTATTAGGTATTAGTTGGGGTTTTCTTTGTTATGAGTTATAGGGTTAGGATAGTGGTTGAAAAGTGTTATTTTTGTACTGTATCTTTATATATTTGATTTGATTGATTGTCACATGTACCGAAGTACAGTGAAAAGTATTTTTCTGTAGCCGAGGGAATGTACACAGTACATAAATAGTAGACAAAAGAATTATCAACAGAGAACAATCAACAGAGAATTACTATTGTGTTATTTTGTAATATTGAAAAACCCTTTTTTGTAATAAAAATATTTTTTTTTGAACAAAAATCATTAGCAGCTCGTCACTTTTAGTTACATAGATTGTCTAATATTTCACAGTGTTCAAACACAAGCTGCGGGATTCTCTGTTGACGGGATCCTTCGCTTCGCTGGCAGCGAACCCATGCCCACGGGTTTCCCGAGGGCATAGGATGAGAAACCCCTTTGGCCGGCTGCAGGAACGGAGGATCCCGCTGCTGATGGGGGCGCGAAGCGCTGGAAGACGGGGCTGGCAGGATGGAGAATCCTGCCCAATATCTGTGGAACAAGACTAGATTGGTCTGTGGTTCCCATTTAAGCAGTTAACATATTAAAACTATATTATCCAGGAGAGCCACTTATACAATTACTAATCACATGTCTATCAACCCATTCATACCCATTCAGATGACTATCTGGATTTTGAGCTATGGCCCAGATTTTACAAATATAGACAATCATACAAATGGTAATGACTTAGACCAGGCCTTTGAGATTGGACAATTGGAATACAGGGAGTGTCAGATCCTTTGCAGTCCCAGTGTAGACAGCAAGCTGAATGTACCTGGTTGTACTGCTGTTGGTTTTGTTAATAAAAGGGATTCTGGTGAAGGGACCTCTACCTTCGTGGACTTATTACACAAACTAGGGGCAGGAGTAGGACATTCGGCCCCCTGAGCTTGCTCCACCATTCAATAAGATCATGGCTGATGTGATTGTAGCCTTACCTCCACATTCCCACCTACTCCCGATGACCTTTGACACCAAGGTTAGTCAAGAATCTATCTACTGCTACATTAAGAATATTCTTTTTTTTTAAAATATTTTTATTCAAATTTTGCATAATATCAACAACAAAAAGACAGAATTTTTTTTCTATACAAAGAACAGAAAGAGCAGTCCCCCCCCCCCCCCGCCGCGCACACATAGCGGAATAAATAAACTAACACCCATAATTCCCCCAAAACATCTGCCCGTCCCTTCAAAGGACAGGACAGAAACCCCCCCCCTGCGTATACACAGAAGACAAAATGAATTAATGACCGACATTGGCACAGAACAACTATGCCCGTCCCTTTAGTACAAGACAACAAAACATCCCCCCTCCCTCCCTCCTTCCCTCCCTCCCTCCCCCCTCCCCCCCCCCTCCTCCCCCCCCCCCTCCTCCCCCCCCCCCCCCCTCCTTCCCCCCCCCTCCTTCCCTCCCTCTCCCCGCCCCCGGGTTGCTGCTGCTGCTGGCCTGTTTCTATTGTTCTGCAAGGAAGTCCAGGAATGGCTGCCACCTCCTGAAAAACCCCTGCACTGATCCCCTTAGGGCAAATTTCACCTTCTCTAGCTTGAGAAACCCTGCCATGTCGTTGACCCAGGCCTCCACGCTTGGGAGCCTCGTGTCCTTCCACTGAATAAGAATCCCCCGTCGGGCTACCAGGGACGCAAAGGCCAGAACACCGGCCTCTTTCGCCTCCTGCATTCCCGGCTCCTCCGCAACCCCAAATACTGTGAGCCCCCAGCCCGGATTGACCCTGGATCCTACCACCCTCGACAACGTTCCTGCCACGCCCTCCCAAAATTCCCCCAATGCTGGACATGCCCAGAACATATGGGCATGATTTGCTGGGCTCCCAGAGCACCTAATACACCTGTCCTCACTCCCAAAGAACCGGCTCATCCTTGTCCCGGTCATGTGAGCCCTGTGTCGCACCTTAAACTGTACGAGGCCAAGCCTCGCACAAGAAGAGGAGGAGTTCACCCTTCCCAGGGCGTCCGCCCACGTCCCCTCCTCAATCTCCTCCTCCCATTTACCCTTCAACTCCTCAACCGAGGCCTCGTCCATCTCCTGCATCACTTGGTACACCACCGAGATCCTCCCCTCACCAACCCACACCCCCGAGAGCACCCTGTCCTAGACCCCACGCGGCGGCAGCAGAGGGAACCCCGCCACCTGTCGCCTGACAAATGCCCTCACCTGCATGTACCGAAAGGCGTTCCCTAGGGGGAGCCTGAACTTCCTCTCCAGCTCACCCAGGCTCACAAATTTCCCGTCTATAAACAGGTCCCCCAACCTCCTGATACCTGCCCTGTGCCAACTCAGGAACCCGCCATCAATTCTCCCTGGAACAAACAGGGGTTCCCCTGTATCGGGGATCCCATCTAGGCCCCCACCTCCCCCCTGTGCCGCCTCCATTGCCCCCAAATTTTGAGGGTAGCCACCACCACCGGGCTCGTGGTATACCTCATTGGAGGGAACGGCAGCGGCGCCGTCACCAGCGCCTCCAGGCTCGTGCCCACACAGGACGCCATCTCCATCCTCTTCCATGCTGCCCCCTCCCCCTCCATCACCCACTTACGCACCATCGCTGCATTGGCAGCCCAATAGTACCCACAGAGGTTGGGCAGCGCCAGCCCCCCCTATCCCTACCCCGCTCCAAGAACACCCTCCTCACCCTCGGGGTCCCATGTGCCCGCACAAACCCCGTAATGCTCCTATTGACCCGTCTAAAAAAGGCCTTCGGGATAAGGATGGGAAGGCACTGAAACAGGAACAGAAATCTCGGAAGCACCGTCACCTTGATTGACTGCACCCTACCCGCCAGAGACAGCGGCAACATGTCCCACCTCTTAAACTCCTCCTCCATTTGCTCCACCAGCCTTGTACGGTTAAGGTTATGCAGGCCCCCCCAGCTCCTGGCCACCTGCACCCCCAAGTACCTAAAGCTCCGCCCTTTTCAATGGGAGCCTACCAATCCCCCCCCCCCCCTCCTGGTCCCCCGGGTTACCACAAACAGCTCGCTCTTCCCAAAGTTGAGCTTGTACCCCGAAAAGTCCCCAAATTCCTGGAGAATCCTCATCACCTCCGGCATTCCCCCCACCGGGTCTGCCACATACAATAGGTCATCCGCATAGAGCGACACTCGGTGCTCCTCCCCACCCCGCACCAGCTCCCTCCAGTTCCTCGACTCCCTCAGCGCTATAGCCAGGGGTTCAATTGCCAGCGCAAAAAGTAGGGAGGACAAGGGACACTCCTGCCTCATCCTTCGGTGTAACCAAAAATACTCCGACCTCCTCCTATTCGTGGCCACGCTCGCCATCGGGGCCTCATATAACAGCCTCACCCAACTGACAAACCCCTCCCCAAACCTGAACCTTTCCAGCACCTCCCACAAGTACCCCCACTCAACCCTATCAAAGGCCTTCTCTGCGTCCAGTGTCACCACTATCTCCGCCTCCCCTTCTACCGCCGGCATCATTATAACATTCAAGAGCCTCCGTATGTTAGTTTTCAGCTGCCTCCCCCTCACAAACCATGTTTGATCCTCGTGGATAACCTGCGGCACACAGTCCTCTATCCTCGTGGCTAAGATCTTTGCCAACAGCTTGGCGTCCACATTCAAAAGTCAGATCGGCCTGTACGACCCACACTGCTGGGGATCCTTGTCCCGCTTAAGAATCAGGGAGATCAGCGCCCGAGACATCGTCGGGAGCAAAGCCCCCCCTCCCTTGCCTCGTTAAAGGTCCTAACCAACAGGGGGCCCAACAGGTCTGCATACATCTTATAAAATTCAACCGGGAACCCATCCGGCCCCGACGCCTTCCCCGACTGCATGTTCCCTATCCCTTTAACCAGCTCCTCCAGCTCAACTGACGCCCCCAGCCCCTCCACCTGTCCCTCCTCCACCCTCGGGAATCTCAGCCGATCCAAAAAGTGGCCCATCCCCCCCCTCCTCCACCGGGGGTTTGGACCGATACAGTTTCTCGTAGAAGTCCCTGAAGACCCCACTGATGTCTACCCCACTTCGCACCACATTTCCTCCCCGATGCTTAACTCCACCAATCTCCCTGGCCTCATCCTGCTTACGGAGCTGGTGTGCCAGCATCCTGCTCGCCTTCCTCCACTGAGCTTCCGCCTTCCTGGTGGTCAACAAGTCAAAATCAGCCTGAAGGCTGCGCCGCTCCCGCAACAATCCCTCCTCTGGGGCCTCCGCATATCTCCTGTCCACCATCACCATCTCCCCCACCAATCTCTCCCCCTCTCTCCGCTCCCTTCTCTCCCGGTACGCTCGAATGGAGATCAACTCCCCCCAAACCACCGTCTTCAGCGCCTCCCAGACCGTCCCCACTCGGACCTCCCCATTGTCGTTGGCCTCCAGATACCTCTCGATACATCCTCGGACCCGCCCCGCCCACCTCCTCGCCCGCCAGCAGCCCCACCTCCAAGTGCCAAAGCAGGCGCTAGTTCCTCTCCTCCCCCAGCTCGAGGTCCACCCAGTGCGGGGCATGGTCAGAAATGGCTATCGCCGAATATTCAGCATCTTCCACCCTCGCAATCAGCGCCCGACTCAGGACGAAAATAATCAATCCGGGAGTAAGCCTTATGCATATGGGAGAAGTATGAAAATTCCCTAGCCCTTGGCCTCGCAAACCTCCATGGGTCCACCCCTCCCATCTGGTCCATAAACCCCCTCAACACCCGCAGGCCTCCTACCCGTCCTGGTACTGGGTCGATCCAGTGGCGGATCCAGCACCGTGTTGAAATCCCCCCCCCCCATTATCAGACCTCCCACCTCCATATCTGGAATCCGGGCCATGCGCCGCATGAAATCTGCATCGTCCCAATGCGGGGCATATACATTGATCAGCACCAGCCGCTCCCCTTGCAGCTTGCCGCTCACCATCACGTACCTCCCGCCGCTGTCGGCCACCACATTCAACGCCTTGAACGACACCCTCTTCCCCACCAGGATCGCAACCTCCCGATTTTTTGCATCCAGCCCCGAATGAAACACCTGGCCTACCCATCCCTTCCTCAAACGAACCTGATCCGCCACCTTCAGGTGTGTCTCCTGAAGCATGGCCACATCCGCCTTCAGCCCCTTCAGGTGCGCGAACACGTGGGCCCGTTTAACTGGCGCATTCAGTCCCCTCACATTCCAGGTGATCAGCCGGATCAGGGGACCACCTACCCCCCTTCCCCATCAACTAGCCATCACTCTTCCGTAATCCGCCATGTGCCTGCGCCCCCCGCTCAGCCGGTTCCCCACAGCGGCAAACCCCCATCCCGACCCCCTCTACCTGCTCCAGCTCCTTCGCCACTTCAGCAGCAACCCGGTACCCCACCATCCCTTTTCCCCCCCAAAACTTCTCCCCCCCCACCCCAGCCCCAGTCCCCCCGCCCCCCCCCCCCACCCCAAGCTAGGGTCCCCCCCTTCCGTATTGTACTATTGTATTTCCGTAAGCCAGCCAACTCCTGCTGACCCCGGCTGCTCCCGCCACCCCAAAGACCTTCCGCATTGCAACACAACCACCCCCCCCAGTGACGGTCCCACCCACTACTCCTCTAGCGCGGGATAAAAAAGCCCACGCTTCCCCCCCAAACCCCCCCCCCGACCCAAAACGCGGGAAAAGGCGGGCACATGACCCAACAGGACCGCGAACCCCACCCAACCTCCCAACCAGTGAAGGAAAATAAAAATCCAAACAAAACAAACACGCAAGTAAACAGATAACAGTCCCAAAAAGCAAAAAAAAAAGCAGAACGGCAAAAAACCAACATCATCCAACAGAACCGATAAAACAAAAGGATACCAAGGAGGACAAAACCTCCGGTCTATGTACAATGTTCCCCAGCCCCCAGTCCTCAGTTCAAGTCCAGCTTCTCTGCCTGGACAAAAGACCAGGCCTCCTCCGGGGAATCGAAATATAGCTGGCGGTCTTTATAAGTGACCACAGGCATGTCGGCTGTAGCAGGCCAAACTTGACCCCTTTCTTGTGGAGCACTGCCTTCGCCTGGTTAAAACCAGCCCTTCTCTTCGCCACCTCCGCACTCCAGTCCTGGTAGATCCTGATCACCGTATTCTCCCACTTGCTGCTCCTCTCCTTCTTCGCCCATCTCAGCGCACACTCACGGTCGACAAAGCGGTGAAAACGAACCAGCACCGCCCGAGGCGGCTCGTTTGGCCTGGGCTTCCGCAGCAGCACCCGATAGGCACCCTCCAGCTCCAAGGGTCCCTGGAACGACCTCGCACCGATTAGCGTGTTCTACATTAGGAATATTCAATGACCCTACCTCCACCGTTGTCTGGGGAAGAGAGATATGAACATATGAGTAACAGTGAGTTATCACAGCTCACCACTATGCAGGAGTAAATGGGCAAACAGCTTGGAGCCTCCCCAAATGCTCCGCTGAATATGGAAATCAGGAATTTGCTGCCCGATGTGCTCTGCTCCTTCAGAAGCTCACCTACAAAATTGGTATTCAGATTCATGAAGGGCATGGGGTTGTGGTACTTACCCACAAGATACCCACAACACATGCCAGAACAAGTTAGGGTTGAAGCATTTTTTTAATGTCATGGTAAGCCTTAATAATGAAGAACACAAACTTTCTGAAAATATACTTTTACAAATGTAGAGCCTTAATTCATTCAATTAATTATTGTTGGAATTAAAAAAAAAAAAAATATATTTTATTTCTGTCTCTTTTCCCTCTCTGCATCCCATCTTTCTCTTCCTCTATTTTTATTGTAAGAAGTCTTACAACACCAGGTTAAAGTCCAACAGGTTTGTTTTGAATCACTAGCTTTCGGAGCATTGCTCCTTCCTCAGCTTTTTAATTACATTGGATCAAATATTCTAACTTACACTTCCTGGTTCAGACTTTGCAGGCCTCATAGGGGATTCTTTAATCTGATTGGTTGAATAAACACTGTGCTTTCTTTATTCAAACAGATCCCAGACCTCCTGTAGAGAACCTCGCACTGCATCAAACTCTTCATGATCATAAATTCTCTCAAAAAACCATGAAAATCTGCAGGCAGCTGAACAGATGTTCACTAGCCACTGACTGCAAAATCCTGGCAGCTAGTCAAAAGGTCATTTTCTGAATGAACCAAAGATTTTAAACCCTTTGTGCTGTTACAAATGATAAAACAACTAAATCAATAATCCAGCACATACAATAATGCTTAATTTTTGTCACACTTCCTTAAGTTTCCTTAAAAAAAGCTTTTGTATTACTGCCTACAAATGTTGCTTTCTTTTTATAGATAGAACTTATATTATGAAAATCCTCTGCTGTGGTTTTTTTGTAACATTTATTTTTGATTTTTATAGTTATTTTTGAACATAGTTGTGCTCTTTGAACTACAAGTGGATAGCACTGTGGCTTCACAGCGTCAGGGTCCCAGGTTCGATTCCCTGCTAGGTCACTGTCTGTGCGGAGTTTGCACGTTCTCCCCGTGTCTGCGTGGGTTTCCTCCGGGTTCTCCGGTTTCCTCCCACATTCGAAAGACGTGCAGGTTAGGTGGATTGGCCATGAGAAATTGCCCTTAGTGACCAAAAAAGGTTAGGAGGGGTTATTGGGTTACGGGGATAGAGTGGAAGTGCGAACTTAAATGGGTCGGTGCAGACTTGATGGGCCGAATGGCCTCCTTCTGCACTCTATGTTCTATGTTCAATGTAATAGCATAAGTCGCGACCAAAGTTGCTGAATGATTTGAGGTATAAATGCGAGAGTGACATTTCAGCATCATGTCAATGAGTGTACAATGGACAAAAATGTGGGAGAGTGACTGAGCGATTGGAGGGATAGGTGAGTCATTTACCGCTGACTCAAATATCAAATAAGGCATGCATTAAATATGAGGGTGGATGTAAAGTAGAATTTTAATTCTGACATTTATCTTTGGGATTTGTTCATTTACATTCCAATTCAAACAATTATGTTTTTTTTTAGGAGAGAAGTAACTTCTGTTACCAAAGCAGTTCAGAACAGTCAGGAATAAAGCAGAATATCAGACACCTGCACAACAGTCCAGTTTATGTAATGTAAACTGCAGCCTGGGTTTAAAGAAAGCCCCTGAAAAAGGGAGACTCAAAAAGTCAGAATGCATTTACCAACATCAAAAAAATATATATTCACTTCCGGTGACGGCGATGTGCTGAGCAGATACACATCAGGGGCTCTCCTCCAGAACACAACCAAATAGGCACCTTTAGTCAAAATTAGCCACCCGGAAGTTCGGACTTATCTCACCCACAATTAAGAAAGGGAAAGGATAACGTTGCGGGTGGGGCCCCGCAAACCACGTTCATATGTTTTTGTCCTGTCCAAAGCTGAAGGATTACTGGAAGGAGTTTTTAGGGTAATTTCTAAAGTGGTGCACGTGAAACTGGACCCAGGCCCCCGGGAGGCCATATTTGGGGTGTCGGACCAGCCGGGGTTGGAAATGGGTGCGGAGGCAGATATCGTAGCCGTCGCCTCGTTGATCGCCCGAACGCGGATCCTGTTAGGGTGGAGATCAACCTCTCCACCCTGTGCCCTGGCGTGGCAGGGGGACCTGCTGGAATTCTTGACTCTTGAGAAGGTCAAATTTGTACTGAGGGGAAGGATGGGGTGGTTCTACAACTCATGGGCGTTATTCATTATGCACTTTTGAGAATCGGATTACAGCGAACATTAGGGAGGGGGTGCTGGGAGGGTTGGGGGGAGAGGGTCTGTATGTGTTGATGGTGACTATGGGTGATTCCTGATTCCTTTTTGCCATTTGTTTATGTTAACATGCGGGCCAATGTTTGGGGGTTTGGTAGGAGGATGGGATTGTTGTTATTGATATGGGGATTTACATTATATTCGTTACTGATTATTGTTTATTATCGGGTGTAAATTTGGGTGAAAATGTGAAAAAAGAGAATAAAAATACTTTTTAAAAAAGAAAGGGAAAGGATAGAAACAACATTCCAGCAAATGGGAGCTCAAGAGGCAGCAGAGACGGCAGGAGCGGAGGGAAAGGCCACAAGCAGCAGGTGGATGAGTCGGCGGATCCACGAGGCGAGG
Organism: Scyliorhinus canicula; assembly: GCF_902713615.1. NCBI lineage: Eukaryota > Metazoa > Chordata > Chondrichthyes > Carcharhiniformes > Scyliorhinidae > Scyliorhinus > Scyliorhinus canicula. The sequence goes on from NC_052147.1 coordinate 52,791,975, forward strand.
GGTCACCGGCCACCCTGGAGAGAGGGAGACCGATAACACGAACAACGGCCTCCTCCTCCCCACTCGGAGTTGGATGGAAGACGTTCCTGTAGAAGGAATTGTTGGCGATGAGGGAGGCGATTAAAGTGGAAATCCAGGTGGCGGTCAAGGTGGCAATGACAGAGGCATTGGTCTCCATGCAGGCGGCGATCAATGGAATGGGGAATAAGTTGGAGGTTCAACGGAAGACGATCCTTGAGCTGGAAAAAGCAGCGACGGACCAGAGCGACAGGATCACAAAGGCAGGGATGGGGAATGTAACGGGGTGAGGTGGGGCACGGAGGGTGGGGGGGGGGAGTAGTTGATAGCAGGGGGGACAGAGGAGGGAAGGGGGAACACAAGGGGAATACAAGAACAAGAGGAGACCCCCGGGTGCAGGGGCACACCGACGTGGCGTACACACAGTTGGCGGCCATATTGGGTGCCTCCTGACAAAGGGAAACCCCAGAGTGCAGGGGCCTGGTCTTATGGTGAGAACGGCGAATGTGGTCATTTTGGACGGCCTCTACCAAAGGGAAACCCGGAGTGCAGGGGCGTGTCCACCAGGTAAGTATGGTTGATCCCACAGGAAGGGAGGGACAAAACCCCCCACCAGGATTATCACCTGGAACATTAGGGGACTTAACGACCCAGTGAAAAGATCCATACTCCAGCGATTTGAAAAGTTTGAAAGCTGCTGTTTGAAAGGTTTTCCTTCAAGAGACGCACCTGAGGGAGAAGGACTGACTGCGGAAAAGGAAGGACTTGGTGGGACAGGCGTACCATTCATGTTACGGGAACAAGGCTAGGGGGGCAGCTGTACTAATTAGCAAGAGGACGGTGTTTTCAGCGACAAGGATGGTCTAAGACCCAGGAGAACGGTACATCCTGATCAGCGGTGTCCTGGATGGGGCACCGGTAGTCCTGGTAAACATGTACCCGCCCAACTGGGATGACACAGATTTTATAAAGAAGACCATGGCGGAAATCCCTGACATCGACACACACCGACTGATCATGGGGGGATCTTTAACTGTGTACCGGACGATTCGACTTCCGGGCAGCGAGCTGAGGGGTCGCGCTAAAAGGGGGGCTCCCGCGGAGTGAAGAGGCCGGGGCGTTTATCTCCGCAGCGGGGAGAGAAGGGAAGGGAAGGGAAGGGAAGGGTGCCCCCCCCCCCAACATACGGCCGGCAGAGGATCCTCGGCGGCGGCATCGGCGGCGGCATCGGCAGGTCCACCCCCCCCCCCCCCCCCCCCAGTGGCACCAGAGTGCAGGCCAGGAGTGGAGCAGCAGCGACCCGGTCGGAAGCGGGGCCCAACCTGCGGCAAAAAGGGAGCAGAGGAGCAGCGACCTAACCCCCCCCCCCCAACCAGGAAAGCGCGGGGTGCGACCAGCGGCGACCCGAACGGAACAGTGGGGACCGACCCAACCCCCCCCCCACCGGCAGCAACCACCACGAGGCAAGAACAAAGAGACTCTGAACCAGAAGCCTCTCTCCCTCTCTCTCTCTACCCTGGGTGAGTGAGGGGAAAGGAAGAAAAAGAGAAGAACTTTTACAAAAAGAAAATTACTTTTTTAATTTTTTTTTTTCTCTCTCCTTGCACTCTCTTGTCCCATCCAAAACAAGCCCACCTAAGAGGAGTTGTATAAAAGGGGGGAAAATAAAGTAGCAAAGGAAAGGAGGGAGGAGGGAAGAAAAAGGGAAGAGACAAAGAATAAAGATAGGGTGCGGAAAAGGGGGGGGAAAGAAAAACAAGGGAAGAAGAAAGGGAAGTGGGAGGAAAAAATGCCAGAAGAGAGCCAGAGCAGAGGGAGAAGGGTCACCAAATACAGACCGGGCAAGGGGCGAGCCAGCTCAGGCGAGCGAAGTGGCGGAACAAAAGTATCGCCGCATCGAAAAGAGCTGGACCGACAGGTGCCCTCTCCGCCGGGGCCAGAGGGGAGCGGGAACTGGTAGGCACACTTTACCGAGGTGCTGAGGGAGCAGTTGCAGGTACTCAAGGCAGAGGTGAAGGCAGAAATAGAGGCCGCAGTGCAGGCAGCAGTGACCAGGGCCATGTCAGGGGTGCAGCAGGCCCTGACCAGACTAGAGGAGAAATTGCATACCCAAGGGGAGAAACTGGAAGCCCAGGAGGCGACCATTAAGGAGCTGGAGAAAGCAGCAACTGACGCGAGCGACCGGGTCACGGCCCTGGAGAAGGAGGTGGCGAGACTGGGCGCAACACAGGGGAGCCTGAAGGGCAGAGTAGACGACCAGGAAAACTGCTCAAGGAGGCAAAATGTCAGGATAGTGGGCCTGCCAGAGGGGAGCGAGGGTAGAAACCCCACAGTATACGTGGCTGCGATGCTGGGCAACTTAGTGGGGAGGAAAACTTTCCCCAACCCACCGGAAATGGACAGAGCACATCGGTCACTGCGCCCGAAGCCCAAGGCAGGGGAACAACCGAGAGCAGTCATAGCCAAACTGCACCGGTACCGGGATAGTGAGGCAATCCTGCGCTGGGCCAATGAAAATAGAGCTTGCAAATGGGAAGGGAACGCCATCCGAATCTATGAGAATCTTGGGGCAGATATAACTAGGAGACGGGCTGAGTTCAACAGAGCGAAAGCAGCTCTCCACAGGAGCAGAGTGCGTTTTGGTATGCTGTACCCAGCTAAACTCTGGGTCACATACCAAAACAGGGAATATTTCTTTACAGCCCCCGCTGAGGCGAATAGGTTCGTCGAGGAGCACGGGCTGGAAAACAACCGGGGGGGGGGGGGTAAGGACGAGGGGCCCCTGGCAAGGGGTAACGACACGCCGACGTGAGGGTGGGGAGGGGCGAGGCAATGCCAGCCCCCTCCCCGGCAGGAACACCCAGAACAAAGAACAAACCACTGCCCGAGGGGCCGCTCCAGGTGGGAGGCCAGGCCCCAGCACGAGGGAACGAGAGTACTGGAGAAGGGAGAGCAGGCAAGAGGGGTGCAGGGTAGGATGGGGGAAGAGCGGGCAGAAAACCGTAGAGGCCAGGCAGGGGAGAAGCGAGACAATAACCCCCGAGAGGGGAGCCACCGTACTAGCAGGAAAGCTAGCGCCGGGGGCACGCAACAAAGCAGGGCCGCAGCGCACCCCCAACAGGAGGGAAGGCGCCAGGCAGGGGAGGGGGGGGGGATCACCCATCAAAGTCGGGAGAGCAAACGGGGACAGGAATAGGGGATAGAGGGGCAAAGGAGGGGTATACGGGGAGGAGGGAAAAGGGAGAGACCGGGGGGGGGGGGGGCACACAGGGAGCGAGAGACCGGGGAGGGGAAATGCAGGGATGAAGGGACAAAAGAGGCCAGAAAAGGAACAGGGCTACAAAGTGCCACAACCAAGGGCTCGAAACAAGGAACCGCTGCAAGCACCCACCCAGTACGGTCTGTGGGCGAAGGGGGCCCCCAGAGTGCAGGGGACTACCCACGTGGCGGACACACAGTGGACGGCCATGGCGGGTGCCCCCGGGACAAGGGGAAACCCCGGAGCGCAGAGACCCGACCACATGGGGAGAGCAGTGACAGCGGCCATCCTGGACGGCCCCCTAACAAAGGGAAACCCCGGAGGGCAGGGGCGCGTCCACCAGATAAGTATGGTTAATCCCACAGGAACGAGGGGGCAGAAGCCCCCCACCAGGATAATCACCTGGAACGTAAGGGGACTTAACGGCCCAGTGAAGAGATCCAGAGTCCTCACCCACCTCAGAAATATGAGGGCCGTCATAGTCTTCCTCCAAGGTATGCACCTGAGGGAGCAGGACCAACTGCGGGTAAGAAAGGGCTGGGTGGGACAAACCTACCATTCCTGCTATGGGACAAGGGCCAGGGGGGTGGCGATCCTGATTGGCAAGAGGACAATGTTTAGGGCGACAAAGACGGTTACAGACCCAGGGGGGCGGTATGTCATGGTCAGTGGGGCCCTGGATGGGGCACCGGTAGTTCTAGTCAACGTGAACGCACCCAACTGGGACGACACGAGTTTCATCAAAAAGACCATGGCCCAGCGCCCCACATGGAGGTTGGACAGTGCCTTACTAGCTGACAAGGCCTTCAGCGAAAGGATAGCGCGGGCCATAGCAGAGTCCACGGAGAACAACCAAAACGGGGAGGTCTCACCCTCCACGTTCTGGGAAGCGCTTAAGGCAGTACTAAGAGGGGAAATCATTGCCTTCAAAGCGCAAAGAGATAGGGAGGAAAGGGTGGCTAGGCAGAAGCTGGTCGACTCCATACTGGAGGTAGACCGTAAATACTCCGAGGCCCCGACCGTAGAGCTCCTGGCGGAGAGGAAAGAACTACAAAGGAACTTTGACCTGCTCTCCACCAGGAAAGCAGTGCACCAACTCCGCCAGGCGCGCGGGACGCTGTACAAACACGGAGACAAAGCCAGCCGCCTGTTGGCACACCAGCTGAGAAAGCAGGCAGCCACCAGAGAAATTGCGCAAATCAGGGGTACCGGAGGCACGTTGGAAACAGAACCAGAGAGGATTAACAAAACCTTCAAGGCCTTCTACCAAGAGCTGTACACCTCAGAGCCCCCAACGGGGAAGGCTGGGATGAACCGGTTCCTTGATGGACTGGACATACCAGTCGTGGGAGAGGGCAGAAAACGGGACCTGGAAGCACCACTAGCACTGGGAGAGATCATGGACAGCATTAGCTCCATGCAGACGGGGAAGGCGCCGGGACCGGACGGATTCCCGGCGGACGTCTACAAAAAATTCGCGACAGCGCTGGCCCCGCACCTGCGGGTGATATTCACAGACTCGCTAGCTAGGGGCACACTGCCACCCACATTAGCACAGGCCTCAATCTCGCTGATACCTAAGACAAAGACCCAACGGAATGTGGGTCATACAGACCCATCTCTCTGCTGAACGCAGACGCCAAAATACTGGCCAAAATCCTAGCCAAAAGGCTAGAAGACTGTGTATCCGAAGTGGTCGCAGAGGACCAGACGGGATTTGTCAAAGGTAGACAGCTTACCTCGAACATCAGGCACCTGCTGAACGTGATAATGACCCCCTCCGGGGAGAGAACACAAGAGGTGATCGTCTCCCTGGACGCAGAAAAGGCCTTCGACAGAGTTGAATGGAAATACCTCATAGAGGTACCGGAGCGGTTCGGGCTTGGAACAGGGTTCACCGCTTGGGTAAGCGGTGAACCTATACACTCCTATACAACTCTCCCATGGCGAGCGTACAGACCAACAATACCAACTCCCAATACTTCCAGCTGCACAGGGGCACCAGACAAGGATGCCCACTGTCCCCGCTGCTGTTCGCACTAGCAATCGAACCGCTAGCAATCGTGCTCAGGGCAGCAAAAAATTGGAGGGGGATCCGAAGGGGAGGCAGAGAGCACAGAGTCTCACTCTATGCAGATGACCTGCTCCTCTACATCTCGGACCCACAGAGCAGCATGGACGGAATCATTACGCTCCTGAAAGAGTTTGGAGCCTTCTTGGGCTACAAACTCAACATGAGCAAAGGTTGGGGGAGGGGGGGGGGGGGGGGGGCAGCACTAAAGGGGCTGCCGTTCAAACAAGCCCGACACAAATTCCGCTATCTGGGGATCCAAATAGCCCATGACTGTAAAGGGATCCATAAATGGAACCTCACCAGTCTGACGGAGGAAGTAAAAAAGGACCTGCAAAGATGGAACACACTCCCACTCTCCGTCGCTGGGAGAGTCCAGACGATCAAAATGAACGTACTGCCCAGGTTCCTCTTCCTGTTTAGATCCATTCCGATCTACATCCACAAGGCCTTTTTCAAAGCGCTGGACAAATTAATCATGGCGTTCGTATGGGGGGGTAAAAATGCTAGGATCCCAAAGAAGGTCCTACAAAAAACAAAATCCAGGGGGGGGGCTAGCCCTCCCAAACCTACAATTCTACCACTGGGCGGCAACAGCCGAGCGAGTAAGGGGATGGATCCAGGAGCCGAGTGGGTGCGTGCGGAGGAGGCCTCCTGCATGGGGACCTCCCTCCGGGCCCTCGCCACGGCAGCACTCCCATCCCCACCCAAAAAACATTCCAGCAGCCCAGTGGTGACAGCCACCCTCCAATCCTGGAACTAACTGCGGCAACAATTTGGCCTGACCAAAATGTCGGACAAGGCTCCAATCTGCAACAACCATAGGTTCACACCAGCACTGACTGACACCACCTTCAAAAGATGGAGGCAGGACGGAGGGACACTGACAGTCAGGGACCTATACACAGACGGCAGGATCGCAACACTGGACGAACTGACAGAGAAATTTCGGCTAGCCAGGGGGAATGAGCTACGGTATCTGCAGCTCAAAAACTTCTTACGAAAGGAGACAAGGACGTACCCACAACCGCCACGACAGACACTACTGGAAGACCTACTGGACGCAAGTATCCTAGATAAAGGGAACTGTAGCGACATGTATGACCGACTGGTAGAAAGGGACAACACCGTACTGGACGCAACAAGAAAGAAATGCAAGGATGACCTGGGGATTGAGATAGGGTGGGGACTCTGGAGCGATGCACTGCATAGGGTCAACTCCACCTCCACGTGCGCAAGGCTCAGCCTGACGCAACTAAAAGTGGTACATAGAGCCCACTTAACAAGAAACCGTATGAGTAGGTTCTTCCCGGAGGTGGAGGACGGATGTGAACGGTGCCAAAGAGGCCCGGCCAACCACGCCCACATGTTCTGGTCTTGCCCCAGACTTGTGGATTACTGGACAGCCTTCTTCGAGGCTATGTCCAAAGTGGTGGGGGTGAGGGTGGAGCCATGTCCGATAGTGGCGGTCTTCGGGGTTTCAGACCAGCCAGATCTATTCCCGGGGAGGAGGGCGGACGCCCTTGCCTTTGCCTCCCTGATTGCCCGCCGTAGAATCCTGTTTGGCTGGCGGTCAGCAGCACCACCCAGAGCTGCAGACTGGCTGTCCGACCTCTCGGAATCTCTCCAAATGGAGAAAATCAAATTCGCCATCCGAGGGTCAGACGACGGCTTCCACAGAACGTGGGAGCCATTCATGCAATTGTTCCGGGACCTGTTTGTGGCCAACGAACAAGAGGAAGAATAGCCGGGTGGCCAAGAATCAGGGGAAAATGGACGGGAATCGGGGGAAGGTAGCCGGGGGGGGGAGGGCTACGGGTTTGTTATGGGGGTTTGTTCTCATGGTTTTATGCTTATTTCTTTTTCTTGTTAATTTATTGTTTTTGTATTGGAGGGGAGGGGTTACTGTTTTTCTCTGTTGTGATAAAATTTGTTGTTGAAAACTTGAATTAAAATTATTCCAAAAAAAAGGAAGGACAAAGCCGCAAGCAACAGTCTGATGGCAAGCTAAGGCCCAAAACCAAACTGTAAATAAATGCCTATAAACATGTGCCTCGGCCATATTGGGGAATGTAAAATATGTATGCCGGTTAAAGGTAAAGGGGGTGGCCACAGTTGTTATTATGAAGATGCTTGCCTGTAAATATACATGTTAATTTTTGCGTGTTTTTTTCTAATATTCTAAAAATTCTAATAATTTGTAATTTGTTGGATATAAAATATGAAAACTCAATAAAAAACATTTCCAAAAAAAAAAACTGTGTACAGGACCCATTGCCAGACTGACCAAACGCCAGAGCGAGGAAAAAGACGGGCATGGCTAGGGAACTGGGAGAATTCATGGAGCAGATGGGGGCTGTGGACCCTTGGCAGTTCCTACACCCTCGTGAGAAGGAATTCTCATTCTTTTCACTGGTGCACAAGGCATACACCCATATCGACTTCTTTGCAGTGGGAAAATCGGTGCTTCCAGACATAGTAAGAGCTGAATACTCCGCGATAGTCATCACCGACCACGCTCCACATTACACGGATGTGTTGGAGATGTACCGTGCCCAACACCCCACATGGAGGTTAGATTCGGATCTCTTGGCTGACAAGGTCTTCTGTCAGAAACCATCACAGGCCATAGGCAAGTGCATCACTAACAACCTGAATGGGGAAGTCTCACCTTCGACAATCTAGGATGTAGTGAAGGCAGTAACTAGGGGTGAGATTATAGCCTACAAGGCACGCAGGGATAGGGAAGAGAGGGCGACCAGGCAACAACTGATCGACTCCATCCTGGAAGCCCCGACCGTAGAGCTCCTGCCGGAGTGCAAAAAGCGACAAATGGACTTTAAACTATCCACCATGAATGCAGTGCACCAACTCCGCCAGTTATGAACATGGAGAAAAGGTCAGCCGCCTGCTGGCTCACCAGCTGAGAAAGCAGGCAGTCACGAGGGAGATAGTGTAGGTAAAGGATGGCAGAGGCGGACTGGTAGCTGAACAAAAAAAGGTCAACCAAGCATTTGAGGCCTTCTACCGGGGACTGTACACCTCTGAAACCCCGACGGGGACTCAGGGATGAAACGGTTCCTCGACGGAGTGGACATACCGGTCGCGGGGGACGATAGACAGAGGGAGGTGGAAGCACCAGTAGTACTGGGAGAGGTGGAAGCACCATAGTACTGGGAGAGGTCATGGAGAGCATCAACTCCATGCAGGGAGGGAAGGGGCCAGGAGTTTGCACAGGCTCTGGCCACTATGGGAGATGTTTGCAGACTTGCTAGCGAGGGGCTCCTTGCCTCCTATGCTAACACAGGCCACCATATCACTGATGCCCAAGAAAGACAAAGACCCAATAGAATGCGGATCATATCGTCCCATTTCGCTGTTTAACGTAGATGCAAAAATACTCGCGAAAGTCCTGCTAAGACACTGGAAGACTGTGTACAAGTGATCACAGAGGGCCAGCTGGGCTTTGTCAAGGGTAGACAGCTAACTGCGAACATCAGGCGGCTGCTGAATGTGATAATAACATCATATGGGGACAGAACAAAGGCGCGTGTTCGGACCAACACTATCAGCTTGAATACTTCCAGTTGCACAGGGGCACCAGGCAGAGATGACCGCTGTCCCTGCTCCTGTTCGCCCTGCAAATTAAACCCTGGTGATCTATATGCTAGACGCAAAAGGCTGGAAGGACATCTGAAAAGGAGGCAGAGAGCAGAGATGACCTGCTCCTCTACATCTCGGACCTGTGGGACAACTTGAAGGAAATCATTAAGCGCCTGGAAGAGTTAGGGCCATCTCGGACTACAAACTCAACTGAGGCAAGAACAAGGTATTCCCAGTGAACCCGAACAGCAGAGGGACGGAACTGAAGGGTCTACCATTCAAACTAGCCCAAAGCAAATTCCGCTATCTGGGGATCCAGATAGCCCAAGACTGGACACGGATCCACAAATGAAATCTGACCAGCCTGGTGAAGGAAGTTAAAAAGGACCTACAGAGATGGGATACACTCCCGCTCTCCCTGGCAGGGACAGTGCAGACGATCAAGATAGACGTACTACCCAGGTTTCTCTTCTCGTTTAGATCCATACCAATTTTCATCCCCACGCCCTTTTTCCAAGGAATAGATAAAATGATTATGGCGTTTGTGTGGGGGGGGGGGGGGGGGGGGAAGAATCCAAAAATCCCCAAAACTACACTGCAGCGAAGAAACATGGGCGGCTTGGCCCTCCCGAACCTGCAATACTACCACTAGGCAGCCGCAGCCAAGGGAGTGATGGGATGGGTAAGGGAGCCGAGCAAGGAATGGGTGAAAATGGAGGAGTTCTCCTGCACAGGAACGATCCTCCAAGCCCGAGCCACAACAGCGCTCCCATCAGCCCCACATTCAGCCCAGTGGCGATAGCTATGTTAAAAACTTGGAACCTGACGAGACAGCACTTCGGCTTAACCGAGGTGTGTACCATGGCCCCCATCTGTGGCAACCCCAAATTCCCATCAGCCGTGCTAGGCGCCACTTTTAAGAAGTGGAGGCAGGACAAGGAGATGCTGGCGATCAGAGACTTTTACACGGGGACAGACTCGCAACCCTGGACAAGCTGATGGAAAGACTGGAGCTACCGAATGGACAGGAACTCTGACACCTACAAATCAAAAACTTTCTCCACAAGGAGACGATGAGGTATCCTAGGATGCCGAGAGACACAATGTTGGAGGAACTGCTGGACGTGGACAATATGGAGAAGGTCAACTGTGAGGACATTTACAGGCGACTGTTAGAACGGGTGAGGACACCACTAGGTGGAGCAAGACAGAAATGGACAGAGGACGAACTAGGGATGGAGGTAGGGTGGGGACTCTGAGCAGGGCCAACTCCACCTCCTCCTGTGCAAGGCTAAGCCTCATTCAATTCAAAGTGGTGCACAGAACCCACCTAACCAGAACACGAATGAGCAGGTTCTTCCCAGAGGTGGAAGACAAGCGTGAACAGTGCTAGGGAGGCCCGACCAACCACGCCCACAAGTTCTGGGCCTGCCCCAGACTTGTCGGGTTCTGGACAACCTTCTTTGAGGCGCTGTCCAAGGTTGTGGGGTTGAGGGTGGAGCCGTACCTGAGAGTGGCAGTCTTAGGGATATCAGACCAGCCAAAACTACATATGGGGAAGTGGGACGATGCCCTTGCTTTTGCATCCCTAATCGCACGCCAGAGAATTCTGCTTGGCTGGTATCCACAGCTGTGTACTGGCTGGCAGACCTGTCAGAATTTCTCCATCTGGAGAAGATCAAATACACCACCCAAGGATGGGACGAAGGCTTCCACAAAGCATGAGGGCTATTCATCAGCCTGTTCCAAGACCTGTTCTATGCCAATAGTAGATAGGAAGGGAGGGTTCGGTGGGGGGGGGGGGGGGGGGGGGGCAGACAGGACTACCCAGAGGAGATAGGAACAAAGGGAGGGGGGAGGGTGGGGAGGTAGCAAGGAGGGAGCCCAGGGAAACATCAGGAGGGGACACGGGAAAAGACTGAGGAGTGATCAGAGGGCCCCCCAATAAAGCCATAGGGGCATCAGCAACAAATACTAAACGAAAGAGAGCCTCCAGCATCTATGATGGAAGACAGGGCCTATGATGGAGCCCAAACAAACAGAAAAGGGGGGAGGGGGGTAAGGGGAGCGTGGAGGGGGGAGGTAGAGGTCGATGAAAGGGGAGCATGTAAATTGTACATACGAACCATATTGCTCACCTGTTGTATAGTGTACAGATGTAAAAATTCAATAAAATATATTTTAAAAATGTATTCATATGGCTCCTTTAACATAATAAATTGTCACAAGACACCTCACAGGACAGTTATAAAGCAACATTTGACACTGAGCCACATAAGGCAATATTAGGAGGCGGCTAAAAACTTGGTCAAAGAGGTAGACGTTCAGGAGTGTCTTAAAGGAGGAAAGAGAGGTGGAGAGACAGAGAGGGTTAGAGAGGGGATTCCAGAGCTTAGGGCCTCGGCAACTCAAGGCATGGACATTAACGTTGCAACAATTAAAATCAGGATGCTCAAGAGGCCAATTTTAGATGAACCGAGGGTTATGGAGCTGGAAATGACAAATTTAGAGAGAATCAAAACCAGAGAAGGATTGAAAAACAAGGATAATAATTTTTAAATTGAGGCATTGCTTAACTGGGAGTCAATGTAGGCCAGCAAGCACGTAGAAGATGGTTAATGGAATTTTGTGCAAGTAAGGACACAGACAGCCAAGTTTTGGATGATGTCAAGTTTATGGAGCATATGATGTGGAATTCCGGCTGGAGTGCATTGGAATAGCCAAGTCTAGAGGTGGCCAAAGCATAGATGAGGGTTTCAACGGCAGGTGAGCTGAGGCAAGGACAGAGTGGGCCCTATTATAGATGTAGAAATAGCCAGTATTAGTGATGGCCAAGATATTTGGTCAGAAGCTCACCACAGGGTCAACTTTGACTAATGTTATGAACAGTTTGGTTCAGCCGTAGACATTTGCCACAGAAAGGGATAAAGTAGGGAACAGAGTCTGTAGCACAATAACGGCTTCAGTCTATCCAATATTGAATTGCAAGAAATCTCTGCTTATCCAGTACTGGATATTAGAGGAGCGGACTGATAATTTAGCGACAGTAGGTAGAGCTGGGTGTCATCAGCATATATGTGAAAATTAACGATTTGTTTTCAAATACTGCCAGTAGCATATAGGTGAGAGATAGGATAGGATCAAGGATATACCCTTGGGGGCAACAGAAGTAATGGTGCGAGTGGGAAGAGAAGCCATTGGCGATGGGTAGCTTGATAAGAATGAAACTAAATGAACACTGTCCCACCTGGCTGGATGGCAGTGGAGAGGCATTGGAGGATAGCCTAGTCAACTATGCCAAAGGTTGCAGACAGGATACGAGAAAGAATAGTTTCCCTTGGTCACAGTCACATAGGATGCCATTGTGAGTTTGATCAGGGCCACTTCATTTCAATGGCAGGGGTGAAAAGCTGATTGAAGGGATTCAAATATGGATAATTAAGTCAACTTTTATATGGTCGCAGTCTTTTTTTTCAAGTTCGGGGGGGCCAGAGGGTCCAAAGGGACCATTGGGGCCAAAGGGACCCAAAACCATTTCCTCCATTTTTGTCAGCAACAAACAAGGTAAGAGAAAATGGTGGGTCACGCAGGTCGGCCGGCGTGGGCCACGAAGGTCGGCCGGCGTGGGTCACATAGGTCGGCTGGGTTGTGTCCCGAAGGTTGGCCGGTTGGTAAAAATGGGTCCCTGGAAAAAACGTTTGAAAAACACTGACTTAGAGCATGGATCAGTACTTGGAACTAAGATGTTGTGGCCATTACGGAGAATGGATTTCTCAGGGGCAGGAATGGTTGTTAGATGTTCCGGGGCTTAGATGTTTTAAAAAGAATAGGGAGGGAGGTAAAAAAGGCGGGGGATTGGCACTGTTAATTAGGGAGTGCATCACAGCTGCAGAAAAGGAGGTAGTCGAGGAGGGTTTGTCTACTGAGTCAGTATGGGTGGAAGTCAGAAACAAGAAAGGAGCAGTCATTTTATTGGGAGTTTCCTATAGTCCCCCCCAATAGCAGCAGAGATGGAGGAACAGATTGGGTGGCAGGTCTTGGAAAGGTGCAGAAGTAACAGTTGTCATGGATGACTTCAACTTCCCTAATATTGACTGGAATCTCCTTACTGCAAATGGTTTGGATGGAGCAAGTTTTGTCAGGTGTGGACAGGAAGGATTCCTGACTCAATAAATAGATAGGTCTTAGACTAGGGGGAAGCCATATTGGATTTGGTGCTTGGCAACAAACTAGGCCAGATGTCGGATGTCTCAGTGGGAGAGCATTTCGGTGACAGTGACCACAACTCCTTGACCTTTACCACAGTCATGGAGAGGGATAGGAACAGACAGTATGGGACAGTATTTCATTGGGGGAGGGGAAATTATTCGGCTATTAGATAGGAGCTGAGGAGCATAATATGGGGATACTTGTTCTTGGGGAAATGCACAACAGTATTGCTTAAAGAGCACTTGCTGCGAGTGCTGAATAGTTTTGAGATGAGGAAGGAATGGTAAGGTGAAGGAGCCTTGGATGACAAGAGAAGTGGAGCTTCTAATCAAGAGGAAGAAGGAAGCTTACGTGAGGTTGAGGAAGCAAGGATCTGGCACGGTTCTATAGAGTTACAAGGTAGCCAGGAAGGAACTCAAAAATGGACTTAGGAGGGCTAGAAGGGGGGACGAAAAAGCCCTGGCCGGAAGGATTAGGTAAAACCCTAAGGGTTTGTGAGAAATAAGAGGATGATCAGAGTGAGAGTAGGGCCGATCAGGGATAGTGAAGGGAACTTGTGCCTAAAGTCTGAGGAGATAGGGGAGGCCCTGAATGAATATTTTGCTTCAGTATTCACTAGAGGGACTTTGATGCTCATGAGAACAGCATGAACTAGGTTAATAGACTTGAACAAGTTGATATTAAGAAGAAGGATGTGCTGGTAATTTTGAAAAGCATCAGAATAGATGTCCCCTGGGCCTGACAGGATATACCCAAGGTTACTATGGGAAGCGAGGGGGGAGATTGCTGAGCTGTTGCCGATGACCTTTGCGTCCTCACTCTCCACTGGAGTAGTACCGGATGATTGGAGGGAGGCGAATGTTGTTCTTTGTTCAAGAAAGGGACTAGAGAAATCCCTGGGAATTACAGACCAGTCAGTCTTAAGTCCGTGGTGAGTAAAATATTGGAAAGGATTCTGAGAGATAGGATTTATGATTGTTTAGAAAAACATAGTTTGATTAAAGATAGTCAGCATGGCTTTGTGAGGGGCAGGTCATGCCTCACAAGCCTCATTGAATTCTTTGAGGATGTGACAAGACACATTGATGAAGGTCGGGCAGTGGATGTTGTGTATATGGATTTCAGTAAGGCTTTTGATAAGGTTCCCATGGTAGGCTCATTCAGAAAGTTAGGGGGCATGGGATGCAGGGAAACTTGGGTGTCTCGATACAGAATTGGCTGGCCGAAAGAAGACAGTGAGTGGTAGTGGATGGAAAATATTCCAGCTGGAGGTCAGTGACCAGTGGTGTCCCTCAGGGATCTGTTCTGGGACCTCTGCTCTTTGTGGTTTTTATAAATGACTTAGATGAGGAAGTGGAAGGGTGGGCTAGTAAGTTTGCCGGACAACAGGGCATTGACAGGATACAGAGCTGGACTGAGAAGTGGCAGATGGAGTTCAAACTAGATAAATGTGGCGATTGATTTTGGAAGGTCCAATTTGAATACTACAGGATTCTTGGAAGTGTGGAGGAACAGAGGGATCTTGGGGTCCACGTACATAGATCTCTCAAAGTTGCCACCCAGGTTGATAGGGTTGTTAAAAAGGTTTATGGTATGTTGGCTTTCATTAACAGGGGGATTGAGTTTAAGAGCCACAAGGTTTTGCTGCAGCTTTATAAAACCCTGGTTAGACCACACTTGGAATATTGTGTCCAGTTCTAGTCGCCTCATTATAGGAATGAATGTGGATGCTTTGGAGAGGGTGCAGAGATTTACCAGCACGCTGTCTGGACTGGAGGGCATGTCTTATGAAGAAAGGTTGAAGGAGCTAGGGCTTCTCTCACTGGAGCGAAGAAGGAAGAGAGGTGACTTGCTAGGGGTGTACAAGGTGATGCGAGGCATGGATAGAGTGGATAGCCAGAGACTTTTCCCCAGGGTGGAAATGGCTGTCACGAGGGAACATAATTTTAAGGTGAGTGGAGGAATGTATAGGGGAGATGTCAGAGGTCGGTTCTTTACCCAGAGAGTGGTGGATGCGTGGACTGTACTGGCAGCAGAGGTGGTGGAGTCAGAGTCATTAGGGACATTTAAGCGACTCTTGGACAGGCACATGGACAGCAGTAAATTGAAGATGTAGGTTAGGTTGATCTTAGATTAGGATAAATGGTAGGCACAACATCGTGAGCCGAAGGGCCTGTACTGTTCTATGTTCTATAACTGCAGGCGAGCTTTGACCAACTATCTACCAGGAAGGCGGAACGCCAATTGAGGTGAGCAAGGGGTGCAGTTTACGAGCATGGAGAGAAGTATGTTAACGGGTCAGCTTCGGAGGGAGGCGGTGGCAACGGAAATTGTTCAGGTGCGGGACTGGGCAGGGAAGTTGGTGGTGGCTCCAGATCAGATTAATAAGGTCTTCGAGGAATTTTAAGAGAGGTTGCATAGGTCGGAGCCACTTGGGGAAGACCGGGAGATACAGGAATTTCTAGATGGGCTGGAGGACTCGAGGTTAGGGAAGGAGGACAGAGCTGCATTGGAAGGGGCGATAGTGGAGCTGGAGATAAAGGATGTGATTGGGAGAATGCAGTCGGGGAAGGTGGCAGGGCTGGATGGGTTTCTGGTGGAATATTATAAAAAATTCAAGGATAAGCAGGTACCGCTGATGGTGGGGATGTTTGAGGAGGCGATAGGGAAGTGGGTGTTGCCATAAACTTTGGGGCAGGCATCAATTTCCCTTTTACTAAACAAGGGTAAGGATCTGATGGAGCGTGGGTCATATAAGCCCATATCACTTTTAAATGTGGATGCAAAGATATTGCCGAAGGTACTGGCAGGTAGGCTGGAGGAGTGCCTCCCGAAGGTGATAGGTGAAGATCAGACGGGGTTTGTGAAAGGGAGGCAGCTTTTTTCGAACATTAGGAGGATATTGAACGTTGTTATGACGGTGGCGGAGGGGAGGGAAACAGAGATGGTTGTGGCATTGGACACCGAGAAAGCGTTTGACCGGGTTGAATGGGGGTACTTGATGGCAGTTCTGGAGCGGTTTGGGATTGGACCACGATTTGTGGACTGAGTAAAGCTACTGTATAAGGAGTCGAGGACGAGTGTCCGCATAAATAATGTCAGCTCGGGATATTTTTCTCTCCACCGTGGGACTAGGCAGCATGTCCTACGTGCCCCGTTTGCATTTGTGATTGAGTCGTTGGCCATCGGGCTAAGAAGTTCGGGGGTCTGGAAAGGAATAGTGCTGGAGGGGGGGGGGGGGGGGGGGGGGGGTGGTAAAGCACAGGGTGTCCTTATGTGTGGATGATTTTGCTATTATACATGTCGGAACCGAGTGTGTCAATATGAAAATGAAAATCGCTTATTGTCACGAGTAGGCTTCAATGAAGTTACTGTGAAAAGCCCCTAGTCGCCACATTCCGGCACCTGTCCGGGGAGGCTGGTACGGGAATCGAACCGTGCTGCTGGCCTGCTTGGTCTGCTTTAAAAGCCAGCGATTTAGCTGAGTGAGCTAAACCAGCCCCTGGTTTCGGCTTATGGGTATCGGGGGAATATTGGAGCTGCTTCGGGTGTTTGGGTCTTTCTCAGGGTACAAATTAAATCTAGACAAGAGCGAGTATTTTGTGGTGCCTCGGCCAGGGGTGGGGGGCCTGCCATTACGTAGGGCAGGGACTCACTTTAGATATCTTGGTGGGGGGGGCTCCTTAGGTGCAAGATTTCTAGTTTGGTGGGGAGACTGAAAGCTGATCTGGCACGGTGGGATGGTCTCCTTCTGTCAGGTCGGGTACAGGCGATTAAAATGAACCTGCTGCCACAATTTTTGTTTATTTTTCAATGCCTGCCGATCTTCCTGCATAGGCATTTTTTTTAGAGAGATTGAAGGAATGGTTACCTCACTCATATTTTCATTTTTCATAGGGGAGGGAAGGTGGCTAGAGATAGAAAGCTGCTGCTACAGAGGGGAAAGCAGTCAGGGGGGGTTGGGTTTTCCGAACCTGATGTATTATTACTGGGAGGCAAACATGGAGAAGGTGCGGAGCTGGGCCAGAGGGGTGGATTCCCAGTGTGTCAGATTGGAGGAGAGTTTGTGTAGGGGGTTGGTATTGAAAACACTAGCAACAGTGCCGCTCCCGATGTCCCCCGGGGAAATACTCAGGGAGTCCTGTAGTAATAGCATTGTTGAGAATTTGGACGGAGTTTCACCAGCACTTCAGGTTGGGGGCAGGGTCAAGGGAAATGCCGATTCGGGGGAATCACAGACTTGAGCCAGGGAAATAGGATGGGAATTTTCAGAGATGGGAGTTGGGGCACAAAAGGATTTGTTTCCAGGGGAGTCAGTTTGCAGGATTGAAGGAGCTGGGAGCGAAGTATGGGACTGGAGCAGGAGGAAATGCTTAGATACATGCAGGTTCGAGACTTTGCCAGAAAGGAGATACATGGCTTCCCAGTGGAGCCGGCCTCCACATTGCTGGAGGAGATGCTGACAACAGGAGGACTGGAGAAGGGGGTAGTGTCAGCGGTCTACGTGGTTATTTTGGAAGAGGGAAAGGCATCGCTGGAAGGGATCAAAGCAAAGCGAGAGGACGAGTTGGAAGAGGGTATGGAGGTGGTGCTGCGGAGAGTGAATGCCTCCACCTCGTGCGCGAGGTTGGGGCTGATACAGCTGAAGGTGGTATATAGAGCACACCTCACAAAGGCGATCATGAGCTGGTGCTTTGTGGGGGTAAATACACGTGCGAACGTTGTGGGGGGGGGGGGCCCGCAAACCACATTCATGTTTTGGCCCTGTCCAAAGCTGGAGGGTTACTGGAGGGAGTTTTTTTTAAAGAGTAATCTCTAAGGTGGTGCACATGAAACTTGACCCGGGCCCTCTGGAGGCCAGGGTTGGAACGGGGCCTGGAGGCAGATGTTGTAGCCTCATTGATCGCCCAAAAGAGGATCGTTTTGGGGTGGAGGTCAACCCCTCCACCCTGTGCCCTGCTGGAATTCTTAAGAAGGTGAAGTTTGAACTGAGGGGAAGTATGGAGGACATCTACAATTCATGGGTGTTATTCATTATGCACTTTCAAGAATTGGATGACATTGAATGTCAGTGGGGGGGCGTTGGGGGACTGTTTTTGTTGATGGTGACTATGGGTGATTCCTGATTCCATTTTTATTTGATGCTTGTGTTGACATGTGGGTTGTTGTTTGGGGGTTGGTGGGAGGATGGGCTTGTTGGTGTTGATAACGGGAATGACATTGTATTTGTTACCATTGATTGTTTATTGGTGGGTGTAAACTTTGAAGGAAAATGTGAAAAAAAATTAAAATATTTTTTTTTAAACTCACTTAGACTTTTTTGAAAATTCCAATTTGAAAAGATTCTTTTGATTGCTTATTGACAAAGTGTGTATGAGATGTCCACCATCATCACAAAGAAAGACTGGTTGGAGTTGGCAAAGTTAGAAGCAGAAGCATCACACCAAGGACCTAGGTCCAGTGCTATGAAAGGTTGATTTACTTCACCGCATCAGGAAAGGCAAATGCAGTTCCTTCTTTCCCCATCTCTTATATGGCACCTGCTCAAAGTCCCACTCCACCTCCTTCCAGAATTCAGGCCAATCACTATCATTTCAAATAACCATCTTATGCACATTCCTGACACACACGTCCTACTTGTTGTCTTCACTGCTTCCACTTATAACATGATCTGCCATTATTTACTGAACTTGCATCTCTTCTCATCACGCATTGATCTTCTTACACTCACTTCACACTTAAGACGAGCACATTACTGTGGATGCTGGAATCTGAAACCAAAAAGAAAATGCTGGAAAATCTCAGGTCTGGCAGCATCTGTAGAGAGAGAAAAGAGCTAACATTTCGAGTCCAGATGACCCTTTATCAAAGCTCCTTTGACAAAGGGTCATCTGGACTCGAAACATTAGCTCTTTTCTCTCCCTACAGATGCCGCCAGACCTGCTGGGATTTTCCAGCATTTTCTTTTCACACTTCTCACTGACACGCTCTGGCAAAGTCACAACTTTTATCCTTGACCATAATTCCGGTGTCGAGAACCGAGGGTGATCTGAGATATTCCTATACGCCTAGCACCTCTTATACCTCCTTCAACCTATGTACTAAATGCAGAGGCCCAGGATATGTATATATCTTCTCAATAGCCTCACATAACTAAAGAGCAAGCACGACATGAGAGAATTATGATTGGTGACGGTCGGGCTGACATTTTGACTAACCCAGGACACAACAGCACTAGAAATCAGTAGTGCACCCAGTGCAATGAGCACTGGATATGGAAGGTAGGTGGGGTCCTCCGAGTAGGATTACTCGTTGTCATTTATATCATTTCATGTACCACCAGCAATTGCTGACATCAAAGCCTCCAATATCATGACCAAGCCTCTCAAATGTAAAGTAAGTCATTACCATCTTAACTGTTGTTACTTTTTCCTTTGCTCCAACTCAACAGTAATAAATCTTAACAAGTTCCTGCAATAGATACCTCAAAAGATAGAGGAACCACAATCAAGTGCTACATCATTCTTAAGTTCCAGCACAGAGATTGGCACCCTTCAATAGGATAACAAATTTAGAATGAATTACACTTGGTGAAACATATACTGGTGTCAAGGGTGACCAGAAGGTGGCTCATCGAGATAGCCATCCTCTTTTGGCTCTGATTGAGTTGCAGACCTCCCAAATTTGACCAAAGAAAAATGGTCAAGACACTTCAGTGATTCTGTGATTTATTGGCAGACGGGCTAATCATGGAGTGCGAAAAGTACAAGGGAGTATAATTCCAGCATTTTACCTCGCATGGCATTTCTACTGTGTAATTTACCCTGGACTGTACAGCCACCTCCAGGAATACTGCAGCCATGCAGGTCTTCATCACAAGAGTCATGACACCAGACTTTGCAGCGTTGACAGATCAGGTGGTTGCCAGACATCTTCAACGTCTGTTATCGCTGGCAGAGACTAATGCAACCAAATTGATAAACTGCATAAGCTGGGGCTTTCAATGGTCCTGAAATCTATTCATTCTCAGGTCAGTGAGAGTTACAGTGGAGCTTCAGCATAAGCAAATACTCTTCTATCTCATGATCTTAGTATGCTTGTCTTCATTTCCAAAATTATCTGCAAACTGTGGCTCTAATTATTTTATGCAAAATGCAAAAAGTAGATTTCAGAAATATTCAAGATGTATTACAACATTATAATCTATCACCTTCAAATTGAAAGAAATTTGAATGGAAAGTTAATTTAGGAATTTTGATATTATGGTCTATAATTGGTGGAACCTGAAGCAGCTGACGTGAACAAAACTTTGAATTTTAAATCTCAGGTTAAAGTATACATTTATTCTAAAAGTCCTATTATTTAAAGTCAACTTTGCTTGTGGAAAGTTACCATCCTGTATTTGTAAAGATCATGTGGTCATTCTTAATTATTCTTATACCTACCAATGCTGAAATTCTTCCACCTCTTCTCTGCAATATACAGATTATAATCCCTCACTTCTGCGTGTGCATTAAATTAAATCCCAAACAACTTTGAAGTCTTTATTACAATGGCTGCAATGTCTACAGTACAGGCAGCATACATCAGTGCAACTATCATACATAATTTATGGCCCATTGATATACTTATACTCCAATAGAGGAATGGTATCCAATGTGTTCATACTATCAAAAGGATTAAGGATGATTTGATCACAGTTTTTGAGATATTAAAAGGAAGATTGTAGATGTCTATCGCTTATTCTTTCTGGGTGGGAAGTGTAGGCCTGCGGGAAGAGAAATTAAGAAACACTTCAACACAGTGTAGTAGAGGTTTAGAATGCTCTCTACAAATGGCAAAGGATGCTAGATTAATTATTAATTTTATGAAATTGCTGAATTTTTGTTAAACAAATATACTAGGGGATATAGGGCAAAGGCAGGTATATGGAGTTAGTTTGCAGAGCAGCCAGTTGCATTGCATTGTGAAATGGGCTCAAAAGGCAAAATGGCCCACTCCCCTCCTATTTATAACTTGCGGTTAAGTAAGCTTTATAGGTAAAAAATAAATGGCCACACTGATTTTCTTTCAAAAAAAGGCAAATAGTTTTGTTCATA
Source organism: Scyliorhinus canicula (assembly GCF_902713615.1). Classification (NCBI taxonomy): domain Eukaryota; kingdom Metazoa; phylum Chordata; class Chondrichthyes; order Carcharhiniformes; family Scyliorhinidae; genus Scyliorhinus; species Scyliorhinus canicula. The sequence continues at coordinate 52,813,234 of NC_052147.1, forward strand.
AGGGCAAGGAAGGAAAGGAAAAGAAAAGCTTTAAAAATAAGCTTGCATTTGTATATGTAATTCTTCATGCTAATATAAGTAGCAACACAGTAATTATCCAAAAATGCATGTGTATATTTTTATTTAACAGACATCCAATTTCTCAGTAAAAACAGCAATTACAAATATCTAAAGTACATGTTAATGTTTCAGGCTTTATATTATTGCTTAAAAAGAATAAAATGTGCTTTGTTAATGAATAATACAAAATAGATTAGTTTTAACATGTTTAACATAACGGCAAAAGTTTTTTTTCCTGGGACTTACAAGTTGATATTACTGCTACTAATATACTGCATTTTCTAATGCTTTTAACTAAAGACAGCAATTCTATAAAATACTGCTCGAAAAGAATTCTGACCTCTTTTAATAGCTCTTAAGACTTTTACAAACTGAACTAGACATCTGCCATCCAAATCAGCATTCATAATTCTAATCAGTTGCTTGGTGCAACCCAAAATTTCACAATTGTATGATATTCACTTAAATAAATAAATAACGCTTGCAATAACTTAGATCAACTGTCCCAATTAGAATTCGGCTTGTGCTAACTATCCAACCATCAGAAATTATGGCTTTTTATAAACGTAAAAAGTGACTTAATTTGAAATAAAATATGCATCTCAAAACGTAAATTATAAACGCTGCAATCCTTTTAAAATTAGGAATGAACCTTTAAACTTTCACAATTTTCAATCTTTAGCCAGCGTTGTCTTCTGTGCCCAGATTCACAGTACTGTTGCGATTACACAGAACAAAGTGGAACATTTTCATGTCAAGTCCACAGAGAATCTAGCAAGGAAACAATTCAATACCATTATAGCATGCATAAACATTTTATCCAATGAATTTAAAGATTACAACTAAGAACTTTGTGCTTGTAAGACAATAATGCAAGTACATTGTCATAGTGATAATTCCCTTTCTAATATTTTCTTGAACTGCATGGAGACTGGAAGGGTTCCATTTATGTGGCAATTCTGAAATGCAAGAGGTCCATTTAGACAATGCAAGAATTGATCTCTACTTGGCACAGCTAAGGAAGACATTTTATAGATCCTCTCTGAATCACATTTTTAGATACATAACAAAATATTTCAAAACTACCTGTTCAAGTAAAAATTCTAAACAGGAAACTTTTGAAACTGTAAAAAAATCTAATTGGTATTAAAATATATATGTATGAAAATATGTACCATTTTAGTTTTAACCACAAGTCGAAGAACAAACGCAATGAAAGCACTGCGTGCAAAGGCATTATCCGAAAAATATTCCGATAAAGGAAAACTGGACAGAAAACTTTACAAGAGAGATATAACTGAAAATAAAAACAAGGTGGATATGTATTGTACAAATATCTTCAAGAGAATGAAAAAGCTCTTAAAGTTTAGGACCCAACAATAATTTCCATGATGTGATCAAGCTCATTTAAGTCTGTTTTGCAGTTTTGGGTAGAATTTATGGGTGTTGGCAAACCGTTTAGTAATTCAAATATGACTGGTGTCGTTTTTGGACTAGTCATCAACCCAGACATCACTGAGTCAAGCTCATGCCAAGAAGTGTCAATATCAGCAAACAGATCATCTATTGTCATATCTGTGAGAGAACTGGAGTAATTTGCAATCTCAAAACTCCCGAATACTTGATCCAAGGGCTTTGGACACTGCTTCAGATCCACTTGCTGCTCCTCAGATTCCAACATATTCAGATCATTTCCAAAATGTGCTTGGACCAGATCTTGGTCTGATGTTATAGTACTGGTGTCTTTAGCAGAAGCAGCAGCTGAAGAACTAGTAATATTCTCACAAGATAAGCAGTTTACCTTGCTTTTAGTAAGAGTGCTTGTATTACTGGTGGAGGCAGTGGAACTTTCTACATGTAGCTCTTTGGTTGGCGTACATAAGAAATCTGTGGCAATTAGACTATCTGAGGAAGTGTGACCTATGTACAGATCGCTTCCTGTAAAAGCCGCCTGTCCCTGCCAGCTGCAGTCTTGTATCATTTCCTCCTGAATCTGTCGCACGGTGTTGGCTATAAGCACTGAGCGACAAAGGTTTGGTTCCACCACCATCTTGCAGAGCTGAAGTTTGAATAATGAGATGTTTAGAAGTGACTGGCGTTGCAAGTTATATGGCAAACTAAGATTGCTACCAACAGAATCAAGGCAGGCATCTACAACTTGTTCTTCAGGAAATTTACGCTTTGTGCCTTTTCCCAACATGTTGACCTACAAAACAAAGTAATCACAATGAAAGACTCATTCTTCAAATTCAAAACATAAAATAGTTTGGAACTAACCACAACATCAGAAAAACTAACTACACTGCCATATATTGTGTTCAATACAAGACTAGATTTTGCAGGTGTTAATTCATATTCAGACTATGTTGCACTTTTTTTTGTTACAACCATTAATAACAAAGCAGGCAGATCTTGTTTGTAGCATAAATAGTCTTCATTCCACCAATTAATTTTTACCTCATCGGTTTCATTCCTCCTTCCAGACTAGTTAAAATAAACCATCGTTACAAGAAAGAAAGATAACTGTTAATTGAGGTTAGATGGAGGATTGGTTAGCAAACAGAAAGCAGAGAGTAGGGATAAATGGGTCTTTTTCAGGTTGCCAAGATCTGATGAGTGGGGTGCCACAGGGATAAGGAAATAGTAATAAGGAAATAGAAATAGTTGGCGCCTCAACTATTTACAATTTTTATCAATGACAGGACCAAATGTATGGTTGCTAAATTTTCAGATGACACAAAGACAGTATAAAAAATAATTATGAAGAGGAAATAAGGAGTCCGCAAAGGGACATAGAACAGTTAAGTGAGTAGGCAAAGATTTGGCAGATGGAGTATAATGTGGAAAAATGTGAGCTTTTTCACTATGGCATGAAGAATATAAAAGCTGAATATTATTTAAATGTGGAGAGACTTCAGAATTGATGTATAGAGGAATCTGGTTGTCCTGGTACATGAATCAGGAAAAGTTAGTATGCAGGTACAGCAAACGATTAGGAAGCCAAACAGATTATTGTTATTTATTGCAAGGGGAATAGATAAGTAGGGATGTTTTGCTACAGTAGTACAGAGCATTGGTGAGACCACATCTAGAGTACTATGTACAGTTTTGGTCTCCTTATTTAAGACATTTTATGTGTGAGCGCAGTTCAGGGAAGGTTCACTTGGCTGATACCCAAGTGTGTGTTGTGTGTTTGGGGGGGGGGGGGGGGGGGGGGTTTAACCTTATGAGAAATGGTTGAACAGGCAGGGCCTATATACATTATATACTTTAGAGTTTAGAAGATTGAGAAGCGATCTTACTAAAGCATGCAAGAGACACTTGGGTGATTTGACAGAATGGATGCGGACAGTGAGGGAGACTAGAACTAGGGGACACCGTTTTAAAATAAGGGGTCTCCCATTTTAGATGGAAATTAAGAATAATGTTTTTTTTCTCAGTGAATCATGAATCTTTGGAACTCTTCCCAGGAAGCGGTGGAGGTCAATGAATATTTTTCAGACAGCAGTATATAGATTCTTGACCAACAAGGGAGTCAAAACGGGAGTAAATGGAATGCGGAGTTGAGGCGACAATCAGATCAGCCATGATCTTATTAAATGGCAGGCTCGAGGGGCCAAGTGGCCTAAACTTGCTGCTCCTAATTCTTATGTTGGTATGTAGGTGGGATTTCCGAGAAGAAAGGATGGTCAACTAATACGGGATGATCAAAGATAGCAAAAGTATTTAACAAGTGCTTTGTATTGGCCTGTACAAAGGGAATATCGAAGAGATGAATCCTGAAATGGTTGGGAGTGAGATTAACAACATTATGACCGATAAGAGGAAAAGTTTAGATAAATTAGTTCAGTCGATTATTACAACTTTTTTTGCGACTATACATGTAAATTACAACATGAAAACAGCCAGTTAGATGAAATACTCTGTGCCCCTTCCATATAAGCAAATAGTTATAACTACGTTTACTTCCATTGTTCCCAAATTCCTTCAGCCCCTTTTCTTTCATCCACCTATCCAATCTAATCTTCAATATTGACGTAGTTTCAGTCTCAACCACTAACCCCGGAAGCAAATTCTCACTTAACTACATAACCTTATTGTGGACACTGCAACTACCAGAAATAGTCTGCTTCTAGCCCATGAATTTAAAGGCTCGAGTTAAGTTGCCTCTTGGGCTGTGTTCTACTGGAGTACAAACTACTGGTTTTTGTAAGCCATAATGCATCACCTTGTACTGAATTTCAGCTGCCACTCAATCTATTCCTCACCTTAGCAATATTATATTGCAGTTTCCTTTGCCATTTTGGAAACTTGAATAATACTGCTCTTTTGGTATCTCAAGCAAATAGGACTACCACTTCCTTTAGGTCTACATCCAAATCATCAATATACACAATGCATAGAAGTGACTTCACAACTGAAACTCGAGTGACATTATTATCCACTTTGAACCACTTGGAAAAAGTGCCCTTAATTCCTCTTTTGCAACCACCCCTCCAGAACTAAATCACAATAGAGCCCTAAAATCTAAATTCCAGACTTCTACAGTTTCCACCCCCAAAACCAAGATTGGATGAAACAAAAGGGGTTGGTGGGATTTGGGAATAGGACAATAAAATGTGCTTACTATTTGCTTGTATGGAATCTGCACACTGACAGACTAATGAAAACAAATCCCTCTCTTTCTCTTTGGCCCTGTCACCAACTCCTTCTGGATCCCTTCCCAATCCCACAGTCCCTTCCCCCGACTCCTCTCAAATCCTGGCCCTTACCTGCCTACTCTCAGACACCGTCCATAATCCCTTCTTTGCACAATGTCTTCCTTGTTCCCTCTGCCAACGCACTTCCCTACTTCAGCACACCACTCCTCTCCCAGACCCTGCTCCCCATACTCTCAGTTCCCTTACCCAACACAATCTCCCCCCCCCCCCAGTTACCTCATAGCGCCCACTCTCAAGTTCCACATCCCTGAAAGCTGTAACTACCCCCCCACTTCCACAAACACCCCCCCCCCCCCCCAGTCCTCATTCTCTCCCCAATCCAGCACTCCCACTTCCCCTCTCTTCGGTGCCCCCCCCCCAACCCCTAGATACCTTCCCCACTGCCCCTCCCCTCCCAAACCAGTTTCCTCCCCTCATTTCAGCATCCCCCCCCCCAGTCCTCATTCTCTCCCCAATCCAGCACCCCCACTTCCCCTCTCTTTGGTGCCCCCCCAACCCCTAGATACCTACCCCACTGCCCCTCCCCTCCGAAACCAGTTTCCTCCCTCATCCCCCCCCCCCCCCCCCCCCCCCGGACCCTTTCCCCAACCCCCTCAATGCTCTGCCCCTCGACCACCCTCCCCTCGGTCGCCCGTCAACCTACCCTCTGTCGCTGCCCCTGGCTCTGCCCTTTTCCCCCCTCCTTCCACCAGCCCCCCCCCATCACAGTGCCCATCTCCACCGCTCATTTTCCCCCACCCCTTCTTGTCCCCCCACGCCCACTCCTCTCCTTCATCCCCTCTCTCAGGTCCCTCCCCAAAGCTTGTCTCCCCCACTCCTCCATCACCTGGTGCACCTTTCCCTCTTCCGGGCACCCCAACCCACTCTTCACTCTCCCTCCCACGGTCCTCCACCTGATCTCTTTCCCCTCTCCTTCCCTCAGCTTGTGATCCCCACACATTGTCCCCTCCCGACAGTTGCCTCCTCCGCTGCCACCCACCCCCCTCATCCTCCACGCCACCCACCCCCCCTCATCCTCCACCGTTGTCTAGCCCCTCACTCACCCACCCCCTCATCCATCCCCCTCGCTCACCCATCCCATGATCCATTTCCCTTGCTCCCCCACCCTCATCCATGCCCCTCGCTCATCCACCCCCTCATCCATGCCCCTTGCTCATCCACCCCCTCATCCATGTCCCTCGCTCACCCACCCCCTCATCCATCCCCCTCGCTCACCCATCCCATGATCCATTTCCCTTGCTCCCCCACCCTCATCCATGCCCCTCGCTCATCCACCCCCTCATCCATGCCCCTTGCTCATCCACCCCCTCATCCATGTCCCTCGCTCACCCACCCCCTCATCTATGCCCCTCGCTCACCCACCCACCCCCTCAGCCATGCCTCTCGCTCCCCCACCCCCTCAGCCATGCCCCTCACTCACCCACTCTCTCAGCCATGCCCCTCACCCACCGTCCTCCCCCACCCCCTCACCCATCGTCCTGACCCACACACCATCCTCGTCCACCCCCTCCCCAATCCCTCTCTCTGACCCGAGGTACGTCCCTCTCCCCTTCCCTCTGGCTACTTCCTTAGTCCCCTCCTCTTCACTGCGTCAGCCCCCTCTAAAAGTTCTCAATTAATGTATAATGGAATAAACACGCCTGTAAGATAGAACTGTCAACCAGTTTTACTCAAGTTTGTAACGATCAGCAGTGAGGGGAGACCCACGCCCCCATTCTGTGGGGCTCCGCACCATCTGTGTGTAGGTTGCCGCTTTAAGACCCCCCCCCCGGTATGTGACGCCACCATTGGTCCCCGAGGCAGCTACGTGAGACCGGGCCTAGGCGGACAGGCTTCAGAATCACCGAGCCAGCGGGATTCCAACTCAGCGGGAGGCAGGAAAGACGCTCCAACCAGCGGCGGGGCGGGGGGACCGCTAACTGCTTAAGGAGGCGTTCCACTTCCTCTCCCCACGAAAGTGGAAAGAACCTTTGCCCAGCGGCAGCGCCGCCATTTTAGGTTCGCTAACTCATTCCTACCCGAATAGACCGCCCAAACCTCAGCGGCGCCTCGCCCAAATAAAAAGAACAAACATCCCTCGGCTTTACTCACCTGCATTAAACAATACATTAAACTGCGGGCATAAAGGGAATGCGGAGGGGACGCGGGGAGGGCGAGGTCTCCACTCCACTGAATCGCGCGCACGGACACAATCGCAGCCGTGGCGGCAGGAAGCGCTGCCTTGTGATTGACAGCTGGCAAGTGCGGTTGCTATGGTTTCACCGGCCGGCAGATGTGATTGGCAGGCGCGTGGCGCGCTGGCCCGTCCCATTCGGCCCCGCCCCCCGCTTTCGCCCCGCCTAGTTGGCGATGTGGGCGGCTCTCCCAGTGAGGGGATTGTCCCATTGCTGCCGTCTTTTGAGGCGGGAATATGTTCGGTTTCAGGCTGAGTGCAACACACCACTAGAATAATTGGTTCCTAGCAAACTAAAAAAGACTCAGGTGAAGTGCGAAAACTATATAAGTTATAATTATCTGAATATAGACTGGGCGGCACAGTAACACGGGTTAGCACTGTTGCTTTATACCACAATGGTGCCATTCCCGGGAGTCTGCACGTTTTCACCTTGTCAGCCTGGGTTCCATAGAACATAAAAGGAGGCCATTCGGTCCATCGAGTCTGCACCGACCCACTTATCCACCCTATCCCCGTAACCCAATAACCCCTCCTAACCTTTTTGGTCACTAAGGGCAATTTAGAATGGCCAATCCACCTAACCTGCACGTCTTTGGACTGTGGGAGGAAACCGGAGCACCCAGAGGAAACACGTGCAGACACGGGGAGAACGTGCAGACTCCACACAGACAGTGACCCAACAAGGAATCGAACCTGGGACCCTGGCGCTGTGAAGCCACAGTGCTAATCACTTGTGCTACCGTGCTGCCCTTTCCTCCGTGTGCTCCGGTTTCCACCCGCAGTCCAATGATGTACAGGTTAGGTGGATTGGCCATGCTAAATTGTCCCTTAGTATCCAAAAGGTTATGTGGTGTTACAGGGTCAGGGCGGGCGGGGGGGGGGGGGGGGGCCTTGGGCCTAGGTAGGGTACTCCTTTGGAGGGCTGGTTCAGACTCGATGGGCCAAATGGCCTCCTTCTGCACTGTAGGGATTCTATTACACAGCTGCTAGACTGGGACTGCAGCAGGTGGCGAGGGAACCTAGAACGAAAAAACATACTTGACGTCGTCCTCACCAATGTACCTGTCACAGATGTATCTCTCCATGAGTATTTGTTGTAGACAAAGTCCCACCTTCACATTGACGAGACACTCCATTGTGCCATGCGACAGGACAATCGTGCTAAATAGGAAAGATTTTGAACAGATCTAGCCACCCAAAACTGGGCATTAATGACGCACTATGAGCCGCCGACGACCCGCAACTCAGCGCAGTCACCCTGGACCAATCGCACCCGAAGCATCTGCAAAACTTGATGGCGACGGTCCAAATTAACGGGTGCAGCACGCCGTGCCTTTTCGACTCCGGGAGCACTGAGAGCTTCATACACCCAGATCTGGTTAGACGCTGTTCGCTCCCCGTTTTCCCCGCACGGCAAACTATCTCCCTCGCTTTGGGCTCCCACTCTGTTCAGATCCAAGGGCGCACCGCCGCGACGCTCAAAATCCAAGGCGCTAGCTATGCCAAATTCCAGCTCTACATCCTGCCCGAACTGTGCGCCCCACTCTTATTTCCTTGATTTCCAGTGTAATCTCAAGAGTCTCACCCAGGGCCGGCCCAAGGCACCGGCAACTCGGGCAGTCGCCCGGGGCGCCATGTGCTAGGGGGCGCCAGAGACTCGGGTCCCGCGCATGCGCAGTTGGGCCGGTGCCAACCAGCGCATGCACAGTGGCCGCCCTCCCCTAGGGCGGCCCCCTCCGTCCCCCTTCCATCCGCCGCTCTCGGGCCCGCCCCCGCGCCACGGGCCCGCCCCCCCCCCCGCCTCCGCCTCGGGCTCGCCCCCCTCCGCCTCGGGCTCGCCCCCCCCCCCCGCCTCCGCCCGCCCCCCCCCCCCGAAGGGCGCCGAAGTTCAGCTTGCCCGGGGCGCCAGCAACCCTGGGGCCGGCGCTGGTCTCACCCTCAGTTTCGGCAGACCCCTACCCCCACTCACTATCTGCAGCCTAGCCACGTTGCGAATCTCCCCCCTCCTCTCTTTGCCAACCTCACCCCGGACTGTAAACCCGTAGCCACTCGCAGCAGGCGGTGCAGCCTGCAGGATAGGGTGTTCATCCTGTCGGAGGTCCTCAGTGAGGGGATCATAGAGGCCAGCAACAGCCCCTGGAGAGCTCAGGTGGTGGTCGTCAGGACCGGGGGAAAATTCCGCATGGTCGTAGACTATAGTCAGACCATTAATAGGTTTACGCTCCTCGACGCGTACCCCCTCCCCAGGATTGCAGACATGGTTAACCAGATCGCCCAGTATTGGATTTTTTCCACGGTGGATCTGAAGTCTGCATACCACCAGCTCCCAATCCGTCCAGAGGACCGCCACGACACGGCATTCGAGGCCGATGGCCGTCTCTTCCATTTCCTCCGGGTTCCCTTCGGCGTCACTAATGGGGTTTCGGTGTTCCAACGAGCAATGGACCGAATGGTGGACCAGTATGGGCTGCGGGCCACGTTCCCGTATTTGGACAATGTCACCATCTGCGGCTATGACCAGCAGGACCACGACGCCAACCTCTACCATTTTCTCCAGACGTCTCAGAAACTAAACCTCACCTATAACAAGGAGAAATGCGTTTTCCGCACGACCAGACTAGCCATCCTCGTCTATGTCGTGGAAAACGGAGTCCTGGGTCCCGACCCGGACCGTATGCGCCCCCTCTTAGAACTCCCTCTCCCTCATTGTCCCAAGGCCCTCAAACGGTGCCTGGGATTCTTTTCGTATTATGCCCAGTGAGTCCCTCAATATGCAGACAAAGCCCGCCCACTATTTAAGGCCACACTATTTCCCCTGTCAGCTGAGGCGCGCCAGGCCTTCAACTGCATCAAGGAGGACATCGCCAAAGCGGCCATGCGGGCGGTGGATGAATCCACTCCCTTTCAGGTTGAGAGCGACGCCTCAGAGGTAGCTCTTGCAGCCACTTTAAATCAGGCAGGGAGACCAGTCACATTCTTCTCCCGTACCCTCTCCGCTTCAGAACTCCGACACTCGGCAGTCGAAAAAGAAGCACAAGCCATTGTGGAGGCTATTCGTCACTGGAGGCACTACCTCGCAGGTAGGAGGTTCACCCTCATCACCGACCAAAGATCGGTTGCCTTCATGTTTGACAACTCGCAAAGGGGCAAGATTAAAAACGATAAAAACCTGCGGTGGAGGATCGAACTCTCCACCTATAGCTACGATATTAAGTATCGACCGGGGAAGCTCAACGAGCCCCCAGATGCCCTATCCCGCGGGACGTGCGCCAGCGCGCAGATCGACTGCCTGAAAATCATCCACAACGACCTCTGCCACCCGGGGGTTCACCCGGCTCACCCACTACATCAAAGCCCGAAATCTGCCTTTCTCCACTGAGGAGGTAAAAGCCGTCACCAGAGACTGCCCGATCTGTTCGGAGTGCAAACCGCACTTCTATAGACCAGACAGGGCCCACCTGGTCAAGGCTTCTAGGCCCTTTGAACGCCTCGCGATCGATTTCAAAGGGCCACTCCCCTCAACTAACAGGAACGTTTACTTCTTAAACGTCATAGATGAGTTCTCCCGCTTCCCATTTGCTATTCCGTGCCCCGACATGACCTCCCAAACAGTCATTAGAGCCCTGCATAGTATCTTCACCCTCTTTGGTTTCCCCAGCTACGTGCACAGCGACCGGGGTTCGTCCTTCATGAGCGACGAGCTGCGTCAGTACCTGCTCGACAAGGGCATCGCCTCGAGCAGGGCTACCAGCTACAACCCCAGGGGGAACGAGCAGGTGGAGAGGGAGAATGCGACCGTCTGGAAGACCGTCCTACTGACCTTCCGGTCCAGGAATCTCCAAGTCTCCCATTGGCAGGATGTCCTCCCAGACGCGCTCCATGCTATTAGGTCCCTCTTATACACAGCGACCAATCAGACCCCTCACGAGAGGCTCTTCATTTTTTCCAGGGGCACTACCATGGGGGTCTCACTCCCGGCATGGCTGAAGACACCGGGCCCTGTGCTCCTGAGGAAGCATGTCAGGGCGCACAAAACCGACCCCCTTGTTGAGAAGGTGCGCCTGCTTCACTCCAACCCCCAGAACGCCTTCGTCGAGTTCCCCGATGGCCGTCAGGACACTGTATCCCTCCGGGACCTTGCACCCGCCGGGTCCAGCATCCCCTCTGTCACTACAGATGCACCCCTCACCCTACACCCCATCCTGTCGTCCCCTCGGGCTCCCGTGCCCACTAGCTCGCTGCATCGGTTCCGCGCAACCCACCCGCCCCCTCGCGCTCCCGAGCCCATTGAGCCCACTAGCTCGCTCCACCTGTTCCGCGCGCCTGCACCGGCTAACCCCCAGCGCCCTCAGTCCCCAGTCGAACCAGACGGGTATGGAGCTCGGACGCGATCTTCCCTGGAGTCCGCCATCGTACCCCAACCCACAACACCCGTCCAGCCACCGCAAGAGGCTGCAACCCCGGTGCTCCGCAGATCGCAGCGGACAGTCCGACCACCGGACAGACTCAATTTATGAACCACCACCCCCGCCGGACTTGATTTTTTTGTAGGGGGTGAATGTGGTGAATGTAACTCCGTAATTCACACTGTATTGTATATACATGAGACCATGCATTTGTAAGCGCAGTTGCGTTGCCTGACCACTAGGGGGAGTAGCGCTGGGAATGCTTAGGAGTTTATACAGGGCTCCACCCTTGGCTCCGTCCACGACTCCTCCCCCTGGACTGCTGTATAAATACAAATGCTCAGAGCCAGTCGTTCAGTTCATCGAGAGTTCAGCGCAGAACAGGCTGGCTCTGTTGTAAGTAGATTAAAACCACTGTTCCTATCTTAAAGCACATGTCTAGTGAATTGATGGTTCCATCAGGAACAATTATTATTAGGAATGTGCAAGAGGCCAGAATTGGAGGAGCACAGGTAACTCAATGCAGGAGGAGATCACAGAGATTTGGAAGGGCAAAGCCATAGAGAAATTTGAAAACAAGGATGAGAATTTTAAAGTCAAGACGTTGTTCAACCGGGAACCAATGTACAGGGGTGATAGGGGAACGGGACTTGGAGTTTAATTCGGACAAATGTGAGGTGATGCATTTTTGAACGTCTAATACAGGTAGGGAATATACAGCAGTGTTCTTCAAAGTCGGGGGCACGACCCGCAGGTGGGTCGCGGGCGGGTGTTGGGAAGGTTTGCTCCCGAACGCGCAAATCCCCGCGCAGCAGCCGGCTTTTCGCAACGCCGGCTGCAAGCGGCCGCGAACATGTAAAAAATAATTCGGCCGCATTGCGCAAACATGTTAAAAAATTCGGATGCGCATGCTGTAGCCACCTGGGGTGACCACTGCCCAACACAAAATGGAAGATTGCAAGGAATGCAAGGAAAATGGACATGTTGTAAAAGCAAGCAACTTGCAAAGCGCTTGTATATTCAGACTATTGCAGAAACCAGTTCTGACTGCTGCAGAAACCAGACAGCACTGTGAAAAGAACAAGTTAGCATACTAATGAGGCGATACCGGGCGATCCCCAGGTACAATGGAAACAAGTTAACACAAATCAATACATTTAATGGAAGGCCAGACTTTACGGCGCCAAAGTAAGTCCAAAACAATAAGTCCCAAGAACCGCCCAGTGATCGGGGGATTGCCCCGTTATTGGGGAATTCAAATCAATCGATTGGGAAGAGACCCAATCGATTGCGAGTGAATAGAGGGTCTGCCCAAACCCTGAGAGAGGTATAAAACAGAGACCCTGACCCCAGCTCGCTCTCTCTGCCAGCCTCTCCTTGACCAGCCAGCCCTCCCAGCAGAACACCGTTGCAGCAGAAGAACCTTGAGGAGGAGAGGTCTGGACAGCAGCCGCCAACAAGTAAGTCACAACGCACGCTATGAGAGTAGACACTCCTGACCCCCTTTAGTCCATAACTACTGGAAGCCTGCGGACCCAGAACAAAGCTAGAGGCCGTTGTTCCCTGATCCGGCAGTCCCCTTATCCAGATAAGTATTTGGCCTTTTAGTGGTAGGATTAGCCTAGTCTTATAGTTTTATATGCATGATTAGTTGATTACTGTAATATAATAAACGTGTCTTGTTTGAACTTACTAACTGGTGTATGGATTTATTGCTTTGAACTTGACCTTGAAACTTGTGCGGTATCTTAACGATACCTGGCGACTCCAAAGCTAAGGAACGAAACAGAGACAAATTGAGTGTTAAGCACACTCACCCAGAACAAGCAACAATGTACGCCGGTAATCGGGCATGCATGCGCAGTGCGGCCGCTATTTTTTTAAACCGTTGCAGCTTTTTGTTTTACAAGTTCTGTAGTGGTTTTTATTCATTTATTTCATTCATTTTATTTTTTTTTCATTTATTTTATTCATTTTTTTTTTTTACAAGTTCGGGGGTGGGGGGGGGTTTATTCATTTTTTCATTTATTTTACTCATTTTATTTATTTTTTTATAAGTTCGGGGGGGCGTTATTTGGTAACATTTTACAGGAAACAAATTCAGAACTTTGGACAGATGGAGACTCCATACTTTCCGACACCGGAAGGCTTCACCTTCATTCAACAGGTTCCATTGGAGGAGCGTGTACGAGGGCCAAAGGGACCCAAAACCATTTCCTCTATTTTTGTCAGCAGCAAACAAGGTAAGAGAAAATGGTGGGTCACGCAGGTCGGCCAGAGTGGGTCGCGAAGGTCGGCCGGTGTGGGTCACTAAGGTCGGCCAGCGTGGGACGGCCGGGTTGGGTCCCGAAGGTTGGCTGGTTGGTAAAAATGGGTCCCTGGAAAAAAGTTTGAATAACACTGATATACAGTGAATGTAGAATCCTTAAGTATTGACAGTCAGAGAGATCTACGTGTACAGGTCCACAGGTCACTGAAAGGGTGACACAGGTGGAGAAGGTAGTCAAGGCATAAGGCATGCTTGCCTTCATTGGCCGGGGCATTGAGTATAAAAATTGGCAAGTCATGTTGCAGCTGAACCTTAGTTAGGCCACACTTGGAATATAGTGTTCAATTCTGGTCGCCACACTACCAGAAGGATGTGGAGGCTTTAGAGTAGGATGCAGAAGAGATTTACCAGGATGTTGCCTGGTATGGAGGGCATTAGCTATGAGGAGAGGTTGAATAAACTTGGTTTGTTCTCACTGGAACGAAGAAGGCTCAGGGGCGACCTGATAGAGGTCTACAAAATTATGAGGGGCAGAGACAGAGTGGATAGTCAGAGACTTTTTCCCAGGGTAGAGGGGTCAATTACTCGGGAGCATAGGTTTAAGGTGCGAGGGGCAAGGTTTAGAGGAGATGTGCGAGGCAAGTTTTTTTACACAGAGGGTAGTGGGTGCCTGAAACTTGCTGCCAGAGGAGGTGGTAGAAGCAGAGACGATAGTGACGTTTACGAGGCATCTTGACAAATACATGAATAGGATGGGAATAGGGGTATACGGACACCGGAAGTGTAGAAGATTTTAGTTTAGACAGGCAACATGGTCAGCGCAGGCTTGGAGGGCCGAAGGCCTGTTTCTGTGCTGTACTTTTCTTTGTTCTTTGCTGCAAGTTAAGATATGGGCAGCAGAGTTTTCGATGACCACATGTTTATGGAGAGTAGGACGTAGGAATCAGGCCAGGAGTGCATTGGAACAATTGAGTCTGGAGGTAATAAAGGCATGAATTAGGAGTAGAGACAAAAGTAGGCAGTCTTATTGATGGTATGTGTATGAGACTAGAAGCTCATCTGGGGATCAAATGTGACACTAAGGGCGGGATTCTTTGGCCACACCCACCCAATGACCGGAAATTCCAGTCCAAGGTCAATGGACCTTTACATGGCCCGCATCCTGTTTGTGGCGATCTTGTGGCGGACGCAGCCGAAGAATCCAGTCCTAAAATGAACAGACTGGCTTAATCTCAGACTGTTTCCAGAGAATGGGTTGCAGTGGGTAGAAATCAAAGTTTGGAGTAGAATTCAAAAACAATGGCTGAAATTCTCCCTACATTTAGTTAGACAAAATTTATTTCTTTTTATAAATTTAGAGTACCCAATTATTTTTTTCTCCAATTAAGGGGCAATTTAGCGTGGCCAATCAACCTAACCTGCACATCTTTGGGTTGTGGGGGTGAAACCCACTCAGACATGGGGAGGAATGGAGGAAATTTCTGCTCATCCAATATTGGATGTTGAAAAAAAACTGTCCAATAATTTAGCAACAGTGGAGAAGTTGAGAGAAGTGATGGTGAGCTGTCGTCAGTGGTACATGTGAAAACTAATGGTGTGCCATTGAATATACCACCAAGGAGCAGCATGTAGATGAGAAATAGGAGGGGGTGATATATGTCACGAAGCATGCTGATGTTATCTGCGATAGAATCCCAACATGTAACACAGGTTCATGGGGGTGGATAGTTTTGTTTTGTTTTGGTGTGAAGAGACAAGTGAAACCCCAGAGAGAATAAATAGCCCAGTCGTTGTGTAACAATTATTAAAGACTATTTATTAAAGTAAAGACAAATACACAAACACAGGACTATTCTCCTCTCATGCAATTAAGATTTATGAATTACTAAATACACACAGTTTCTATAGAGCGTACTCCTTGTTACAAAATATATCTACGTTGCCTGAACACTGTAAGACTTCCACTGTTCCCCAGACAACAGAATATCCAGCTATTATTACCGCACAATAGAGGGATGGTACTAAAATCTGGGAACTGTCTTTTTTTCCAACTCCAGCGAAGATTTTTAAAACTGTTATTACAAAAGTTTTCTGCACTGCTTTAGCTCCAAGACTGAGAAGTTTGTTTGCTGTAAACTTGGCCTTCAGGCTTGGTGGCTGGAAACGGGCCTGTCTGCTTTCTGAGACTGCTAGATGGGAATTACCTCTCTTGCTTCTCAGGATCTAGGCAATTATACCTTTGTTGTTCTTTGATTATACATTCTGTGTACAGTAGTCCCCCGTTATACCGCGCTCCGCAATACCGCGGTTCGCGATATACCGCGGGGGGGCTGATGGACCCCAACTGTCAGTTGTGTCAATTTCAGCGGCCGGCTCACTTTGATCCGGAGAAGGAAGCTGCTCTCACTGAAATAATCATCCGGCCGCTGAAATTGACACTGCCGGCTGCTCTCTCCCTCCAATCCAACTTTTAAGTTTTAATGTTTCTGATTGGAGGGAGAGAGCAGCCGGCAGTGTCAATTTCAGCGGCCAGCTGATTGTTTCAGTGAGAGAGCAGCTTCCCTCTCTGGATCAAAGTGAGCCGTCCGCTGAAATTGACACTGCCCGCTGCTCTCTCCCTCCAATCAGAAACATTAAAACTTAAAAGTTGGATTGGAGGGAGAGAGCAGCGGGCAGTGTCAATTTCAGCGGCCGGCTCACTTTGATCCAGAGAGGGAAGCTGCTCTCTCACTGAAACAATCAGCTGGCCGCTGAAATTGACACTGCCGAGGGGG
Source organism: Scyliorhinus canicula (assembly GCF_902713615.1). NCBI lineage: Eukaryota > Metazoa > Chordata > Chondrichthyes > Carcharhiniformes > Scyliorhinidae > Scyliorhinus > Scyliorhinus canicula. The sequence continues at coordinate 52,829,640 of NC_052147.1, forward strand.
GGCGGGTGTTGGGGAGGGGAGAAGAGGGGGGGCGGGTGTTTGGGGGGGGGAGAAGGGGGGGGAGAAGGGGGGAGAAGAGGGGGGCGGGTGTTGGGGGGGGAGAAGAGGGGGGCGGGTGTTGGGGGGGAGAAGAGGGGGGGGCGGGTGTTGGGGGGGAGAAGAGGGGGGGCGGGTGTTGGGGGGGAGAAGAGGGGGGCGGGTGTTGGGGGGGAGAAGAGGGGGGGCGGGTGTTGGGGGGGAGAAGAGGGGGGGCGGGTGTTTGGGGGGGAGAAGAGGGGGGGCGGGTGTTTGGGGGAGGAGAAGAGGGGGGGCGGGTGTTTGGGGGGGAGAAGAGGGGGGGGCGGGTGTTTGGGGGAGAAGAGGGGGGCGGGTGTTTGGGGGGAGAAGAAGGGGGGGGCGGGGGGGGGGAGAAGGGGGTGGGTTTTGGGGGGAGAAGAGGGGGGGGGGTTGGGGGGGGAGAGGGGGGGGGGGGTGTGGGGGGGGAGAAGAGGGGGGGCGGGTGTTGGGGGGGAAGAGGGGGGGCGGGTTTGGGGGGGAGAAGAGGGGGGCGGGTGTTGGGGGGGAGAAGAGGGGGGGGGGGTGTTGGGGGGGAGAGAGGGGGGCGGGTGTTGGGGGGGAGAGGAGGGGGGCGGGTGTTGGGGGGGAGAGGAGGGGGGGGTGTTGGGGGGGAGAGGAGGGGGGGCGGGTGTTGGGGGGGAGAGGAGGGGGGCGGTGTTGGGGGGGAGAGAGGGGGGGGGGTGTTGGGGGGAGAGGAGGGGGGGCGGGTGTTGGGGGGAGAGGAGGGGGGGGGGGGGTGTTGGGGGGGAGAGGAGGGGGGCGGGTGTTGGGGGGAGGGAGGGGGGGCGGGTGTTGGGGGGAGAGGAGGTGGGGTGGGTGTATGGGGGGGAGAGGAGGGGGGCGGGTGTTGGGGGGGAGAGGAGGGGGGGCGGGTGTTGGGGGGGAGAGGGGGGGCGGGTGTTGGGGGGGGAGGAAGGGGGGGCGGGTGGGGTGGGAGAGGATGGGGGGCGGCGTTAGGGGGGGGAGATGAGGGGGGGCGGGTGTCGGGGTGGGACCACCACTGCGGGTGGTGTGGGGGACCCCCCTGCGGGTGTGGGGGAGACCCCACCTGCGGCGTGTGGCGGGCGGGACACCCCTGCGGGTGTTGGGGGAGGAGAGGGGGCTCCTGCGGTGTTGGGGGAGAGAGGGTGGCCCGGCTGGGTTGGGGGAGAGAGGAGGGCCCCGAGGGTGTGGGGGAGAGAGGGTGGCACGGCGGGTTGTTGGGGAAGAGAGGGGGGCCTGCGGGTGTTGGGGGAGAGAGGGGGGACCCGGCGTGGGTTCTGTTGGGAGAGAGGGGGGCCCTGGGGTGTGGGGGACGGGGGAGGAGAGGGGCGAGCCGGAGGGTGTGGGGGGAGAGGGTCGAGCTGGACGGCTTGGGGGAGAGCAGAGGGTGGGGGGGAGAGCAGGAGGGTGGGGGGAGAGGGGCGCGAGCCGGGGTGGGTGGGGGGGGGTGGTGGGAGAGGGGCGCGAGCAGGAGTGGTTTGGGGGGAGAGGGGGCGAGCTGGACGCTGTGGGGGAGAGCAGGAGGGTGTGGGGGAGAGCAGGAGGGTGTGGGGGAGAGGGGGCGAGCCGGAGGGTGTGGGGGGGGGGGGGGGGGAGGGGCGAGCAGGAGGTGTGGGGGGAGAGGGGCTAGTTGGAGATTGTGGGGGGAGAGGGGGCTAGCCGGAGGGTGTGGGGTGGGGGGGGGGGGAGGGGAGAGGAGGAGACAGAGCCCAGTGGGTGTTGGGGGAGAGGAGGAGACAGAGCCCAGTGGGTGTTGGGGGAGAGGGGGCGAGCCGGAGGGTGTGGGGGGGCGAGGGGTCTAGTTGGAGGATGTGGGGGGAGAGGGGGCGAACCGGAGGGTGTGGGGGGAGAGGGGGCGAGCCGGAGGGTGTTGGGGGGGGGAGAGGGGGCGAGCCGGAGGGTGTGGGGGTAGAGGGGTCTTGTTGGAGGATGTTGGGGGAGAGGGGGCGAGTCGGAGGAAAAAAAAAGAAATTGACACTGCCGGCTGCCCTCTCCCTCCAATCAGAAACATTAAAACTTAAAAGTTGGATTGGAGGGAGAGAGCAGCGGGCAGTGTCAATTTCAGCGGCCGGCTGATTTCACTGAGAGCAGCTTCCTTCTCCGGATCAAAGTGAGCCGGCCGCTGAAATTTTAATTGGATCCACGATGGGGGTTTTAAATTTATTTTAAAATCTATGCTAGCGCTTCCCATTGTGAGTCTACGGGGGTCTGACCTCTCCCCCCGCCCCCCGTAGACTCACAATGGGAAGCGCGAGCATAGATTTTTAAATAAATTTAAAACCCCCATCATGGATATCCGCGGCTCGGATACAACGCGGGTTGGGGTCTTGGACCCCAACACCCGCGTTATAAAGGGGGACTACTGTATTCGGCTGTCGTTCCCCATCAACTTCCTTGACTATATATTAACATAGGCATATCTCAGGGACCATTCCAATCATCTACAATCTTCTCCTCCATAAGATATTCACACTTGATTATTAACTAAACTGCTAGTCTAAATCCCACCTGCTTCTCCTGTTCTCCAGCCTTTAATTTCCTATATTTTAAAAATATTTTATTCAGGCATTTTCATAAAAACAAATCAAAGCAGAAGGAAAATTGTACATTATAAATGACCAACATCCACTCCCCTCCCCCGCTCCCACCATCACCTCCTTCTCCCATCCTGCCTTCCCCATTTTAATTTTATCCCCCTTCCCTCCCCCCTTGCTTACCCTTCAGTCCTTAAAGAAGTCAATGAACGGCTTCCACCTCTGAGCAAACCCATTAACCGACCTCCTCAGGACAAACATGACTTTCTCCAGCCTCAGGAAGTCTGCCAGGTCACTCACCCACACCCCCCGCTTTCGGCGGCTCCGAGTCTCTCCATCCAAGGAAGATCCTTCTCCGGGCTATAAGGGAGGCAAAGGCGAAGACATCGGACACTCTCACCCCCTGGACTGCCGAGTCTTCCAACACACTGAATATCGCTACCTCTGGACTCGGGGCCATCTTTACCTCCAACACCTCGGACAGTACATCCGCAAACCCCCTGCCAAAACCTCTTTAGCTTCAAACATGCCCAAAACATGTGGACGTGATTCGCAGGCCTCCCCATGCACCGCCCACACCTATCCCCTACCCACTCAAAAAACCTACTCATGTGTTCTATGAATTACCTTAAACGGTATCAGACTTAGCCTCGCACACTACGAGGATGCATTCGTACTCTGCCCACGTACCAGGCTCCACCTCTCCTCCCAGCTTCTCCTCCCACTGAAGCTTTATGTCCCCCAACAGGGCCCCCTCCTGATTTATTAACTCCTTGTAGACCTCGGACTCCTTCCCCTCCCCTATCTCCCCCTTCGTCTGTACCTTGTCCTGCAACCCCAGGGGCGGCAGCCCAGGAATGGACGGCACCTCTCTCCTCTCGAAATCCCGGACCTGCAGGTACCTAAAACTGTCACTCCCTGGGCAACTCATACTCTTCCTCCAGGTCCTCCAACATCGCAAATCTGACCCCTATAAACAGGTCGCCGAATCGCTCAATCTCTGTCTGCCACTACCCCCGAAACCTTTTATCCAGCACACCCCCCCCCACCCCCCCCCCCCACCCCCCCCCCCCCCCCCCCCCCCCCCACAAGGCACCCTCCAGTCCCAAATGCTGCCTCTACTGCCCCACACCATCAAGGCAAACACCACCACTGGGCTCATAGCGTGTCTGGCCGGCGAGAATGGTAGAGGCGCTGTTAAAAACACCTTTAAACCCATTCCCCTACAAGATGCCACCTCCATCTGCCCCCACACCGACCCCACCCCCACTACCCATTTCCTAAACGTGGCGATGTTCGCTGTCCAGTAGTAGTTTACTATATTTGGCAGTGCCAGCACCCCACCCCCCACTCCAAAAAAGCCCTCCTGACCCATGGGGTCTTCGCCACCCACACAGACACAGAAATCAACACATTGACCTTTTTTAAAGAACGCCTTCGGGACAAATGGGTGGCACAGTAGCACGGTGGTTAGCACTTCACCACGCCAGGGTCCCAGGTTCAATTGCCGGCTTGGGTCACTGTCTGTGCGGAGACTGCATGTTCTCCCTGTGTCTGCGTGGGTTTACACCCACAAGTCCCAAAAGATGTGCTGTTAGGTAATTTGGACATTTTGAATTCTCCCTTTGTGTACCCGAACAGACTAGGGGCTTTTCACAGTAACTTAATTGCAGCAGTGTTAATGTAAGCCTACTTGTGACAATAAAAATTATTTAAAAAAAGATTTGGTGGCTCTGAAACACAAACAGAAACTTTAGCAGCACCGTCATTATTACTGTCTGCATTTCTTCTGTCAGCAGCAATGGCAGCACATCCCACCTCTTAAAGTCTTCATAGACTTCATAGAATTTACAGTGCAGAAGGAGGTAATTCGGCCCATCGAGTCTGAACCGGCTCTTTGAAAGAGCACCCTACCCAAGCCCACACGTCCACCCTATCCCCATAACCCAGTAACCCCATCCTAAGGCTAATTCTGGACACTAAGGGCAATTTAGCATGGCCAATCCACCTAACCTGCACATCTTTGGACTGTGGGAGGAAACCGGAGTACCCGGAGGAAACCCACGCACACATGGGGAGAACGTGCAGGCTCCGCACTGACAGTGACCCAAGCCGGGAAGCGAACATGGGACCCTGGAGCTATGAAGCAGTTGTGCTAACCACTACGCTACCGTGCTGCCCCCAAGTCCCCCTTCAACTGCTGCACCAACTGGGTCAAATTGTGCAACTGTGCCCAACCTCACGTCACCTGAATACCCAGGTATCAAAAACTCGTCCCCACTACCCTTAAACAGCAGCTCCCCATAATCTCCTCTCCTGCCCTCCAGACTCAATCGGGAACACCCCGCGCTTTCCCATGTTCAACTTATACCCAGAGGCGGCACTCCCATCCCCACCCAAGAAACATTCCAGCAGCGCAGTGGTGATAGCCACCCTTTCAGACTTGGAACCAACTACGGCAGCAATTCGGACTGACCAAAATGTCCGACAAAGCCCCCATCTGCAATAGCCACAGGTTCACGCCAGCACTCACCCACGCCACCTTCAAAAGGTGGTGACAAGACGGGGGAACATTGACAATCAGGGACCTATACACTGACGGTAGGGTCACAACACTGGAAAAACTGACGGAGAGATTCCAGCTAGCTAAAGGCAAAGAGCTCAGATACCCGCAGCTTAAAAACTTCCTACGGAAGGAGACAAGAAAATACCTGCGACCACCACGACATACATTATGAGAAGAGCTACTGGACGCAGACATCCTCGGCAGAGGGAACTGTAGTGACATGTACGAATAACTGCTAGAGAGGTTAGCACCAAACAGGACACGACAAAGAGGAAATGGGAGGAAGACTTGGGGTTTGAAATCGGGTGGGGATTCTGGAGCGAAGCACTGCACAGGGTCAACTCCACCTCTACATGCGTGAAGCTCACCCTAACGCAGCTAAAAGTGGATAGATGTGAAAGGTGCCAAGGAGGCCCGGCCAACCATGCCCACATGTTCTGGTCTTGGCCCAGACGTGCTGGGTATTGGACAGCCTTCTTCGAGGCAATGTCCAAAGTGGTGGGAATGAGGGTGGAACCTTGCCCAAATGTGGCAATCTTCGGAGTATCAGACCCAGCCTGATCTCTTCATGGGGAGAAGGGCGGACATCCTTGGTTTTGCCTCCCTGATCGCCCGCCATAGAATCCTGCTTTGTTTGGTGATCAACAGCACCACCCAAAGCTGCAGACTGGCTGTCCGACCTATCGGAATTTCTCCAAATGGAGAAAATCAAATTTGCCATCCGTGGGTCGGAAGTGGGCTTCCACAAAACATGGGAGCCATTCACCCGACTGTTCCAGACCTTTTTGTGGTCAGCACATAAATAAATAAGTAGCCAAGAGCGAGGGAGAAATAGCCAGGACAAGATAGAAAGAGGAAAGCGAGGGAGGACCCGGGAGTGGGGCGGGTGGGGGAGGGGGGGAGCAGCAAGGTGAGGTAGCAAAACCCAGCAAGAAAGAATGGGGGGCAGCAGTGAAGAAGGGGGGAGAACAAAAAAGGGGAGCCAGATGGGGGAAAAGGTGAAAACAAAAACGAGGAGGGAGAGGGAGAACACAAGGGAAGACAACAGTAGCAGCAACCACAGCTCGGCGAGAAAACACAAAGGAAAACGGGAACGAGCAATGGCTGATGCCGAGGCAACTGCACAAAAGAATGTAAAAAAAAAAATGAGGGGGCACCACCCAGGGGCCCCCTCCAACCTAGTTAGATGATCTGTAAAAAGAGAGAATAGAAGTGGAGGAAAGACCCCCGGTGCTGTTACATTTTCTAGATCCTATGTGTTTTGGTTTGCAGTGTATATATCTGTATTTATAACATGTACAAAATCCAATAAAAAACATTTTAAAAAAACCCCAGAGACCCGACCAAAATCCCCATAATGCCCCCAATACCACCCCCAAAGGGTCCGAAATGTATAACAGCGAGACCCTCTGCTCGGCATCAGCCAGCACAATCCCTCTCCAATCCCTCAACACCCCAAGCGCCATTGCCAGCAGCTCTATTGCCAAGGCATGGAACATAGAACATACAGTGCAGAAGGAGGCCATTCGGCCCATTGAGTCTGCACCGACCCACTTAAGCCCTCACTTCTACCCTATCCCCGTAACCCAGTAACCCCTCCCCACCTTTTTTGGACATTAAGGGCAATTTAGCATGGCCAATCCACCTAACCTGCACGTCATTGGACTGTGGGAGGAAACCGGAGCACCCGGAGGAAACCCACGCAGACACGGGGAGAACGTGCAGACTCCACACAGACAGTGACCCAGCCGGGAATCGAACCTGGGACCCTGGTGCTGTGAAGCCACAGTGCTATCCACTTGTGCTACCGTGTTGCCCTTTGAGCAGTGGGGAGAGCAGGCACCCCTGCCTTGTTGCCCGATGCAGCCCAAAATATGCTAATCTCACTTGGTTTGTCCGCATACTTGCGACCAGTGCCTTGTACAGCAGCCGTACCCAGTCCACAAACCCCTCCCGAACCCAAACCGCCCCAGCACCTCCCACAGATATTCCCTATCCACTCGGTCATACCATTGTTACTACCACCTTCACCTCCTGCCCCTCCAAAGGCATCATAATTACATTGAGTAGCCTCCTCACATTCGCTGACAGCTGCCTCCCTTTCACGAAACCTGTTTGGTCCTCGCCCATCACCCCCATGACGCAGTCCTCGATTCACAAGGCCAACACCTACATCAACAACTTGGTGTCTACGTTCAATAATTATATCAGGCGGTACGGCCCTCACTGATCTGGATCCTTGTCCTTTTTAAAGCCTGTGATAGTGTAGGAGGGAGTTCCCCCCCTCTCCCTACCTCATTGTAAGCCCTCACCAGCAGCCTGTGATAGTGTAGGAGGGTGTTCCCCCCTCTCCCTACCTCATTGTATACCCTCACCAGCAGCCTGTGATAGTGTAGGAGGGTGTTCCCCCCCCCCCCCCTCTCCCTACCTCATTGTAAGCCCTCACCAGCAGCCTGTGATAGTGTAGGAGGGAGTTCCCCCCCTCTCCCTACCTCATTGTAAGCCCTCACCAGCAGCCTGTGATAGTGTAGGGGGGAGTTCCCCCCCTCTCCCTACCTCATTGTAAGCCCTCACCAGCAGCCTGTGATAGTGTAGGAGGGAGTTCCCCCCCCCCCTCTCCCTACCTCATTGTAAGCCCTCACCAGCAGCCTGTGATAGTGTAGGAGGGTGTTCCCCCCCTCTCCCTACCTCATTGTATACCCTCACCAGCAGCCTGTGATAGTGTAGGAGGGTGTTCCCCCCTCTCCCTACCTCATTGTAAGCCCTCACCAGCAGCCTGTGATAGTGTAGGAGGGTGTTCCCCCTCTCCCTACCTCATTGTATACCCTCACCAGCAGTAGGCCCCCCCCCCAAACTTTTTATAAAACTCCACTGGAAACCGATCCCTGCCTGTATCACCCCATACTCCCCATCACCTCCCTCAGCCCAAATGGGGCCCCCAATCCTGTACGAACCCCCCCCCCCCCCCCCCCCCCCCCCCGGGAAAGGGGCTCCGTCTCATATAATCTCCTATAAAACAACCCAAACACACTGTTCACCCCCTCCGGGTCCAACACCACCCTTCCCATCTCATCCTTTACTCTGCCAATCACCCTCGGCACCTTACTTCTTCAACTGGTGGGTCAGCATCCTGCTTGCTTCTCACTATATTCATATACTGCCCCTCTGGCCCACCGCCTTCACTGTCGACACTATGCCGAACTCTGCCAGGAGCCTCTGCCTCGCCTTTAACAGCCCTGCCTCGGGGATCTCCGAATACCTTCTATCGACCCTCAGGATCTCATCTACCTGTCTTGGCATCTCCGCCTGTTCTGCCTTCTCCCTAGGGGCCCCGAAATGAGAAAATCTCTCCTCTGGCCATGAACTCTCCCGTATCATTTAGCTCTACGTATCCCCGGATGGCTGCCTTCACCCGCCCGCACACCTCCTCACCCGCCAGCAACCACACATCCAGCCTCCACTGCGAGCGTTGCTTCCCCTCCCACTGCCTCCCGGTCCACTCCACCCGGTACAGTGCATGGTCGGAAACCACAATTGCTGAACACTCCGAGCCAACCACCCTCGCCAGCAACGCCTTATCCAACACAACATAGTGTTGGATAGTACCCGGTGCACATGGGAGAAGTATGAGAATTCCTTTGCCCTCGGCCTCCCAAACCTTCATGGGTCCATTCCCCCACGTGCTTCATAAACCCCTTCAGCTTCTTCGCCGACTCCTTTATCGACCTCAGGCTCGACCAGTCCAAACTGGGCTCAATAACCGTATTAAAATCCCCCCCCCCTGATCAACCGGTCTGAGTCCAGGCCATGGAACTTCCCCAGCACCCACCTCATGAAATCAACATCCCAGTTTGGGTCAAAAACAGTTACCAGGACCCTCCCCTCCAGCGTCCCACACACCATTACAAACCTCCCCACTGAATCTGCCACAATGTTCCCCACCTCGAACGCCACCCGCTTATTCACCAGCACCGTCACCCCCCCCCCTCGTCTTCATTTCCAGTTCAGGATGGAACATCTGCCCCACCCATCCTTTCTTCAACCTTGTCTGGTCCCCTATTTTAAGTGCATCTCCAGCAAAAAAAGGCCACGTCCGCCTTCAGACTCCTCAGGTGTGTAAACACAGGTAACCGTTCAGCTCCCTCACGTTCCACGTGACCAGCCTGGTCGGGGGATTGCCTGCCTCCTTTCCTTGTCGATCAACCACATCCCTTTTTGGGCCAGCCCCCGGCCCGTGTCACACAAACCCTCAGGCCCTCCCTCGGACGTCCACCATCTTCAATCCTTTTCCAACTGCGCCACATCAACCACACCCTTGTCAGCAACTCTCCCCCCTCCCCCTCACGCCCAAACAAAACATCAACACCCTCCCCTGCGCCTACCTCCTGACATCTCCCCAGTGCAATCCCGTTAAATAGCTCGCCAAGATAGCATGGTGGCCCCCTATCCAAGGCCTCCAACCTCCCTACCCCCCGATTCCCCTCCCCCATCCACACTCCCCTAAAAAGCAGCAAAAGGTGCATTCACCATTGATGTTTGCCCCTGAAGTGCCAACCCTCCAAAAACAAAACATCAAAACGAAAAGTTTTCAGAGAACAAACAAAGAAACATTCGCACAAACTCCTCCAAAGTTCAATGTCCTCACTCTCCTGCCAGCCCATTGTCCCTCATGAACTCCATCTCCTCTTCTGGCGTGCCAAAATAATACTTACTTTGACTTTCCAGTTGCGAGCTGGGTATGGCACCCCAAACTTCACCCCCTTCTTAAAGAGGGCAGCCCTGATCTGGTTAAACCCAGCCCTCCTCTTTGCCAGTTCTGCACCCAAGTCCTGATACACGCACAGCTCGTTCCTTTCCCAGGTGCACTTCCTCGTCTGCCTCACCCATCCAGAAAGCGGTGCAACCGCACCACCATCGCCCTTGACGGCTTGTCCGCTTGCAGCCTCCTCATCAGCCCCCTGTGCGCTCGGTCAACCTCCAGGGGACGGTCAAAGGCCCCCGTCTTCCATCAACTGCTCCAACATTTTGGCCATGTACATGCCGGCCCCCGCACCTTCGATGCCTTTGGGCATCCCCACGGTCCTCAGATTTTGTCTTCTGGAATGATTCTCCAGATCCTCCACCTTCTCCTGCAACCTCTGCTGGCTCTCCCGCATCACCCCCAGCTCGGCCACTGATGAGGCCAAATGCTCCTCGTGCTCACCCACTTTCTGGATCGCCCGGCCCTGGGACTCCAGTCTCTGCTCCACTCTCTCGATCCCTGCTTTGATTGGCTCCTCCACTTTGTCCAGGTCTTCCAGGGCCTCTCTCCTCTGCTGGCTGAACTTTGCGTTCAAAAACTCTACTAGCTGCTCCGTTGACCGCTGGACGGGCAGAGCAGCTCCCTTGCTCTCTGCCGTCTTATCCTGTGGTGCACCACAAAGACTCTCCTGCTCCAGCAGCTCCTCTTCTTGCCCCACTCCTAGTCCGTGAATCCACCCACCAGCCACACCCGAGGAGTAACACCTTCTACAGGCACTCATGTACCTCTTGCCATCAGAAGCTTCGCCCTCCTCGCCTTGAGCGGGAGCCGCCAAATGTGCGACCGCTCACTCCATGGCCGCCACCGGAAGTCCTATATTTCCAGTTTTAAGATTTGTAAAACCCCGTGGCCGCACGTTTAACCTCCAGCGTAGTGATTTGGTGTGGCCCAGTTTATTGCAGTGAAAACATCTGACCTTTTGATATCTCTCACCCCTTCAACAGACTCTGCTGTAATTTGAGTTTCCGACCACTCCTTCTCTGCTGGCCTGTCCTCTCTCGCACCATCCCAATTTCTAACTTTGATTTTAAATTGGGTCTAAAGAAGAGCTTTGGTCTATGAACCAGCTCATGGTGGCCCGCAAGCTTCACGGCTTGTCTGAAAATACTAACTTTCTGCTCCTCAACAGGAGTTCTAATCATGGCGAGTAACAAATCTTCAAACTGCTCCAACAGAGCAAGGGCCTAATAAGTTTCTTATATTTTCTTCTTTTTTTCAAATAAATTTTGTGTACTCAATTCATTTTTTCCAATAAAGTGGCAATTTAGAATGGCCAATCCCTAACCTACACATCTTTGGATTGTGGGGGCGAAACCCACGTAAACACGGGGTGAATGTGCAAACTCCACACGGACAGTGACCCAGAGCCGGGATCGAACCTGGGACCTCGGCGGCGTGAGACAGCAGGGCTTACCTACTGCCCCATCGTGCTACCCGTTTGTTTCTATTTTCAAGGCCACCTATCAAAAACACTTTGCTTAACCCTTTCGAATTCAAGGTAAGTCTGTTCGGCCAGTTTTCTTACAGCTCTAAGTTTTTGTCAGTATTCCTTCGATACTAGCTCATAACAGAGCTTTCTTCACTGTCTCATAATCTTTGCTTTGATAAGGATGCATAGACTTCACTATCCCTACCTACAAGTTTAGCCCGTAAGAGTACGGTCCAACAATCTTGTGGCAATCTCATCTGTTTTCTCAAAAGCTCAGAAAACGCGTGTCTTTGATATGTATGTCCCTGTCAGGCAGGGAAGAGATGGTCGAGTGAGGGAACCATGGTTGACAAGAGAGGTTGAATGTCTTGTTAAGAGGAAGAAGGAGACTTATGTAAGGCTGAAGAAACAAGGTTCAGACAGGGCGCTGGAGGGATACAAGATAGCCAGGAGGGAACTGAAGAAAGGGATTAGGAGAGCTAAGAGAGGGCATGAAAAATCTTTGGCGGGTAGGATCAAGGAAAACCCCAAGGCCTTTTACACATATGTGAGAAATATGAGAATGACTAGAGCGAGGGTAGGTCCGATTAAGGACAGTAGCGGGAGATTGTGTATTGAGTCTGAAGAGATAGGAGAGGTCTTGAACAAGTATTTTTCTTCAGTATTTACAAACGAGAGGGGCCATATTGTTGGAGAGGACAGCGTGAAGCAGACTGATAAGCTTGAGGAGATACTTGTCAGGAAGGAAGATGTGTTGCGCGTTTTGAAAAACTTGAGGATAGACAAGTCCCCCGGGCCTGACGGGATATATCCAAGGATTCTATGGGAAGCAAGAAATGAAATTGCAGAGCCGTTGGCAATGATCTTTTCGTCCTCGCTGTCAACAGGGGTGGTACCAGAGGATTGGAGAGTGGCGAATGTCGTGCCCCTGTTCAAAAAAGGGAATAGGGATAACTCTGGGAATTACAGGCCAGTTAGTCTTACTTCGGTGGTAGGCAAAGTAATGGAAAGGGTACTGAGGGATAGGATTTCTGAGCATCTGGAAAGGCATTGCTTGATTAGGGATAGTCAGCACGGATTTGTGAGGGGTAGGCCTTGCCTTACATGTCTTATTGAATTCTTTGAGGAGGTGACCAAGCATGTGGATGAAGGTAAAGCAGTGGATGTAGTGTACATGGATTTTAGTAAGGCATTTGATAAGGTTCCCCATGGTAGGCTTATGCAGAAAGTAAGGAGGCATGGGATAGTGGGAAATTTGGCCAGTTGGATAACAAACTGGCTAACCGATAGAAGACAGAGAGTTGTGGTGGATGGAAAATATTCAGCCTGGAGCCCAGTTATCAGTGGCGTACCGCAGGGATCAGTTCTGGGTCCTCTGCTGTTTGTGATTTTTATTAACGACTTGGATGAGGGAGTTGAAGGGTGGGTCAGTAAATTTGCAGATGATACGAAGATTGGTGGAGTTGTGGATAGTGAGGAGGGCTGTTGTCGGCTTCAAAGAGACATAGATAGAATGCAGAGCTGGGCTGAGAAGTGGCAGATGGAGTTTAACGCTGACAAGTGTGAGGTTGTCCATTTTGGCAGGACAAATATGAATGCGGAATACAGGGTTAATGGTAGGGTTCTTGGCAATGTGGAGGAGCAGAGAGATCTTGGGGTCTATGTTCATAGTTCTTTGAAAGTTGCCACTCAAGTGGATAGAGCTGTGAAGAAGGCCTATGGTGTGCTAGCGTTCATTAACAGAGGGATTGAATTTAAGAGCCGTGAGGTGATGATGCAGCTGTACAAAACCTTGGTCAGGCCACATTTGGAGTACTGTGTGCAGTTCTGGTCACCTCATTTTAGGAAGGATGTGGAAGCTTTGGAAAAGGTGCAAAGGAGATTTACCAGGATGTTGCCTGGAATGGAGAGTAGGTCATACGAGGAAAGGTTGAGGGTGCTAGGCCTTTTCTCATTAGAACAGAGAAGGATGAGGGGCGACTTGATAGAGGTTTATAAGATGATCAGGGGAATAGATAGAGTAGACAGTCAGAGACTTTTTCCCCGGGTGGAACACACCATTACAAGGGGACATAAATTTAAGATAAATGGTGGAAGATATAGAGGGGATGTCAGAGGTAGGTTCTTTACCCAGAGAGTAGTGGGGGCATGGAATGCACTGCCTGTGGTAGTAGTTGAGTCGGAAAATTTATGGACCTTCAAGCGGCTATTGGATAGGTACTTGGATTAGGGTAGAATAAGGGAGTGTAGGTTAACTTCTTAAGGGCAGCACGGTAGCATTGTGGATAGCACAATTGCTTCACAGCTCCAGGGTCCCAAGTTCGATTTCGACTTGGGTCACTGTCTGTGTGGAGTCTGCACATCCTCCCCGTGACTGCGTGGGTTTCCTCCGGGTACTCCGGTTTCCTCCCACAGTCCAAAGATGTGCAGGTTGGGTGGATTGGCCATGAAAATTGTCCAAAATTCTATGATTAACCTAGGACAAAAGTTCGGCGCAACATCGTGGGCCGAAGGGCCTGTTCTGTGCTGTATTTCTCTATATCTATATCTATAAAACGTTTCGACATCTCTCTCATCAAATTTTGGTAGAGCTTGTACATATCTGACCATCTCCCCACCAGGTTCCCGTCTAGAACCATCTTCCTCCGCCGTCTGCTCAAACCTTTCGGTAACTTCTTTGTGTGTGCGAAATTGGAAGCCTCTCTCTCTCTCTCTCTTGGTATCTTTCCTCCCATGCAACTTTCTCCATCTCCCTTTTAAACTCTCTCTCTTCTCCTTCCTGTTGAAATGCTCTCTCCCTCTCTTTTTCCTGCATCTCCAACTTGTTAATTTCTATGTCTCTTCGCTAATGCAAAATCCTCATTTCCTGAAATTTTGCGACCGGCTAACCCCTCTCGTATATTTAAAAGCATTGCAAGGCTTTCAATTATTTCAGCTTTCCTAGCTCCTGTAGATAAGACTATTTCCAATTTATCTGCCAATTCCCTCAATTTGGTTCTAGGCACAGGTTTCAAACTTGCTACGGTTACATTGTTTACTTCCAGATTAGATCGAGCTGGATCAAGAGCCATTTTATGCAGCCTTCTTACTGAATATAACACGTTCTTACTTAGTTCCATTTGTTTCTCACTCATTACGTTCAAAAGTCATGATTTCCCTACACTCAAGGAATTAAACCTTTTTAAGATATTGGACACAAGCCCCTAATTTTCTGTCACAAAGCTATTACAAAGGTTTTCAACACTGCCTAGGCTCTAAGACTTAGAAGATTGTTTGCTGTAAACTGGCCTTCAGGCTTGGTGGCTGGAACCTGCTTTTTCTGAGACTGCTTGCTTGATAGTAATTGCCTCTCTTGCTTCTCAGGGTCTGGGCAATTATACCTTTGTTGTTCTTTGATTATGTCTTCTATGTATTAGGCTGTTTGCCCCCATCAACTTCCTTCACTATACATTAATTTATGTATATCTCAGGGACCTTCCCAATCATCTATAATCTGTTTCTCTTCCATAAGCTATTCATACTTGATTATTATCTCAACCGCCATCCTAACTCATTACCGGGAGAGCCGCCTACCAATTGAGACCCTTTGAATACTGTCTACTGCTGTCTCCAAGCAGATTCATGATACGTGGGTTGATCCTTCGGGAGATAACAGAGTAGTGGTATGGGAGCAGGAAGAGAAACAATTACAAGTGCTTCTTTGGCTATGATTTAACAGGTAAGAATGGAACCACATGGTGGCGCAGTGGTTTGTGCTGCTGCCTCACGGCGCCAAGGTCCCAAGTTCAATTCTGGGTCACTGTCCATGTGGAGTTTGCACATTCTCCCCGTATTTGCGTGGGTTTCGCCCCCACAACCTAAAAGATGTGCAGGGCAGGTGGATTGGCCATGCTAAATTGCCCCTTAATTGGAAAAAATGAATTGGGTACTCTAAAATTTATATTTAAAAAGAATGGAACCACATAAAGGAAGTTGGGTCCGATGCGCTAGTGAAAGGGAGGGTGACGGCAGAGGCAGCTGATCGGATTGTCTCAATCTTAATGATAAAGAAGTCCATAAACTCCTTGCACTTGTTGTTGGAGGGGACAGGGGAAAAGAACGTAAGAAGGTGATTTGCAGAGAGAAGAAGCTAGCAGGGATTATCTTTGCATTCCAGTGGTTAGCACAGCTGCCTCACGGAGCTGAGGTCCCAGGTTCGATCCCGGCTCTGGGTCACTGTCCGTGTAGAGTTTGCACGTTCTCCCCGTGTCTGCGTGGGTTTCGCCCCCACAACCCAAAGATGTGCAGAGTAGGTGGATTGGCCACGCTAAATTGCCCCTTAATTGGAAAAAATAATTGGGTACTCTAAATTTTTTTTTTTTTTTTAAATCTTTGCATTCCAGGAACTCCCAGAGTAGCAAGCGGTTTTAACAGATGAGCGGGCCCGGATAGTGAGGTCTGGCGATGGGTGGCTGAACTAGTTGTCTGCCATATCCTTTCATGTCTGTGAACCTTGGGCTTAAGGGAGTGGAGATGCTGAATGGGAGGTGGGGGGGATTTAATGTTCAAGGTGTGTGAGAGTTATGGTTTTATTGTGGATTAGGACTTAGAAGATAGAGGTGAGGGTGCACATGAGTAAATCAGTAACCGCAGCAATGTGGGGAAAAAAGAGGGCCAAATGTTAAACAGTAGAGATTTTGAAAGTGCAATTGCAAGTGAATTGGAGGATAGTTTTTCCAGGGATGGATATTGGAGGACATAGTATTAAGGTGCGGAAGGGGGATATGGGTGAACAGTCATACAAGGTAATGTTCAGGGGTGGCCTTTTCTGCAATGGATATAATAGGACTAGCAAGAACACGAGATGGCTCAGTTAGGGGGTTTGTCATAAATATGGGTTGGGGACTTTGCATGGATTGAGAGGTTTAGTGATGAGTTGTGATGGAGGTTGAAATCAAGGATGAGAAGTTGTTCAGTGAAAAGGCCAAGGGAGGAAAGTGAATAAATCGTGGTAATAACATTTTTATTGTACCTGGCCATACAGAATGATGATCGTGAAAGAAAGGCGAGAGAAGTGAAATGCTGAAAGGAGGAGTAAGTGCCAGAGGAGTAGGGATCAGGTCAGGGTGTGATCTGGTAATAAACGTTACACCACACCAGGCAGGGAGGCTTCATTAGGGGAAGGAAGTTAACACCCCTTCAGCCTGTTCTGTTTAAGGCCATGATGTTGATGTAACCATCCACAATAAGTTAATGGATAGCAAGGAGCTTGTTCACAAATGAACAGACATTCTGGACGAAGATGCTTAGAGGAACGGTGAGAGCTGCTCTGGCAGAGCCCATAGGGTCAGTAGTTAGAGGGGTCAGTTGGGATAGAAGATTAGCAAGATTATCCCCCAGCAGGTACAATGGATGGGAAGATTGACAAGAGAGTGAGATGGGGGAATTACGATTGTTGCTTATAATGACCCAACATTTTACGAGCCAGTTGAAGGGTATCAAGAAAGGCACAGAGGGAAGCTGTAGGCTCATCGAGAAGGAGTCAAGCTTAGGATGATGGCAAGAGAGCATGAACGTCAAGGAATACTGAAGGATTGGGTCTGGCAATTGGGAGGGCAGGGTACCTAAGGGTGGAGAAGTGAAAGGAGGAACGACAATAGAAGAGAATCTGGGGCCAGGATTTTTCACTCTCGTTCACATTAGGTGGCTGAGTCAGCAAGAGTGGAAACTATCACATTGATGTAAATGTTTTGTTATGCTCTTGTCCTAGCATAAGCTGCTTCCTTGATGTGCACTCTGACAAAGGAAGGTTCAGACTTGGAGATAGCTTTAACGCATTTATTAAACTGTTAACAATTCTCCTACTTGAATTTGACTCTCCTGTTAATCCTGCTATAGCTACTCAGACTGACGAACCAGTCTGCTACAATCCACGTGGTGGGTGTGATGTGTTTCAATCAACCCTGTGTCTGTACTCACTAAGTGTCTCCACTGGAAAGAGGAAGACCATGTGTGCTGTGTCCTTATATATGGGTTGGTGTAATGCCCTCTTGTGGTAGTGTCACCTCTCTGTGTGTCTTGAATGCCCATTGGTCGTGTCCTATCTTACTGACCTATTGGTTGACTGTCTGTGTGTTATGATGTCTCTGGTGCTCCCTCTAGTGTCTAGCTAGGTGAAGTGTGTTCACATTAACCCCTTGTGTATTTACAGTGATGCATATCACCACAGTAAATACAGGATTCAATTGTCCCATTACCCTGTCAGTGGTGGGCCGCATTTCCCGCCGTTCAGGAAACTCATTGTAATACATTATCATACTCCCACCAGAATCATACCCCCACGTCAAATAATAATGCATCAACGGTGGCATGATGTCAGAACAGTGCAATCTACAACTGGCTTCAAAAGGAATACAGCTAGTGAGCAGAACCCCAAATGGAGCTCAGAGTGAGTACACTGAAGCTGGTGCAGTGCTTGCAGAATGGCTCCAAGTCATCGGGGGAAGAGGGGGGCAGGAGTTGAGTTGGGGGAAGCAGGGGCTGAGTGGGGAGGGCAGGGGTTTACTAAGGGGGAAAGGCTGGGGTTGGTGGTGGTGACAGGGATGAATTTGGGTGCAGAACATTTCCTGGGTCTAGCTGCCAAAACTTGCCAGCAAACTCTAAAGTGTGCTTGCTGTGTCCAGGGACAGCCTTCAAATATGACGCCCAGATCAATGAAGCGCTGAGGTGATGGTGAAGCTGGCAAATCAGAGGACGCCCGCCAGCGATATGGCGCGGGGTCAATGCCTGCCAATCTTCTAAGTGCTTCAAAATATGGTGGGACAAGCCACCATTGCCGTTGGTGGCTCATTGTCACTTTTCCCACCTGCCATCAGACTTTGCTGCTTTCTGACACAATTCCGCTCTAGGAGGAGTAAAGGAAAAAGTTAAACAGCGTAAGTGGAAATAGCCTGAGGGGCTAGGGTCAGAGTAGCAGCCAAAATGTGCATGTGAATGGATACATGGAGAGTGCAAGTTAGGTCTTGTTACAAAGAAGTTCGAATACATAAAACATGATAAAAAGGGGCGATCGGAAATAGATTTTGATAATATGAAGGACTCCAAAGGTAAATTCAGAAGTGTGAGGAACCCAAGAAATTGCCAATTTTATATTTTGTGCTTTTCACAGAAATGTTATTAAGATCTAGGTTAGAGAGTATACATACAGTATGTTTGGTGGAGTTGTCATTAAAGGTCATCGGTGATTTTGCAGAAGTATTTTGCTAATAGATATTAAAAGCCATTTTACCTGTTTGCAGATGGCTAGCTAATGAAATATTGCAACAGTTTGAGCCCAGCTAAACAAATCAAGGCTCATCTTGTAACAAGAGACAAAAGAATGCGGTGTGCTTTGAGTGCAGTTGGTGTAGCTAATGGGAGGGGCCAGGTGTGTCTAGAAAGAGGAGTTGCTTCCAGGGCTCTAAGCTGGGCAGCTGGTTTTCAACTTGGTCCGAAAACAGGTTTCTCTCTCCAAGGACTCTGCATCAAGATAAACAAGTAAAACCTGGTTGTTAACTTTATACAAATGCAAATAGTTGTGATCTAATTCCAAAATTAATTGAACCAAAATTGGGGTTCTGGTCCTGAACCATAACAGAGGTCCCATGGTGGAATAAAAAATGACTTAGTAAGGGTGGAATCAGCATGAGCATCAACAAGCTTTTGTCCACGTTTGGAGGCTGATGAAATGCGTGAAGTCCAGAAACAGTTTAAGGATAGAGTATCGGTGAACTCACTGATGGAGGTATTTTCATCGTAATTAAAATCCAGGAGGTGGACAGAGAGAGTTGCAGCCCAGAAAGATGATGATGAAGTCGGAGGATATCGTAAAATCTTATTTTTCCTTTCTATCGCTTTTATTCTTCTTTTCCCTGTTTTTATTTATTTTTCCATACCTGATTTGGTACGATTTCACCATTATAATTTACCCTCCTTCTCCATTGTTCCTCTGTTTCTTTCACAATTCTTAAATCCCATCAGTTAGGAAGATAGACTGTTTCTTCCAGCATTCCCTAAGGTTCCAGGTGCCCTGTCCGCCTCACCATCTTACACTTTCAGCATCTTACAGGGCAAAGAATGAGAGCTGAACAGTGAGAAAAAAATTCTCAGGGACACATCGCAACATGTTCCACTCGAGCAAATTCATAGAATCGCTACAGTGTAGAAGGAAGCCATTTGGCCCATCGAGTCTGCACCCTCTGAAAGAGCACTCAGCAAAACCCAGTCTCCTGCCCTATCCGAATAAACTCTTAACCTAACCTACACATTGTTGGACACTAAGGGGCAATTTAACACATCTTTGGACTGTGGGAGGAAACCGGAATATCAGGAGGAAACCCACGTAGACACGGGAAGAATGAACAAATTCCACACAGACAGTCACCCAAGGCCGGAATTGAACTCGGGTGTGAGGCAGCCTGCTAACCACTGTGCCATCCATTCTGTTAACATCAGCAAAGTGCTCTGTACTTCAAGACAATAAATAAAATCCTAGAATAACAAAGAAAGACGAGGGCCAGACCATTTTGTGCTCAGGATCTTGTGACTCAGACTGATGGAGCCAGCTCAGGGAAGGTGTGTGTGGAAGCAAGTCTCAAAGCTTAGCTAGTGGACTTATAAGGATACTACTGTATAATGGCACTTTATTCTGGAGCAATGCACCGCATATAGAAACTCTACGCAGGATATACCAGCTGTTCACACCGGCAGGAAATTCCAGTCCCATGCTGGCGCACAGGTTTCCCGGCAACAAGGGGATGCTGTCAACAGAAAATCCCGTTGACAACAGTGGGACAGGTAGATTCCACTGACGGGCTACCTCACCCCCTGACAAAACACCCGGCAGGATGGTTAGTAAATCCCGCCCAACTTGTGTTTGAAAGACCCATAAATTATGGGGTGGGATTTTCCGTTGGTCGATGTCGATATCGTAATCGGCGATCGGGTGGTGGAGAATCGACTCAAACGCCCAAATCGGGGCCGGCGCCAATCTGACGCTGGTCAGTCATGCTCCGCCCCCTCGGAAATGGCGTAATCACATCGTGCACACATGCCGTGCTCTGTTGCAACACGGCGTTGCCGCGTCATCGACCGGCCCCCCGGAATGCTCCTCCCCGATGGGCCGAGTTCCCAACGGCACGGGACTCAGTGGTCGGGAACCCGGTGAGGTGGCTGCGAAGTGTCCAGCGCCGCCACACTGGGCCAGGATCCGTGCTGCTGGCCGGGGGTCTTCCACGAGGGCTGGGGGGACTGGTCAGGGGGTGGCCTGTGGGGTCACGGATGGCAGGTCGGATCCACGCACGGCCGGCGCAATATTGTACGGCGTGACCGCTGCGTATCGTCAGCCATGCACATGTGTGGGCAGGAACCTGGCCATTCTCCAACCGTTTTTGGCGTGGGAGCCGGGAGTTTCACTCGGCGCCGCTGCGGCCCCTCACTGCTCCCAGAATCATTGAGGGGTCGACGACGATTTTTTTCACCGTAAACCTCTCGCAAATTCTCCGTTCGAGCCGGCACTTAGCTCATGGTCGCCGTAAAACTTCCAGTTTTGGGGCAGCACGCTGGCACAGTGGTTAGCACTGTTGCCTTATGGCGATGTGGACCCGCGTTCGATCCCAGCTCCGGGTCACTGCCCATGTGGAGTTTGCACATTCTCCCCGTGTCTGCATGGGTTTCACCCCCACAACCCAAAGATGTGCAGGTTAGGTGGATTGGCCAAGCTATATTGCCCCTTGATTGGAAAAAAATAAATAATTGGGTACTCTAAATTTATTTTAAAAATAGAAAAAACTGAACATGATAGGCTTCATGTAAGATACAAGTTTTGATAAGTCAAGTGCTTCAGAAGATAAGAACATTCTGTAGTATTTATCTTTTTTACCCATTTTGTAGAACCAGAGAATAGAATCCATAGAATTCCTACAGTGCAGAAGGAGGCCATTCGGTCCATCAAGTCTGCACCGACCCTCTGAAAGAGCAGCCTACCTACGCCCATTCCCCACCCTATCCCCGCAACCCTATCTAACCTGCACACCTTTGGACTGTGGGAGGAAACTGGAGCACCCGGAGGAAACCCACGCAGACACAGGGAGAATGTGCAAACCTCACTCAGTCACCCAGGGCGGAATTGAACCTGGGTCCCTGGTGCTGTGATACAGCAGTGCTAACCACTGTGTCACCATGCCACCCACGTGTTGAATAATCAAACATAAATGACTCTATTCTTCCATTCAGTGTCAAAATTCTTATTTCTCACCCTGATAGGACCAAAAAATACACACTTACCTTCCTCCGATTTTTCAGGGCCAACTTCCGATGGAGAATCCTGCAGAACCCAGTACAAGAAAACACGGAGGAGCAGCTGAGCGAATCTGCACAGAAGCCACGCACCATTTTTACACCACCAGCTGCCTTATTCTGGTAAATAGAGAGTTTAAATATCCTAAAACTTCTTTGAATAACTACAGAGAGAAGGCAAGGGGGTATGGTGTGTGAGGGGGTAGGACGGGTAAGGTAAATTGGTAAGGTGTCGGGTAGATAAGGCATAGGGTGAGTGAGGTTTCTCTTTTCTACATTCACGGGATATGGGCTTTGCTGGCAGTGTCAGCATTGTTGCCCATCTCTAAGTGCCCTTGAGGAGGTGGTGAGCTGCCTTCTTGAACCGCTGTAGTCCATGTGGAATAGGTACACCCACAATGCTGTTAGGAAGGAAATTCCAGGAGGGAGTAAATGTTTGTGGATCGGGTGCCAATCAAGCGGGCTGATTTTGTCCTGGGTGGAGTCAAGCTTTTTGAGTGTTGTTTGAGCTGCATTCATCCAGGCAAGTGGTGATTAAGGTGAGTAATGTAAGTTGCTAAGGGATAGGATGGGTAAGTGTAATAACTTTGCCAAGGTCAGTCTTCCATCACCAAATCCCTTTATAGCAGTAATGAAAAAGGCCACAGCTGTGGTTTACAATACACACGACCAAGCCCCGGTCCGAGGGAGATACCGGGCTGGGTTGGGACAGCTGGTTTTAAGCTCCCACCATGCATTCCATATTGGGTGAGCACCTGCATGCTGAATAGGGGAATTCATATTCCACGAAGCCCACGGGAAGATCTATTAATGATCCTCCATGTACTTTGTGGCCACCATAACAGTAAGGTAGGTGGGTCAGGGGTGAAATCAGAGGGTTGGGGTGGATGTTGGCTGGCTCAAGGTGAGTTGGAGGGTGGGATTGGGGGTCTGATGGGTCAGGATGGGATCAGAGTGTCGGAGAGTCAGGGGGGGAGTCACTGCAAAGGGTGCGGGGCAATTAGTGTGAGTGAGTGAATAGGGGGTTTCGTAGTTACCCAGGAGCGAGACTAGGATTTTTCTAACAATCTTGGCTAACTAACCAGGTACGTAAATCAGAACTGTCTGAAGTTTCCAACTCTAACTCTGAGTTGGTTACCTTTTGGGAGGATCTTGGGGAGTAGTGAAATTGCCCATTGGAAGCTCAAACTTTCCAGGCAATTCCCACAGAGTCATTGTGTTGGGGCTTCCAAGAGCTCCAGTAGTATCTTGGTGGCTATGTCGGTCTCGGACTATCCGGAGAGTGGAAGATCTGGGCCTTTTGTGTAACAAGGTCCTAAACGTGCACTTGTATTATTTACTGTGTCAGCTCCACCTGGTGGAAGTCAAATGAATATTTTCAGTGAACATTTCAGAATTCTAGTTCCATGCATGTGCACAGTGTGAGTGAGGCCTGTATGGGGTGGAAGCAGTGCTGTCTCAGAATGTTGAAACTCTACTGCTACTTTACGTGAAGCCAGTTTTATCACACGGTCTACAAATTATGTGTTGAAACACCCTGTATTTAAAAATGTTGGGGCTCTAATGATATACATTAGGCCATAACGGGCAAAAACAAAGTATAGGTTCATTTCTAGAGCATTGGAATACAAAAGTAGGGAAGTAATGTTAAATTTACACAGGACTTTAGTTAGATCACACTCGAAGTATCATGTGAATTTCTGGCCTCCATACAGGGACAATGTTGAAGCTCTGGAGAAAATGCAGAAGAGATTTACAGGGGTGTTAAGCAGCATTTCACTTGCACTTCCTTCAACTTGACCTACTGTATTTGCTGCTCCCAATGTGGTCTCCTCCACATCAGGGAGGCTGAGCGCAGATTGGGTGACCACTTTGCAGATCACCTTAGCCTCCACCACACTCTCAGACTGGAGATCTGTTCTTTGCAAAAGAAAAGACTAAAAGGAAACCTGATAGGAACCGTTAAAATAATGAAGGGGTTTGATTAGGTGGATATGGAGAGTTTTTTTCCCATTTGTGGACAAGTCCAGAATAAATATAAGGCAGCCACAAACAGTTTAAATAAAGACCTTAGGAAGAATTTTTTTATAAACCATGACAAAAATATGGAAGTCATTCGCATGCGGAATTGTTGATGCAAATAGCATTGAAATAATTAAGGAAAGGCCCAATGAATACATGATAGGGCAACTGAGGGATTTGGTGGTAGAGTAGAAAGAAGTAATTAGTGGGAGACGATAGGTGTGGAGTGTAGTCATTGTATAACTGGATGGGCTGTCTATTCTTATATAATACAGTGGAAGATGAAAAAGTACTCATCTTTCCAGGGACATTATAATCAATCAACACTGTGACTCACGAAAGTTAATGTGAGCGAGAAAACAATATTTTTAAAAACTGCATCGACCCCTGACAAATCCCCAGGACCTGATGGTTTCTATTGCAGATTTTTAAAAAAGAAATAGCTGAGGAAATTGGTGATGTTTTTGCCATAATCTTCCAAAGCTAATGAATTCATGGATTGGCCCCTTCGGCCAGAAAATTGCAAATGTCGTTCAATTACATGAGAAAACTAATAGAAACCTGAAAATTCTAGACCTGTAATCTAACATCTTGTGGAGAAGTTATTGAAATCTATAATTAAGGGTTGAGTGACTGACCACTTGGAACTAGTCAGAGTTGGTGATAAAGTCATAGTTAGATCATATTTAACAAGCCTTGTAGAATTGTTAAGAAAGGAGTTCCAGGATCTTGACACATTGACAGTGAAGGAACAGCGCTATAGTTCCAAGTCAGGATGGTGCGTGGCTTGCGGGGGGGGGGGGGGGGGGGGGGGATGTTTGCAAATGGTGGTGTTCCCATGTATCCGCTGCTCTTGTCATTCAAGATGGTAGAGTTTTGCAACAGCAAAAGGGCAGCTGAAAGTGCAGCTGTGAATGGTAGGGTGATTAAATCCCACCTGTAGGGTTGGAAGGCATTACAGAAATAGGGAGTGCTGAGGAGAATTTAGGGATTTCAAAACAAAGATGAGGACGTTAAAATTGAGGCAGTCAGATTGGGAGCCTGTGTAGATCTGCAGCAATTGGGGTGCTGTTTGAATAGGACCTCGTGCATTTTAAAATATAGCAAGCAGAGTCTTGGTTAAGCACAATTCTACATAGAGTGGAAGATGGCTGGCCAGCCTGGAGTGCATCGGAATTCTCCAGTCTAAAGATAGCAAAGGCATGGATGTCGATTTCAGAAGCAGATGACGTGAGGCAGGGACCGAGTCAGTTAAGGTTACGTTGAGGTGGTGTTGCTGATGGACCCAATATGTGGTTGGAAATACATCTTGGGATCAAACACAACATCATCAAGTTTCTGAATGGTCTGGCTCAGTGCCAGGCAGTTGACAGAGAGAGGGATAGAAACAGTGGTTAAGGGACGGAGCGAACAATGGGGACCAAAGATAATTGGCTTTAGCCTGTTAAATATTTAGTTGCAGGATATTTCTGCTCATCAAATACTGGAGATTGGACAAGCAGTGTGAAAATCAAAGGCAGTAGAGGAGTCAGGAGAGCTGGTATTGGCTAGCACTCAACGTATATGTGAAACCGAATAGAAACTTTGGAAGGTGTCACCAAGAAGCAACATGTTGATAAAAAACAGCAGGGGTCAAGAATAAATTCTGGGGGACTCCAGTACAGGAGTGGGAAGAAAAGCAATTGCAGTTGATTCTCTAGCTACGATTTGATAGATAAGAATGGATCCAGGAAAGGACAGTTCTACCCAATGGACGACAGGCGAGAGGCATTGGAAATAGTTCAGGAAGGATGAGGTGGTATAAGTTCTGATGGGCACAGTCAGATAAAATGTCATGGTGTCTTTGATAAGGGCCATTTCAGTAGTGTGGCAGGAAACATGATTGAGGGAATTAAACATGGGATTCCGGAAACGGTGGACAAGGATTTGGCAGTTGATAACACCTTCAAGTACTTTGGAAAGCAAAGGGAGGATGTAAGATCAGAACAGGAGTAGGAGTAGGCCAATCGGCCCTTCGAGCCTGCTAGACATTCAATAAGATCATGGCTGATCTTCTGCTCAATCCCACCTAGCTCAGCTATTGTTTGATATTGGGATATGATTATCCCACTTTGTGGGCTTAAGGGGATATATATATATATAAAACTTGATTCGCATAGTATTAAATATCTATCAATCTCTGTCTTGAATATTCTCAACAGCACTCCACCCACAGCTCACTTGGGTAGGGCCTTCCAACAACTCAAACTTTTGAAAGAAGAAATTTCTTATCTCAATTCTAAATAGCTGGGGGGCATATTATACTGGCCAATGAGTCTGGAGAAGAGTGGTATTTTGCAAGAACAGAGGAGTCAAGGGTATTCGTTTCAGGGGAGATGTCATGAGGATGGTTTTGAAAGGAGATGGGAGAGGATGGGCAAACAGTATCTGAGAAGAGGGAACCATTAACAGCATTGGTCAACATGGGGGCCAGAAAGGGAAGTTCGGTGCTCAACAGTTTGATGGGAATGGGGTCAAGGGAGCAGGGGGTAGGACTCACGGACAAGATGAGCATGGAGAGAGCATGGTGGGAGTTGGTATGGATTCTAGAGAATGATATGAGTTCAGGGCTTAGACAGTGTGGAAGATTCGGTGTCGTAGTGGGCTGGGGAGGGGAGGAAAGTGACAGAAGGCAGCCAAATGGATGGTCTTGATCTTTAGAACAAAAAGCTCCTCCTGCTTGTTATTGGTGCTGAGGGTGGAGGTATCAGGGTGGTTTAAGAAGATGTTTGTGAGTGAGGAGAATATGTTTTTCTTTTCTTTATTTACCTGGATGATCTGTGAACAGTAAACAGTTTTAGCAAAGGTGAGAAAGATCTGAAAGTGTTTTATGAGGTCCAACCGGATCTGGCGGGGGATGGTTTAATCAGTTGTTCCCCCATAGACCTTTAAATCTGTGTCTCTTGGACTTAGGGACACAGAGATTAAATTTATACCAGGTTAATAACCAAGGTGAGAGAGAGTAATGGCTTTATTGGGGACAAGAGAATCAACTGAGAGAGGTAACATTGAAATTAGCAAACGTGACACCACTGTTTAAAAAAGGAGGTAGGCAGAAAGCAGGAAATTATAGGCCAGTGAGTTTAACTTCGGTAATAGGGAAGATGCTGGAATCTATCATCAAGGAAGAAATTGCGAGGCATCTGGATAGAAATTGTCCCATTGGGCAGACGCAGCATGGGTTCGTAAAAGGCAGGTCGTGCCTAACTAATTTAGTGGAATTTTTTGAGGACATTACCAGTGCAGTAGATAACGGGGAGCCGATGGATGTGGTATATCTGGATTTCCAGAAAGCCTTTGACAAGGTGCCACACAAAAGGTTGCTGCATAAGATAAAGATGCATGGCATTAAGGGTAAAGTAGTAGCATGGATAGAGGATTGGTTAATTAATAGAAAGCAAAGAGTTGGGATAAATGGGTGTTTCTCTGGTTGGCAATCAGTAGCTAGTGGTGTCCCTCAGGGATCCGTGTTGGGCCCACAATTGTTCACAATTTACATTGATGATTTGGAGTTGGGGACCAAGGGCAATGTGTCCAAGTTTGCAGATGACACTAAGATGAGTGGTAAAGCGAAAAGTGCAGAGGATACTGGAATTCTGCAGAGGGATTTGGATAGGTTAAGTGAATGGGCTCGGGTCTGGCAGATGGAATACAATGTTGACAAATGTGAGGTTATCCATTTTGGTAGGAATAACAGCAAACGGGATTATTATTTAAACGATAAAATATTAAAGCATGCCGCTGTTCAGAGAGACTTGGGTGTGCTAGTGCATGAGTCACAGAAGGTTGGTTTACAAGTGCAACAGGTGATTAAGAAGGCAAATGGAATTTTGTCCTTCATTGCTAGAGGGATGGAGTTTAAGACTAGGGCGGTTATGTTGCAATTGTATAAGGTGTTAGTGCGGCCACACCTGGAGTATTGTGTTCAGTTTTGGTCTCCTTACTTGAGAAAGGACGTACTGGCGCTGGAGGGTGTGCAGAGGAGATTCACTAGGTTAATCCCAGAGCTGAAGGGGTTGGATTATGAGGAGAGGTTGAGTAGACTGGGACTGTACTCGTTGGAATTTAGAAGGATGAGGGGGGGATCTTATAGAAACATTTAAAATTATGAAGGGAATAGATAGGATAGATGCGGGCAGGTTGTTTCCACTGGCGGGTGACAGCAGAACTAGGGGGCATAGCCTCAAAATAAGGGGAAGTAGATTTAGAACTGAGTTTAGGAGGAACTTCTTCACCCAAAGGGTTGTGAATCTATGGAATTCCTTGCCCAGTGAAGCAGTTGAGGCTCCTTCATTACATGTTTTTAAGGTAAAGATAGATAGTTTTTTGAAGAATAAAGGGATTAAGGGTTATGGTGTTCGGGCCGGAAAGTGGAGCTGAGTCCACAAAAGATCAGCCATGATCTAATTGAATGGCGGAGCAGGCTCGAGGGGCCAGATGGCCTACTCCTGCTCCTAGTTCTTATGTTCTTATGTTCTTATGTAGTGGTCTGCTGTGAAAATGCCATTATGAATGGGACGCCAAAGGCCTTATTAAGCATGAAGAAGTCAATCCCCATTAATGTGTCTTGGATCTCTGTCACTGCAAGAGGATTTCATAAACAGATTAAATTAGACAATGGGAAGGCAGAGGACTCAGAGGTACAGTGGTCAGGGAGCAGATATTCAGATGTACGTTGGTTAGCTCGCTGAGAGAGGGACTTGAAAGCAAGCTGAACACGTGGGAAATGGGACTGAGAAATGTAAACAATTTCAGACACGGGGGAGGAATGAATAGTAACAGAGTGAATCAGAGACTTTAAAACCTGTGTGCAAAAGAGGAGTCACATAGCGCAATGGCCAAAGGAATGGAAAAAATGAATGAGTCACAGGCTGAGGAATGTTGTAGATCAGAGTGTGGTACACGTGGCAGGGGAAATATTAATGGATTAATATAATGGTTTATCACTTGTCAAATAATTGCATTCTAAAAAGTGTTGCCTTTTGCCACTATGACATAGGATATATGGCACAGAAACACGCTGTTCGGCTCAGCCAGTCCATGCTGGATGTCATAAAAGGGACCTGTTTCAAATGTTGCATTTTAGCTAATTAAAATAGTGCACCACCCATCCTTCACCCAATCTCTTAATCACTTTTAAATTTTACTTTGAATCCTTAAGATAAAAGATAATGAGCGGATTCTCGGGTCCCCCAGCAGCGTTTTCCTGGGCGGCACGCCCTTGCCAGCAGCGGGATTCTCCTTTCCCGTCACCTGCCAATGGGATTTTCCATTGTGGCCACCCCACACCACCGAAAAGCCCATGGGCTTGGGTATACTGACAGCGCAATGGAGAATCACGCCGGCGGAGAGTACAGCTGAGGGAAATATTCCCATAGTTCATAACCTAAATGTCTACAAGTTACCAAATAGGAGAGGGATGTGGGGGTACTGGTGGATAGGTCACTAAAACACCAATACACTAACTGGACCGTGGGATGGACGGACACAGTGGAAGATCACAAATTCAAAAGACTATAATGAGCCTTTCATATACAAGACACTGATATATGGTTTAGCCGAGAATCATTACATCAAAACCACTTCCTGTGTGACCTATGTAATGAGATGATTTATCACCGACTATTCAGATGCTCGGGAAGTGAAATCCATTGCTGCTCATGAAGTTCACGAGCTTTTGGGCAGCACGGTGGCACAGTGGGTTAGCCCTGCTGCCTCATGGCGCCGAGGTCCCAGGTTCGATCCCGGCTCTGGGTCACTGTCCATATGGAGTTTGCACATTCTCCCCGTGTTTGCGTGGGTTTCGCTCCCACAACCCAAAGAGGTGGATTGGCTACGCTAAATTGCCCTTAATTGGAAAAAATGAATTGGGTACTCTAAATTTATTTTTAAAAAGTTCACAAGCTTTCAGATAGGGGGCGGGATTCTCCACTGGCAGGATCCTCTGCTCCGCCGGCAGCGCATTCACGCCCGCGGATTTCCTGACGGCGTGGGGCTGGCCACAATAGAGGATCTCGCTGCCGGCAGGGCCGTGCAGCGCCAGAAAACGGGTATGGCGGAGGGAGTATCCCTTCCTGGCCCTTTATAGACATAAATAAAAACAGGATATGCTGGAAAAGCTCAGCAGGTTTGATAGCATCTGTGGGGAGAGAAACAGAGTTACGTTTCAAATCCATATGACTCTTCTTCAGAGTCACACGGGTGATAAACATGGGACCTTGAATTTCTGAGAATCTACTTTTCTGGAAGAATTTCATGTATCTCTCTGATTCTCTCCTGTTTGATGGGTCTATGTGGAACTGAATGAGCTCAGGCGTGCGTGAGCTGGACATGTGATGTGACTAATGCAGCAATAAATGCTGACTTGTTAAGCAATGACTTCAGAGGCCACCTGGAGGCATTTTGATCGATAAATGTTAAACAATGTCACCTTCACAGCCACTGACAAGGCAGTGCCACAACAGGAAGAGTGTTCAGGTTAGACTCCAAAAGCTGACACCTCTCCAGACTATAGTAAAAATCCAGACTCTCTGTGGTCTTTTGATCTTGTGGCACAAATACCCATGGGTGGATTATTGCCTGCATGCCACAGCACTCAACTGGTTTCTATCTCTTAACTCCGGCATATCCTTGCCATCTTCCTCAAAGCCTAGGAGAGGCTCCGGAGAAGCATTGATTGGGAGGACTTTCAAAAAAGACTTGGACATTTTGAGTGTTTGTTTATGCGTCAGGGACAGCAGGATGTGGTAATCCAACCACTGTGTAAATATATGTGTGCCTGTATTAGGGGATGTACAGCAGTACCTGTATTACAGGTTTGTCGGTAGCCCCTGCCGGCTAGCTCTGCCCACAGGGAGCAGTATAAATATTCATGAGTTCTCCTGAGCTGCCATTCTACAGCTGCAGTCGGAGGATAAACATCTCACGGTAATAAAGCCTCTCTTGTACCGATTCGAGTCTTTATGTGCAATTGATCGCGTATCACAGGAGTTTGCGGTTTCCCTGAAATTGCTACCCAACCACCCCCCTCCCCCCTTAATTCCCAGGCTCAAAATGATCAGCTAGCTCAGGATAGGAATCAGCCAATTTCTGGCTCTCCCCAAATGGAATGCGACAACAATGTGCCTATTTGCTGCCTGCAGTTCACCATTTAAATTTAATTTGCCTTAGGCTGTAAACGACCATGGATAGTCTTTGACTATTCACCCATTTGGGTTTGAGTCAAGTTTCTACCCCATCATTTCACCTTGCCAAGTTTTGCAAAGTACCTTCAATTACTCAAGAGCTACAATGTCAAAATGTGTTTCCATTTGAAGTGGGGGAGGCGAGTGGGACCTTGGCGTCCTGACTTCGACATGTGGCGTGGCACTCCCTGCAGGACACTGGGACTCCCACCAGCAGATTTCATTGGCTGGGGAAGACACCGAGCAGGGGAACTGGTCAGCCCCCTGGGCCCCACTCAGGAAGAAGTGATGCCCTGGGCAGTTTGGCAGCAGAGTTTGAAGGCGGGAGTACAGGCCGAAGAAGCAGCAAAGACTGAAGCCAGAAGGAGAGGGGGAAGAGAGTAGCAGCAAGGAGATAATAAGCAGAAGCCTGGGACTTGTGAGTCGCAATGTGGTAAGAGCCAAGACATGAATAGGGCAGCGCGCAGCCATGGACAGTGGCTAGAGAACCAGGAATTGGGACATGTAGACTGCTGCAGAACAGTGGATGGCTGAGACCAAAGCAAGGGCAGGCCATGGATAACAAGGGCCCATGAATAGTTTATTTTCGAAAGCCAACCTGTGTGTGAGAGGGGACGGAGGGGTTCAGAAGGCTGAAGATTCACCAGGGAATTTTCACAGTAACGTCATTGCAGTGTTAATGTAAGCCTACTTAAAAGACTAAAAGATTATTATTATTAAGGCAGAAAATATCATTACATCGGCCCGGTCTCCCATCGTCTTCATGAGGAAAAGACACAAAACTGAGGATGTGTGTCGACCACCGGGCACTCAATGACTCATGAGGGTGCTTGCTTATCCTCTATATAGGATTCAGGAAGTATTACAAGTCTTCAATAGTGCAAAGTATTTCTGCAGTCTCGATTTGGTCCATGGTTACAACCAACCATTCGTTGCTGAGGAAGACATTGAAAAGATGGTATTCCAAACAGGTACCAGAGGACTTTACATGCCGCTCAGGATTTGGAAAGCCCCTGCTGCCATCATGCGCATGATAGTCTTTGGTGGCCTTAGTTGCCAGTCTCTGATTGTGCATCGAGGTGACATAGCCCATTTGTTGCAATTTAACTTGAAAGTTGAACCAGGGAAGTGCCAACTGTTCCAGTCAAAGGTACGATACCTTGAGCACATATCAGCGGGGAAGGCACAACCTCTCATGATGAGAAATAGGACGGAGAGAGAACTGCATGTGCTCTATGATCTGGCAGGTTACTGTCAGAGATCTGTGCAAAGCTTTGCACAGTTAGTCATCCCACTCAATAACTTGAGAAGGAAACCAGAGGATGCTGAAGGGGTTGATGGGAAAGGACGCATGGAATGAGATACCTCATGGAGCACCTCAGGGGGTTAGACCCAAACATATGAAAACTCCTTTCATATCCTCAAGCAGAAGCTCGTATCATCGCCTGTGCTTGGTTATCCAGATGTCCATCTCCCTTTTATACTGGAAACCAGTTCAAGTCTTCTTGGTCTAGGGACGGTCCAAGCATAGGTTCAAGGACACAAAAAGGTGGTTATCACTTATGCCAGTCAGAGCCTCAAGCCAAATGAGTGGAAGAGACAGAATAATTCCAATATGAAGCGCGAACTGCCAGCTTTGAGGTGGGTTATTTCCCAAAAATTCATAGACAATCTGATTGGCGCAGAGTTTGAATTGTTTACAGACCAGAACTCACCAGTTGCAAACGTCTGCCAAGCCTGGAGTGACAAAGATCCGACGGGCTGATGAACTCACTTAGTTTCAATTTTTAGATCAGATACAGGTCGGCATAAAGTCATGGGAGTGCTGGTGCCCTTAGTCAGAAGACTGATGACTGGTGAGAACCCACCCCTGGAGGCTTTGGCTGCTGCTGTACCCATGCCTCAAACAAAAAGCAGCATTTAAACCTTGGCTCCCCATGATATTCAGGCTGGGATTCAGCCGATGGACTTATCAGTGACGTCCAACCCAGATCCAGAGGGGTACAGCTATATATGGTTTCACCTTTTCCATCCAGAGGGGGAACTGGTATTGGTGCCAGCAGGGAGACAGTCCAGTCGGCCAGGGGTTGGCCATGGCAGCCAGGGACAATGAGGCTGCCTGCAACATCTTCACTCACCCAGGAAGCGGCACAGCTCCCCCAGCAGGTCGGGCCCAGGGGCTGGAGGAATGGCAGCGGAGGAGCCAGGAACAGGGATACAACCCTGGAGATGTCCAACAGCAGCGGCTGGAGCAACAGAGGAGGAGAAACAAGATAAAAGACAAGCCAAAGGAGGTGATGCAGGGCTAAGATCAAAAAAGGGCAGAAAAAACCCCACCAACAGACTGCTGCTGGATTTTTAAAAATATTTTTCCAAGTTGATGCCGGAGCGTGGTGACTCTCTGTGAGCTCTCCCCTACGGATCCTCGTCCTACATCTTTTATAACCGTTATTATAGCATGTTCTCGGTTTTCAACTGAGGAGCAATCTGCCAGGACTGTAAGCAGAACAATACTTTTCACTGTGTCTTGGTACATGTGACAATAAATAAATAATCTGAAAATAGCATCTCAGGCAGCTTCAACTTGTCAATAAAGATCTCGGTAGACTTCACCACTACTGGAAAGATGGAGGAGTCAACTTAAACTGTTGGGGTTCTAGAAGAGGATCGGACAGCAGTCACAAGTGCCAAACGCGAATAGGGATTCGTGATCCGGCAGGGCACCACGCATTGGAAAAGACAACTGCGCCGAGCAGACGTGGTGTTAACTAGCTCAGAATGACTGCCAATATTGAAACTACTGTCAGAACTGTGAGAAGCATACTTTAATCAAATCAAGGAATTGGCTTCACCGCAGTACGAGATCCTTGGTTGCCACTCAGTCACTGGAGGTTGCCGTAATTGATTTCATGCTCCTTGATCCCAGTAGCAATAGGACTGAGCATGTTCTCGTACTCATGGGTGTCTTCATCAAGTTCCCACAGGCCAAAAGGCCTCATCTGCAGCCAGAGGTTTGGTGTGCAATTGGTTCACACATTCCGGTGTCCCATGTCAGATCCACAGTTACTATGGGACCAACTTCAAGAGTAAGATCCTGCAAGACCTTGGAGGCTGTATGGCATTGTCAAGAGTTGCCCTACCCCCAACCATCCAGAAGGTAGTGAGAATGATTCAACCAAGCCCATCATAATGGATTGCACACCTTGCCTCTTGAGAGAAAGTGGAAGTGCCCTGAATGCTTCCCGGAACAGTTTTGTCCTAATATCAATACCCCACGTTCCTCCATCGGCTATTCTCACACAATCTCTTCTTTCAGAGAGACCCAATCCTTCCTGTGGACCATGTTCTTGGATATAATACACATTCTGAAAACAATAGCCAGGCTGATGAGTAGATAGCTGAGGATCATGTGTTTGAGATTTGAGATTTGAGATGGCATCCAAGAAGACTGAGAAATAAGTTATGAGAAGGAAAATTCTACAGAATCACAAGGCTGGCATTGATTGGGACAAGGGTAAGGGCTCTCAATAAGATGCAGTAGTTTGGGATCCTGAGCCCCACAAAGTTATCAAGTGTCTTGACACTGGTGACCACACTATGTTGTTGATGGTAGCGAGAGTCCAACCTCAGAAAACAGTTAACAAAGGGGAGTTGCTCAAGGCAAAGGTTTGGTGCATGATGTGGAGACAAGCTGGCCACTCAATGGTGTTGCTGAACCTGAAGGATCGCTGACCTGAGTAAAGTGGAGTCGAATAGTGACGGGGAATCCTGGAATGACATCTATTTCATGAATGTAGGGGGGAAAATGGCGGGGGTTTTCAAAGTCGTGGGACCCATAGATGAAAATGTGGAGCGATGGAGCTCCTATACTGAGCATTTTGACAACTTTCTGGATGGTTCACAGCTTAATATGGTTCCTACACTGCCCAAGACCATAGGAAACTACAAAAGGTTGTGAATGTAACCCAGTCCATTATGCACACCAGCCTCCCATCCATTGACTCTGTCTATAATTCCCGCTGCCTCGGAAAGGCAGCCAGCAGAATGAAAGACCCTACGCACCCCGGACGTACTCTTTTCCACCTTCTTCAAAAGTTTGAGGTCACGTACCAACCAACTCAAGAACAGCTTTTTCCCTGCTGCCATCAGATTTTTGAATGGACCTACCTCTTATTAAGTTGATCTTTTCTCTACACCTTGCTATAACTGTAACATTATATTCTGTAGTCTCTCCTTCCTTCCCCATGTACGGTATGCAAGAAACAATAATTTTCACTGTACACTAATACATGTGACAATAATAAATCAAATCAAATCAAAATAACTGCAGGAAGAAAAGGCAAGCAAGTCCTGACTTGACCCTTCCTACACTAACAGACACTGTTAAGGAAAGCATCACTTCACCCTCTGATCAGACACAGCAATACGCTGTAGTTCCTACATCGATGCCAAAGACCGATGCGTTAGTGCAGGGAAGATGCCAAAAGATTGCTGTCAACCATTCCGAGAGTGGCGACCTCCAGACCATCTGTTGATTGACTATTGTTCATGTTGAACCTGTTTTGAACTTGTTGGGGACGTTCAATTTAAGTGGGGGGGGGGGGGGGTTGATGGAAATGTTATGTAGTTACATTAAATCTTCTTAGCTCTAGTGTAGCTCTGTTATGTTAATGTATTCACCGGAAGTGATGTCGAGTCCTAGCACGGGAAACGGAGAGAGAATAACAGCCATGTAAGAGATAACACACTGTAGCGGACTGAGTCCGCAGCCGCCATGCTTGTTTCCCAACCGACAGGACCATGAGTGGTCCATGCCATTGGGACTTCGGCTGGTTGGGCGCGGAGAATGGTGGGGTGGGCCTCCAGCAACGGCCGCAGGTAGGTGATATGCGGCGAGGCGTAGCTTTTCGGGGCTCACAGAATTGGGGGAACCGGCGCCGGTCCCGATTCCGTGCGGGGAAATGGATTCTCCGTCCCAGCGCCGGCCGCCATTTCAGCGTCAGGGTGCGGAGAATCCAGCCCCTGTTGTTTTAAACCTCTGTGCTCTCTAGTATTACACCTCAAAACACAATACTTTTGAGTCTCGGTGACAAGGTAGTTTGACTCACACAATCAGGAGGAATTAGCAAAAGGAGGTCCAGAAACGGAATTCTGCTACCTGGCTGATTAGAGATCGGGAGTTAAGCTCTCAACGACATACTAGTGGATTTGTAGTGTTCGCTGCGGAGATCCATTGCAAATAACTTGTTTGCGAATAAAGCTTTTCCATTAACGTTGACACGGATTCGATGCCAGTGGAATAAATGGTCCCTGTATTATAATAGATGTGCAGTACATTGCTTGGATCTCACATTATACATAGGCTAAGTTAGACTTATGAGAGATAAATCATTGCAATCGTTTTTAGGAACAGAACTTGATCAAAGAGTGATTCTGTTTCATTTCACACAGCAATATGCCTCGACAATAACCAATAATAGTCACATTTTAAAAAGTAAACCCAGGCCAATATTTTAGTGTTGTATGTATCACCACTTGATGGCACCAAAGCAACAGAAAATGCAGGTTTTTCGGTGAAAGAGCTGAATCAGTTTACATTGGCAATACTTGTCACGAGGCTGTGCCCTTCGGTTTTTGAATTTTACTTTTCAATTTTCAACTGACTGGAAATT
This sequence comes from Scyliorhinus canicula, assembly GCF_902713615.1. Classification (NCBI taxonomy): domain Eukaryota; kingdom Metazoa; phylum Chordata; class Chondrichthyes; order Carcharhiniformes; family Scyliorhinidae; genus Scyliorhinus; species Scyliorhinus canicula. The sequence goes on from NC_052147.1 coordinate 52,866,240, forward strand.
TTGCAATGTGAAATGAGACAGAACAAAATACTTCAAAATAAATACTTCCAAGGTGAAGGTGAAAAAGCAAACAAGACACCTTGAGGGACATTTCCTCTAATTCACATCTCCTTCAAAACCTGTCACGGACTAAGGAGAGACATTGAAATGGATGTGCCAGATATTGAAACACAGACAGACACATCGAAAATACCTTGGAAATAATGGGTGATGTATAACAGGTCATACTGCAGCAGATTGCACGTTTCACAGGGAGTGTGAAAAATCTTTCCAGCAGAGAAAACAGACTCTCTCCCTTTTGCAAAGGTTGTGTGTCACTCAGTTCGAGAAAACAACTATCAGGAACCTACCAGCAAGCCCAGGTCTCATGATATTTGTAACATATTCTACATCTAACCGCATCCAGCTAGTCCAATCGGCCGCAATGTTTAAAAATCTGCGCATCTAGGTGAATCACAGGACACTTCACTGCATATTCTTTTAACCTTTAGTTTTATTGGACTCTAACTTCCTTTATTTCCAATACCCGGTTGTGTGAGAGATACCACATTTTTATTATTTTTTCTCTCGGAGGTATTGGGTTAATAAATTTGCTCTTCCTTTAATTTGAAGGAAACCTTATCTGGTTGACTTCTTATTGCTCACCTTACAAATAGTTAAATACATTCTGATTCAGAAAAACCATATCCTTGTGAAAAATAAACTTAAACCTTTGTTTGGGCAACTGAGGAGCTGAACCGTTCGCTCCTTCTCATGGTCATAATACACTGAAGGACCACATCTCAGATGCGTGCAGCTGTCAAAAAAAAACATTTTATTAAGGCATTTATGATTTTATATTAATAATTACAAATGTAAACAGAACTCAGTAAATAACATCCCCTTCCAACCAACAACCATACCCAGCCAACATGGCTTATACACACAGTTCCCCAATACCTCCTCCTCTACTCGCTGATCTTGCCCAAACTATACTCAACTATCTCCCCCTAACCCCATCATTCCCTAACCCTGCCCTTATTGAATCTGCTAACAGTTTAATTTTCCCCGAAGAAGTCGATAAACGACTGCCATCTCCAGACGAACCCTAACATTGATCCTCTCAGGACGAACTTGATTTCCTCAAGCCTGAGAAACTCAGCCATGTTACTAATCCATATCCCTGCTTTTGGGGGCTCCAAGTCCTTCCGTCTCCAAGCTGCCAATGAGGCAAAGGCCAAAAGCCTTTCTCGCGACCTGGACTCCCGGGTCTTCCGACAGTCCAAAAATCACCACCTCTGGACTCGGTGCCACCCTTGTCTTTAATACCGTGGACATGGAATCCGCAAATCCCTGCCAGAATCCCCTAAGCTTCGGACATGCGCAAAACATGTGAACATGGTTTGCGAGCCTTCCCACACACGTGTCCTCCACCCCTTCAAAAAGCTGGTCATCGGGGCCACCGTCATGTGTGCCCGGTGAACCACCTTGAATTGTATCAGGCTGAGCCTGGCACATGATGAGGACGTATTGACTCTGCTCAGAGTATCCACCCACAGACCCGCCTCTAACTCCTTTCCCAACTCATCTTCCCACTTATGCTTTCCCTCCCCTATCTGGGATCCCTCCCACTCCATGAGCTCTTTATAAATTTCCAAGACCTTCCCCATCCCCACTCCCGTTTTCAAAACTACCTTGTCCTGTATCCCTGGGGCAGTCGAAGCGGAAAGGTTGAAACCTGCCTTTGTACAAAGTACTTCACCTGCAGTTAACCACACCCATTCCCTCCTGACAGTTCAAATTCCTCATCCAAATCCTTTGAACATGGAAAGCTCCCATCAATAAACGATTCCCCCAACCACTCAATCCCAGCTCTCTGCCATCTCTGAAACCCTCCATCCAGCTTCTCCGGCACAAACCGGTGGTTCCCACAAATTGGAGCCCATGTCCCCTCCACTCCCCTATACCTCTGCCACTGCCCCCATACCCTCAGAGCTGCCACTACCACCAGGCTTGTGGAGTACTGAGCCGGCGAGAACGGCAGAGGTGCCATAACCAATGCCAGCTGGCAATAAAAATGACTTGAGGTTCTCGTAACTTCTCATGGAATTAGACGCCTAAATACCAAGGAGAAGCAGGAGCACAAAGGATAACATGGCTTTGGGAGATCATAGAAACTTTATTGAGCACAGACAAAATTGCTACAATCTTCAAAAACTCATATTGGGAAGCGCTGGCTAGGTCGGCATTTATTGCCCATCCCTAATTGCCCTTGAAAAGGTGGTGGTGCGCTACCTTCTTGAACTGCTGCAGTCCATATGGTGTAGGTACACCCACATTGCTGTTAAGGAGTTCCAAGATATTGACCCAGCAACAGTGAAAGCACAGTGACAAAGTTCCAAGTCAAGGTAGTGGGTGGCTTGGAAGGGAACCTGCAATGGTGATGTTTGCAAGTACATAATAATAAGAATCTTTATTAGTGTCACAGGTAGGCTTGCAATGAAGTTACTGTGAAAATCCCCAAGTCACCACACGGCGGCACCTGTTCAGGAGGGAGAATTTAGAATGTCCAATTTACCTAACAAACACATCTTTCGGGACTTGTTGGAGGAAACCAGAGCATCCGGAGGAAACCCACGCAGACATGGGGAGAACGTGCAGACTCCGCACAGTGACCGAAGCCAGGAATCGAACCTGGGTCCCTGGCACTGTGAAGCAACAGTGCTAACCATTGTGCTACCATGCCGCCCATATACTGGGCTTGTCATTCTAAAGGAGCCTTGGTGAGTTGCTGCACTTTGTGGATGGTACACACTGCTGCCAATCTGTGTCAGTGGTGGAGGGAGTTAATGTTGAAGGTGGTGGATGGGTGCCAACTGAACAGGCTGCTGTGTCCTTGACGGAGTCAGGTTTCAATACTATTGTTGGAGCTGCACTCATCAAGACAAGTGAAGAATATCCTATCACACTCCCTCACTTGTACCTTGTAAATACGCAGAAACATACATAGAAAATAGAAGCAGAAAGAGGCCATTTGGCCCTTCAAGCCTGCTGTGCATTCATTATGATTATGGCTGATCATCAAGTTTAACACTCTGATCCAGCCTTCCCCCATATCCCTTTAGCCCCAAGAGCTATATCTAACTCCTTCTTGAAATTACACAACATTTTGGCATCAAGTACTTTCTGTGGTAGCAGATTCACCACTCTCTGGGTGAAGAAATTTCTCCTTACCTCAGTTCTAAACTTATCCTGAAACTATCACCCTAGTTCTGGACTCCCCCACCATCAAGAACATTATTTCTAAATCTACCCTGTCTAATCCTAAATTTCTATGAGATCCCCCTCGCTCTAAATGGCAATGAATATAATCTGAAGTGACTTAGCCTCTCCTCATATGACAGCCCCGCCATCCCAAGATTCGGGCTGGTAAACCTTTGCTGCACTCCCTCCATAGCAAGAACATCCTTCCTCCGATAAGGACACCCAAACTGCACACAATACTTCAGGCGTGGCCTCACCAATGCCCTATACAATTGCAGTAAAATGTCCCCATTCCAATACTCCGATCCTCTCACTCTAAAGGCCAATATATTGCTTGCTTTCTTTACTGCCTGCGAGCTTGCTTGCTAGCGACTGATGCATGAGGACACCAAGGTCTTGTTGGGTCTCCAACTCTCTCAATTTACACCCATTCAAATAATAATCTGCCTTCCTACTTTTGCTACCAAAGCAGATAACCGTACATTTATCCACATTATACTGTATCTGCCATAAATGGGGACAGGCTTCCCAGCATTTGACCTGCTCTTGTAACAACAGTATTTATATTATCTGGTCTAGTTCAGTTTCTGGTCAGTGGTAACCCCCAGGATGTCAATAATGGGGGATTCAGTGATGGTAATGTCATTGAATGGCAAGGGCAATGGATTGATTTTTCTTGTTGGAGGTGGTCATTGCCTGGCACATCTGCAGCACGAATATTACTGGCCACTTATAAGTCCAAGCCTGAATGTTACTGGTTTTGCTGCATATGGACTGCTTCAGTATCTGAGGAGTTGCAAATTGAACATTTGCACAATGAGCAGCAAACTTCCTCACTTCGGACCTTCTGATGGAGGGAGATGCATCAATGGATCACGAGAAGATGATTGGGCCTTGGACACTACCCCGAGAAATTCCTGCAGCGATACCTCGGGACACAAATGATTGCCTCCAACAATCTATCTCCCTTTGTGCCAGGTTTAACTGCAACCAGAGGCGTGTTTTCCCCTAAATTATATTGACTCCAATTTTGCTAGAGCTCCTTGATGACACACTCAGTCAAATGTGGCCTTGATGTCAAGGGCAGTCATTCACACCTCAGTTCCTGAGTTTAGCTCTTTTGTCCATGTTTGGATTTGTCCTGCTTTTTATGGACAAACATACCTGAAGAATGTTCCACATTGTCAGGTACATGTCAGTGTTGTAGCTGTACTGGAACAGCTTGGCTAGAAGTGAGGCTAGTTCTGGAGCGCAAGTCTTCGGTACTACTGCCGGAATGTTACCAGGGCCCATAGCCTTTGCAGTATTCAGTGCCGTCATCTATTTCTTGATATCAAGAAGGAATGATATCAGGGCGAAATTCTCCGACCCCCAGCAGGGTCGGAGAATCGCCTGGGGGCGCCTAAAATCCCGCCCCCGCCGTGGCAGAGATTCTCCGCCACCCGGGAAGTGGCGGCGGCAAGAATCTCGCCACTCCGATCGGAGAGGCCCCTGCGGTGATTCTCCAGCCCGGATGGGCCGAAGTCCCGCCGCTGGGAGGCCTCTCCCGCCGCCGAGGTTTAAACCACCTCTGGAACGGCAGGCTCAGCGGCGCGAGCAGGCCCCCGGGGTCCTGGAGGGGCGGGGGGCGATCGAACCCCGGGGGGTGCCCCCACGGTGGCCTGGCCCGCGATCGGGGCCCCCCGCTCAGACTCCGGGCCAGTGCCCTGGCTGCACTATTTTCCTTCACGCCCGCCACTGCCTTCGCCATGGCGGAAGCGGAAGAGAACCCCACATTGCGCATGCGCCGGCAGTGACGTCAGCGGCCAGCTGCCGCTGACGTCACTGCCGGCGCATGTGCCGACCGGCGAAAGCCTTTCGGCCAGCCCCGCTGCCAGGGGCGCCGGTTTTTTGCGCCGGTCTTCTGGTGGCAACCGCTCCGGCGCGGGGCTAGCCCCCAAACGTGGGGAGAATTCCACACCTTTGGGGAGGCGCGACCCCTGAGTGGTTGGCGCCACTCCCCTACTCCGGGACCCTCCGTCACGCCGGGTAGGGGAGAATGCCGCCCCTGATCTGAGATTTTTAAACTTGGGGGTGTTATTCTGTTAATTCAAGGTTCCAGTTTCTGTCTTTCCAATATTTTTATAAAATTATAAATCATTAGGTCTCAGAAAGAACCTTCCTAGCGGAATCAATCACTCAATATCACAAAATAAGCCAATAAATCTAAATTAGATCAGAATCTAATTTGTGCAGTAGCATTGAGGCAATTTAGGAAATGAGTATGGCATAGATCTCGGGACAGCATGTCATTTTTTGATATTTAATTTGATGCATTTTCCAGTATTTTAGAATAGAATTTATTATGCGTGGTAATATAATCCACAGAATTAGCAGATAGCGGCTTAGAGTGTTGTGATAATTTGTCGCAACATATCTATCTGTTTCTTCACTCTTGAGAAATAGAAATTGAGATGAGAGGAAATACTGAATTAGGTTTGAAGGAAGATTTCAGACTAAGTGAACAGCCAGTATGAGTTTACTTAGACTTGGAGGGTTGGTTAGCTCAGTTGACTGGATGGTTGATTCATGATGCAGAGCGAGGCCAAACACGTGGGTTCAATTCCTGTACGGGCTGAGGGTATTCGTGAAGGCCCTGCTTTTCTCAACCTTGCTCCTCGCCTGAAGTGTGATGAACCTCAGGTTAAATCACCACCAGTCAGCTCTCTCTCAAAGGGTCCACTGGGACTGTAGTGACATTTCATTTCATTTTCATTTCATTGAGACTTCAATTTGGTTCCTCCGATCCCACGAAGGACCCTGGGCAGCAACACTCCACGCTCCAGCCCAATCCTTTGCAATTTCTTTCACTGCAGCCCAGTTAGCATTCCCACTCTTGGAAGTTTCTCCTTAAATATACTTTGCCAGGTCGTCTTTGGCCAGCCCCGTCATCGTCTTTTCTTTGGTATCCATTCTCTTGCCACCCTGGGGTTATACACCTGGGAGATGAAGGCCATATCCCGTCAACCTCAGTTGTATCTCTATTACGATGTCCCACAGCCATAGCTGACCAGTCTCTATGGTACGTGGCCAGATGCTCATTGGTAATGCTCTCTCCTCAATGTGATGCCCAGGATCTTACATAGACAGCTCTGGTGAAAGACATTAGAATGTTGAATAAAGTTAAAAGATCTAACAAACCTGTCCAAAATAAGAATTATTTTTTTGTGATGTCTCCTTCGCTATAATACATCTTCCCACAGCACTTTTCTTCCGTGTCCCACACCACACTCAACCCTATTTCCATATGCTTCTGCTCCAATTAGAAATGGAAATATCCTACCCTCCTTCTTGTTTCATCTGCACTATCAGCAGCTGCTATTGTCACAGCTGCTTGTGTAGCATATTGCTACCAGGTGGCTGAGCAGGGAAACCTATGCACTTTAGTACTTGCCAGCATATAGCACCCTCCTGCTGCTTTGCTGCTCTGTAGCACCTCCCCATCCTGTGCACAGCTTGCTGCATGTCATTCACATCCTGCACGCATCAGCATGTCTCATACAAATGAATATGATGTATTGATGAAATCACACACTAATAATCCTCTGCCTACTGCAGGAAAGGTTAATGCAGAACAAGTAGGAGCAGATGCCAACAAGATGTGGGCATTGTGGAGACAGCTTTCCCCCAGAGGCCAGTTCTTGAATGTTTCGGAGGTTGTAGGCATTGGCCTCCCTCAGAGCTTTAAGAATGGAAAGTAAAGAGGTTTGGAGCAGCTTTGTTGTGGTTTCTTCTTTCAGTGGCGGTCAAACTGGTGATGCCTTACCATACCATGGCGGGAGCAGATTTCGCTGAGTACTTTCTCTCAATGCGGTGGTCTTGAGCTGGAAATGTTGGTTTACCCCATGTTTAGCTCAAACCCCATCTTGGTACAGGAATTGAAGCCAGCACTAGGAATGGCAGCCAGAGGTTTGTTAAACAACCTGTTCTCATTTAAAATGCCTACTCGTGCTCAATAAAGCGCTTGCACAGCATTTTCATGGACATTTCTTCACACCTATTTGGGAGCACAGTGTTGCTGTGGATTTCAGATTCCACTGGAAGGGATACTCACCACTTGAATAGCTACTTACTATTTCAGACCCATTGGTGCTGGAACTGTGAAGAGAACCTCTGAAACATCCCACAAGACTTTCTGCAATATTTTATCAATAATTTATCATACTCAAACAATATTTAGTCAGCTTTGGACAGGACCAAAATATCTGAATGTCCTCTGAGCACTTCAGCTGGTGCTGTACTACTCCACCTTACAGGAGTTACCAAGAGAAAGAAAGTAAGTGTTTGCCCATGGGATTCTTGCTGCAGGCAATCCTTGGTCTTGGCAAGGAATGGGAGGAGGATATGAAGTCTGTGCCCGATAGACCCTTCAGGGTCTGGAGTGCTTTATTGACTCTTTAAATCACATTTTAGTTTGATGTTTTAAGTGTCATTTGTGATTTTTTAAAGTATCCCTTTAAGAGGCTGCCTCTCTTAATTTGTCCCTCAGTTTATTTAATTTAGTTTATTTTGTTCAATCAGAAGAGTTGGAGCCAACCAGATGTTAAGATGTTCCAAGATGCACTTGGAAAGATTCAAGGCAATCATACAAAGTCAACATGGTTTTGCCAATTTGCTGGAGTCCTTTGAAAGAGTCACATGTGCTGTGGATAAAGGGGAACCAATGGATGTACTGTGCTAAGACTTCCATTTCATAAGGTGCCATATCAAAGGTTATTGCAGAAGATAGAAGAGGTTCACGCTGTAATGTGTAACATTGGCATGGATTGAAGATTTGCCAGAGAACAGGAAACAGTTGGCAGAAATGGGCCTTTTTCTGATTGGCAGGATGTGACAAGTGGTGTGCCACAATGATTAGTGCTAGGGCCTCAACCTTTCACAATTTATACAAAAGACTTGGATGAAGGGACTGAAGGTATGGTTGCTAAATTTGCTGAAGACACAAAGATAGGCAGGAAAGTGAATTGTGAAGAGGGTGCAAGGAGGCTACAAAATGACATAGGCTATGAGAGTGGGCAAAAGTCTGGAAAATGGAATATAATCTGGGAGTGATGAATGTAGGATTTTCAGATATATTGTATTATAGGTATTTGGTACAGAAAGGGTTAAAAACCTGGGTTAGTTCTGTTTTTTAAAGAAGTCCTAGTTTGAAAGACAACTAGGTTTTGGAGCCAGGGTGACATACTTTCCAAGAACAGAGAAGGCTGGAACATTTGTACTGATTGTGGTGATATAACCACTGTAGATATGTGTACTTGTAGTAGGGGGATGTATGGCTGTACCTGTAATACAGGTTCCTCCGGTAAACCCCTGCCGGCTAGCTCCGCCCACAGGGATCTTGTGTATAAATATGCGTGTGAGTCACTGAGATCCTATTCTACAGCTGCCGCCGGAGGAATAGCATCACACAGCAATAAAGCCTCGATTGTACATGTCTCGAGTCTTTGTGTGCAATTGTTAGCACCACAATTTATTGCTGTGTGATTTTCCGTACACCATGGACATCAGGATCAAGCCTGACCATCTGCAGCTGGATCCGCAGTCGCCTCACGCCAGGAAAGACTTCGTTCACTGGCTTGCAGTCTTTGAGGCCTACATCTCTTCAGCGGACCCTCCCCCGACGGAGGCTCAAAAAAGACAACTCCTGTACTCAAGACTTAGCTCCAGTGTCTTTCCACTAATTCAAGATGCACCTGACTACGCCAGAGCTATGGAACTACTCAAGGAGAACTATGCACAGTCGACGGACACCCTGTTTGCAAGACACCTACTCTCTACTCGCGTCCAGCAGCCGGGTGAGTTGATTGAGGACTTCTGGAGGGCCCTTCTACCTCTGGTACGAGACTGCGACTGCCGGGCCCTCACAGCCACAGACACTCTGAGTCACTCATGTGCGATGCCTTTGTTACAGGAATTGCATCGGACCCCATCCGGCAACGACTGATGGAAGGGGTCGCCCTCGACCTCGCGGCCACAAAGACTCTGGCGCTTTCAATGACGGCCGCCTCCCGTAGTGCGCGATCTTACTCCGCTAGCCACTCGGCCCACCCGTCCTACTCCTCGTGGACCCCGCAAACGGCCCCCCAGGCCCACCCGTCCTACCCCTCGTGGACCCCGCAAACGGCCCCCCAGGCCCACCCGTCCTACCCCTCGTGGACCCCGCAACCGGCCCTCCCAGCAACTGGCCCCGCGCACTACGCGTGCACTGCTCGCGGCACCGCGCTCCCTGGGGGTCCCCGCTGTTACTTCTGCGGTCAGCAGAAGCGCCCCCGCCAGCGCTGCCCGGCCCGCACCGTGACCTGCAAAGCTTGTGGCAAGATAGGCCACTTTGCAGCGGTGTGTCAGTCCCGGACGGTTGCCGCTATTGAGCCCCCGTTCCCCCCCCTCGCCTCAGCCGATCGCACAATGGGCCCTGCCGTCCACTTCCCCCGACCCCACGTGCGATCAGTGGGCGGCGCCATCTTTCGCCGCCCCGCCGCGTGCACTCCATGGGCGTCGCCATCTCCATTCCCCACCGCCATGTGCGTTCCATGGGCACCACCATCTTGTCCCGACCCCACAACGTGCGCTCCATGGGCGCCGCCATCTTCTCCCACACAGGTACTGCAGACGCCGCCATTTTGTCCTCCCCCGGGACGGGGCCACGGGACACTACCGCTACTCGTCGGACTCATCAGACTCGACTGCCGATCGCCCGCTACTCACCGCCGTTACGCTCGACCAGTCGCGTCCTCGCAACCTGGCACCCTCTTCCACAACGGTGCTGGTCAACGGCCACGTGACCTCCTGCCTCATCGACTCCGGGAGCATCGAGAGCTTCATCCACCCGGACACGGTAAGGCGCTATTCCTTTGCGGTCCATCCCGCCAACCGGGAGATCTCTCTCGCCTCCGGTTCCCACTCTGTCCCGATCCGGGGTTTCTGCCTGGTTAAACTTACTGTACAGGGCGTGGAATTCGACCGTTTCCGTCTGTACATTCTCCCCAACCTCTGCGCGTCACTCTTACTAGGCCTGGATTTCCAATGCAATCTCCAGAGCCTCACCCTCAAATTCGGCGGACCCCTACCTCCCCTCACCATTTGCGGCCTCGCGACCCTCAAGGTCGAGCCCCCCTCCCTCTTTGCCAATTTGACCGCAGATTGCAAGCCCGTCGCCACCAAGAGCAGACGGTACAGCACCCAGGACAAGGCCTTCATCAGGTTCGAAGTCCAGCGGCTGCTTCGGGAGGGTATCATCAAGGCCAGCAACAGTCCTTGGAGAGCCCAGGTGGTAGTGGTTAAGACTGGGGAGAAGCACAGGATGGTCGTGGACTACAGCCAGACCATCAGCCAGTACACGCAACTCGACGCGTACCCCCTCCCCCGCATTTCTGATATGGTAAATCAGATTGCACAGTACCGGGTCTTCTCTACTATTGACCTGAAATCCGCTGACCACCAGCTCCCCATCCGTAAATCGGACCGTCCCTACACTGCCTTCGAGGCAGATGGTCGTTTGCACCAATTTCTTAGGGTTCCCTTCGGCGTCACGAATGGAGTCTCGGTATTTCAACGAGAAATGGACCGAATGGTTGACCGGTACGGACTGCAGACCTCCTTCCCGTACCTCGACAATGTCACCATCTGCGGCCATGACCAGCAGGACCATGACGCCAACCTTTCTAAATTCCTCCACACCGCATCTCTCCTTAATCTCACGTACAACAAGAAGTGCGTGTTCCGCACAGACCGCTTAGCCATCCTCGGCTACGTAGTCCAAAACGGACTACTGGGGCCCGACCCCGACTACATGCGCCCCCTCATGGAGCTTCCACTCCCCCACTGCCCCAAGGCCCTCAAACGCTGCCTGGGGTTCTTTTCTTATTACGCCCAGTGGGTCCCACAATACGCGGACAAGGCCCGCCCACTTATGCAGTCCACACATTTTCCCCTCACGGCCGAGGCACAACAGGCCTTCGCCCGCATTTGATCTGACATAGCCAAGGCCGGGATGCACGCAGTAGATGAGACACTGCCTTTTCAAGTAGAAAGCGACGCTTCAGATGTCGCCCTTGCCGCCCCGCTGAATCAGGCAGGCAGACCAGTGGCATTCTTTTCACGCACCCTCCACGCCTCCGAAATTCGACATTCCTCTGTTGAAAAGGAGGCCCAGGCAATCGTTGAAGCGGTGCGGCACTGGAGGCATTACCTGGCCGATTCGGCTCAACCTGTAACCTGCTAACCGGATGGACTCTTGGTTTTCTTTGTTTGAACCCTTTTGTAAATAGATCATCCTTTGTATTATAGTTACACGTCACCCCCGCCAGACTCATTTTTACAGGGGGTGAATGTGGTGATATAACCACGGTAGATATGTGTACTTGTAGTAGGGGGATGTATGGCTGGACCTGTAATACAGGTTCCTCCGGTAAGCCCCTGCCGGCTAGCTCCGCCCACAGGGAGCCTGTGTATAAATATGCGTGTCAGTCACTGAGATCCTATTCTACAGCTGCCGCTGGGGGAATAGCATCACACAGCAATAAAGCCTCTATTGTACAGGTCTCGAGTCTTTGTGTGCAATTGTTAGCGCCACACTGAGAAAACGGCATTTGAATCTCCCAGAGAGCTTTCTTTGCCCCCAGGAGATTGATGACGATTCCAGTAGACTTCTGACAATTCCAGGAGGGTTGACAAACCTACTGAGATCAGCTCCGAAGCCCCTTGACATGGGTGCACAGGATTCTATCTTGCCTTGGTTCGGTGGATGTGGCCTAGTTAAATCTGCTCCAAGGCCCAATATTCATCAAGACCTGCAAAAGATCTTAGAAGGTGTAGGGGAACTCTTGGGTAGAAATAAAAGTAGACAAGAAGTGTGTTGTTTAGATTTTCAGGTGTAAAGAAGAAGTGTTTACAAAATATAGTGTTCAGTTAATAGAATTTAACTTGCTTAACTCTTGTACAGTCAACATCTTTGTTTAAATGTGAAATCTTGCAGTGTCTTTCAGTTAATAACAGGGGATTTGAATTTATTTTAATAAATTATTGGTCTCTACCAAGATTGTAACACAGGATAATGCAGACTTAAGTTTATGCATCAGTAACATTTTCAAAAATATTTACATCATTATGAATACACAAAAGATTTCCCTTGTTGAACTAAAAAGTCCCCTTGCACTGACATTGGAGATGCACTTGCTGGGCATCCTCTGGATTTTGGGTGCCCATGAAGCCCTGCCAAAGATTGCCTTATCTGTACAAATAAAGAGGCAGACTTGGTTATCGGAACAGAATGAAGCGTGAGGCTTTGAGGAGAGAAGTAGAGGTAAGGGGTGAGAACTAGGAGCATCTAGTGTACAGTACATACTTACACGCACCCCAATCCAATATGCCCCACCTGAACATCCCTGCTAGCCATGAGCTGTAGAGCACTTTGCTGCACTTCAGTGATTGCTCCACAGCTAAGATGAGGCTTTCCTGTCATATTTAAAGTGACAGGCTGAATGTACAGGCCATTGGTCAAGGCAAGTTTACACTTGCCCACTGCATCTAATACTACATGCAGATGCCCATTCTTTCCATGTGGACATCAGTACAAAGCCCTGAGAAATCATGACACCCATGCTAGAGATAACCCCTCCAATCTCTGCAATGGTGCACAGTTCCTCTGGAAATGTTGACAGAACACACACATTTTACATCGTTGCTCCATAATAGTCCTCTTTATGGACACACACCCCGCCCACCTCACCATTGCCCCGGACGCTCAGCACCTGCATCCAGCTGAGCAGAATTTAGGAATGGCTCTCCAGTAATAAGTACATTGACCACTGCAGGGGGTGATGATGAAGATGGAGAGTGTCAGGATGCCTGGCCATTGGAAATGGAGAGGTGAGAGGTGAAGCTGCCTGCTTGGGTGCATGTAAAAGATCCTATCGCACTATTTCTAAGAAGACCAACGGTGTTATCCCCTGAGTCCTGGTCAATGTTTATCCTTCAATCAACATCATTAAAAAAATTACCTGGTCATTAACATATTGCTGTTTCTGGAAGTTTGTTGAGTGTAAATTAGCTGCCCCTTTTCCTACAACACTGACTACACTTCAAAAAGTACTTAACTGATTATAAAGCACTTTGCGATGTCTAGTAGTCACGAAAAGCGCGAGGTCCAAGTCTTTCTTTTTTTGAAACACTTATTAAATTAGTGCAATTGGGCGTAATAGCATTTTCAGGAATATTTGTTTAATAGCCTATCCCCACACATCCCCATAGTACACATCTCAGTAGGCAAAGCTAAATAATCTTTTTCAGGGCAGCCCCTCATTGAAATTTGCCTGCCTCTATCCTCAATTTCCAGTTTAGGCCCTCGCCTTATTCCTGCACTATCGGGTTGTCAACCCTTCAGGATTATCCTGGGCTCTCCAGGAATTGAAGATTAATCTCCTGGATACTGTAGCAAGTATGTTCTTTGAATATGTTTTTTTAACCTGCTCATTTATTAGTCATAAGAATATTGAAGATGGGGAAGAAAAGCTGTTTCTTAACAGTCAAGATTAATCAAATTGGGTGACGGAAAGAGATTGTTCCCTTTCCTTTTAGCATGAGAAAGCAATGCACCTTGTATCAAAAGTATGAGCCAATGATGGCAGCGTAGGGTGGGACTGGGGGAGAAGGATGGTCTTGTGATGAAACCTCCAAAAGTCCATCGAATCAGAGTCAGCAAGTTCTACAGTAGCAGCTCTTCCCACTTGACCTTCAAACATGTGTTTCTGTTCTTTTTGCATCCTTTCGAGACAGGACATTTTGTAATTTGGTGCCAACTCCATGAATTTGTCATTAAAGTTAGGTGGCAACTGGCCTCTGTAAATGGGCCCCATAAAAACAAGTATCTAGAACAGTACAGCACAGAACAGGCCCTTCGGCCCTCGATGTTGTGCCGAGCAATGATCACCCTACTTAAACCCATGTAACCCGTATACCCGTAACCCAACAATCCCCCCATTAACCTTACACTACGGGCAATTTAGCATGGCCAATCCACCTAACCCGCACATCTTTGGACTGTGGGAGGAAACCGGAGCACCCGGAGGAAACCCACGCACACACGGGGAGGACGTGCAGACTCCACACAGACAGTGACCCAGCCGGGAATCGAACCTGGGACCCTGGAGCTGTGAAGCATTGATGCTAACCACCATGCTCTGTAAAGTGCGGAAGGATAAGCCATATTCCAATCACTATGGTAAGAATGTTTACTGTAACTCACTTTAGATACCTGGGGGTGCAGGTTGCCCGAGATTCGGGGGGGTGCTCCGTAGGTACAACATTTCTAGTTTGGTGGCGAGGGTGAAAGCTGATCTGGCAAGGTGGGATGGTCTTCCTCTGTCATTAGCGAGTCGGGTACAGGCGGATAAAATGAATGTGCTTCCGCAATTCTTGTTTATTTTTCAATGCCTGCCGATTTTCCTGCCAAAGGCATTTTTTGGAGAGATTGAAGGGGTGATTACCTTGTTCATATGGGATGGGAATGTGGCCAGAATTTAAAAAGGTGCTACTGCAGAGAGGAAGGCAGACAGGGGGTTTGGGTCTTCCGAACCTGATGTATTATTACTGGGAGGCAAATGTGGAGAAGGTACAGAGCTGGGTCAGAGGGGTTGACTCCCAATGGGTCAGAATGGAGGAGAGTTTGGGTAGGGGCTTGGGATTGAATGCCCGAGCAACAGCGCCACTCCCGACAACCCCGGGGAGATACTCCGGGAGTCTGGTAGTAATGGCTTCGTTGAGAATTTGGAGGCAGTTTCGACAGCACTTCGGGTTGGGGGCAGGGTCAATGGAAATGCCAATTTGGGGGAAACCATAGATTTGAGCCAGGGAAGTGGGATGGAAATTTTCGGAAATGGGACGAGAAAGGAATTAGGACACTAAAAGATTTATTTCCTCGGGGTCGTTTTGCGGGATTGAAGGAGCAGGGAGCGAAGTATGGGCTGGAGCAGGGGGAAATATTTAGATACATGCGGGTTCAAGGCTTTGCCAGAAAGGAGATACAGAGCTTCCCGGTGTTGCCGGATTCCACATTTCTGGAGGAGGTGCTGACGACAGGGGGACTGGAGAAGGGGGTAGTATCGGCGGTTTACAGGGCTATTTTGGAGGAGGAGAAGGGAGAGGGTATGGAGGAGGGGTTCTGGTGTGAGGTGCTGCGGATGGTGAACGCCTCCACCTCGTGTGCGAGGTTGGGACTGATACAGCTGAAGGTGGTGTACAGAGCGCACCTTACAAGGGCGAGGATGAGCCGGCTCTTTGCGGGGATAGAAGATGTGAACGTTGCGGGTGAGACCCCACGAATCACGTTCATATGTTTTGGTCCTGTCCAAGGCTGGAGGATTACTGGAAGGAGGTGTTTAGGGTAATCTCTAAAGTGGTGCACATGAAACTGGACCAGGGCCCTCGGGAGGCCATATTCGGGGTGTCGGACCAGCCCGGGTTGGAAACAGGTGTGGAGGCAGATGTTGTAGCCTTCGCCTCGTTGTTCGCCTGAAGACGGATCCTGTTAGGTTGGAGATCAACCTCGCCACCCTGTGGACTTGACGTGGGGGAACATGCAGGAATTCTTAATGCTTGAAAAGGTCAAATTTGAACTGAGCGGAAGGATGGAGGAGTTCTATAATTCATGGGCGTTATTCATTATGCACTTTCGAGAATTGAATCACATTGAACATTAGTGGGGTTGGGGGCTGGGAGGGAGACTGTATGTGTTAATGGTGACTATGGGCGATTCCTGATTCCTTTTTTGTCATTTGTTTATGTTAACATGCGGGCTAATGTCTGGGGTTTGGTGGGAGGATGGGATCGTTGTTATTGATATGGGGATTGACATTACATTCGTTACTGATTATTGTTTATTGCTGGGTGTAAATTTGGGAGAAAATGTGAATAAGGAGGAAAATTAAAAAATATTTAAAAACAAAAGAATGTTTACTGTATTTATTTTTTACTTTTAAAAAATATGCCAATTATTCAAAATCACCTAGACAGGCATCTTCCAGGGTACATGGATGGATCTGCGAGTACTCCTCGAAAACAAACATTACGTTAAAATTGTATTTTTATATAAGTTTCACCACTCTCCCTCGGTGTTAAAATGATTGAAAAAAACAGGAATGTGACCAAGACGTCTTACATTTTTAGTATATTTGGGTCTCAAGTTTCACACCTTTGAGAGTGGAAGCTCACATTATAATGAACCTTATGCAGTTAAATCTCTGATCTTGATGTATGTATCCAGCTCCCAACTCCAGATATACATAGATTTTTTTTTTTACATAGAATTTACAGTGCAGAAGGAGGCCATTCGGCCCATCGAGTCTGCACCGGTTCTTGGAAAGGCACCCTACCCCCTACCCAAGGTCAACACCTCCACCCTATCCCCATAACTCAGTAACCCCACCCAACACTAAGGGTAATTTTGGACACTAAGGGCAATTTATCATGGCCAATCCACCTAACCAGCACATCTTTGGACTGTGGGAGGAAACCGGAGCACCCGGAGGAAACCCACGCACACACGGGGAGGATGTGCAGACTCCGCACAGACAGTGACCCAAGCCGGAATCGAACCTGGGACCCTGGAGCTGTGAAGTGATTGTGCTATCCACAATGCTACCATCTCTGATATAAAACATAATTTTAATGGTGTTAAATAGAATTAAAGGATCATTATAATTGGCAAATTGCTAACCTGGTGGAAAGTCCACTGGCCAAGATAGAGAGAAAAAAGGTCCAGGAAGAGAAGTGCCAGTGATCGACAAGTAAAGGTGAGTGGAAATTGCAAATATAATCGCACTTAAATCTCAAGATTGCAGTGAGAGCAGTAAGTGCCAACACTATTGTCAGTGGATGAGGTGAAACAGCACTCTTCCATGTTGAACACCACTGGGAAGAAGCGCAGAGGGTACAGAATGTACTCTGGGTGGAGGATTTCAATTTCCATCACTAAAAGTAACTCAATAGCACAACTATTGACCAAGCTGGCTGAGTTTTAAAGGACATAGCTGCTAGACTGGCTCAGGAGAAAATGGTGAGGGAACCAACAAGAGGGAAAATCTACTTGACTTCATATTCACCAATCCATCTCTTGCAGTTGCACCTGTTTATGACAGTATGGGTGCGAGTGACCACTACACAATCTTCGCTTGACTGTGTCTTCACAGTGAAGGTACCCATCATCGTCTTGTGTGACACTACCACCCATGCTAAATGGGATAGATTGCAAACAGATTAAGCAATTCAAAACTGAGCATCCATGAAGGGCTGTCGACCATGAGCAGCAGCAGAATTGTATACAACCGCAATCTGTAACCTCATGGCCCAGCATATCCCCCACTCTGCCATTACTACCAAACCAGGACATCAACCCTTAATCAATGAAGAGTGCAGGAGGGCATTGCAAAAGCAGCACCAGACATACTTAGAAACGGGACATTAACCTGGTGAAGCTACAACACAGGACTACTTGCGTGCCAAACAGCATTTGCAGCACGCAATATACAGAGCTAAGCGAATCCACAACCAACGGATCAGATCTAAGCTCTGCAACATCCAGTCATAAATGGTGGTGGACAATTAACCAACTGGAGAAGGAGGCTCCACAAATATCCCAATCTTCAATGGCAGGGAGCATAGCACATCAATGCAAAACTTATCCATTTGCAGCTTATTTTCACCCAGAAGTGCCAAGTGGATGATCCATCTCAGCCTCCTCCGATGTCCCCAACATCACAGGTGCCAGTCTTCAGCCAATTCGATCCACTCCATGTGGTATCAAGAAAAGGCTGAAGGCATTGACTGCTGCAAAGGCTATGGGCAGGGCCAACATTCCAGCAATAGAAGAATAGTTATTCAGAACTAGCCACTCCCCTAACCAATTCCCCTGTTCCATTTCAGCTATAAAACTAGCATCTATCCAGCAATGTGGAAAATTTCCCAAGTAGGAGTTCCTCAAGGTAGTGTCCAAGGCCCAACCATCTTCAGCTGCTCCATCAATGACCTTCCCTCCATCACAAAGTCAGAAGTGGGAATGTTCGCTGATTATTGCACAATGCTCAGCACTATTTGCAACTAAAATACCGAAGCAGTCCTTGTTCACATGCAGCAAGAACTTGACAGCATTCAGGCTTGGGTTTAGAAGTGGCAAATAACGTTTGCACCACAGAAGTGACAGGCAATGACCATCTCCAACAAGAGAGTATCCAAACATCTCCCCTTGACATTCAATAGCACTAATGTCACTGAAGCTCCCACTAACATTCTGGGGATTACCATTGATCAAAGACTGAACTGGACCAGCCATATAGATACCATGACTGCAAGAGCAGGTCAGAAGCTGGGAATTCTGCAACAAGTATTTCACCTCATGACTCCCAAAGTCTGGCCACCATCTACAAGTCACAAACCAGATGGGTTACACTCCTCACCCTGAATGAGTGCAGCTCCAGCATCACTCAAGAAGCTCAACACCATCCATGACAGCCCACTTGATTAATAACAATAATTGCTTATTGTCACAAGTAGGCTTCAATTAAGTTACTGTGCACCGCCCCTAGTTGCCACATTCCGGCGCCTGTTCGGGGAGGCCGTAATGGGAATTGAACCCGCGCTGCTGGCCTTGTTCTGCATTACAAGCCAGCTGTGCTAAACCAGCCCCATTCGCACCCCATTCAACATTCACTCCTATCACTGACATACAGTGGCAGCTGTGTGTCATCCAAGATATGCTGCAGCAACACATCAAGGCTCCTTCAACACCTCCTTCCAAACCTGCAACCTTTACCGTCTAGAAAGACAAGGGCAGAAGATACATGGGAATGCCACCACCTGTGAGAGTTCCCTTCCAAGGCACACAACATCCTGACTTGGAACCAAGTCACTGTTTCTTCATCGTTGCTGATTCAAAATCCTGGAACTCCATTTATTAAAAATTTGTTCATGAGATGTGGGCGCTGCTGGCTGGGCCAGCATTTACTGCCTATCCTGAGGGCTTTTAAGAGTCAACCACATTGCTGCGGGTCTGGAGTCACATGTAGATCCGACGGGGTAAGGACGACAGATTCCCTTCCCTAAAGGACAGCACTGCAGGTGTGCCTATACCACATGATCTGCAGCATTTGAAGAAGGTGGCTCACCACCATGTTGTCAAGGGAAATTCGGGATGGGTAACAAATACTGGCTGAGGCAGCAATGTCCATGTTCTGCGAAATAATTTTGAAAAGGTCAGCGAGGGAAGAGGGAATAATGGTCATTATCCTGCGTGTGCATACAAACAGCCTACCTTTTGTTAGCAATTTCAAAATGTTTCACGTCATAATTGCAAACTTTCATTGTTTGTCCTTATAACTCTTTAGGTCATCTGTTAAAATTAACTTTTTAAAAAAGCTTTAAATGTTGTTGCACATCCTGAGTTTAGGAATGTCCCATCAACTACATCATGTGCATACTGGCTGTGCAGCACTGAGCTCCAAACATAACTATTAAAAACATCATGGGGGATTTTACTTTCTTACAGGAGCAACAAAAGCAAACTATTCAATGGCACCGATATTGCATAACCTGATTAGAAAAGTCAAAAATTGAGACTATTATAAAGTCACCATTGGTTAAAGTAGATGTTGATGCTGTTAAAGCAAAATAAATGAAGTAATTGTAGAACAATGCTGATTGAAATGTTTCAACTTATAAACTCCTCACAAAGTGCGCATGGTTCAAACAACTTTTCCGTGGTGTGCACACTACAGTATAAGCACTCCATTCACTGTAGCTCCTTGTGTATAGTGTTTGTGTTGTGATATCATCAGATTGAAAATAAAATCATTGGGTATTCTGAGAAACAGGCAAAATGAAGTTTTCCATGATGTTGGTTTGAAACATTGCAGCTTTTTCACACATCAAGATCAGAAATCAGCAAGTGGCTTCTATTCTTTCCATATACACCAATCTAATCAAACCAAGGTAAAAGATGAGTATTCATGTAGTGGCTCACTACACATTCATCAGGAATCATCTGCAGTATTGGCGGTGACTCCTATGTTTATGATAATTCATCAAAAACATATGTTGCCAGTAGCAACAAGACTGATATCAAGTTGTTCCAAAATATCCCAGCGAATGGTACCGGACCTTTTTGATTATACCACGATGAAAAGTATTCACAAAAAAGCCTTGACATGTGTTGACAATATTTTCCACTGTCATGGCATCAAAGCCAGCACAATCCAATCCTCAATAGAAAGGCAACTGGATATCCTCAGAAGCAGGCGTCCTGGACATTTTTCTTCTTCCTAACCCAGAGTTGCTGAAGTGAGATTTTCTTTTAATTGTTCATTCTTGGGATGTCGACATCATTGCCCATTCCCTTGCCTTTGAGGCGGCGGTTAGCTACCTTGAAATGCTGCAGGTCATGTCGAGCTGAGATCAACTGACTCAGATCAAGGATTGAATCTATATAGAACTACACAGAAAACAGTCCATTCGGCCCTACAGGTTTATGATGCTGCTCCATCTAAACCTCTTCCACCTTAATGACATTGTTTGATTGATTTCTCTCATATATTTATCTAGCTTCTCCTTAAATGCATCTATGGCAATTGTCTCGGTCAGTTCATGTGGATTGCATTGAAGACAGCATAGAAACAGGCCATACGACCCAACCAGTCCATGCAGGCATTTATGTTCCACTCGAGCCTCCCTTTTTTTCTCATCAAAATTTATCATCACAACCTTCTATTTCCTTTTCCCCCATATTCTTGCCTAGCTTCCCTTTTAATGCATCTATATT
Source organism: Scyliorhinus canicula (assembly GCF_902713615.1). Taxonomy (NCBI): domain Eukaryota; kingdom Metazoa; phylum Chordata; class Chondrichthyes; order Carcharhiniformes; family Scyliorhinidae; genus Scyliorhinus; species Scyliorhinus canicula. The sequence continues at coordinate 52,887,325 of NC_052147.1, forward strand.
ACTCTTTTAAAGCCCCCGTGACAGCAAGTTCCACAATCTTACCACTCGTTGCAGCGAAGAGTTTCTTCTGAATTCCCAATTGGATTTCTTGGTGACCATTTTATATTGATGGATTCCACCTATGCGCTTCCTCAAAAGAGGAAGCATTCTCTCTGCCTCCACACTATTAAAACCTCTCAATATTAAAGACCTCTATTAAGTCATAATGAACCTTTTTTCAAGAGAATAAATTCCTTACTGATGATATGTGTACCACAGGTTTCTAGTATCATCCTTGTAAATCTTCTCTGCACCCTCTGGGTGGCCTCTATGTCTGTAATGTCAGCACTGCGTATACATATTTGCTTTCTGAAAGTTCTTTAGAGAAGGAAATCTTCATTACCCAGTCTGTCTTATACATGACTTCAATCTCACACCAACACTGTTGATTCTTAACTGCTTCCTGAAGAAGCCTAGCAAGCCACTTAATAGTATTAAATGGCTATAAAGAATAAGAAATGGGTCAATGTGCAACATAAGCATTGAAGTATGAAGCAATACAGGAACACTCAACCCAACGATCCCTGCAAAGTCCTTCCACCAACAACATCTAGCATCTAGGTAGGGTCTGGTGCCTATCTGAGAAGACTAGTCAAGCAGCAGTCTGACATAGATAAGCTTCTGTAAGTATGATTATCAACCAATGTCCTACACTCCTCCAGCTTCACAATAAAAACAGAAAAATGCTGGAAATATGGAGCAGGTCAGGCAGCATTTGTAAGAGAGAGGAACAGAGTTAATGTTTCAGGTCTGTGGTCTCTGGTGCATCTGTTCTGATGATGCCACCTTCCACGCTAATGCTTCAGATACGTGATCCTTTTTTCTCAATCAAGCATTTTCCTTAACCGGCGTTGACAGGGCGCCCGGCATATCCGTAACATTTCCCTCAGTTCTGCCCTCACCTTTCCCTCCCAGATTATACAAGGGTCCCCTTTGTGCCAAACCCCCACCCCACCAGCCTCAACATTTAAAGAATGCCATTTTCACCACCTCCAATGTAATACCACCAAACATACCTTTCCCTCCCCTTGATCTCCTAGTCCACTCTTCCATCACTCCCAAATACCAGTTCCCCTTTCCATGGCATCTTCCTAACTGAGAACAGGAGATGAAACACCTGTCTTTTTCACTTTGTCACTTCCCGCTCTGCAGAACACATTTACTTGTATTTCTTTCAAGTTAGAATATGGTACCGATTTTCACAACCTTCCAAGTTCAACATTAACTTTAAGAACTTGATATCATAACCACTGCTCCTATTTTTTTCACACAGCTGAAGCTGACAATGGTTCTGTCGTTGCAGCTCCTCCAGACCAATCTTTTATTCCTTTATTTGATCCATTACCATTCTCTTTGTCTTGCGCCATCATTTTGTTAGTCAATTAATCACTCCTGCTCTCCACCCTATCACAGATTTTCCCTTTTGTCCTTTGCACCCTAGATCTGTCTGGCAGCCTTCCATCTTGTGAGACAATGGTTTGTGGCCTGGTGATCAATTGTGTGTTAACCATTACCCAGCTTGTAGCTCAAGAATCACATTCTGGTATGGCAGTCTCTGCCACAATTGCTGCTGAGGAAGGCAGTGGGGTAAAAAGGTGCAGGCTTTGCTGGGCTGTTTTCTCTGGGCATTCTTCTCGGCCACTTAACCATTTTGCCGCACCTCTTGCAATGCCCCTTTGAATAGTCAGGCCATGAGTGATGGTACCGGTCTACCAATTGTCGGTATCAATGTCCGCCGTTTTCATATCTTGCTTCCAGGTGTCCTCATTGCGCAGGTATGGATGTCTAGCAGATCATGACCTAGTGGCCAGTTCTTCGTAAAGGTCTTCGGCAGTCATCCATCCGATGAACATGGCCAAATCAAAGCAGATGAGGTTGGCCAAGCAATGACTGCATACCAGTGGAATTAGCATGTTCTAAAATCTCTGCATTTTCTGCTGCCTAATATATGTCGCCCAGCTCTCACCAATGTAGAGGAGTACGCAGAGGACACAGGCTTGTTGGGCTCTCATTTAGTGTTCTCTGTCAGGTTAATGCATCACATTTTCTTAATCAGTTCGGGCATAACAGCTGCAGCTTCTGAAATGCTCGATTTGTTTCAGCAATAAGTGGTAATTGTGGAGCTATCCACAACCTCCAGCTTCACGTTGTCAATGCTGATTGTGAGACAATGCCCAGAATGCTTGCTTACCATCCAAAGGCCTAAACACCCATTTCAGGTAAAGCAGCAATTCACATGCACCTCCTTCAATCTGGTCGATTGCATTTTCTTCTCCCAATGCAGTCTACTCAACATTGGAAAAATGCAGATTGGGTGACCGCATTGCAGAACATCTTGGTTCCATCCACTAGCAGGACCCAGACCTTCCTGTCGCTTGCTATTTTAACACACCATCCTGTTCTCATCTCCACACGTCCATCCTTGGCCTGCTGCAATGTTCCAGTCAAGTCAGGAACAGCATCTTATCTTCTTAATAGACACGTTACAGCCTTCCGGATCGAACATTCAGTCCAACAACTCTAGACTGTGAACCCTCTTCTCCACCTTCACCCCATTTTTCTTAAAGCAAATCTCAAGATTTTAATTCTATTTAACTTATTTAAACGTACATATCAACATGGTTCTCTTCAGCACTGTCCCTTTGCCTGGTTCACAAGGGACAGAAACGTTTTGAAGTTGCATTAGTATTCTCTACTGCCGTCCATCCTGCTCATTGAGTTTCTTGCATACTCACTCAGGGAAAGCGAATAATAAAATGCTCATTTACAACCTCTCAAGGTTAACCCAAAAGACCGAATCTCAATAAACTATCACAATCTATCCCCTCCCTAACTCAGTGAGACCTTCAATCTCTTGCAAGTCTTCTGTCTCTATACAGAATGCTGGCTAGCTGCAATTGTTGAACAGGCAGCAGAGTGGATAGTGTTGCGTACTGATAAACCTCAACTCTGGGAAGCACCATCACTGCTCGGCTAAGCATTGCATGTAGCAAGGAAGGAGGAGAAAGATGTTGTAACATACACAACAACATTATCCTTCTGTAACTTTGGAATTTAAAAACAAACCTCAAAATGAATATACATAAGAAATCTAATAATTAAAACTGTTCTGAAAGATTTAAAAAATGGGGAACATAGTTCAGTAAAACTTACATAAACAAATCATCAGTGTACTTCAGAAAAGCAAACATAAAGATTCATTGTGAAGTCACAAGTCTTCTCTCTGTGAATGGTGTTGTTGGTTGCTGGTCCACCACAGGGTGCAATCCTTAATTGGTAGTACAGCTCCAGGTTCATCCCATCATAGATCATGGAATTTAAAGTGCAGAAGGAGGCCATTTGACCCATCGAGTCTGCACCGGCTTTTGGAAAGAGCACTCTATGCAAGCCCACACCTTCACCCTATCCCCATAACCCAGTAACCCACCCAACACTAAGGGCAATTTTGGACACCAAGGGCAATTTATCATGGCCAATCCACCCAACCTGCACATCTTTGGACTCTGGGAGGAAACCGGAACAACCGGAGGAAACCCACACACACACGGGGAGGATGTGCAGACTCCGCACAGACAGTGACCCAAGCCGGAATCGAACCTGGGACCCTGCAGCTGTGAAGCAATTTTGCCAACCACTATGCTACTGTGCTGCCCACCAGATCTCATAATCTTGCAACTGAATACGATTCTTGAAGATGGTATACCATTTCTTCAGGGCCAGCTGGTTCCATTTTGTTCCAGTCTGCGCAGCTATCAATTTCTTCAGATTTTTATGGTATCATCAGGATCGTACTTCACTCGGACTTTCTTTCCTAAGCGATCATTGTAAATGTCTCAATCATCCTTAGGAATTCCTGCTGACCTCCTCCTACCACCTTATTTCTATCAATTTCTTTTATTTCTTCCATCGATTCATTTTTCCATTTCCCCTTCTCACCCTGTTTTCCATCTTGGTTTTCCCTTCCTACTGTCTCCCCACTCCCACCCTACCCCGCCAGGGCCATCTGTTCCCTGTTCCAGATTGTCCTTTGACACAACTGCTTACCTTTGATCTGCCATTAACACATTTTGATCTCTTAATGTGCCACTATCAGCACCCTTTTTAGCCTTGATTTACATTCCCTTTGTCTTTTTGTCTATCATCTGTCAATCTCTCCACAGCCTCGCTGGCCCTCTACCCAGCTCAATTGCTCCCTCCACCCTCCCCGCAAAGAGTATAAATCTCATCCTATTTCCAATTCTCTCTAGCTCTGAGGAGTCATCCAGACTCGAAACGTTAGCTCCCTTCTCCTCCACAGATGCTGTCCGAGCTGCTGACATTTTCCAGAATTTTCTGTTTTTGTCCCAGAACCACAAGATTTATCTTCCTGATGTTCACTCACTCTACAAGTGTGAGAGTCTGTCCATTTGCTGCCAAAAGTATCGCTAGGTACCAAACACTAATTCTCTTTGTAGATGGATTAATGGCTGATGCTAACACCTCTGCCTCAGCCCTCAGGTTCAATCTCCCCGTGTCTATCTGGGTTTCCTCCAGGTGCTCCGGTTTGCTCCCACAATCCAACATTGTGCAAGGTAGGTGGACTTGCCATGAGATAGATAGCCCCTTCGTGTCCAAAAATGAGCAGGTTAGGTGGGGTTATGGTGCTGCTGGAATAGGGCAGAGGAGTTGGTCTGGGTGGGTTGCTCTTTCAAAGGGTTGGTGTGGACTTGGTGGGTCGAATTACCTCCTTTTGCACCGTAAGGTAAGGATTTCATTCTATGAAAGCATATGGCAGCAGCAGTGTTCATTTACATACCAGAACCAATGGAAAGCTATACCACTGGCAGCCTTGACTGCCTGAGATCCAGACAAAGTGCACCAAGTAAATCCTTATTACAATTACCCTAATCTGCAATTGCTTACAAAGGTCACCTACCTAAAACTTAATTATTTTTCTCTTTCCGCAAATGCTGCGTACGTCCGGCATTTCCTGCTTTTATTAGTTCAGATTTTCAACATTCACACAGTATTGTGCTTATCTCTCTCTTTCCAATGACAGCTACCAGCAGCAGCTTGACCTGAAACTAATGCACATTGAACACTGCTGGTTGTAGTGTCGATGAGGTCATTTTGCCATGGTTAGGATACAGTTTAATTTGAAACAACTGTTTCCGGCCACCAGAAATTGGTCACGAGAGGTTTTGAGTACTATAGGCTGAAAGCAAGCATTGAAGCTTTTTCAGCCAAAAAGCTATCACCCTTTTTCATCCCAAATGAGACTCCCAACGGCACAAAAGCAGCAGAAATAAGAAGCATGTCGAAGCCATTGCTGCCTACTATATTGGTGCCGCTTATTCATACTGTTTATAGTGAACTATGGTTATTCAGACATTTCACACACCTTAAACGTTTTGCTTCTGACACACAAAAAAACAAATATAACAGGTCAGAGAGCATCGGGGAGAGAGAGAAAAATAGAGTCGATGGCTTTTGATACGACTCATCCCCACACACAATGGGAAGGAGCAAGAGGTTTCGGACCACACACAACCCAGAGATTGCAAAAGCATTTAACCAACTCGGCTTATCAGTCGGATAGAATCTTGCAATCAAAGTGAGACAATGTTGTTACACAATCTCTGCCTGTACTTGTTCTATGTCCAAACTATAGGGGCTGAACTGCACCGGCGTTTCCAAATAACCTCATGTTGCTCAAATCCTGAGCGCCCCCCTCCCCACAGTCAATCAAACCCTGGTCCTTCCAATGTCAGTCAAAACCCGCCCCTCCCCGTCAATCGAACCCCGCCCCTCTCAACTGTCAATCAAATCCCGCCCCGCCCCAGTCAAACCCCGCCCCTTCCAATGTCAATCAAAACCCACCCCTCCCCGTCAATCGAACCACGTCCCTCTCAACTGTCAAACACCCAGCCCCTCCCCCTGCCAATCAACCCCCGCCCCTCCCTACTCAATCAAGATGTGGAGATGCTGCCAGACTTGCTGAGATTTTCCAGCCTTTTATCTTTCGTTTCAGATTCCAGCATCATCAGTAACTTGCTTTGATTCAGTGGAGATGGCGCCGGCGTTGGACTGGGTGACCACGGTAAGACTCACGCCACTCAATCAAACCCCGCCCCTCCGCTTGTCAATCAAACCCCGCCCATCCCCACTGTCAATCAAACCCGCCTCTCCCACGGTCAATCAAGCCCGCCTCTTCCACTGTCAATCAAACCCACGCCTCCGAACGGAACCTCCCCCACCACAACTGTCAATCAAACCTCCCCACCGCGCCCTTCCCAATCAAATCCCTCGCCCCGCCCACTCAGCCCCCCACCGCGCGCCCCGCACTGTCAATCAAACCTGGCGCCTCATCCACTGTCAATCAAGTAAGAAGTCTTACAACAATAGGTTAAAGTCCAACAGGTTTCTTTCGAATCACTAGCTTTCGGAACACAGCTCATTGCATTCGGAGCACTGCTTGCACCATTGACTTTGTCTATATGTATATTTCTGTAACCTACCTCTTCATTCAGTGTTCCGAAAGCTAGTGATTTGAAACAAACCTGTTGAACTTTAACATGGTGTGAGACTTCTTACTTTCAATCAAGCCCATCGGGTCCCCACCGTCAATCAAGCCCCTTCCACTGTCAATCAAAAAAAATCGCTCGACCCCCCCCCCCCCGAACTCCCTCCCACTGCCAATGAAACTTCTCGCGCGTCTTCTCACTTTTGTCAACCAGCTTCGTCCCCTCACCCGCCCGCCCGCCTGCCTGTCTCTGTCAATCACACACCTCGCAGGCCAGATCCACCTGTCTCCAGTCAATCCGCAGCGCAAACGCCCCGCCCCAATGCCAATCAAACCCCTCTCTCCGCCCCTCCCCCCCCCCCCCCCCCCGCCCGCGTGCCCTTCGCTTTGTGACGTGTCGGCGCGTAGCGCGGCTGCGCGCGAAACTGGGAGTCAGGTGCCTTCGCATGCGCAGATGGGACGGGAAGTGGCGGGTCGCTCCGCGCCTTTTCCGGTGCTGCCGAGACCGGTCTGGAGCGGAGCGGACAGGAGGGGGAGAGGCGAGGCCGGCCTGACTGTGATTGACTGGCTGGCTCCTCAGGTAACAAGTGGCAAGATAAAAACGGCACGCGTTTACCGGGGGAAGGCTGGTGCTGCATTGAATGTAAACTGTCTTCTTGTGACCCGTTACAGAGGGAGGAAGCCCGAGTCAATGAGCTTGGCTGCTGAGAGCGTGGAGCCGGCGCTGTAGTTGGGCGGCAGGAGCGGGTTCACACACACCAGCCCACACACACCACACGGCCGACAGCTGCCACCACCGCGAGGAGCTGCCCAGCCCAGCGACCCCGAGCGCGGGCGGCCGGCCGGGAAACCTTCAGCCCGACTGAGGCCTTCGCCCCCTCCCCGCCCCAGGCCAGGCCCACTCGGTGGGTCTTCTCCGCCCGCCCCTCGCTGCCGCGGCCTCTTTTATGTACTTTCTGGAAGATGGGAAAGGTCCTGTCGAAGATATTCGGGAACAAGGAGATGCGCATATTGATGCTTGGACTTGACGCCGCCGGCAAGACCACCATCCTGTACAAATTGAAACTGGGTCAGTCTGTCACCACCATCCCCACGGTGGGCTTCAACGTGGAGACAGTGACTTACAAGAACGTCAAGTTCAATGTTTGGGACGTGGGTGGTCAGGACAAAATCCGCCCTCTGTGGCGGCACTACTACACCGGGACCCAGGGATTAATATTTGTGGTGGACTGTGCCGACAGGGATCGGATAGACGAGGCTAGGCAAGAGCTATTGCGGATCATCAACGACCGGGAGATGAGGGAAGCCATTATTCTCATATTCGCAAATAAGCAAGATTTACCCGATGCCATGAAGCCGCACGAAATCCAAGAGAAATTGGGCTTGACCCGCATACGCGATAGAAATTGGTATGTGCAGCCGTCTTGTGCCACTACAGGGGACGGACTGTTTGAAGGTCTTACATGGCTAACATCCAACTACAAATCTAAATGAGCGCCCGAAACTTGTGTTTTTTGGACAAAAAAAATAGATCAATTGCCTCGGAAAATCCACCGAAAGTAATTTTGACCCTTTTTACTAATCGCCTTCACTTGCATTTCTTTTAGTTTGGCTTTTGCTTTAGAAAGTTTAATATAAATGCACCGAATTAATCTTGAGCAAGAACTAAAATGTTAAGTATTTTGAAAGATCTTTTTTGAAAAATACTTTTTTGACATTATTTGAATAGCTTCCTCTTTCTGTATTCGATTTGGGTTTTTCAACACTTTTGAACTCCGTTTCGAGTCCTTCCCTTTTAATGCCTTGCTGTAGATCGCTGATTTTACGTTCGTGGAAAATTATGATGTTGGGTCTATTTCAATTAGTAAACTTGAAAGTTTATTTGAACAAATTTAGTCACTGTATAATTATTTGACTTTGTCTTTTTGACTCATCGCAAGCAATATATTTGGGAGGCCTGTCATTTCTAACCTTGATTGGGGCTTTTTGTGGAGTCAGTTGAAATGTGTCATTTTGGTTTTGTGTAGGGTGTGTCCACGTGAAACGTATGCTTTTTTTTTCTGCTGGTGTTTTTTCCTCTTGCAATGGAGTCTTAACAAACTGTTACTGTTGAGAAAATTTTTACATGGCAATATCCATGTACATTAGGGAAACAAATCTTGTTGCCAAGTAGTTCTATAATCAATTTACATTGCGGCCCTTAAATGCTCCAACACACAAACTTGAACATTTTCATTAACTCTCTGGGAGTACAAATGTTACAACCACTGCTGGCTAAGAAAGTGCAGCACACCCAAAATTAATTTGCATTCTTCACTGAAGAGAAAAAAGATGCAGGGTGGGTGAATGGGATTAAGATTATCTGGCCATTGGGAGGGAGATAAAACATGACCTGGATTAATTAGGGCAGCACGGTAGCATTGTGGATAGCACGATCGCTTCACAGCTCCAGGGTCCCAGGTTCGATTCCGGCTTGGGTCACTGTCTGTGCGGAGTCTGCACATCCTCCCCGTGTGTGCGTGGGTTTCCTCCGGGTGCTCCGGGTTCCTCCCACAGTCCAAAGATGTGTGGGTTAGGTGGATTGGCCATGATAAATTACCCTTAGTGTCCAAAATTGCCCTTAGTGTTGGGTGGGGTTACTGAGTTATGGGGATAGGGTGGAGGTGTTGACCTTGGGTAGGGTGCTCTTTCCAAGAGCCGGTGCAGACTCGATGGGCCGGATGGCCTCATTCTGCACTGTAAATTCTATGTAAAATTGAACCAAAATGGCCTGTTTCTGTTTTAACTTCCTTATTTCTATCTGGCTCAGATTCCAATTTAGTGATTTTTTAAAAACCCTCTGAAACATTACCGGTTTCTGACGCCAAACAGAATTAATTTGGATCAAGGTTAAATGACAGCAGGCAAACAATGCTGCATATTAAAATAATGGGACTGTTTAGCACAGGGCTAAATCGCTGGCTTTGAAAGCAGAGCGAGGCAGGCCAGTAGCACGGTTCGATTCCTGTATCAGCCTCCCTGAACTTGTGACAATGAGCGATTTTCATTTTCGAGCAATATACCAAACATCAGGTAGCATGGGAAACGCACATTCCTAATGTGTATTTATTGGCTGAAAATCCTACATGCCGAAGGAGCTGGTTATTGCATCCTTGGAACGTTTGTGAAAATTAGCATATTTAAATTCAGTAGTATTTTACCGTTTCACAGTAAACTGAATAGTTCAGTTGCTATTTCTTAGCATTTTTGAGTGCTGGCATGCAACTTCCTGTGTCTGTGGCTTTGTGCAGAATAGAGAATAAAGGTCTTTGAGATGTAAGGCCAGCTTTATATCTGATGCAAAACAGTCACGCGTTGAACACAGATGAAGAGACATTAAAGTGCAGAGTTTGGAGGTTCAGTATTTTGAAAAATTTAAAACTACCATTGCCCAAAATTGATTTTGGTATTAGTTTTTATAGTAAATGCTAATTTTAAAATTATAATCTTAACTTGTTTCTTAAATCTATTATTTAAATGTACTTTGCGTCGGAAGTATTTTAGGACGTCTATTTGAAAAATAAGATCTATGAACACTTCCAAACTACTGACCAAAAGCTCAAACCCCTTGATTTTCAATTGATTTAGGGTAACCAGGTCATTTTAATTTGTATCAAATTGTAGTTGAGCTAATGGCATTTTGGGTGGGGTGTTACATCTGTCTTCAAATTCATAGGGATTTATAATTTTGTATTAATATAACTACTTTCAGTCAAAAAATAACTCCATTCACTCGAATGATGAATCAGGAAATTAAGTTATAGTCTTATAAATATGACTTGAGCTTCAAGTAGCGTACACTATAACTGGATGAGAATTTTCTGACTGAGAATATTATTCCATTTGTACAATAAATTGCTATAACCAGTATACGTTAACAAAGGCTCCAGATCTAACCAATGTAGAGAAAAGCAGTAACCAAAATGTCAACATTAACCTCATACTAAGTGCAGCTGCGATGGGAGAAATTATTGCAAATTTATGATATACCAAATTAACAGGGCTCAAATAACATTAAAGCTTTGTTTGCCTTTTTACCTCCCAAGACCTAACAAATGCAATGGAAGTTAACTATTTCAGGTTGTTAGTTTCTGAGAAAATAATGTGAGAAATCTGGAACTCTGCCGAGGAAGGTCAGTGGGCTCAGAGACTCTCATAACATTTAAGTATACTTGCAAAGCCAGGACATAAAGGCTGTGGGCCAAGTACTGAAAAATGAAATTACAATAGTTAGGTTGTTTTTGACTGGTGCAAACATGGTGGGCTGAAGGGCCTTTTCCGTGGTGTAGACTTGGCAACATAAAATAACTAACTTCAGTTTGCAGTCCTGACTTGATGTGGAAAAATGGATGAACAGAGAGTCTACTGCCTAATTAGGGGGAAAAATTGGATTTTGTTCAAAGTACAGGACAGACAAAATGTGCCTTTCAAAAGATACTAAAATAAACGTTATCCTCCTAAAGCTTAAAGCATGTCTTGTGTTATTTACAATTTGGTGTAAGCTGTGTTGTTGTCTAATTTTCTTTCTTTAAAGGCTGGTTTAAATTGTATTCACTTTGTACTGAATTCCCTGTCTCTCAATTTTAAAATTTGTTCTTGGTATGTGAACAATACTCGTAAGGTAAAATTTACTACCCATTTCTTGTTACTCCAAGGGCATTAAGAGTCGGTGCATGTTGTGTCGGCAAGAGCCGCATAAAAGCAAGACTAAGAAGGAGTGGCATATTGCCTCCTCTGTCAGATAATAACAAATTGGTTTTTTTACAACAGTCCCAACAACTTTGCCTTTTCTTGCTATTCATTTGCTGCTGAATTCATTTTTCCAATTTGCCATGATGGGGTTTGAGTGTCCTCTGTCACAACCTCCACCCATGCTACTTCATCTACACAAAACAAGTGTTTAGATAATCGACATTTTGTATAATTGGTGCTTTCTTTTGAACATTTGAAGTTCAAAAAGGTGTTGAGAATCCATGGAGCTGCCTCTGCAGACCGTACTGACCTAAACGCAAATCTGCAAGTGTTAGAAATCTTGGCTGGTTACCTTTTTAAAAAAATGCTCTTCAAGCAATTTAATTTAAACCAATTTACTTTGGAAGATGTTGTCAGTAGAAACACTGCATTGCCGTTGTTCCTTCAGAGGGTAAGAATGTTTTACTTTCTTTCCCCCACGTGATGAGCTGCTGATTGTCACATGCCTCTCGATAGTCATTCTGGCTAAGTGTGCTTTCCCCATACTTTTAGCAGAAGGTATTTCTAACCTTTCATATTCCATTTTAATTGTTAAATAATTTATTCACATTAATCACCGGCATGATTCATATTAGGGCAGCATCTTGTTAAAACGTTGCATGTTGTAAAGAACTGATTTTTGTTTTCCAATGTATTTTACAACTTGTTTTGCATTTTTGAATTTTGTTTTCTTCTAAATGGAGCTATTCACAAAGGTCAAAGCAATAATGGTAGGCTTTGCAATTAACATGGATATTTGGAGGCATTTGTGGAAAGAGATGTGGACAATTTTATTCCCCCATATACATACAAACAGACATCTGAACTCTTGGGAGCGCTTCAGAAATAATTGAACTTTCGTTAGAAGGCAACTACTGTGTTCATGGCAGATTACTCTGCTTACCTGAAAAGCATGCAAAAGTCCAAAATAAGAGTGTTGTATTTTGATTTTATGAAAATGTGTTCAAAGTGTCATATGTAATTTAAATGTTTGCTAACACAGCAGTGTTTTGAAATTCAACTAATTTAGCAAGAAATCACTGGAGCACAATCTTGAAGTTCTGTATCACAAATTTGAATTTTACCTTGAGTCATAGCGATAGCAGTCGTTTTGTGTAATTGATGCAATATGTGTTATCTGTTCAAAATAATGGGCAATGCCTACATTGCCCAACTATCCCTGGTACGGGTATTTGAAGTGTAACATTCCAAGTGTTTTTAATACAGGTTGCTTGTGTGGCAAAGTTATCCATTGTGAAGCAGTTGCCATAACTAACACTTGAGCCTTTTGGGAAATTGCAAGTCTTGCACTTTTGATGTCTGACAGAAGCCAAATAAACCAAATATAATCAATTTGGTGACACAGCTAGAATTAGAGAACACTTCTGTTCTAGTTGTAATTGGGTTTCCTTAATAACACAATTGAGGGATTGTTTTACTGCATTCACCCTGCTAATGTGACAGAATTGCTGAGTATTCGACAATATGGTATTACTATCTTTGTTAAACTAAAGTATACATGTTCCAAAATATTTTCTGGTCGAGCAGTAACCTTCCTCCTTCCCACTTAATTCATTAACAAGACACCAGTGGCCTTTCAGTAAATAAGTAGGAAAGTTGTATTACAATCTGGTGAGAAAATGTTTGCTTTTGCTCCCCAAATTGGATTTGCAACCTCAGCCCTGCAATTTCGTTCAGTCTAAATAAAATCCTAAATGTTCAAACTGGTGAAAAAGTACTCTTATCAACCTGACACTGCACGTTGTTTGTGTCTCCTCCTTAACCACTGAATTAAATGTTGGGCGGGGATCTTGGTGGTGAAAAAAATGGGGAAGTAGCAATATTGTGCTTCACTTATTATCTTTTGAAATGGCTTTGACTAGTTACTTAAAATAAATTTTATTTTCTTAAATTTATTACAAGGCATGAAACTGTTTATTCCCTAAACAGTGACTCAAGGGAAGTCCAGTAGTTTGTGTAAGAAATATCTAGAGAAAAAGCACATAATCCATGTTACAGAGGACAAGTGTCCAGTTTATGCACAAAATTTGCCTAGGCACAGCAGAGCTAAGAAGGCCTGTCAATTGATCCATGTTCAAGGATTGCAGTTCTATATGAAAAGTTATGATAAATTGAAGTTGGTGTGTTGCAGCTGTTGATGTAAGCTTGTAAAATTTTGATGACTGTAATTCCGCAATTTAGTTTTCTATTACATGTTGCTGTACTTTTGTGCCTGGTTTATTTTCATGTTAAAATGTTACAGCTTGCTAGAACTCTTGTGAATTTTTTTAGGTTAATATTCAACAAGGGAGAATTCTTTGCGACGAAGGTCATTGACTTTGTTTAAGATGACCATTAGGTTGACCTGAAATATTGTCTGTCATAGGGACCTCTGGTACTTTACCCAAGTTAAATTATCCTTTTATAATTTGGCAGGCGCTGTAGTTGTCACTACAGCATCAGCTTGCATTTTTATCTTTTAAAAAAATATCTTTAATATAAGACATCCCGTGATGCTTCACAAATGTTAGAGCAAAAATTTGATAATGAGGCACCTGAGATATTAGATGAGATGATATCAAACGTGGTTGACTGTTTATTTTTAGGAAGTGGTTTGGGCATGAACAGTTGGGCTTGGTGAATGAAGGCGTGGCTATCAATGGTGAAATGATTAAAGTGGGAATGTTTTAAGAGGCCAAAATTAGATGAGTGCAAATATCTGAACGTAGTGGGGATTGAAGAGATTAGAAGTGTTTGAGAGGTAAGGCAATGAGAGAATTTGGGGGAAAAGGGGTGAGAATTTTAAAATTGCTTCCATGTAGGTCAGCATATGTAGATGATGGGTTAATAGGACTTGGTGTGAGTTAGAATGCAAGCAACATAGTTTTGGATGACAAAGATTGCAAAGGGGTGGAAAGAACCAAGCCAGGAGTGTGTTAAATCTGCTGTAGGCCAAGCTGTGTAAGCGGGTTCCTTCCTGAATGGTGCTTTTTATCCATTGCCTCAAATTGTATCATACCTGTGGCAGACTTGTAACCATTAGTACTTCACTCTGGTATTCCAAACACAATTAGTGCTTGGAATAACTTTGTAAAGTTCAAATGGAGATATACAAATTTCACAATCCATTGCACTTCACTGACATCGTGACAATAGGAATGCAATTTAAATAATTCTAGGTCATCTTTTATAATAACCACATTAAAGGTACATGATTAGATCACTGCGTTCACAGTGTATATGCACGCGAGGTGGAGCGCATTAGCTGAGCTTTTATTTGTTTGGTCGTTCTGTTAAACCAACTGGCAGAGTTGGATGGCTGCCAGCACGTTTGAAACATAACATTTTTAAAAATGAAAATGTTCTTGTTTGAAAGAAGTAAATATAACTTGTGTTGCAACACAAACTCTTATGTTCAAAGGCAAATCATGAAGGTCAACTGTCCTTGGCTTTAAAGGCAGTGCGATGTGCCTGTACAGGAAAAACAACTTGTGGCTTTGCATTAAAAAGATAGTTTTCACTAAAAGGTAATTCGAGCAACAGTTTGCTTTACTTGAAGCCCCTTGGAGGGTAAATACTCCATGGGAATCATCTAACTTACTGCACCCTTTATAAGCTGTTATCACACCTTAATTCGGTCTGTGATAAACTTGGCTCTTGATTGTACCTGAGTAGTGACTTTACCAGCATGCATTTAGTAATACCCGATATACCTAGTAAGGATTGGACTGGAAATGTTATTTCCTCACTAGTTGCTTCCTTCCATTACCATTGCAATTATTTCACCTATTTACTATCCATGCAAATTAAATTATGACTTGACCGTGCCATACAAAGTCGTCTCCTAGGTTTCTGGTAGTGATACCTTGGTGCAAATGTTTGGTGATGTGAGCAGCATCAGTATAATACTAACAACAGCACCAAACCTGACACCATCCAAGACCAAGCAGCTGACTTGATTGGCGCACCATAAAACCATCGCCCTCTGCAACACTTGTGCACGATAGCTGCAGTGTATACCATCTAAAATTGCATTGCATGAATTTGTCACTGTTTCTTTGACAGTAAGTCTCTAACCTGCAACCTTTACCACCTAGAACAGGGAAGCAGCACCACAACTGCAAATTACACTCCCGAGTCACACACCATCCTTTGGAAATATATCATAATTCTCCAATTGCTGCTAGGTCAATATCCCGAATTCCTATCAAACAATGCTGTGGGTGTATCCACACTGCAGAAGGCAACTCGTGCACTTTTTCAAGGACAGTTGGAGATGGGCAATAAATACTGGCCTTGATCATGCTGCACACCTTCCATGAATGAATTCAAAGATCAGATTACTTTTGCCCTGTGTTTTATTATACCAAGCAAGCATTTTGTTCATGAGTAGAATGGGGCGAATGGTTATGGGGCGTCTGTTGAGAGCTTGAAGTTTGTAAAGTCTGCATTTGTTTTTTGCTGTTTCGAATGACACTAGGGTTAAAATACACTGAATTATCCTGATAAATTCTTGTCAGCTCTGCAACTTGTGTAAGATAAGTACACCATTACATGTGTTGCAACTTCCCATACTGGTATGTTTAACTTTGTCAAGAACCTTTTGGTTGTTTATTATAGGTCACCTCTTTGTTCAGCTACCAACTTCAGGGTAAAAGCACTTCTATTGATAATGGTTGTTGTTTCTCATGGCTGCAGTTGAAGTGCAATGTGTGTCTTTTAACATTGCAAACATTACTAATGTTTGCTAATGTTCATGATGTTTTGATACCTGTTTAAAATGGGTAACGGTTTTTTTTTTGAGAGGTGCATATAACTTGAATTTATTGACACCAGACTGATTCATAAACCGATCAACCAATATCCACAAACCAGACCTGTGAAACCTCCAAAATGGACAGAATGTACTGTGAAGAAGTGGACCTTAGGCAATAATTGTACCTCAACAATTCTAGTTTATAACAATAGAGAATGCAAACTATACACAGAATCACAGAAAATACAGTGTAGAAGAGGCCCTTCGGCCCACCGAGTCTTCACTGACACGTGAAAAACACCTGACCTGTCTACCTAATCCCATTTGCCAGAACTTGGCCCATAACCACATCCCCATATACCAAAGAGACTCTGAAGTAGTTATGTGTACATATAAATGACTGAGCTGGATTCTTGTATTCTATAATTCATTTTCAGAAAGGTTGTTGATTAAAAGTGAAGTCCATTCGTTCAGTAGTACACACAATTAAATGGAGCAAAGGATGGCAATTTGAAAGTAATCCCCTATTATACCTTAAATGAAAAAATATTCTCTTCCTCGTCCCGACTCCTGAATTTTGGAACTGTTAGAGGCCACAGGTGAAAGACGAAAAGTAGCAATTGGTTACCTCTTCATTGAGAAACACATTTAAAAATTCTCTCACGGAAGGCAACCGGCACAGTGACAATGCAGGAAATCAGATTTTTTTGGTAATTACAATTGAAGACTGACAATTAGAGGCTTTTAAGCTTGGTATGTGAAACTTTGTTAGTAACTTCAAATTTTGATTTTCCCTGTTGTCACTCTGTCCCCTCTTATTTTTACTCGCGTTTCCACAATGTTTGTAAGTAGGATTGGCAAATGTAATGCAAGTGAATTATTTTTGCCAAGTGTCTGTTGGGTAGCTATCTCTAAACAAGCCAGTGCACGTTAGCAATTTAAAAACAAAATTGCAATTCA
Source organism: Scyliorhinus canicula (assembly GCF_902713615.1). Taxonomy (NCBI): domain Eukaryota; kingdom Metazoa; phylum Chordata; class Chondrichthyes; order Carcharhiniformes; family Scyliorhinidae; genus Scyliorhinus; species Scyliorhinus canicula. The sequence continues at coordinate 52,904,352 of NC_052147.1, forward strand.
TATTCTCGTATCAAGCCAGTGCAGAAAGTGATTCGGAAAGCAAATTGAATGCTAGAATTTATTGCAATGGGGATAGAGCTTCAAAGTAGGTAGATTGCAGCTGTACGAGGCCTTGGACCACATCTGGAGTAATGTGTAAGTTTGACCACATTACTAAAAGGATATAATTCCATTAGAATCAGTTCAGAGAAGGTTCTCTGGACTGATTCCTGGAATTGAAAAGATGATCCTATGAGGAGCGGTTGAACAGGTCAGGATTGCACTCATTGCAGTTCGAAAGAATGAGGTGATCTTATTGAAACATAAGATTCTGAGAGGATGTTTCCCTTGTCGAGAATCGGGTGCAAGGGGATATGGTTTTAAAAATTGGGGGGGGGGGGGGGGAAACGAAGCTAAGGGAGAGGATTTTCTGATTTGCTAGTCTGGGATTTTCTTCCACCAGTGGAGGTAGGGTCATTGAACGTATTCTAGTCTTCGATTTTTGATCAACAAGGAAGGTCGGGGATATGGGGAACAGGTGGGAAAGTGGAGCTACAGCCACATCTGATAACCATGATCTGGGCTAAAAGGCCTACCCACAGTTTTTGTTGCAGTGTTTTGCAAGTTTTCAGCTCGAGACTGGCAAGGGGATTAATTCAGGAGATTAATTCAGTGTCTTGGTTATTTGCATAGAGCAGCTCCATTTTAGATTTAACATGTTCATAATCTGAATCTCAACTGTTCAAAGGTGTAAGAAGAGCTACTTTGTTTAAATTGGAGCCTGAGCACATTTCACAAGTTTGAAATCACTGGGAGGAAAAAAAATCTATTTGAATTTGAATGAAACATTAGTTTAATTATACATCCATAGTGGTAAGACCTTTTCCAGAAAAAATGCTACGTAGCTTGGTTCCTGCAGTTGCAATCTTTAGCATTTTGTCCACTTTCTAGATGGTGACTGCTTGTAAACATATGAATATCACAAATTCCTAGAATAGTTACAGCATAGAAGGAGATACTTTGCAAGATCAACTCTCCTAGTCCCACTTCTCTTTCCCCCCCCCCCCCCCCTTTTCCCCATGGCCGTTCTCCTTGTATGCTCTGCCCAGAACCCTCATAATTTTTGAACATCTCTATTAAATCTCCGTTTAATCATCCTGTTCTCCCAAGGTGAAAAGCCCAGACTTCAACTTCCATAGGGACTTGGGTGCAGGTGTAGGCCATTCTAGCCTTCTCTGTTCTGCCATTCAATAAGACCACGGCTGATTTGGTTGTATAACTGCACCTTCCTGTCTGCGTCTCTCTCTCTAACTCTGCCTTGAATAAATTCAATTATCTAGCCTTCACTGCTTTCTGGGGAATAGAATTCCACATACTAAGGACCAGGACCCTCTGCAAGAAAAAGATTTTCAGCACAGGAACCATTCTCGTCTTCTATACATACGTTAAAGAACACGTCCTTCTTGAAGTGTGGTGCGGAGAATTGGACATACTACTGTACTCCAGTTGAGGCCAAAACTCTGTTTTATACAGGTTTATCATAACTTTCTTGCTTTTGTGCTCTTATCCCCTAAATTGTAAATCCCTAGATCCCATAGGCTCCTTTAACTGCTTTCCAACTTGTCCTTCCACCTTCAGTGATTTTGTGCACATATACCACCCCCTAGTGCCACCTTCAGTGATTTTGTGCACATATGCCACCCCCTAGTGCCTCATTTCCTTCCCCCCTCAATAGAGAATTGTTACCTCTATTTTATATTGTTTCTCTTCATTCTTTGTACCAAAATGAATCAATTCACACTTCCCTGCATTAAATTCAATCTACCGGAGTTTGAATTTTAAACATAATGGCTGGTATGCCACCTCCACTCCAGCAGTGAAGCCGGCAAGCCATTGAAATCTCTCTTCACATCTGGCGGGTCTGGAAAATTCCAGCCAATGATGCTGTGCTGCTTTCAAAGAAGAATGGGAACTTATGGAGGCATGAAAGTCTAGTAGCTAATAGAAATTGCCAGACAGATTTTACTTTGTTTGCGATACATGTTACTCAAAACACCACACATACCTGGGTGGGGATGGACCTTCTCAAAGGTTAGAGAGACATGCCCATGAGGAATCTAAAATAACACACAAAATATAGTGTAAAGAGCTCAGAAATACAAAATGTAAGTTATTTTCCCATTGTTAGTCCATATCTTCTCTGCAGGGGCAAGAATAGAATAACCCTGAAATAGAAACCATATACAAATTAGAAATGTTTATCTCACTTCTGTAGGTACATATTGAATATATAGGCTTGCAGTTTGCAGCACTCGGGAATTATAGTTTTCTCCTTTACAAAGAAAGGGTGAAAGTTTGACTCCAAACGATAACATTAATTATTAGTTGCTTGCCTTTAGGCTGTTTGACTTACTAAAAGTATAGATTTTGCTTTTGAAATGTTGGTAAAATCTTGTCAGTGTTTACTCCTGCATCTACCTTGCTCTCTTTTGCATTATTTATTTTTAAAATAAATTTAGAGTACCCAATCGTGTTTTCCAATTAAGGGGCAATTTAGCGTGCCCAGTCCACCTACCCTTTGGGTTGTGGGGGCGAGACCTAGGCAGACACGAGAAGAATATGCAAACCATGCGGACAGTGACCTGGGGCCGGGATCGAACCTGGGCCCTCAGGGCCTTGAGGCAACAGTGCTAACCACTGCACCACGGTGCAGCCTTATTTTGCATTATTAAGTATAATTTTAAAATTTGCATGAATGGTAAAAAGCCAACAAGACAATCCAATTTTTTTAAAATCCAGATTTTCACGTGTGAGGCTGCCACGACCAAACTTAATGTTTTTTAAAAATAGTGTTTATATCCAGTTTTAAATATTAGTCAATTGAAGTAATCTAGGCTCATCACCATACAACCTGAGAACAATAGCATTTAGTCAAGTGACAATTCCAGGTAATGCAGTTTTGAGTTTATTATGCAAAAAAGATAATTGAGAAAAATTATGATGTACTGATTTGTTTTAACCAATATTGTCCAATGGTCATTTTTATGTTGCAATATTCATTATTTTCAGACAGCTGTAATGGAAAGAGTTAGTCTGAGGCGTGGACCTTATTAAAAACTTGGTCGGATGAAGACAGTGAATTAACCTTTGAAGCATCACAACTATTAATTTTTTTTAAAAAAAACATTTTATTAAGATATTTGTAATTTTATAATAATAATAACAGTAACAACAGTAAACAATGCAAATCCAAATATAAACATAGTGCATAAATCATCTCCATCCCTAGCAAGTCCCTCCTACCCTAAACAGAAATAGCCTAACTTACCCCCCTCCCCACTCTTTAAATATTTTGCCTCTGCTGATAATTTTCCCCGAAGAAGTCGACAAACGGCTGCCACCTTTGGATGAACCCTCTTCGGGCGAACTTTATTTTCTCAAGACTTGAGAAACCCAGCCTTGTCGCTAACCCAGGTCTCTGATTTTGGGGGCTTCGAGTCCCTCCGCAGTAGTAATATCCGTCTCCGGGCTACCAAGTAGGCAAAGGCCAAGACGTCAGCCTCTCTTGCCCCCTGGACTCCCAGAGCTTCCAACACTCCAAAAATCGCCACCTCTGGACTCGGCACCTCCTGTGCTTTTAGTACAGTAGACATGACATCTGCAAAACCCTGCCAGAATCCCCTAAGCTTCGGACATGCCCAAAACATATGGACATGATTTGCTGCCCCCCCCCCCCCCCCCCCCCCCCCCGCACACCTCGCGCATCTGTCCTCTACTCCAAAAAACTTGCTCAGCCGGGCCACCATCAGGTGTGCCCTGTGAACCACCTTAAATTGTATTGGGCACAACTATTTCTTAATAGACAAAGAGGAGTTTGAAGAAGATTCATATGGGATGGAAACATTAATTTTTCCCCTCGACAGATGCTGCCAAACCGGCTTGAGTTTTTCCAGCTTTTATTACAACTATTGTATACATGTTCAATGCTTTAGGAGTGATCCATTTGTTTTTACTCGCGTGAATAATTTTAGATTCTTACCAAGCTTGGTAGGTTACATTTAATAATAGCAGTTATATTGTCAGGCAGAATGACATTTGGGGAAGCATTGAAATCTCTATTGTACCCCTCACTGCCTTGAGAGAAGAACTTCAATTCAAAAATGGTTCTGACAGCACCCATATAATGTTTGATTTGAACTCTTATGTACTTTTTAGTATTTATCTGGCACCAGTTTACATTGGACTTTCTCTTGCCCTCAATCAACTTTTTTCCGAATACAGAATTGATGGATCTTTGGGATGTGACATGTTTGTGTATTGGATGAAAAAGTGTTTGAAGGAGCCAATCGCAACTGTTAAACTACAGTGTCTGCACATTAAAGCAATAAATTTCACTAAGTGAAAGGTTTTTTTGATAAGTGGTAATCTTGTTCACGAACCAATTTTCCCATTTTATATGCCAATGTATAAAAGCTATTACTGCATGAATCTATTTCTGATGTTGCAATTGAAAGCTTCTGTTTTTCAATTTAAAGTGAAAGTAGAAAAAGCACTTTCAATTCTGAAACACTTCCTTTGCCACCGGAATTACCTTCAAACTGACCTGAGAATCCAGAGTTCACCCTTGCATGATGTTTCTATCTGACCATCCTAAGCAAAGCCAGAGAGTATTTTCATTAACCCATCCCTTAAATTGAAAGCACTGTTTTCTGCACTGTCACTCATTGCAAACATATCTGTTGCCACATTTCCAAGTCTATATTGAGTGCAGTAGCCTGGCAACAGTGACTGTGAATTTAAACTTCACATGACTGGCACAGTACTTATGGAGTATTGTATATCAGTCACATGGCAGATGAGTTTCGTTTTTTTTGGAGCTTTATTTAGAGCAGTGATGGGCAACCTGGGGCCACATGCAGCCTGTCAGGGTTCTGAGTGCGGCCCACAACACATTTGGCTGACTGGCCCACGTGCAGAGTTGCTGCATTCCATTGATTGCTGTCTGCAGTTTTTCCTCTACTTGTATGACTGAGGTGATTCGTATGTAAAGCAAGGGCATGTGAAGTGAGGGGGTCACTGATTGTGCACAACATTGAGTGTGAGAGCAGTGAGTTCCCTCTACATCCAATCAAACATAAACATTTATTTTGTTTTTAGCACTTGACGTTGATTCCATTAATCTAATATATTAATTATATTAAGCATTTATTCAGCATGTATTAAATTTATTCCATCTTATTCAAGGGTCATAGTTAGTAAAAATGCCCTGTTTCAATTTTTCGACCCACTGAGATGGAGAGCCATTCATGTGGCCCACTCACTAGCCTAGGCTGCCCATCGCTGATTTAGAGCTTTTCACAACCGAGCAGGAAATTTTCTGAATTTTTTAGTGCTGTGGAGCAATATTCCTTTAGTTTTGATGTAATATTTACAAGTTTTCCCTTTCGCAAATTGAGTGCAGCCAAATTCTATTTCAGTTTTGTCAATTAAATAAATTAATGTATTAGAACAATTCCTCCACTCTCCAAAACACAGTAAACTAGCAATTGATCCATTTTGCTCGGTTCTTGCAATTTCACACGAGTTAAAATTATTCTTAATTCTCAAATGACAGTTACTGGGGTATGGTTTCACGAGCACAGGTGGCCTTTTGCTCCCTCTCCTAAGTGGCCATTATTTATAGCATTGGTGGTGGGCGACAACAGGTATGGAATTGGAGGTGCAAGACATTTTAACAGTAGCACTGGTTGGCTTTTCTCTCCCTCTCCCTGCTACCCTGCCAAAAAAAGCCCAAGGACACTGAAGCTAAAAGTTTCTACTGCTGTGGCTGAAATGAATTTACTAGGCATAAACAAGGGAGTGACGCCAGTGAGTTCCTATAATGCTCCTTCACGATTGAGCATTTTTATAGTTGTCAAATTAATCATTAATCTCAGAATTCTATTTTTATTAAAGAATAGTTTATCCCTAGCTGTTGGTGAATATGATTTTTTGCAACTCCAAATGTGAAGTAGCCATTAAATTACACAAATGTAAAGTTGCCATTTATGGAACTTTTGTGAGGGCCACAAAGAATCCAGCACGAGTTGAAGGATAGAAAGGAATAACATTTATTTACAATAACTTGTATATACAACAGCAGCTTCTTTGTTGATCACTTCTAGCCGGTTGCAAACTGGCCAGCTTTATTTATGTAGGGAATCTGCTAATGATTTCTTCGCCCTCCCTTATTGGGGAAGCTCATACTCCCAAAGGGATGTGGGATTTCCATTAGTCCCCCAGCCAGTGGTAAGGAAGCAGGTTATAACATCCCTCTTTTCTCTTTCCCCCCCCCCCCTCCTCTGCCCCCCCCCCCCCCCCCCCCCCCCAAAAGTTGAAGGAATCCACCAAAGACCCTGGTGAAGGAGGGCGGTGTGTAACGAGACGGAGAATGGCACTTCCGTGATTAACGGCGTACCGGTTGTACATTCACAGCCCGTGGGCCCGAGGATTCCCTCTCTGAGGCATCCAGTGTCTCCATCTCGGAGTCAGAGTCTGCTGCCTCCATCATCTCAGCGTCTCTATCTCCACGCGGTTCTGCAACAACCTGCGCAGGCTTTGAGTCCGGCACCAGAGGAAGATTGTGAGGAATACTTCCCACTGTGTCTGGTCTCTGTGGCTGTAGAAATGAGCTCCGGGGGCAGGGAATCTTTGGAAGGGATGGTCCTCTGGACCGAACGTGGTCTACATGCTTGCGCTGGAGATGACCCTGGGCTTGCACCTGGTAAGAGATGGGGACCGTTTGGCAAAAGATTATGCCAGGGACCCACTGGGCACCACCAGCAAAATTCCGAACGAACACTGGGTCACCGGGCGCAAACTGCCGATGCCGAGAAAAACCATGTTCCTGCTATTCTTGTGCGCAGCATACTTTTACGCCAATGTCCGGGAGAACCATGCAAAGTCTCCGGCCCATTAGGAATTCCGCGGGAGCTACCCCAGTCACCGCATGTGGGGTGGTCCTATATGAAAACAAAAAATGAGACAGTCTCATGTCCATCGACCCAGAAGACTACTTCTTTAGGCCCCATTTGAATGTCTGCACTGCGCGCTTCGCCAACCCATTTGAAGCCGGGTAGTATGGGGTGGTGCGGATATGGCGTATGCCGTTCATCTTCATGCACCTCTAACCGTTTAGACTGGGCATCGATTAATAGGAGGAACATGGATCCTTGAAAAGGGCCGGCGAAATCCGCATGCAAGTGCGCCCAAGGCCGCCCTGGCCATTCCCAGTGATGTTGGGGCGCAGCCAGCGGAAGCTTCTGATGCTCCTGGCAAATGGAGCAGTTTTGGGCTACCGTGTCGGTGTCCAGGCCTAGCCACCAGACATGACTCCGGGCACCCGGATGCCCATTGTGGAAGTCTCTTAGTATCAGCTCCTGTCCTTTTTCCAGGACAATCACATGCGTCCCCCACAAGAGGATACAGCCTTCCATGCTAAATTCTGACAGCTTGGAGGAAAATGCCCGCAACTCGCCTGGGAGCTGTCTATGCTGCACACCATACAGGACTGTGTCGAACCTTTGACAGGACTGGCTCCATCTGGGTCCATTCACAGATATGTGATCGCAAGGCAAGGTGTCCATAAAATTTAGGGTTGCAACCACCTCTCCATTCGTGGGGGTCGACAAGGGGCTGGTCGATAAAGGCAATCAGCTCATTGCGTCTGCATTTGCTATCTGGGTTCCTGGTTTGTGCTCCAGAGAATACTCGTAGGCAGCGAGCAACAAAGCCCAGCGTTGAGTCCGTGCGGAAGCAATGGGTGGTATTTATCCTCTCAGAAAAGTTCCAGCAGAGGCTTATGATCAGTCACTATAGTGAAGTGACAGCCATACACATACTGGTGGAAGCGTTTCACTGCAAAGACCACCGGCAGGCCCTCCTTCACGATCTGCGCGTATTTCTTTTCCGCTGCAGTCAATGTGCGGGAGGCAAAAGCTATAGGCCGCTCGACCCCGTTCTCCATCTTGTGGGACAAGACGGTTCCAATACCATACGGGGATGCATCACGTGATGAGCAAAGGCTTTCCAGGATCATAGTGGGTTAGTAACCCAGACAACGGCAATTGTTTTACCTGCCGGAAAGTGGTTTCTTGCGGCTGACCCCAAACCCAGGTGTGATTCTTCTTTAGCAGAAGGTGCAACGGGGCCAGCGTAGTTGCCAGATTGGGGAGGAACTTTCCGTAATAGTTTACGAGGCCAAGAAAAGAACGAAGATGCGAAGTGTCAGTCGGGGCGGGGGCACCTCCTCTGCGGCGGGGTGCAAACCTTCGCGGTCCACCCGATAACCCAGGTAGACTATTTCCTTCACCTGAAAGACGCACTTTGTGCGACGTAAACAGACTCCAGCCTCCGAAAAGCGTCCAAGGACAGCCTCCAAATTTTCTAAATGTTCCTGCTTCGAGATCCCTGTAATCAAAACGTCGTCTAAGTAGACAGCAACACGCGGTAAATCTCTCAAACTGCCCTCCGTGACGCGTTGAAAAATAGCGCAGATAGAGGGTACCCCAAAGGGCAACCGTGTATATTCATACAGGCACCGGTGTGTATTAATCGTTACATATAGCCGGGAGGCAGAGTCCAGGTCCGACTGTCGGTAGGTGTGACTCGTATCTAATTTTGGTAAACGAGAGTCCGCCTGCAAGCTTGCGTAGAGATCCTCTATTCGAGGCATTGGATATCGGTCGAGCCGGGAAACCGAATTCACTAAGTTTATAGTCGCCGCACAAGCGAACTGTGGCATCTGGCTTCATTACAGCTACAATTGGTGCTGCCCAGTCAGCGAAACGGATGGGCCTGATAATACCCAAAGTCTCTGAACGAGTGAGCTCCTCTTCTACCTTCTTGAGCAAGGCATAAGGCACCGGGGGCTCCCGGAACTAGCGCGGAGTGGCTCCTGGATCGATTTGGATACGGGCTACGACCCCTTTTATTTTCCCCAAACTGGGCTGGAATACATCTGGGTATCGTCCTAGCATCTCAGTCAACCCTCCAGAAACTGTTTAGAGGATGCGCTGCCACTGCAGCCGCAAATGGCGCAATCGCTCCCGACCCAACAGGCTGGGTCCGTTGGCCGTGCACCACAATAAATGAGAAATGCCCGTCCTGGCGTCCATAAACAACAGGGGTCATCATAGTTCCTGCAATGTCCAATGGTTCCCCTGTATAGGTGCTCACTCTCTTCTAGCTGGTTCCAAACTGGCCAGCTTTATTTATGCAGGGAAGCTGCTAATGATTTCTCTGCCCCCTCTTATTGGGGAAGTTCATACTCCCAAAAGATTGTAGGATTGCTATTAGTCCCCAGCCAGTGGTAAACAGGCAGGTTATAACAGGAACAGAAAGTCAAATTGGTTCATTTTTAATTTTAAGAACTGGCAAGTAGCTCTGAGACTCTAAGTTTAAATTGGTTTTCTGTGGAGTAATCATGTTTAAAAAAAAATTTTTAATAAAAAAAATTGTGGGTGTAGAAATCCTGGAAAAGAACTGTGATAAAATTAAAGAAATCAGCTTAAAGCAATGGTCAGGCAGGCTTGAAAGTCAACAAATCTCCAGGACCAGATGAAATGTATCCCAGGCTGTTTAGTGAGGCAAGGGAAGAAACGGGGGCAGTGGCAATCAGTTTCAATTCCTCTGGCCACAGGAGAGGATTGATACCACTATTCAAGAAGGGAGGAAGCGATAACCAGGAAACTACAGGCCGGTCAGTTTAACCTCTGGTGGGAAAACTATTGGAAGCAATTCTGAGACAAAATTAATCTGCATTTGGAAGGCAGGGATTATTAATTAAACAGTCAGCGAGGTTTTGTTGAGGGGAGATCATGTCTGATCAACTTTGATTGAGTTTTTCGAAGAGGTGACCAGGTGTGTAGATGAGGACAATGCATCGGACGTAGTCTACTTGGACTTCAGCAAGGTCCCACATGAGAGACTGATAGTGGAGGTAAGAACCCATGGGATACAAAAAAATTGGATCCAGCATTGGCTGATTGGCAGGAAGCCGAGGGTGATGGTCGAGGGGCCTTTTTCTGACTGAAAATCTGTATCCTGCAGGAATCAGTGTTGGAGCCCTTTCTGTTCTTGGTTTACACAAACGACTTGGATATGAATGTGGAAGGGTTGATCTGTAAATTCGCAGGTGATATGAAAATTGGTGGGGTGGTAAATAGTGAGGAAGATAGCCTTGGATTGCAGGAGGATATAGACAGGCTGGTCAGATGGACTGATCAGTGACAAATGAAATTAAGTCTGGATATTTGTGAGGTAATGCACTTGGGCAGGTCAAACAAGGCAATGGAATACATGATAAATGGCAGGATCCTGGGAAGCACCAAGGATCAGATGTGTGCATCACTTGGTGTGCATGTACACTGGTCCCTTAAGGTAGCAGGGCAGGTAGTTACCGAGGTTAAGAAGGCATATGGTATACTTGCCTTTATTAGCTGAGGCAGAGAAGATTGAACTGTAGAAAACACTGGTTAGGCCACAGCTAGAGCATTGTCTGCAGTTTGGAATCCACATTATAGGAGGGATTTGATAGCACTGGAGAAGATGCAGAGGACCTTTACCAGAATGTTACCTGGGCTGGAGAGTTTTAGTTATGAAGAGAAATTGGATAGATTGGGGTTGTTTTCCTTCGAGCAGAGGAGATTGAAGGGGACATGATTAAGATGTATGAAATTATATGGGGCATAGATAGTAGACAAGAAGAAGCTTTCCCCTTGGTGGTGGGGAGGGTGGGAATCAATGATTGGAGGCATAGATTTAAGGTAAGGGGCAGGGGTTTTAAAAAATAAATTTAGAGTACCCAATTAATTTTTTCCGGCAATTTAGCGTGGCCAATCCACCGGACCTGCACATCATTGGGTTGTGGGGGCGAAACCCATGCAAACACGGGGAGAATGTGCAAACTCCACACGGACAGTGGCCCAGAGCCGGGATTGAACCGGGTCCTCGGCGCCGTGAGGCAACAATGCACTGTGCCACCGTGCTGCCCTGAGGGGCAGGATGTGAAGAAAATCCTTTTCACCCAGAGGGTGGTGGGAGTCTGGAAGGGAGCAGAGACCCGCATAACATTTAATAAGTAATTAGATGTGCACTTGCGATCACAAGGCATACAAAGCTATGGGCCAAGCGGTGAAAAATGGCATTAGGTCATTGTTTTGATCCGCACAGATGCGATGGACCTTGTCTGTGCTGCAGACTTCTTTGCCTGACTACATAGTGGTTTTTACAAACACCAGATGACTCGAAGCATTTTCTAACCAATTAAATACTTCTGAAGTGTAGTGTTGCAACCACATTGGCGGCGGGGGGGGGGGGGGGGGGGGGAAATGGCTCCCTTATTCTCCCATACCAGGTTTGACCATAATACATTCTTAGAGAGGGTATACTTTGCCAATTCTATAGGAGTCCCACTATTTACACTTTTTTAGGTTGTAAAGAGCTAGCCAGAAAGGTTTTCTTGGGTTAAACAAAGCACAACATAAATTTATTATAACAATTTCCTGAACCAAAAGAAACTAGGTAAATTGCAACCACCATATTCATCTGGGACCAGATCAATACAGACCAACACAGATGGCAAAGAACAGGATAGGCTTATAAGAGTTTTTACAGTTCAGAGAGTATATGGTAGCTGTTTTTTGGCTGGTCTCGTATGTTGCAGCAATTTTGTTCACTGTCTTCCTGGGTGGAGTTGTACGGAGCAGGCTTCCATTTCGTTTTTGCAAAACCCCTCAGTCCACAGTAGATTTTTATTCTCGGGGTGGATATTTTACAAACCAGGCAAAACATTTCTGAGAAACTGACAGAATACACCGCTTCAGTCGGCCTATGTTCATTGCAGCTTTGTCCTTTTGTACTCTCTCTACTGCTGAGTAAGGTCTCCTTAAAGTACCTTGCCAGCTGTATATTCCGGAGCAATTCTATTAGTTCATGTGTGCTACCGTTATTGTTTCAGAACAGGCAATTTAATTTCCGAAACATCTGCATGTTTCGAGATGGTGTGAAGCCAACAGGGGATGGGACCTTTCATGCTCCCCATGGGGTTGAACATTTGTTTTTTCATCCCACTTGGTGGAATGCGAAATTGTGCATATTGCATTCGAGCAGATTAGTCATTGTCACTTCAGAGTTCCAGTTTTTTGAAAATCCAGTCAGAAAAATAAATCATAAATTATCTTTTTTTTTAAAAATACATCTTTGTAACAGTAGTCACTGTTGTAATGTAGGAAATGCAATGTCAGGCTTCTAAAATGCTAATTCCTTGAACAAAATATTGAACACAGGAATAATGTTATGCTTGAATTAAGTTTAGCCCTCTACTATTTCCAGAAAAAATAATGAACTCTTCAAATATTTATTCTAGGGAATTTAATGGTTTGCTTCTGGACAAGAAGCAAACCACTACTGTTCCAATCAGTGTATCTCACTACTTTTGCACATATTATTCTTGTGATCTATGGACGGTTCAAAAAAAAAATTGTTCTGAGCCTATTTGTAAAAGGCACGAATGAGATATCACCTTTAATATAGAACCTATGATTGGAAGTGTCAAATGTTTTTACCGATGTATATGTCAGTAAAATCTATTAACACTGTCTGGTGAAGTAATTGGATATGTTAATTGTAGGTTTGAATTAAAATGTGGAAAAACTTTTCTTAGGGTGGTTATCTGCTTTTTTGGTATTTTTGGCCTTGTTTGAGTTTGTGCATTGAAGCAGAATTATATCCTGAGGGAGTTAATTACAAGATTCTATTATATGCTTACTGGGAGAAAAGCAATGTGTAGGTAACACAATCTTGCTAAACTTTAAGTAGCACTGTAAAATTATGACTACATTCACAGTTGCATGTCTTGTTTTCTCTGAGGAATATTGAATATAGAATTTATTTTTGAGTAAAGAATGGCAACTCCCAAGTTTGAACAGTCTTCATTGGCTTATTCCTGTTTCCTAATGCAAATGCTGTTTATCTGCCTTGTTAAGGCTATTTTTCTTCTACATCTAACATTGCTGATGTTTCTACTCACGACGACTGCCAGAACCACAATCCCCACCTTTATCACCATGAGTTTGGATTTCTTGAAACTTGCACCATCGACACATTACATAAAACAAATAGGAGGAACAGTAGGCCATTCAGCCCTTTGAGCCTGCTCCACTATTCAATAAGATCATGACTGATCTGATCGTGGCCTCAACCCCATTTTTCTGCCTGCCTCTCAGTAGCCTTCAGTCTCAAGAACCTGTCTAATTCCGACTTGAATATGTTCAGTGACCCATCTCTGTCTGGGGTAAGGAAATTTCAACGGTTAACAACCCTTTGAGAGAATAAGTTCCTCCTGGGAGACCCCATATTTTGAACCCTAGTTCTATATATCTCCAGTTCTAAATTCCCCCAACACGGAACATTCTCACAGCTTCAACCCTGTCCAGCCTCGTCAAAATCTTCTGTTTCAATAAGATCACCTCTCAGTTTCATAAACTTCAATGAGCATAGGTCTAGCTTGCTTAACCTTTCCCCATAAGACAGCTCCTTCTCTCCAGGAATCGATCTAATGAACCTTCTTTGAACTGCCTCCAATGCAAGTGTATCCTTCCTTGAATAAGGAGACCAAATTGTACACTGTATTCTTGGTGTGGTCTTGCCAGTGCCATACAATTGTAGCAAGATTTCCCTCCTTTATACTCCATCCCCCTTGCAATAAAAGCTGCCGTTTCATTGACCATCCTAATTACTTGCTGTACCTGCTAACTTAGTGATTAATGTAGGGGAATACCCAGATTCCTCTAAACTGCAGCATTCTGTAGCCCCTTCCCACTTGAGCAATCTGTTTTTCTATTCTACGAACCAAAGTATCATCAGAAAACTTGACTGCAATATACTTGATCCCTTCATCCAAGTCATTATATAAATTATAAATAGTTGAGTCTGTAGCACCCCACTAGCGGCAGGTGGCCAACCTGCAAATGAGGAATTTATCGCAACTCTGTTGGGAATCCTCTAAGTTAATATATTCCACCCAATACCATGAGCTCTTCCTTGTGTATCAAACAACTCCTTCAGTACCATGGTCCAAAGTCCTTATCTCCTAAATGCTTGCCAAGCTCTGTTGGCATCTCCACCATGTGCTGGAGAATTACATTTTTGAAAATAGGGCAGCACAGTAGCATTGTGGATAGCACAATCGCTTCACAGCTCCAGGGTCCCAGGTTCGATTCCGGCTTGGGTCACTGTCTGTGCGGAGTCTGCACATCCTCCCGTGTGTGCGTGGGTTTCCTCCGGGTGCTCCAGTTTCCTCCCACAGTCTAAAGATGTGCAGGTTAGGTGGATTAGCCATGATAAATTGCCCTTGGTGTCCAAAATTGCCCTTGGTGTTGGGTGGGGTTACTGGGTTATGGGGATAGGGTGGAGTTGTTGACCTTGGGTAGGGTGCTCTTTCTGAGAGCCGGTGCAGACTCGATGGGCTGAATGGCCTCCTTCTGCACTGTAAATTCTATGAAACACATCCTTTGTTTCAAACTCCTGCCTCACCACAGCAGAAGGGAGTAAGGGGAAGCATGTGGAGGAAGCTATACTGAAGTTAGACGTAGACGTGTGTGTGATCAGGGATTTGGTCTGAATGCAGATGGGCAAATTATACATTGGCAAAGAAGGTCAAAAATGGAAGTTTAAAAAATGAAGTTACAAGTTCTTTATCTGAATGCATGAAGCATCTGTAATAAGGTAGATGATCTAATGAAATAAATAGAAGTAAACTATTTAGATCTAATTGCCATTACACAAACATGATTACAGGGTGATCAAGGTTGGGAAATATTCCAGTGTACAGAATATTTCAGAAAGACAATGGCAAAAGAGATGGGGTAGCCCCAATAGTAAAGGATGACAGTGAGAAAGGAACTGACCTCAGATGATCATGATGTAGAATCAATATCGGTGAAAATTAGAGATAGCTGTTAAAATACTCCCACCAGTGTTTTCTTATGTGGGGCAGAGCAAGAAATGCAATTGTGGTGGATTTCATCTTCATATAGATCAACTTGGCAAGAGTGGTCTAGAAGATGAGTTTGTGGAATGTTTTTGTGACAGATTCTTGGAGCAATATGTTTTTACGAATTGACTGATGTTATGATCCCAGTTGATATAACTGGACGGGAAGAACCCAGAATGGAATCCTGGCTCAAAAGACCAGAACTTTTATTTTTTTTGTAAAACGTGGAGGGTCAATCACAGGACCACTAATTAATTTTAACAAAACAACTTTATTAAACCTGAAAATTCGATTATGATACAATATGTCTCTACTCCCCCTTAGTTTAGCAATTATACAGGTTTTTAGATTAGTACTGATTACAGAGTACATCTTCATCTGTTACGGTCTCATTAACACACAGTCCCTTTTAAGCACATTATGGGCAAATGCACTCCGCTGTGACCCTGACCCCAAGTTAAGTGTTCTGTGGTTTCTCCTTGGAATCCCCCCAGATGATGATCACAGGAGAGTTTCCAAACTCCACTCCCAAAAACGCACTTTAAAATCATCACCCTTAATAATGAAATTCAGGCCAGGTTTTCCAAATGATGCTTTTATCAAAGCTTTTGCTCCACTTTAATAGCAAATCCAGTCCAGGATTTTACACCAACCTCTTTGATGATTTCCTTGTATTAACGGCTGGGCAAGTTGTCCACAATTGCTTTAACAGTCAATTCCAGACTGTAGTAAAATGACATCAATCATTTCATCTAACTCTGAAGTCTGCTATTCCACTTCTAGTTGCTGCAATTGTCTCTTTAGCTCAGAAACTTCATTTACTCTTCCTTGAATTCTGAACAATACCGGGGTCATTTAACTTCAGGTGTCTTAAACATTCTTTCTGTCCCAATTTCCTAGTTATCTGGATTGTAACTTGTACTTTAGGAACCCTGCCTCTTTGCAGCTCCCATCCTGTCCAGTCTGCTGGCAGAGTTGAGAGATGTTCACTCCCTGAAGTCCAGTCTCCAACTGCCCACAAATTCAGTTGAAACCTAAAAGCTTCTCCACCTTACAAGGCCCCAGTTGCTAAGCAACACCCACATGCTTATGCCTTTTATTTATTCTTCATGTCATAGCCCTCTCTAAGCACAATAGAAAAACAACTGGAACATAATCAATCCCACACATACAAACACATTTGTCCAGCATGAATCTAGCTATAGGTTTTACCCTTCCAGACGCAGAAACATTAAATTAAACCTGCTTAAAGCTGCACCTTATTTCTAATGTTTGCCAATACAAATTCCTTAAATCTATCTTTGTTTTCCTAACACTTATAGCTAAAGCTATCTTAGACTTAATGTGTCATGTAGCAGAGTTAATTAGTATTGTCATCAAGTTCCACTGAGCAATAGTGATCATATCATTGAAATTGGATGTTAAGTTTAAATGTTGGCATGCTCTGATCACAAACACAAATCTTAAAACATTAAAAAAAATTTTTTTAGTGTACCCAAATCATTTTTTTTCCAATTCAGGGGCAATTTAGCATGGCCAATCCATCTACCCTGCACATCTTTGGGTTGTGGGGGCAAAACCCACGGCAACAAGGAGAGAATGTGCAAACTCCACACTGACAGTGACTCGGAGCCGGGATCCAACCTGATACCTCGGCACCATGAGGCAGCAATGCTAACTACTGTGCCACTGTCCTGCCCGAGAATCTGAAACATAAACAATGGCAATTGTATAGGTACGATGGGAGAATTGGTTAAGAATAATTGGGTGAATAGACTAAGTTATGGAGGTAAGTGAACAGTGGAGAACATTTAAAGAATTCAATCTTCAACAAAATGGCATTTCAATGAAAATCAAAAACGTGGCTTGAAAAACCAATTCATGGTTCAATTGGGAAGTTAAGGATAGCATTAGATTAAAGGGAGAAACTTGCAATGTTGCAAAAAACAGTTACAAGAATGAGGATGGGAATGTTTTAGAAACTAGCAGTGGGCCACCAAAATGTTGGTGATTAAATAGGAGAGCCATTACGAGCCTTTCTATGTGTACCTGAAAGAAGAGAACAGCTGAAATAGACATTGGTCCCTTCGAAGCAGAGACAGTCGAAATTGTGAAATTGTCAGAGGGGATGAGGGAATGGCAGAGGCATTGAACAAATATTTTGTTTGTGTTACAGTGGAAAATACAAGTTTCCTATCCAAAATGGAAGGTCCTAGGGGTTAAAATAATGAGGAAATTAAGATCAGCAGAGAAAAAGTATTGGAGGGAAACTTGAGGGACCAAAATCCAACAAATTCCCCAGTGTGTCCTGCACCCTAGGATTCTAAAAGGGATAGCTGCAGAGAAAAAGGATGTGCTAGCTATGATTTTCAAAAACTCCTTGGATTTGGTCCCATTACATTGGGAATTGGCAAATATTTTTTAAAATTCAGTCATAAGATGTGGGTGTTGCTGGCTGGACCAGTATTTATTGCCCATCCCTGAGAGCATTTAAGCGTCAGCCACGTTAGTCTGCTTTTCAAGAAAGGAGGGAGACAAAAAAGTGAATTCCAGGTCAGTTAGCCTAACTTTAGGAAATTGCTGGAATCTAAAGGAAGTCTTAACCATGCACTTAGAAAAGCATAATATAATTAGAACAAATTAACATGCTTTCCTAAAGGTAAATCCTGTTTGACAAATTGAGTTTGTTGAGGATGTAACTAGTAGAATAGATAAAGGGAAACGAGTAGATGGAGTATGTCTGGATTTCTTAAAAAGGCATTTGATAAGTGCCACACAAAAAAGATAAATAGGCAAGATAATGTCTCATGGAGTAATATTTTAGCATGGATAGAAGATTGGTTTACAGATAGTGAGAGCATAAATGGGGCTTTCTCTTTCCTAGGGCAGGAGAGTCAACCTATGGGACATAGGTTTAAAGTGCATGGGGAAAAGTTTAGAACAGATGTACGAGGCAAGTTTTTTTTTAAACAGAGGGTGTGTATATGAAACGCGCTGCCTGGGGAGGTGGTGGGAGCAGGTATGATAGCGGCATTTAAGGGGCATCTCGACAAATATATGAATAGGGTGGGAATGGAAGGATACGGACTCCGTAAGTGTAGATGGGTTTAGTATAGGCATGTACCATGCTCAGCGCAAGCTTGGAGGGTCAAAGGGCCTGTTCCTGTGCTGTATTTAAATTAACAAATGTATTAATCTGTTGGAAGATAGTAGCTATTCACATGGAATGTTAATGATGCATCTTGATGGAAGATCTCTCCATCATAAGATCAGAAGTGGGGATGTTCATGATCGCATGACACGCAGCACCATTCGTGACCCCTCCGGTACTGAAGCAGTCCTTGTCTTTATGCAGCAAAACCCAGACAAAATTCAGGCTTGGGCCTCAAGTCCCAGGCAATGATCATCTCCAACAAGAAAGAATCCAGCTATTTACCCTTGATATACAATGGCATTACCATCGCTCAACCAATCCCCCACTTTCAATACGTATGTTACGATTGACCAGAAGCGTAACTGGATTAGCCATATAAATACCGTGGGTGGGATTCTGCGGCCTCCAAGCTGCGTGTTTCTCAGTGGTGGGAAGCGGTGTGCTGCCTGCTGATGACTGGATTCTCTAGTCCTGCCGCTGTGAATAGGAATTCCCATTGAAACCACCCCACACTGTTGGGAAATTGCCCGTGGGCCCGGAGAATTCTGGCCTGTGGCTAAAGGAGCTGGTTGGATGCTTGAAATTCTGAAGCAAGTAACTCCCCTCCTGACTCCCCAAAGCCTGTCCATCATCTACAAGGCACAAGTCAGGAGTGCGATGGAATACCCACCCTTTGCCTGGATGAGTGCTGCTCTAACAACATTCCAGAAGTTTGACACTATCCAGGATTAAGCAGCCTGTTTAGTTGGCATCCAATCCACCACTGATGCAGAGTGGCAGCAGTGTGTATAATCTGAAAGATGCACTACATGAACTCACCAAGGCTCCTTGGACTACACCATCGAAGCTCTCGACCTCTACCACGAGGGACAACGAGAGCAGCAGATGCATGGAAATGCCATCTCCTGTAAGTTCCCCTCCAAGACGCATACCATTCTGGCTTGGAACCATGTCACTGTTCCTTCATTCTCACTAAGTTAGAATCCTGGAATTCCCTCCCTAACTGCACTGTGGGTGTGCCTACGCCATTTGGACTGCAGTGATTTAAGAAGGTGGCTCACCACCACCTTCTCCAGGGCAATTAGAAATGGGTGATAAATTCTGGCCCAGCCAGTGACACCCACATCCCGTGAAACTTTCTTAATAATTGCCAGTGAATGTATAATTACTTGTTCCAACATTTGTACAAAAGCCATTCATGTAATAAAAAGAAATGTATCTAATATTTTTACCTTGTCAATGCACTTTATGCTTCAATTTAGGATAAATTAAAAAGGCTTTCCTTGAACATACAAGGTTTCTTTTAGAAATTACTTTTCTGCCAAAATATTCAGTGTATTCCAGAAAGCCCTTTAATGTCTGGGCAGTTTTTGAGTTTGTTTTTAGATTCCAGCTTTATATTTTGTGCCTGGATCAAGGTTCTGAAAATTGGACTGGGAATTCTGTGTTTGATCACAATTTCAGGTTTGAACTTATCAGGAGTCAGCAGGTTTTTCATAGTTAAATATTCATAGAATTTACAGTGCAGAAGGAGGCCATTCGGCCCATCAAGTCTACACCGGCCCCTGAACGAGCACCCTACCTAACCTGCACCTCCACCCTATTCCCGTAACCCAGCAACCCCACCTAACTTTTGGACACTACAGGGCAATTTAGCATGACCAATCCACCTAACCCGCACACCTTTGGGCTGGGAGGAAACCAGAGTACCCGGAAGAAACCCATGCAGAAATGGGGAGAAAATGCAGACTCCGCACAAAGTGACCCAAGCCAGGAATCGAAGCCAGGAGCCTGGTGCTGTGGAGCAGCAGTGCTAACCACTGTGCTACCGTGCCGCGCCGCCCTATACAGGTTTCCTGTTGCTTGATTTTTTTTTTTGTTCACCCTTTCTGTTGCACAAAAGCCTTCACCTTAAGTAAAGATGCATATAGATGCCTGTTTGGGTATGGTAGTTTCAAATTTGAGGGGACCTCTGACCTATGTTATTTGTTAGCTAATTATTTTGTGATTAAAATATTCTACAGTAGTTTTGGAATTTATAAGTATTATATCATTCATCATTAATCCTTTGAATTCTATGTTCTCAAACTTTGCATTTTAATTAGATTCCTTTCAATGTAGATAACATTCCCTAAATATGAACACCTGTGGAGCTTGCAGATCTTTTAGATCAAATGCAGTTTTCTGAAACCTTTGATTTACATTAAATTAGGGCTGTGTGTGTTTAGCAGTGACCGAAACTCATTTTACAGTATGTATATTCGTGTATATATACTGTATTAAGTTCTGCACATATACTTTTTTGTCAAATAGCATCTCGTATGAGAAGCAATTATTTGATATTGCATGAGAAAACTATAACTTCAAATTGTTAGAGCTTATTGGGTTTGATATCCAATGATTTTAAGTTTCAATTATTACATTTTCAAGTTCTACTACAGTCCTAAGAAACATCAATGCCCGTCTCTATCTAGTTTGTGTTTCTATAATATGTTGCCTGTTCCCTGAAAATAATGTAACATTCACTCCTCCTGTTGCAACATGCAATGCAAATGGCCTGGCTAATTCTATATAAAATTAGTGTTACATTGATGCAAAGTAGTACTTTCAAAGCATCAACTTGAATTTTAGGGGCTGATGACTGGTTTTAGTTTTATCCCCACTTTCTTTTAGTCAGAATCTTTTATTCATAATCTTTTATTATTGTCACAAGTAGGCTTACGTTAACACTGCAATGAAGTTACTGTGAAAATCCCCTAATCGCCACACTCCGGCGCCTGTTTGGCAATGCCCAATTCGCCGAACGGCACGCCTTTTGGCACTTGTGGGAGGAAACCAGAGCACCCGGAGGAAACCCACGCAGACACAGGGAGAACGTGCAGACTCCGCACAGACAATGACCCAAGCCGGGAATTGAACCTGGAACTTTGGTGCTGTGAAGCAACAGTGCTAACCATTGTGCTACCGTGCCGCCCATATGTATTCTTGTATGTTATCTGAGGCCCATAACATAAAAACAAAACTAGGAGCAGGAGTAGAGCAACCAGCCCCTTGTGACTGCTCCACTATTCAATATGATCATAGCTAATTTTCTACCTCAACACCACTTCCCTGCCCACCCACCCATATCTCTTGATTCCCTGAGCGATCACTTCAAGATATTTGTTCTCGGCACAAAGTCAGATCAGGTTCACCAGAGCAATACCTCTTGGAATGAATGTTTGCTCTTTATAACATCACGCAAAAGCATCACAATTGAGATTCTGTTTTAATTCCTCCCCCTGTGAGAGCTTACAACCTTCTCTATAAAGGGAGTGAATCTTGGAAGAAGAGTCATTGCTGGTGTTCCTCCTAGCAACCACTGATCGAAACAGTAGTAGCAGCCTGAGAGCAGGTCACCCTCCAGGGTAGGAGCAAATATTAACAGGAGAAGAAAACAGGATAAGCTTAGAGGATAATAGGCACCGAATAAGAATTTCCAGTTTGAAACATGCCTATCATTAAATTTGCAAGGCATTATGATCAGTGCACAAAAAAGATTAAATTATTTCTTTGTTAGTTTAAAATTGATTCAATGTCCGTATTATTAATGTGTATTGCTAAGGGTAATTTCTGTTGGGTTTAAAAGCCTCGCTCGCTCGCTCACTCTCTCTCTCTCACACACACTCACTCACTCACTCACTCACTCACACACACACACATACGTTTCAAGCAAGTTTAAGTGCCAATGTGTTTAAAATGTAACAGTTGGTTGCTAAGATTCAAAATTTCGAATAGGTAATCTCTATAGTCATAAGAATTAAAAATATTGTTATGGGCCAGGGTTTAGAGAACCCCAAAGTGTATCATGGAGTTTATCTGACCCACAACTTTTAATAGATTGTGGTATGGGGAGCACACGGCCCACTCTACAGGTGAGGTGCAGCAGAAATGGAAAAGTATTTTTTAAAGCGAAACAATGTTTATTCTATGAACTCCAGTTAACCTTTTTAAAACATACAGCGAACATCTTCGCAACCATTAATTCAAATACAACCTCCAAAGAATACAACACTAAGTAGTCCTTAAGCTGGCCTTTTAAAATCCATAAGACTTTTAAAAAAAACTTTAAACAGAAGCACATCAAGTTAAAGTCACTACTGAGAGCAGTCATTAGTTTTAAGTCACCAAAGGATCAATTTACAGTCTTTAGATTACAGGGAAAGAGACCAATATCCCTTTGGCTGTGACTGCAGCTATCCAGCTCTGAAAAACTCAACTAAAAGCACACCCTGCAGCAAACGGTCTAAAACGAAAGTAAAAAGCTGACGGACAGTCCAGCTCCACCCACACTCTGACATCACTGATAAACACCCAGTTCTTTAAGGTACTCTCACATGGCAGTATGTGTTACTCAATTGCTGACATCAAACTTGATAATCCAAACTTCTAATCTTCATAATGCTGTGATTATACTTCACTAAATTAAGTTAATGACATTTTCGGTGTCATTAATAATAAACATGTTTTGTTCATCTGGCCAAACTATCAGCTGCTGTAAATTAGAGATTGGATAAGTATTAGTGTTAATCTTGGTTTTGGATAATAGTTTAATCAAAAAAAAACAAATGGCAATGTTTTAGTTACACAACTTTTTTTCTTTGTATATTGTTTTCAGTCATGTGTGTAAATGTTTTTATGACCTCTTGTAAATACAAGCTCTCTAGTGTTTTGTAATATTAGTATGCAGTGATTCCCCTGTGGGTTAGATCTGCAACAGATTCTGCATAGTTATCAGGACAGAAAATCGAATGAGGTACAGCTGTTTATTTGTGTAGCAGTAATAGCTGAATACATTTGTGCATTAAACATGCATTTAAAGGTTGAAGACTGCAGTCATCACCCCATTACATGAAAGCACTAAAAGCTGCAGGGCACCATTCTACTTGTGTACCGTTTAATCCTACGATTATTCCTCTTTCTTAGCTACACCTAATTTAAAGAACCAGATGGGTCAGAAAAAATAAATATTATTTTCATTTAGGAAATTAAAATAATCTCAAAATTACATTTTGAAAATAGTATGTCCACCACCCAGTAAAGTGTAAAGTGTTTGCGGGCAGCTCTGTCCATAATTGCCAGGTGAGCCAAGTATTTTAGTACTGTATCGAGGGAGGTGGTGCCACAATGGTATTTTCACTAGAGTAGTAATCCAGAGACTGAGGGGAAGGCACTGGGGAACTGGATTCGAATCCCACCACGGCAGATGGTGAAATTCAAATTCAATAAAAATCTAGAATTAAAAGTCTAATAATAATAATTGCTTATTGTTACAAGTAGGCTTCAATGAAGTTACTGTGAAAAGTCCCTAGTCGCCACAGTCCCCCGCCTGTTCGGGGAAGCTGGTACGAGAATTGAACCCGCGCTGCTGGTCTTGTTCTGCATTACAAGCCAGTTGTTTAGCCCACTTTCGTATCCATAGTTTCACAAGAATAATGTTTCTATGTCCTGATATGACTGTGAATCAGCTTACGTGATCATTGGCTTGTGAAGTTACATGGAATCAATACGATTAAAGTACTGTTCAATCTTACTGTACATTTTATTAGTATTTTTCCAGAGACAGCATGAACATTAACTTAAATACGTTCCAGACATTGCCATTTGTGCCATCTGAATTACAATGTTTCATAATTTAGTTAAATGTAGATTATTAAAATGATTTTGCTGCAATAATTAATAGAGACTAATATGTATCTGAATATAGAATACCCAAACCAGCGGTATATAAAGGGATCATCATAGGTTGCTCATCAAACATGATTGAGTTTTTTTTAACCATTACTTTTGGATCAGGAGGCAAGTGACTAAACAGTTTCCCAACTCCCAAGTTCACCCTCCTTTCACCAGCCCCTGCCTCTTTAATGTCTCCGTGCCAGCTCAAGAGCGCAGTTAAGTTTCTTGTCAATGACTGATGCTGGGGAATTAGGCAATGGAGATGTAATTGAATGTCAAGGCACGATGACTAGATGCTCTTTTGTCATTCCTAACTTTGATTTTGAATTGAGGACAACCAGTTTTGTACTGTAATGCTATTTATGCACTCATCCTCCTCAGGAAGGGCCATTTTCAATATGCTATCAAAGTTCCTGCCCATTCCCAGATGAATGTTACTCCAAACAGTTCCTCTTGCGGGGTGGGGGAGCTTTAAAAAAAAATTGAGAGAAATTAGTTAAGCATCCCCCAAAATCTACTGAAATTTGGATTTTAACAACTTCAAAATAGAGGGTTCCTAAAGCAGCAACTGGAAAAGCAATTTGCAATGACACGTCCTTTTGGACGCAACACCCATGAGAATGGTTGGAAATTTGCATTTTACTTTTTGGACGTGCATTCCCATGGGAATTCTCCTGCCCACCCTCCATATTTGCAGAATATCCTTTGAAATCCCTGAAAAGCAACAAAAGTGGCATTTACAGCTTTTGTACCATTTCCATACCATCAATGTGATGGTGGGCAAGCCTGAAACTCCCCATGGACATGCCCCTTACATTTGGCGCATTAACATTCTCTTTTTTTTTACAAACATTCTGTAATTAATTATGCATGACAAATGTTTGAATTATTTAATAATAAAGCCTGGACATGTAGTAATAGCCTTGAGGTTGAGCTGACGTACAGTAGTCCTCAATGATGAGAGTGGAGTGGCAATTGGCCCCAATCAGTTCTCTTGGTTGGGAGATAAGTAGTCAAGCTAATGGTCGTAAACACATGAAACCCAGAACACAATGTGCTGGGTGTAAAGTAGTGTATTAAATGGTCCTGCTCATGTTTTTGAGACACAGATAAGATTTATCTTGGGAACTTTGTTTTTTCACCCTCAATATGTTAATGACCGAAAGTGTTCGACGAAAATGACAAAGACACTTTTTAAAATGCCACCTGGATTTTCTACTATTTTGCTCACAGCAGTGTCCAGATTACTGACTGCCCTTTGATGCCTGTAGGCTCCAGGGTAATCCTGGAGGGTTGCTAACCCAAGATTGATTTATTTGTTTAAAAATTAGGCCAAATTTGATTGTCACCGGTATTCAAATACCAGAAATTTGCACTCATTTACATTAAGGAATTCAAGATGTGCTCCTTCAAGGGCTATGTGTACCGATTGTAATGACCACATTAGTACTAATTTCAAAAGGAAAAGTCAATCTTGACCAACCGTATTGAATTATTTGAAGCAGTAACAAAAGTGCAGATAATGGTAATGCTGTAGAGCCAATATAATTTAATTTGCAAAATTTGTTTGAGAAGGTACTGCAGAGCAATGTCACAAAGTCAGAACATGCAATCAGGGGACAAGTAGCAGAGTGGTCACTAAGCTGATTACAAAACAGAAAGGAGTCTCCGTGTTAACGGTCTGGAAAGAAGGTAGGGGCCAGGATTCTCCGACCCTGTACCAGGTTGGAGAATCCCTGGGGGGAGGTGCGAATCCCGCCCCGACGCCGGCTTCCCTACATTCCGGCACCGTTTTTTGGGCATCGGCGGGATTCCCGCTGCGCCGATCGGGGCCATTAACAGCCCCCCCCCCCCCCCCCGGCCGCCGATTCTCCGGGTCCCGATGGGCCGAGTGGCCGACGAGTTTGGCCCAGTCACACTGTCATGGATTACTCGCCTCACACATAGCGGGACCTGGAAAGTAAGCGTGCGGGGGCCATCCTAGGGGGGTGAGGGGTGATCCGACTCGGGGGGAGGCTTCCACGGTGGCCTGGCCCGCGATCGGGGCCTATTGATTGGCGGGCGGGCTGATTCCGTGGGAGCCTACTTTACTCCGTGTCGGGCCCCTGTAGGGCTCCACCATATTGCATGGAGGCCGGCGCGGAGAAGGGACCCCCCCCCCCCCCCCCGCGCGGAAAGACGCTGGCCGTTCGGCGCAGACGCGGAGAGACGCCGGCCGTTCGGCGTCAACCTAGCCCCCCAGAAAGGGGAGAATTCCTCACTTTCGGGAGCCTTTGACGCCGGAGTGGTTGTCGCCGGTTTTCACACCGGCGTGGGGACAGAGCACCATTATTGGAGAATCCCACCCAGCAAGTTGTATTCCACAATCATCAGTGCTGGGACCATTGTTGGTCAATATTTACTTTAACAATTTGGGCTTGGGTATTGGAAGTACATTTCAAAATATGTAGTTTACACAAAGTTGGCAGGAGGGTAGGGTTGCTGTTAATGCAGAACAGGACTGACAAAATACAGGAAGACCTTGATAACCTTTCCGAATGGGCATGTAAATGGCAAATGAACTTCAATATAGTTGAGTATGAGGTGACACACGTTGGTAGTAAGAATAAAGAAGCTACATGGTCCTTAGAAAATAAGTGTCTAAGTGGGGCAGAGTTTGCTTTTACACTAGAAAAGGTAATAGTGAGCTGCCTTCTTGAAGGGCTGCAGCCCATGTTTCATAGAGTTTCATAGAATTTACAGTGCAGAAGGAGGCCATTCGGCCCATCGAGTCTGCACCGGCTCCTGGAAAGAGCACCCTACCCAAGGTCAACACCCCTACCCTATCCCCATAACCCAGTAACCCCACCCAACACTAAGGGCAATTTTGGACACTAAGGGCAATTTACCATGGCCAATCCACCTAACCTGCACATCTTTGGACTGTGGGAGGAAACCGGAGCACCTGGAGGAAACCCACGCACACACTGGGAGGATGTGCAGACTCCGCACAGACAGTGACCCAAGCCGGAATCGAACCTGGGACCCTGGAGCTGTGAAGCCATTGTGCTATCCACAATGCTATCGTGCTGCCCCTGTGTATATGATGTAGGTATACCCACAGTGCTGGTAGGGAGGGGGGGCTAGTGACAGCGAAGGTATAATCATATAGTTTGAATTTAGGATGGTGTGCCAGTTGGAGGTGATGATATTCCTATGCACCTTTTAAACTTGTCCTTCCAGCTAGTAGATGTCGTGGGGTTGGAAAGTACTGTCAAAGGAACCTTAGTGAGTAGTTGCAGTGCAATCTGTTCATGGTACACACTACTGTCAGTAGTGGAGGGAGTAAATGTTTACAGTGGTGGATGGGGTGGCAACTTGTACTGCTTTATCCTGGATGGTGTCAAACTTCTTGAGCATATATGAGCCATATTGCAATCTTGACTGATACTCTTACATTTACACTTGCTAGAAGCAATATACATTCATGTGGAAGGACCCATTCACAGCAACAAAAGGAATATGTTCAAGTTTTGCAGGGCTTTTTTTAATTACCCAGAGCATTGGTGAGCCTGTAGTTCCCTGATGCTTCGTCGACTTGCCAGCAAATCACCCCCTTTTTCTCCCATGGTATAAATTATTGTGGTTAGAATTTTGGCATTCTTCTGTTTGTCCTGATGAGGGCAGGTTGAAAATCTTCGGCAACAGGTCTCTCTTTTCAGTCATGTAGTATTTATATAATATATACCAAAGTGCTTCTCCTGAGGTGTAAAAGTAAGATATTGGGTGGGCTGCCCAAATGCTGGGTCACACATTCTTCGCGATTCTGATAGTGACAGGAGTTTATTTAGTCTACCTGGCAAGGCCCACGGGTACTGGCTGTAGTCTTCTTGATGTTTCACTGCAGCAAGTTCTTTTCAATGTTCTGAAAGGGATGGAAATCTGGTTGGAGGGAATTAAACAGGGAGATGAAAATGAGATGGACCTAGATCTCCGACAAATACTATGGACATCTGCTGTAGGCTTTAAAATTCCAAATCTGGAATAATTTTGGATCTTTTTCACGCCAGGAATGTTAGCAATATGTGGTCACCTGATTAAGTGCAACATTCTGGACCCATATTAGAGTACAATCTCCTCCCGTCAGATACATATCTTACCTGCATGTTTAATTTGTGCTTCCTAATTCCCACAGTTTAAATTTGTCGACATAATCAGCTAAAATATCCTTTCATGCTGATAGATTTTACAGATTTTGTGCAAACAGCTCACCAACACATCTGAGCAATGGGCAATAAATGCTGGCCTTGCCAGTAATGCCCCCATCCAGTGAATTACTTTTTACACAGTCATATTGATAGTGACCTCCTTGGGCCTATCTCGTGTGTGGGTTTGTGCGCATATAATAGGAGCTGATCTCTAGCAATTGTTTATCTTCATTTTCCTGGCCTCTTTTTAGAAGGATGAGGGGAGGATTTTATTGAAACTTACAGGATACTGCGAGGCCTAGATAGAGTGAACATGGAGAGCATGTTTCCGCTTGTAGGATACACTAGAACCAGAGGACACCGTCTCAGACTAAAGGGACAATCCTTTAAAACCAAGATGAGGAAGAATTTCTTCAGCCAGAGGATGGTGAATCTGTGGAACTCTTTGCCGCAGAAGGCTGTGAAGTCCAAATCACTGAGTGTCTTTAAGACAGAGATAGATAGGTTCTTGATTAATAACGGGATCAGGGGTTATGGGGAAAAGGCAGGAGAATGGGGATGAAAAACATATCAGCCATGATTGAATGGCAGAGCAGACTCAATGGGCTGAGTGGCCCTGATTTTGCTCCTCTGTCTTATGGTCTTATGCTGTACCTTCACAAGATCACTTGCAGATTTTGAATCAAGCCCCACATGTAAGCTGACAGTATCGACATCTACCTCTCCTGCCTCTCCATCAGTTCTCTAGACCTTATGTAATCAAGCTGATTGTCTAACATTCAGTCATTAATGAAATGCAGTTTCTGAAAGTCATTTGTCTTTGATGCATGCCACACACCAAACCCTTACCCATTGAATCCATGCTCATCCATGCCACCATCTCGGGTTGAACCAATCTCAGCAATCAAATTGACTACAAGCTCGATTTCTAATTCCATATCCCTTCCATCGTAAAGACTGCCTACTTCCATCTCCATAAAACCCTTGCCTGTATCCTTACCTTGCGACTACAGCTTTCATCGCTGGATTTGTCACCTTCAGAATCAACTTTAACAATAACAATGTACCCTGGCTGGCCTTCCACTCTCCTTAAACTTCAACTTCTCCAAACCACTGCTGATTCTCTGGCAAGAAGTCATGTTCCTATCACCAGCAGTGCAAACCCACTATCTCATAAATTTGGAGAAAAACCCTTAAAATAACGAAGTTTGGTATAAAAATCTGAAATTGCAAATAATTTGCAAGCATGAGCTGCAAATTTATATTGGTTTAGAAGTGTATTGAGTGGGTTATTTAACCTTTAACTAAACCTATTACTGTCCCATTTGGGCGTAACGAGTTGTAACTTCAGGGACCAAGTCCTATGTTCAAGGCTGTTTGAAGAATGCCAGGCCTGAGATTGAGTCAGGCCATTTTTCAGCTACCAGGGTGGCTACCTAGGACTGGCATTTGTCCCATTGCATTGACTAATGAGGGACCTAATGCCTGACTTAAGACCACTCACGGAAACTGAGATGCTGAGATATCAGGACTGCTCCTACCGTTGGCTGTAGATCACTTTGAGATATCCTGAGTTTGTAAAAGATCAAATGTAAATGCAAGTCTTTCTGTTGAGCAATCAATTAGATCTTGCCAATGTCAGTGTGCCAAACCTCGGTTACCATGAAAGCAGATATGGAAGCTAGCTACTGTTGGATGATATCCTATTGTTGCTCCTGGTGCTGCCAACAACTGCATTTGCACTGCCTCATGGTGCCGCATGATGACCTCATAGGGAAGGACTAGCAATCCAACTCCAATCATTGGCCCATACGGTCAGAGGAAAGAGCAAAAACCTGCCTGCTAAATCCTTGGAGCCCATCGCACAAGATTCCGTGAGGCCCAATTTTATATTGAAATCACGACTCTCGTGATCAATTCGGAAGCATTGGCATGGATCTTTCATCCTTCTCCTCACTTCACTATTTCTTTTGGGTCCACAATTCTTAAAATTAAAAATTCTGCTTCTCTTGTTGAGTTCTCCATGACTTTATCCCTCTCTCTATCTTCTTAGTTTCTTCCAGCATTGCAAATCCTGAAAGAACCCTGTTGTTCTGAATTCAGCCTGTTCTTCACTGTGAGGGCTGTATCTTCTGTTGTCCAGGCACTATACGCTGGAATTTCCTTTCTGCCCCTGTGAGTCTCCATTGATCCCCAGTCCTTCCTTCAGGCCCACTCCTTTATTCAAGATTATCATCACTTCGGGTTGCATGATCAATTGTCTATCTCTAGGGAAGAGAGATGCCTATGGTCCTTTGTGACCTACAGCGAATTTGGGTAGCATGGTGGTTAGCAGAAATGCTTCACAGCTCCAGGGTCCCAGGTTCAATTCCCGGCTGGGTCACTGTCTGTGCGGAGTCTGCACGTCCTCCCCGTGTGTGCGTGGGTTTCCTCCGGGTGCTCTGGTTTCCTCCCACAGTCCAAAGATGTGCGGGTTAGGTGGATTGGCCATGCTAAATTGCCCTTAGTGTCAAAGTAAGGTTAATGGGGGGGGGGGTTACTGGTATAGGGTGGATACGTTAGGCTTGAGTAGGGTGATCATTGCTCGGCACAACATCGAGGGCCAAAGGGCCTGTTCTGTGCTGTACTGTTCTATGTTCTATGTACCATGTCTAGTGGAGCATTTATGACATTAATTACATTCACATTTTTTTGATGGACTTTTGCTATTTGGGTATACTCGTGCATTAATATTCTGGATGAAATATTTTACCCACTGATGGCTATTTCTTGTCTAAACCTTTGGGTTTTAAGAACAGTGCGATTGTTTCAAATGCTGTATCACTCGAGGCAGGTGTGTGCTCTGAAACTTCCTTCTGCTGCAGAAATAAACAGTCTCTGATAGAAAGTTAATTCCACATCTGGAAATGTTGGCTCAGAGCCTGAAAGTGACTTGTTCAGCAACTTGATTCTTGGCAAGACTGTTCATTAATCATTGTTTTTCTTTGTTCTCAAAGGCACTGTAATACATTCAAACCTTTTGGCTTTAAAAAAATGTTATGTTCTGAACAATGGGGCCTACACAACCAGAATATTCCAGGCAGTAGAATATGTGTTTGGATCCAGATAACAAATACTGAAAGTTGGGGTGGGTCATGTCATACACCTGGAAACTAATCTTTTCTGTTGCTCGGTGCACACAGATGAACTAGTGCGTGAGCGTAGATCCAGAAAAATCTCCTCTATCGCGCATGTAATCACTCTGCTGATGAGTTTAGGGAGCTTACACGACAAATTGAAGATTGAAGATTGTTATCTTTTCATTGATGCGATAAAGCCCTTTATTCTACAGCATAAATTAACAAGACTGGTTATAGGTCCAGTGAAGCATATTTATCAAAATTAGGGATCATTTTCCTTTCTGCAGACAATATCTTTGCACCTAACATTCTGTTCACTATTCCTCTGCTGACTCCGGTTGAATGAGCGTGAACAAGTTTAGTGAGTGCATCCCTCCGCTCTTTTGCTGAGAACTAAGGGCACAATGAATAAACTGGGAAGTGGCCCTTTTAGAAACAAATGGTGAGTGTGCCATGTAATCGATTATGACAGATTAACGTCCAGTATCTTGGAGGTGCTGCAGAGTCAAGCAAGCAGCAACTTTGGTGTCTTAAGAGGAGAAGAAGACTGAAGCCACATTCTGTTGACCATCCTTAACCGAGTTGAGGGTTACACTCTCACACAACTTGTTCATATTAATTAACCTTTCCAAAATATGAACTTGCTTATTGTTGGGGAGCAGAACTCCCAAGTTCCTTTTAATAGCAGTTTACTACGACTTGCTGCTAAAGGACTATTCCGCATCGTAAGTCGAGGATATTGAACCAATGACATAGAGTTATGGCTCTTTTCTCATCTGTAGAAAAGAGCCATAACTCATAAAATCTGTAAGCAAAGTGAATTGTGCTGATATGGTAAAAGAGAAAACACCTGCAATCTATGACGCACTGATGAGGTATTGAGGAGACATGAGGATGATAAATATGGTACTCCAAGCAACAGGTACATTTTACTTGTGACTAAAATAGTGATTTCCCCCACCCAAGCAAGTTTCTGGTAGAGTGCACACTTAATGTACCCTGCCTGATGGAATTCAGGTTCAGGTCATTTTAATGACACCAGGCTCTGGATTTGCACAAATAGTGCTCCCAAAGAACACTGATCTTTATTTGAAGGAATTAAATTGTGTACTAATAATTCACACTGCAGGTGTAGCTGTTGTATAAATGTTACGTACAACATTTGGCAAAGAAGTACATGACATCTACTTTTGGCCTTCTGAACTGAACACAGCTCGATTCCACAATCAAACTGGTCCAAGTATTTAATCCTGGAAAATTTCAAGCTCCTATGCCACACTCTTCTCCTAGTGAAGTATAACGCACATTCATGGTGCCGTAGTAAGAAGTTGTACAGCAAGGGAAACAACTGACCACCTATGATTCATCTTCATCTGCCTGGGTGCATCTGCTGCAGCATCCCTACCTCTAAACTTGATTTCCCCAATGCACTTTCGGCTGATCCCTTAACCGTCTATACAATTTAGGTTATCCAAAACTCTGCCCTTATCCTTACTCATTCACCCAGCACTCCATTTTTGCTGATCTACATTGGTTCCCAGTTAAGCAGCGTCTTGATTTCAAAACTCTTATCCTTGTTTACAGGTCTCTCTGTAGCTTCACCCCTCCTAACGTGGGTATCGTCTCCAATCCCACAACCCTTCGAAATATCGCTCATATAAATCTGGCCCCATGAGCATCCCTGATTTTAATCGCCCCATCATCGGTGGCTGTGCTTCCAACCGCCCTAATTTCCGAAACTCCCTCACAGACTTAATTGCCTCCTTTACTCTTATTTCTTCTTAAGATGATCTTAAGACTTACCTCTCTAACCAAACTTTTGACCATCTGCTGCAATATCCCCTTATGTGGCTTGGTATCAAATTGTGTTGTATAGTGATCCTGTGAATGGCCTTGGGAGAAAATGAAAACAGACAATGGTGGAAATACTCAGCCTGCCATGCAGCATCTTTGGAGAAGCAGAGTTAACATTGAAGGTCAATGACTTTAAAGGTGACATGATGAATTCCACTGGAGTTTAGAAGAGTAAGAGGTGACTTGATTGAAAACTTTAAGATCCCGAGAGGTCTTGATAGGGCGGATGTGGAGAGAATGTTTCCTCTTGTGGAGGAAGTAGGGGTCACTGTTTGAAATTAAGAGGTTGGCCATCTGAGACACAGGTGAGAATTTACTTCTCTTGAGGGATGAGTGTTTGGAACTCTCTTCCCGAAAAGGCAGTGGAAGTAGAACCTTTGAATATTTTTAAGGTAGAGCGAGACTTGATTAACAAGGAAGTGAAAGGTTATCAAGGTTAGGCAGGATTGTGGAGTTGAGGTTACAAATGGATCAGCCATGGTTTTATTGAATGGCAGAGCAAGCTCAAGGTGCTAAGTGTCTGACTCCGGCTCCTAAGTTGTATGCTCGTATAATATATTGTTCTTATTTAAGCTGTAGAATTCACTTCCCCAGTTGTAGAGTCATAGATGTTTACAGCATGGAAACAGACCCATCGGCCCAGCTTGTCCATGCCGCCCAGTTTCTATCACTAAGCTAGTTCCACTTGCCCGCGTTTGCCCATATCTCTCAATACCCATCCTGCCCATGTAAGTATTTAACTGCTGTTTAAAGATCAAAATTGTACCCGCCTCTACCACTGCCTGTTCCAGATGCTCACCACCCTCTGTGTGAAGAAATTTCCCCTCTGGTCTCTTTTGTATCTCTCCCCTCTCATCTTAAACCTACTCCCTCTAGTTCTAGACTCCTCTACCTTTGGGAAAAGATGTTGACTATCTACCTTATCTATGCTCCTCATTATTTTATACACCTCTATAAGATCACCCCTAAGCCTCCTACTCTCCAGGGAAAATGTCCCAGCCTATCCAGCCTTTCTTTATAACTCAGACCATCAAGTCCTGGTAGCATCCTCATAAATCTCTTCTGCACTCTTTCTAGTTTAACAATATCCTTCCTATAATAGGGTGACCAGAACTGAATGCAGTATTCCATGTGTGGCCTATTGTCGATTATTCTGACAGTGCATTTCAGATTTGTAAGAGATGAATAGATGGATATTTTTGGGCAATTTGCTACATCAACAGTTCATTTAAAAGGTTTACATGTTTTTCTTTTTGATTATCAATCGGATGAAGGGTGTGTAACGGAGGGTAATCGAACATTTGAAACAGCCAGTGCCAGTATCAATATCAAGCATTCCCACTCAGCTATGGTCGAGCCTGATGCAAAGTGAAAGCTCCTTCCAATCACTTGCCTCAGCTTCAACCCCACTCCACCGTTGTGACATATTTTTCTGGTTCCTGCACCAGTCATTCCAAAGCCTGTACCTGAATTTGTACAATTGGTCTTGATAAATTTGTGCTCTCAGCCCACATAGGATCTGAATTGAAACAGGCCAAACACATTTCTCCCGGCCAGCTGACGGAGGAGACTTTCATCCTGTTGGTCACTTGATATCGTTTGGAATTGATATCAGTTTTTTTTTTCAAATTGCCTTTTTAAATAATATAATTTTCTTCCAGAAGTGTCTTACCAACTGAAATGATAAGCGTTGTTGCCCCTGAAGGATCTTGGGTAACTCACGATGTGTCGTCATGCATGAACATCTGTGATCCGCCCTCAGCCCACATGTTCCTGAAAGACTAGATTCCAGTAATACAGTGGAGAAGTATTTCTGTCAGCAGCACTGTTCCAGTTCTCTGCAAATGAATTTGTTCTGAGCATTCTTCTATTACCACAAACACTAGATATTATACTTCCCCCCCCCGCCCGCCCCCAAAGGTGCCCTTTAACTGCAGAATGGAGTTTCTGCTGCCGGGAAATGGAACTGCATTAATTTGATTTTGGGTACTGTGTACCTCAGTGTTTTGAGTCTTACTAACTGCCTAAAAACTGGATCATTTTGTAAGTCACGTACAATGGGAAGATTAAAATGACTAGGGGACACCTTTACAATATTTGTGCATTTAACCTCCCTGCGCTCGCTTGCAGTAGAACTTGCTGACTGCAGCTGTTGGCATGGTTTGTTTGCTGTAACCATAGTTGTGTATATTCACAACTGCGAGGCAGTTTGTGATCTTTGTAAAGTTACCAAGATCAACCCTGATCTTTGAAGGACTGAGTTATGAGGAATAGCTCAACTGACTGGGTTTATTTTTCACCTCAGCAAAGAATATTGATGAGACATTGTACAGGTCATTTAAAATAATGAAAGGACCAGATAGTGTTGAAGCACTTTTGCCAGTTCATGCCCCAGGATTGGAAGATTCCAGCGTTACCCATTTTGAACAGGTTCCGAATAGAGTTGTAATGGTTTTTATAATTGAAAAAACAAATTCCAATTCAGTGGAATTTTAGCGTGGCTACCTACACTGGGGTGAGACCCACACAGACCAGGGGCGAATGTGCAAACTCCACACGGACAGTGACCCAGGGCCAGAATCAAACCTGGGTCTTCAGCACAATGAGGCAGCAGTGCTAGCCACCGTGCCGCCCCATGGTTTTTATTATTAAAAGTGCTCTGCTATAACACTCCCAATGGCAGCATGCATACAACTTGGAACCATTTCCCTAAACTAGTTAAGAGCTGGCCAAATCCTAGAAAATATTTGTGAACTGAAGTCGAGCAGTGAATGAGATTCGTAACTTCCTCAGGACTGAGCCTCAGTTCCTCTATCAGAAATGTATGAATTTGAAGGCACATTGGCATCTACATAACGGCAGCTATTTAACGCTGATGCAAATTTTCTTTTAGTTTGCTTTTGTCAGTAATGTGTCTTAGTTCCTATGTCTACTTGCTGTTCTCCTTGAAGTAAAAGAGATTAAGGGAAGATTTGGTAGAAGTGTGGAAGATATGACCGGTTTAGGTAAGGTAGACAAAGAAAGGCTTTTCGTGTTAGCTGATGGCACCAGGACTATAGGAGGAGACAGATTTTGAGCAACAAATGCAGGGGGGACATGAAGAAGAACTTTTTATATGCAGCAAGTGTTAACCTGTAACTCGCTGCCTTTGAGGGTGGTGGAAGCAGAGACAATTAATGATTTCAAAAGGAAATCAGTTGGGGACTGAAGAAAATTCCAGGACCAAGGGGATAAAGTGGGGGAATGGAACTGACCGGATTGCTCCAGGGAGCGGACATAGATATGATGGGCCAAATGGGCTCCTTCTGTGTCATAATTCGGTCACTCTACTTTGGTCATCAATGACCACAAGTGGTCAGCTTGAGTTTGTTTGTTTAAAAACAGTGGACAAGATTAAAGGTGACACTCCAGAGTAAGGGGAAGCAATATGAAATAAATTGCTGTCAGGGGTTTTGTGAAGACCAATGGGCTGATGTAGAATGTTAAGCTGAATGTGCAGCAGAAAGACTTTAACAAAGCTCTGACTTTCCTCACGGTTGAAGTGTAACTGGGAGAATGGGTATCAAACTCACCACAAAAGTCCTAATAGATTACACTCCTCCTGGGAGCTGATGATTATCTGTGTTTGTTTGTCCCACCATCATAGGTGCCAGTCTTCATTCAATTTGATTTTCTACACGTCATGTCAAAAAATGGCCACTCACGCTGGATACAATGGCTATAACAACAATAGCATCTATAACTTAGTAAAATGTCCCAGGGCTTTTGGTGTCAAGCCTCAAATGGATATTAAGGCAATTAACCCAATTTTGGCCAAAGAGGCACATTTTAAAGGAGAAGAGAGAGATTGAGAAATTTAGGGAGGGAGTACAAGTGTTTGGGCCAACGCAATGGAAGGCACAACTCCAATGATGGAGCAATTAAAATCGGGGTGCACGAAAAGCTTGAATTGGAGGAGCTGAGAGAGTTCAGAGGGTGCTACAGCTGGAGATAGTACATGTTGGTTGGGGTGAAGCCATGGAGGGATTTAAAAACAAGGATTTTTTTAAAACTCGGGCATTGCTGGGCTGGAAACCAATTACGGTCATTAAGGATGGGGTGTGGAATAAATGGAACTTGGTGCCAGTTTGGGTACAGGTAGTAGAAATTTAGATGAGTTCACATTTATGAAGGGTGGTAGATTGGAGGATGACCAGGGAGGTACTAGAATAGTCAGGTTGAGAGGTAACAGGCATGGAGGAGGGTTTCAGCAGCAGGGAGATGAGAAGATGTGGAGTTAGGAGATGTTACGGAGGTTGAAGTAGGTGGTTTTGGAAATGGAGCGGAGATGTTATGGAGGTTGAAGTTGGTGGTCTTGAATATGGGTAGACATGTGGCAGTAAGCTCATTTTGGTGTCAAATAGGGCACCAAGGCTGGAAATGGCCTGGTTCTGTCTTAGACAGTTGCCAGGGAGAGCAATGGACCCTTTGGCTAGGGAGCAGATTTGGGGCGGGGTTAAAAGCAATTCCTTTGGTCTTCTCAATATTTAGTTGGAGTATATTCTACTCATAGTCTGGATGTTGGGCAAGGTGTGGCAAATTATATACAGTGCAGGAGTTGAGAGGTGCTGGTGGGGTGAAACTGGACGTCATCAGGACACATATTGAACCTGATGTGCTTTTGGTTGATGTAGCCAAGGGACTGCAGGTAGATGAGAAATTGGAGAGGGCGATGTATAAATCCCTGGCGGTCTCTAGAGGTCATAGGACAGGAGTGAGAAGCAAAGCCACTGTAGGCGATATGTTAGCTACAATTGGCTACAGAGTGCAGATCTACCAAGTTGGGCAATGGTGGAGAGGTATTGGCGGAGGATCATGTGGTTAGCCATTTCAACTGGTGCGGAATAGTCAAGCAGACGAAGAAATGATAGCTTACCATGGTCACAGACATGGTCACATAGGATGTGTACTATGACAGAGCAGAAAGAAATTCAAACATGGTGTTGTGGAAAGATAGGCACAGTGTTTGGAAGCAGCAGAATATTCAAGGACTTTAGAGAGGATAAGAATTTGGACAGGAGTAATTGAAAATACAGAGTGGTAAAGGATGTTTTTTTTTTTACAAGGAGGGGGCGATGGCAGCAAACTTGAAGGAACCCAATTACATCCGGCTATGATGCTGAAGGTGTGCTCCAGAATTAGCCGTGCCTCTAGCTAAGATGTTCCATTTCAGTTACCACACTGACATCCACCCAACTAAGTGCAAAATTACAGAGATCCCGTCAAACACTCCCTGTAAGCTGCAGGGGCACAACAACGCTGAAGATACTTGGCTGGCTGCTCACAAGTTGTCCTTTTTAAAATGCATGCACATCTACACTGACAAATTTAGCCCTCAACTGAATGGGCCAAGCACAATAAGAAAAATTAAAGGAGCCATAAATCCCATCTATAAAAAGCAGGACAAATATAATTCAACCAATTATCGTCCCATCAGCCTACACACCATCATCAACAAATGATGAAAGGTGTAATTCACAGTTGCATTTAGTCGCCAATAACATTTTGCTCACCAATGTTCATTTTTAGTTCCACCATAGCCATTCGGCTGCACACCTTATTACAATTTGCCCAAACATGGGCAAGAGAGTTGTATTGTTGAAATGAGCGATGGCCCTGGACATCAATGCAGCATTTGGTCAGGTGTGGCATCAAGGATCCATAATTAAACTGAAGTAAATAGGAAGCTGGGGAAAATTCTCCATTTACTAGAGTCATGTATAGCAAAAAGGAAGCTGGTTGTGGTTGTTGCAACCCAGTTATCTCAGTCCCAGGCCACCACTGCAGGAATTCCTCGGCCCACCTATCTTCAGCCGTTTCATCAATGACTTCTTCCCCCATTGTAAGGTGAGGAGTGGAGATATTCAGTGATTGACCAGTGCTTAGTTCCATTCAAATACGTCAGACAATTAAATTGTCTGTGTGCATTCCGGCTTGGGTTGCTAAGTGACATGTCACATACACACCATGCAAGTGCCAGGGAATGACCATCTCAAATAAGAGAGTCTGACGACATCTCCTTAATGTTCAACAGCAATACAACCACTAAAATCCCCACTATTCATATCCTGCTGTTAGCATTTACCAGAAATTTAACCAGTCATTAAAATATTTGGGCCATAAAAGTAGGTCAGAGGCTTGGAATTCTGCAGGCCAACGTCAGGAGTGTGATAGAGTACTTTCCTACATGCGGTGTCATCCCAATAACACTCAAGAACCCTCCCTAATAGCACTGTAGGTGTACCTTGACCACACAGGCTCCAGCGGTTCAAGAAGTCAACTCGCCACCAACGTCTCGAGGGTAATTAGGTTTGGTCTTATCAGTCATCCCCACACCCCATAAATTAATTTTTTTAAAAGATGGAAGAAAACTGGTCAATCCAGTGCAGAAGGAGGCAGCACATTAAAGTTAACGCTATATTTAGCAATGGGGCTACGGTGCTTGAGGACCCGGGTTTGAATCCCGGCCCTGGGTCACTGTCCGTGTGGAGTTTGCACATTCTCTCTGTGTCTGTGTGAATTTCACCCTCCCAACCCAAAAGACGTGCAGGTTTGGTGGATTGACCATGCTAAAATGCCCCTGAATTGGAACAAAAAATTAATTGGGTACTCTAAATTTATATTTTAAAAAGTTTGTGCTATCTAGTCAGCTTA
This sequence comes from Scyliorhinus canicula, assembly GCF_902713615.1. Lineage (NCBI taxonomy): Eukaryota > Metazoa > Chordata > Chondrichthyes > Carcharhiniformes > Scyliorhinidae > Scyliorhinus > Scyliorhinus canicula. Next base: position 52,944,087 of record NC_052147.1, read on the forward strand.
TTCAGTAGCAGGTGTTGGTCTGTACACCTGGGAACAGTGAAATAGATAAATAGAGGGCAAAGTACTAGCCAGGGTAAAAGGCCTAACAAGGGACAAAGAAAGGGTGGAAACACATAACAGGTGACTCAGCATTTGTGGAGAGAACATACAATCAAGCTTTTGGACCCAAACACATCAGAAGACCTGCTGAATGTTTCCAGCTTTTTTCTATTTTTGTTCCATTTTCCAACGTTAACAATAGTCTGCTTTTCAATAGCCAATAAACTAGATTTGCTGTGTGTATCAGAGTGCTCAACTCTGCTCTGCCATTTCTGTTGTGTTTGTGGTTTAATTTTTTAATGCTTTTTTCTGTTTCTAAACTCTGTGATCCTTCCAATACATAAACACCTGACAGTTTGAAATTAAGCTATAAATGTTAGAATACAAACACTTAAATGAAATTCCTTGGAAATTATTTTGACTGCTACTTTAGCAGAGGTGTTAACGTTTATTTCCAGGGTGCCAATGTTCTTTTTCTGAAATGAAAATAGTCTTATTTTCAAATTCAACCTTCTCTTGTCTTACTCATAACTCTGTTCTCTGACACGATGAATCATACTCATGAGTCAGTCATGCCTCTTTTTGAATATGTGAATTTCTTCTCGATGTATTGACAATCAGAACAACCGATTGTCTTCTCACCTGCACACGTTGTAGCTGGAGCATGACGTCTGCCTTGCTCCGCACTGTTTTAGCTAAATAGCTAAAACATTTTCCTTATTAGTTGCCCTAATTTTTCAAATTCATTTTTCATAGAATAAGCGTATTTATTTTCCATGCACTTACCACGTTAAGTTTCATCTGTCCATGATCTGCATGATTTATGCACTTTATAGCTTCTTTGGCTGCTCCCTTAGATTCAGTAGTTCTCCCACCCCAAATTTCATATCTGCTGTTAATTTGACCAATTTGAACTAATCTCCTGAATCGATAATCATTCATGGAAAGTAGAAAGAGTGGAGCTGTCCGCATTGCCCCTGTCAGCACTTCCCCCTGCCCTGATATCACAGTGGGTTGGCTATTGTTCGACAAGCTGCCTGAAACAGCCGTTAATTCCTTTGTGTATGTTTTAAGGAGCCTAACACCTGCATAAGAACCCTTCAGCAAAATTTAGTGGTTTGGAATGGAGCAGCAAATGGCCGTGCTCTGTTAACATTTTGGAGGCCTGGATGTGGGCTAACAATTACAGCTACCACCAAAATGTACATTTGTTTCCCCCAAGTTTGATGATGGACCAGGAGACTCTACACAGCCTCTGACGATTATTACCAGTGTGTGACTGGCTATATTTCCAGTCTCTCTCTCTCTCTCTCTCTCTCTCTCTCCCCCCCCCATCCCCCTTACTGGTCATGTTCTTTGATCCACGGAGGAAATTTTAGTGATTTTTCAACTCATTTTTATGGCTTGTGGGCTTCAGTGGCTGGGCCTGCACTTGTTGACCATCCCTAGTTGCCCTTGAGAAGGTGGTTGTGAACCAAGTGGTGTAGAGACACCCACTGTGCTGTTAGGAGGGAGTTCCAGAATTTTGACCCAGTGACAGTGAAGGGACGGCAATATATTTCCAAGCCAGGGTTATGAGTGACTTGGAGGGGGATCTCCAGGTGGTGGGGTTCCCATGTATCTGCTGCCCTTGTCCTTCTAGATCAGTGTTTTTCAAACTTGTTTGCCCGGGATCCATTTTTACTAACCGGCCATTCTTCAGGACCCATGCCAGCTGACCTTTGCGACCCACGCTGGCCGACCTTCCCGACCCACCATTTTCACTTACCTTTAGTGTGACAGATGAGCCTGCTTTGTCCTCATGATGCCACTTTCTTTGTTATTCAATGTTACATTTGTTTTTTTTCCAATTAAGGAGCAATTTAATGTTTCCAATCCACATACCCTACACATCTTCTTGGGTTGTGGGGGTGAGACCCACGCAGACAAGGAGAGAATGTACAAACTCCACATGGGCAGTGACCCAGGGCCGGGATAGAACCCGGGTACTCGGCGTCGTGAAGCAGCAGTGTTAACCACTGTGTCACCGTGCTGTCCCAATGTTACATTTTTGATAATGACTTCCGCTGATGATTTAAGATCTCACTGCATCCGTTGAAAAAAATAGAGGTTTGCCCCTGAATGTGCCAAATGTCTTTTGAAGTTTTGAGGGTTATAAACTTTCATTTGTAGATGACAGTGCTGCTACTGTGCATCGGTGGTGGAGGGAGAGAATGTTTGTGGATGTGGTGCCAATCAAGAGGGCTGCTTTGTTATGGAAGATATTAAGCTTCTTGATTGTCAGAGCTGCACTAATCCAGGCAAGTGACTTGTGCCTTGTAGATGGTGGACAGGCTTTGGGGAGTCAGGAGGTGAGTTACTCAGCACAGAATTCCGAGCCTCTGATCAGCTCTTTTAGCCACAGTATTTATATGACTAGTCCAATTCAGTTTCCGGTCAATGTTAACTCGCAGGATATTGATAGTGGGGGATCCGGTGATTATTTGATTCTCTCTTATTGAAGATAGTCATTTCCTGGCACTTGTGTACAAATGTTACTTGCCATTTGTTAGCCCAAGCCTGGGTATTATCCAGATCATGCTGCATTTGCACGTTAACCGCTACATTTCTGAGGAGTCACTAAGCATACAAAGTGGCAAAGATTAGTGGGAGACTAGAGGACTGGGAAATCTTTAGGGGGCAACAGAAAGCTACTGAAAAAAGCTATAAAGAAGAGTAAGATAGATTATGAGAGTAAACTTGCTCAGAATATAAAAACAGACAGTAAAAGTTTCTACAAATATATAAAACAAAAAAGAGTGGCTAAGGTAAATATTGGTCCTTTAGAGGATGAGAAGGGAGATTTAATAATGGGAGATGAGGAAATGGCTGAGGAACTGAACAGGTTTTTTGGATCGGTCTTCACAGTGGAAGACACAAATAACATGCCAGTGACTGATAGAAATGAGGCTATGACAGGTGAGGACCTTGAGATGATTGTTATCACTAAGGAAGTAGTGATGGGCAAGCTAATGGGGCTAAAGGTAGACAAGTCTCCTGTCCCTGAATGAATGCATCCCAGAGTGCTAAAAGAGATGGCTAGGGAAATTGCAAATGCACTCGTGATAATTTACCAAAATTCACTAGACTCTGGGGTGGTCCCGGCGGATTGGAAATTAGCAAACATGACACCACTGTTTAAAAAAGGAGGTAGGCAGAAAGCGGCTAATTATAGGCCAGTTAGCTTAACTTCTGTAGTAGGGAAGATGCTGGAATATTTCATCAAGGAAGAAATAGCAAGGTATCTGGATGGAAATTGTCCCATTGGGCAGACGAAGCATGGGTTCATAAAGGGCAGATCGTGCCTAACTAATTTAGTGGAATTTTTTGAGGGCATTAACAGTGCGGTAGATAACGGGGAGCCAATGGATGTGATATATCTGGATTTCCAGAAAGCTTTTGACAAGGTGCCACACAAAAGATTGCTGCATAAGATAAAGATGCATGGCATTAAGGGTAAAGTAGTAGCATGGATAGAGGATTGGTTAATTAATAGAAGGCAAGGAGTGGGGATTAATGGGTGTTTCTCTGGTTGGTAATCAGTAGCTAGTGGTGTCCCTCAGAGATCAGTGTTGGGCCCACAATTGTTCACAATTTACATAGGTGATTTGGAGTTGGGGACCAAGGACAATGTGTCGAAGTTTGCAGACGACACTAAGATGAGTGGTAAAGCAAAAAGTGCAGAGGATACCGGAAGTCTGCAGAGGGATTTGGATAGGTCAAGTGAATGGGCTAGGATCTGGCAGATGGAATACAATGTTGATAAATGTGAGGTTATCCATTTTGGTATGAATTATAGCAAAAGGGATTATTATTTAAATGATAAAATATTAAAACATGCTGCTGTGCAGAGAGACCTGGGTGTGCTCATGCATGAGTCGCAAAAAGTTGGTTTACAGGTGCAACAGGTGATTAAGAAGGCAAATGGAATTTTGTCCTTCATTGCTGCAGAGATGGAGTTTAAGACTAGGGAGGTTATGCTGCAATTGTATAAAGTGTTAGTGAGGCCACACCTGCAGTATTATGTTCAGTTTTGGTCTCCTTACCTGAGAAAGGACGTACTGGCGCTCGAGGGTGTGCAGAGGAGATTCACTAGGTTAATCCCAGAGCTGAAGGGGTTGGATTACAAGGCGAGGTTGAGTAGACTGGGACTGTACTCGTCGGAATTTAGAAGGATGCGGGGGGGATCTTATAGAAACATTTAAAATTATGAAGGGAATAGATAGGCTAGATGCGGGCAGATTGTTTCCACTGGTGGGTGAAATCAGAACTAGGGGGCATCGCCTCAAAATAAGGGGAAGTAGATTTAGGACTGAGTTTAGGAGGAACTTCTTCACCCAAAGGGTTGTGAATCTATGGAATCCTTGCCAGTGAAGCAGTTGAGGCTCCTTCATTAATTTTTTTGAGATAAAGGTTGACAGTTTTTTGAAGAAGAAAGGGATTAAGGGTTATGGTGTTCGGGCTGGAAAGTGGAGCTGAGTCCAAAAAAGATCAGCCATGATCTCATTGAATGGCGGAGCAGGCTCGAGGGGCCAGATGGCCTACTCCTGCTCCTAGTTCTTATGAGTCACAAATAGTGCTGAACATTGTGCAATCATCAGCAAACATCCCCACATCCGACCTTACGTTGGAAGGAAGGTCATTGATGAAGCAGCTGAAGATGGTTGAGCCAGGATAATAATGATGGCTCCTTGGGATCTTTAGAATGCATTGTGAATACTATGTGAAGCATAAAATTGACTTGTTATATCTACTGATAGAAAATTAATACTTCTACAGCTTTTATCCTTTCAACAGCTTCCATTTAAAACTTGTCCATTGGATGTTTGAACATAATCGAACATGACTCGAACTAAAACTGATCCTACCTTTTTTTCCTGATGTGAGTTTGAATATTAATCCATGTATTAGCCTGTCCGCCACATTCTAAGTGGAAGTGATCTGGTTATCAGTGTGACATTTGATGAATGAAGTCATATGATAGTTAAATAGTGAACTTTAAGCATCACTCCAGGACAATATCGTGAGCCCATAAAATAAATGTGTGTGTCAGTGTGTAGATTTAATATTCATCACGTCATTAACAGGTGTGGTTTACATTGAATAATAAAGGAACGTGTGCCCGCCAATGAATTCTTTTGCCAGTGTTATGCAGATCCTGTTCAATTTTTAAAAAGATTTATTTCCTATTGTATGCTTGATACCGGGCAGACTTTGCTACAATAACAGGAAAACGCTGGTGTTGCTACAGTGCAATTGAACTACAGTCAGTGAATCTTCAAGCAAGGCACAGACTGGAAAGACTGACAACCGTAGATTGGAATTAAAGACAGGCCTTAGTAAACTGAACTCTAGGCTGATGTCTCATTTACGCGATGCCCGGTTGTTTGAACACAGGCTTTTGGCAAGTGCAGGAACAAGTCATCGTACAAAATAGTAGAGTGAGTTAATTGGTTATATTTAATTCCAAGTGCCAATCTATACAATCACATTGTGCCACAAAATGTTGACATGCTTCATTAACATAGTTCAAGCATTCTTTTCAGTCCTTATCAAGATGGTTACTATACAACACTGTATGGATCCCTTTCTGAGGTAAAGTTGTGCCTTGTTTTTTTTAACCAGTTGCTATGCAACAAGTTACTAACATTCCATAATTGTAATAGTCTTCTTTCAAGTGAATGATAGCATTATGATTAGTATGTATGATGATTTATGTTTTGGTAGTTTACTCAATGCGGCTGCATTTTGAATTGGATGCAATATTTACCTGTATATAAAATTTAAAAGAATTCCCCATAGCAGCCAGGCCACCACTGTGTGCTGTTGGGGGTATAAGTGCTCCACAAGGCTGCTTACAGCTGCAGCTGAAGCCAAAAAGGGTGGGGAGGGTCTCGAAGCCTTTCTGGAGCACTGCGCCCACCACCCCACCTGCACTCCGGGTCTGTTGCCAGGAGGCTGCCTCCAATCATAGGCCTTAAATTATTTAAGCGGCTACCCACCTGGCACACCAGCTGACACACAAAATTCCACAATCGCCTGTCTCTGTGCCCGCTCCTATTGGGACCTAAAAATTCAGTCCTCTGCCAAAACCATTGACTCCAAAACTATCTATCTATCATAAGACCATAACCTCATTGTGTTGGAGGCAAGGTACTGGCATGGAGAGAGGATTGGCTGACTGGCAGACAGCGGAGAGTGGGGGTGAAGGGGTCTTTTTCAGGATGGCAGTCGGTGACTAGCGGTGTTCTGCAGGGGTCAGTGTTGGAACCACAACTTTTCACGATATACATTAACGATCTGGAAGAAGGAGCTGAGGGCATTGTTGCGAAGTTTGCAGATGAGACAAAGATATGTACAGGGATAGGCAGTGTTGAAGAAGCGGGGAGGCTGCAGAAGGACTTGGACAGACTAGGAGAGTGGGCAATGAAGTGGCAAATTAAAGACAATGTGGAAAAGTGTGAGGTTATGCACGTTGGTAGGAGGAATAGAGGCATAGACTATTTTCTGAATGGGGAACAGCTTCGGAAATTTGAGGCACAAAGGTACTAAGAGACCTAGTTCAAGATTCTCTTAAGGTTAACATGCTGGTTCAGATGGCAGCTAGCAAGGCAAATGCAATGTTAGCATTCATGTCGAGAGGGCTAGCATACAAGAGCGGGGATGTACTGCTGAGGCTGTGTAAGGCTCTGGTCAGACCCCTTTGGAATATTGTGAGCAGTTTTGGACCATATCTAGAATTATAGAATTTACAGTGCAGAAATGGCCATTCAGCCCATCGAGTCTGCACCGGCTCTTGGAAAGAGCACCCTACCCAAGGTCAACAACTCCACCCTATCCCCATAACCCAGTAACCCCACCCAACACTAAGGGCAATTTTGGACACTAAGGGCAAGTTATCATGGCCAATCCACCTAACCTGCACATCTTTGGACTGTGGGAGGAAACCGGAGCACCCGGAGGAAACCCACGCACACACGGGGAGGATATGCAGACTCCGCACAGACAGTGACCCGAAGCCGGAATCGAACCTGGGACCCTGGAGCTGTGAAGCGATTGTGCTATCCACAATGCTACCATGCTGTCTTGGCCTTGGAGGGTGTCCAGAGGAAGTTCACAAGAACGATCCCAGGAATGAAGGGCTTGTCATATGAGGAGTGTTTGAGGACTCTGGATCTGTACTAAATGGAGTTTAGAAGGATAAGGGGGGATCTTAGTGAAACCTACAGACTACTGGATAGAGTGAATGTGGACCGGATGTTTCAACTAATAGGAGAAACTAGAATCCAAGGGCATATCCTCAGACTGAAGGGATGATCCTTTAACACAGAGAAGAGGAGGAATTTCTTCAGCCAGGGGGTGGTAAATCTGTGGAACTCATTGCTGCAGAAAGCTGTGGAGGCCAAGTCACTGGGTGTCTTTAAGACAGAGATAGATAGGTTCTTGATTAATAATGGGATTGGGTTACGGGGAGAAGGCAGGAGAATTGGGATGAGGAACATATTAGCCATGATCGAATGGAGGAGCAGACTCGATGGGCCGAATGCCTAATTCTGCTCCTATATCTTATCGTCTTATGTGGTGCACAACATTGGCATTGTGCCCAAATTGGAGTTGAGTTCTTCTACCCATCAGCAAAACCAAATTCTTGTATTCCTGAAATATCAATTATGCTACTGCTGAAATCCTTATTCAAGCTGAGAGAATCAACCACACACCTCTCAAATGTCATTCATTTTTATTTAAAATTGTACCAATGTAATGTAGGAGGTTCACAGGCCTCAGGGGTACTCTCAGGGGGTTGGTGAGGCTGGTGAGAACCAGGTAGCAGGGCCACAGACCTTGAGAGTACTGGTGTGGGGGCGGGAGTGCTAGTGAGGGGACCAGAAGGTCGAGGCTTCAGGGACAATGAGGTCCCAGTCTGGAATGAGCTTGGCGATCTCGAGACAGGGAATGGCAGTGTTTCGGGTATTACCTTTTATTTCTCTTCCTTGGTGCAGTGTTAAATTTCGCAGAGACTAACACTGGCTGCCTCCCTATGTCCCAGAAGCAGCTGTGAGGCCCCTTTCTTGCCTATGCACATAGACTAATGTTGATTTAAGATGTGAGCAAAGGATACTTCTCCCATGATGGCATCCGGCCTAACTCTCAGCTGATGTGCACATGTGCATCGGATGCCATTTTGGCCCCAAACAAGACCTATAGAACCCAACCAGGCGCAGCCAAACCCAATTTCATAGTCTACAATCTTTTAACAGGTGTCAGAGACACATTTGAGCCGATTGAACATGTTTCTTTCAGCTGTTAGCTCTGTGCTGGAAGTTGACACTCAGCCAGTCAGCACTTGCTCTTAATCCAGTCTCTGCCTTTCAATGATGCAAAGAGGAAACTTAAATAACTGACATCTTCTGTCAATTCAGATCCGAACCAGCAAAGCTTAAATGTGGAGGTCAGACAAACTGAAATGAGGGCAACTATGTGCTTCTACTTGAACATCACAATGTGTTATGTTCTAACACTAATACTTCAAATAACATCTGTGATTTTTACTGCCTTATGATTTTTACTACCTTATGATTTTTACTACCTTGTACAATCTGCTACTTTACAGATGTAAGTTTCAAAAGATTCTGAAATTACTGCATGATATTTGTTACATTGCGTTAATTTGGTCACCTAGCTATCTGCTGAACATGCTATTTGGATATGGTGATGGCCTCAAATTAAATCCAGTCTGAATGCAAAAATAGAATATTACAAGACATATCAAATGAACTTTCAGAATATGTACCATTAGCTAGCAATTCAAAATTGTTTGGGATTACTTATGCACTTCTGGCTTCAGTCATTAAATAAATATGATAAAACCTGTTTCACATAAATCAGGAATGACAAGAAAAGTTGCATATTTTTCTAAGAATTTGGAAGAAATCTATTCACACTGAGAATTCAATAATCTAGGTCTTGCAGTGGTTATCCAGTGCCTGGGGATCAGTTATGCCAGTTCAACCAATTTTCTGCTGTCACTTCTAGTGGATAGCAGAACTGTCCACTCTTAATCTGGTCACAATCTGTTGACATCATACATCCTAATGTTAACCATTAGGGTCTCATTTGTGCTCAGTTTCAATCAGGTTCATGTTAAAATGAGTAGCAGCATTGTTAGGTGGTGGTGACAAGGCACAAGTTGATTCTAAAAGCCCAGTAGTAATTTAAGAGTATAAAAGTTTATTTTTCAATTGACTCTGATGTATTTTCTGCTGCTAATAATTGCTTTATCAACTACTTTTGAGTCCTGTGCCTCCCATTTTCTCTACCTGATCCCATTCACCCCAACAAGGACACGGGGAGCTTATTTTCATCTTGCTACCAGCCCATTTATGGTATGGGAGGCAGAGGATAGAAATCACACAAAAAAAATCACTGACACCATTGGAGGTCCACATGTTCCAATATATGGGCAGCTTTTGATTCAGCCAGTCAGTGTCTCACTGGATACTTAAATGATGCTGTTAGTGATGAGATTTTGGTGCCAATAATAACTCGCGTATGAACAAACCATGGACAGTTAATGTCTGGAGGCAGCCATTGCAGCTCTAGTTAAAGAGACCATAGAACATACAGTGGAGAATGAGGCCATTTGGCCCCATCAAGTCTGCACCGACCCACTTAAGCCCTCACTTCACCCTATCCCCGTAACCCAATAACCCCTCCTAACCTTTTTTGGATACTACGGGCAATTTACCATGGCCAATCCACCTAACCTGCACGTCTTTGGACTGTGGGAGTAAACCAGAGCACCCGGAGGAAACCCACGCAGACACGGGGAGAATGTGCAGACTGCGCACAGACAGTGACCAGGCGGGGAATCGAACCTGGGACCCCGGCGCTGTGAAGCCGCAGTGCTATCCACTTGTTCTACTGTGCTGCAGTTGGAGCTGGAAGGTGTTCTGGCAATGTCTTTTTCATCATTCACATTGGGACTTTTAAGCCTTAAAGTGTGTTTTAAGATTAAATCCCGCCTACCTGTGCTCTTTAAATTTCCCTGCCATTTAATTCTGCTAACCATTGACTCCACCAATTAGTTTCAGGCTCCCCCTTTTAACCATTACTAGACCTGCATCAATCTATTTCCTGGATTGTTACACAAAAATAGACACCAAGCTAAAGAAAGAGGCAGTAAGAGCAATGACGAAAAGCTGTTGAAGGGGTATTAAGGAAGCTCTTAGAGGGGGGGAAGAGGTGGAGTAGTAGGGAATTGTGAAGCTTGGGGTCGAGAAAGAAAGGCACAGCCACCAATGGTGGGAGAATCCTTTAGAGGATCGAATTGAAGTAATACTGAGTTCTCAGGAAGAGGACTATTCACCAATATATGTAAGGGACCTAATGCCTGTTTTAGGTGGCTGTAGGGGATGTGTGAAATATTTCCTGGCCTACCACACAGTCTGACAAACTTGGGGCTGGGGACAGAGCCATGCAAAATTGGTAGTTTTGAAAAATAATTTTCCTCTTGTGAAAATGCAGACCATTGAGTTCAATTTCTAGCCAGTGTATTTTATTTAGTATAAAAGGTAATAATGAGATTTAAGTTGGGCTAATGTCCAGGAACTGATGGTTTCCACGCCAAGTGTTAAATAAGTGGAAAGGTTGCAGACGCATTTATCCTGTCAAAAGTTTATCTCGATTGAGGAATTATCTTTTGGTATAAATATTCTGTTATTTAAGACGAGGTTGGAGGGAGAAGCCAAATCACTAAAAATCTTTCATTTTAACATCAAATTTGGAAATGTTGCTAAAATGTATCAGGATCAGGGCATTTGGATAAGAGTGAACTGATTAGGAAGTCAGCAAGGATTGGTGAAGAGTAGGCTGTGTCTGACTATTCTAGTTGAAATTATTGAGGCAATTACTAGCATTGGAGTGTCTATGGATATTGTCTATCATTACGAACCCTGGATTTTATAACCCATTTTAAACTTAATCTTTAAACTTAAACTTAAGATAAAATGTAACGGCTTGGAGAGGGGTATGTGACCTATGAAATCAGTCGAGAGACAAGCCCATGTGATTTCATACTAAATCTACCCAGAGACACGCCCATGTGACCTGCTTGTTATGGAGTCAAACTCAGATCGAAACTTATTTAATAGATAGATTTTGTTCGGTAAGGGTGTTAAGGAATCCTTTTGGCAATATAACGTTATTCCAAAAAAAAAGGAAGGACAAAGCCGCAAGCTAAGGCCCAAAACCAAATTGTAAATAAATGCCTATAAACATGTGCCTCGGCCATATTGGGGAATGTAAAATATGTATGCCGGTTAAAGGGGGCGGCCACAGTTGTTATTATGAAGATGCTTACCTGTAAATATACATGTTAATTTTTGCGTGGTTTTTTTTTCTAATAATTTGTAATTTGTTGGATATAAAATATGAAAATTCAATAAAAAACATTTCCAAAAATTTTTTTTTTTTTTAAATGTATTTTTATTAGTGCTTGTAAAGTATGGAGGAGGCTGAGGGAGCTATCTTTGGCTAAGAAGCAGTTGTTCTATACAACATAAGGCAGAGAAGGGTAGCATCATTTGGGAAGGGGAGACAATTATTTCAAAGGGAAGCAACACGAGGTCAAAAGAAACTGGTGCCCAGGGAAGCTAGTGCTGATTATACCACACTCCTTGAGCTTCTCAACCATGTGAAAAATCAAGGTTTTTGGTCTTAATCAGTGTTTTTCTACAATACCAATATTTTTTCATCGTATTCGTTTTTGTTCTTCTGAAAACATTTTCATATATTGCAATTTTACCAACAAGTTTAAAAACCTGCACTTTGATCTCATACCTGGGAAATAATTCTGTCTGTTGAAGCACAGTTGTTTGACTAACTCACATAGTCACTTAATAACCATGCGGTGAATGCCTTCGAATGTGGCAGGTCCTATGCATGAGAACCAAGAGAATTTGGAACTGTGTAAGAAACCAAAAATTGGTCCAGCAAGTGGAATCATGTACTTATAACTTGACACGCATCTCGTGTCAAGATAAATGATTTCTTCCTTCTATTTGATCTCCACCATTTTTTGTCCCTTATATTTTATAGATATTTTCTCTGTTTTTTAACACGATAAAAGTAATTCATTCCAGGAATTAAATAAATATAAACTCAGATCCAAGGATTGCAGGTCGCTGTGAGCTGGCAGGAATTCCATTAAGACCCTAAGACTGCCCATAACAAAAGTTATTAATGCCAAGGAGATTGCTTCATTTAAAGCAAAACAAGCCTCTTGTTCCATTGCTATTGTTTCACCTTCATTCCAGTGTGTTCACGGCCTCTGTTCTGTTGCTTGGCATTGGTCCTATTTTCTTGGCTGCAATTAACGGCACCACTTACAGGCTTTCCCCATTCATTATTATATCAGTGATTCCTTTCCCACTTCCCATTCTCCATGAATGGCCAGTAGTTCTGCTGTCCACTTCTGTCTGCAAAGTGGGACTGTGGAATCTCCTGGTCGGAACTGCAGATTTCTGCTCAAATGTATTAGAAAACTAGAGTCACGTTTAATGTGATGAAACCCACAAACTCTTTCAGTTTTCCTTAATTTAGCTGTTTTCTGTTCTTCCTATTTCAGTACTTTTCATTTCTTAATCTAACTAAACTGATATAATCGATAATGCCCCCAACCTTGTCTATTAGTATATACATTTATTGTTTTCCATTATTGCATACACTGAACCAGAGCTAAATCAATTTCATGTGAAATTCCTCTATCCTTGAGCATTTATAAAAAAACTATTCTTGGGATATGAATGACACCAAAAAGTCAGCATTTTATGTCCATCTCCAGTTGCCCTGAGCTGATTGACTTTAGCACTGGAGTCTGAGTTAGACTGAGTCTTTATTACAATGTGGCAACTTTTGTGGTGATTTTCCTGATACCAACCTGTAAATTACCTTTTTATTAACTGAACACAAAGCTACTACACTCAACATTTGGTTTTTTAGAATTGGGTCATCAGACGCAGTCAACTAAATTATCTCTTTTGCGTAGAAGACTGTCTCATAGAGTCATAGAATTTACAGTGCAGAAGGAGGCCATTTGGCTTATCGAGTCTGCACCGGCCCTTGGAAAGAGCACCCTACAGAAGCCCAAACCTCCACCCTATCATCGTAACCCAGTAACCCCACCCAACCTTTTTGGACATTTAGCCAGGCCAATCCACCTAACCTGTATATCTTTAGACTGGGAAGGAAACCGGAGTACCCGGAGGAAACCCACGCAGATAAAGTGCAGACTCTGCACAGACAGTGACACAAGCCGGGAATCGATCCTGGGACCCTGGAGCTGTGAAGAAACTGTGCTAACCACTGTGCTACCATTGCCCCCCCCCCCCCCCCAAATTGCATATAAATGAATAACTCTAAAAAGATATGAACTAGCAGTGAATATGCAATTTAGTTCCATAGACTTTCAGGAGAAAGGTGGTAGTTAGGCGAGGCTAGTGTGTATGCCCGCATGACTATAGATTTTGAATAGCTAAAATATATTTGATTAAGTGCCCCAAAACTGCTGCTTGTTTGCTGTTACACTATTAAGCACAGTGAAGTCTCACTGGTGCACGGAGGCTGATGGTATTCGTTCCGGCACAGTCAGCTTTACCAAGCAGCTGTCTGGCTCCTCTTTAAATGTATCTGAACAAAACTGCAGTAAAGAGAAAGGCTTCCTTTCAGCAGAAGTACAAGAAGTCAGTTTAATTCAGGCATTATGCTTCTTTCAATGAAGCCTAACCCAGCAGAATACAAAATTAATGCCTCGCAGTGGAAATTCGAAAATAAATGCAAGGTTAAGATACGTGAGTTCGGGAATTCTCTGCCATCAAGCCAATTCACTTTTTAGCCATTTGCAATGGCAAATCCATAAAAAAGCTAGTCAGAATGAATCCAGAGTTGTAAGTGTTTCTTTGTGTCAGTTTACCCAGTTCACTCATGGCAGTGTCTCGGGAGCTGAATGTGCATAATATTAAACCATCCGTCAGATTTTGTTCTCTGTAATGTTTTACAGGCCTGCAGTTACCACACCTTCTCTTGCCATCTAATTTGTTGAAAGCGAGAAGTATATTAGCAAAATGATTCCGCGATATGCAAAACAGACAGTGCTCGATCAGCTAAAAAGGATAATGTCGCAATTTATCCTGGAACAGATTTAGGTGATTTAAGGCAAAGTCTGTTGAATTGGTTATCTTCTAATCTTATTGGGCCACCATCAAAGTTTAAAACTGATACACTGTCTGATTAAACTGCCTTTGAACCTATTGAGACGCAGGAGATATTTCTGACTTTCGAGGTGAGTGACAGACATAAAACCGAAAAGGATCAAGTTAACCCCATTGACCGGGTGGAAAGTGAGTGAGCAGTTAAATTTGACTGGGAGGTTTACCTACTGATGTTCTGCAGCAATATTTTCTGCTCTGTAAGGATGCTCACCTGAAGCTGACAGGATATTTCTTTAAATATCGAGATGGGAATCTATTGATGTCACCTGCCCTGACTGCAATTCCAAGTGTCGTCCTAATCACAGAAGCTATTGGATGCCATTTAACCACCGCATTGTGCCCGGTGTGGATCTGGGCGCGCTAGTTAAATAGGGGAAAAGTCCGAAATCGAGCTTCGCGCAGGGCTTTCTAACCGGCCGCTCCTGATGGCAAGTTCCGGATCTTGCCCAAATATGGCGAGCATATCATTAACCCCAATTTGCATTAATTTCCACATTTTACCGGGATCGAAGTCGAATGTAACGGCCGCCCGGGAATTAACCGCCTCCCCAGTGAGAAATCACCCGGCCGTCATTTAGTACTCCTTTTTAAAAACGTGAAGCTGGCGCAATGGCTGCTGAGGGGATCTGAGGAGGTGAGTAACCATTTCCATTTTCGAGCATTCAGCTCGAGGGTACTGGAGGGGGTTGGTGGCTCTCAGGTGGAGTTGGCCTTGGTCAGAGGCTGGAGTGTTCCAGGTCGGGGGTCGCTCCTGGGCTAGGGGACGGTGAGGGACTTTTCGTCCGTGAGGCCTTCAAGCCATCTTTAAACATTGTGGATACCCATAATGGGGGCAACAACAGCTGCTGCCTTTCTGTCCTACCAAAACCTTCCAGGACAGAGCCGTGTTCTTGGTTCCATGCTGAAGGTCACTTTTACTCCCTTTGACTGTGAGAAGCCACAAGCTTCACAACCGAAGGCTATTGATAATAAGGAATTGTCCTTGTTAGCTGTGAGAGCACTTGACAACTCCTCAAGTTCTTTCTCGTGGGGACATATGCTATGTCTCAGATGATGATTATTGCATCACATCTCAATCAAACTTTGAAGCCTGAACACTTTTCTTGATCTCTAGAAGCAAGAAGACCATGGAGGCAGCAGCCAAAAATCAAGAGCTAGGCTTCAGCACTGCGTATATCCTTGTGACCAAAGTGTGAGGGTGTGAATCGGGGAGAGCACCTGAGTACGGTCTCCCCAATGTTCCCAGCTTGGGTATGATGTCTAGGGGCTTCTGCTGTGGTCAGGGGTGTGCAGAGCGGGGTTCTCCAGCACAACTGGCTCACTGGATCTCACTCTGAGGGAAGGAGGGACAAGTAAGGGTGGGAGAGGCTCGGGGAATTTGAGGGTCCCAGGGCGGAAGCCCTAACTGATTATTGACCTATCTTCTGCTCCAATTCCTTACAGATACCAAAATGGATGGCGGCGTTGGTACCGCAGAGGATGCCCTTGTGGTGCTGGTGGGGGCTGGCCATCAGGTCAAGGAGGAACCCAGAGGTCAGGGAGGAGCTGCAGGAGGAGACGGAGGGTGGAGGTCAGGCTGTGGAAAGTGTCCGGCATGCCAAGAGGACCACGGAGGACCTCATCCTCGCCCACTTATCACAAGATGAGGCTTTGTCCATCAGCTCACCACCTCACCCCCCCTCATTCCCCTCCTTTCCCCTCCTTACCCTTCCTCCACCCACACTCCCTTCCTCCTGCACACCCACCATTCCCCTTCTTCCCACCCTCATGCCACCCTGGGTGAAAACTGGAGGCTGCCGTTGTCTCTTTGCTGGCAAGTCGCAGGTTGGCCACTAGCACTTCCTCCTCCCTGACGGTTCCCATAGGGCCCAGGGGATCTTCATGGGATGGAGGGGCAGCTGGAGTGAGCTCCATGGGCCTTGGATACATCAGGTTCTGCCGGTCCTGGCGGCAGTCCATTGTCTGCACCATGGTATCAACACCCTCAGCGATGGTTCTCAGTGACTGGGCCATGGTCTGCAGTGCCTCGGCAATGTACACCTGCATCTGGGACATGTCCCTTAGCAACTGGACCATGATGTTGAGGTCCTCAGTCATGGTGGACACAGACTGAGCAATGGCCTGGGCACCACCACTCAAGATGCGGACGTCATACTCCAGGCTTTCCACTGCAGCCACCACCCTAGCAGTATTGGCCTCAGTACAATGCATTGTCGGGATCATCCCAAACGCCCATAGACTTTGGGACTCCTCCAATTGACTATGCACTTGCTGGAATGTCGCTAACATCCCCTTCTGAATCTCACAGCTTTGACATATCACCTGCATTAGCCCTGGGAGAACCTTGCCCCAAGGCTTGGCATCTGGCTGGGACCCAGTTGAGTCCTGGGATCGAGCAGACCTCCGACTGTTGTCTCCCTTGGATGTTCTGACTTCACCTGATGTGTATTAGCAACTGTGTGGTGCACACAAGATGTCACCCACCAAGGTGTGTGAGCTCTCCTCCAAGGTGGTCTCTTGAGTGGCTGGGGGTGGGATGACTCCAAATGGCCCAGCCCCATCAGATGGAAATCCTGCGAGAAAGTGGACGTGTGGCCAGTGAGAGGGAAGGATAATTTTGTCTGACATGAACAACTCACTTGAGACAGGTCATCTGAGTGAAGGGGCAGTGGATCCTCACCCCTCTGGTGTAGGCCAACCTCGCTGTTGGTGTCTCTCCTCGGACACCCCCACGATTTCTAGGGCCCATTTCTCATAGGGGGTGAGGCCTCAAATCTCTGATACTCATCTGGGCCCCTTCCCGCTTATTATGGGCTATCCTCTCCTATGCAGACAAAGAGTGGGTTTTGTGAGCTGCCGCTTGATGAGTCAGGGGGTCCATAGCGGGTGGCATGTGTGGCCACCGCATCTGGACATGAAGGGGTTGTGCTGGTGGGTGCTAGTGGATTCTGAGGAGCATGTACGAAGATTGGATGTGGGGAGGGTGCGAGATGTCAGCTTGTGATTTTGGGGTGGGGGGGTTAGTATGGAAGTTGAGGGGTGATAGGTGAAACTGATACCAGGAGAGAGGTGGTAACTTGCCCTTGCAGCTTGGTGAAGGTCGTTGGTCTTCTTCCAACATTGGATAGCGGTTCTCCCATGCTGCCCATACCAACAGCCACTGCCCCCCAAGTGGTATTGGTGACCCTGCTGCTGGGCCCCTTCCCGCTTATTATGGGCTATCCTCTCCTATGCAGACAAAGAGTGGGTTTTGTGAGCTGCCGCTTGATGAGTCAGGGGGTCCATAGCGGGTGGCATGTGTGGCCACCGCATCTGGACATGAAGGGGTTGTGCTGGTGGGTGCTAGTGGGTCACTGGTATTGGTGACCCTGCTGCTGGTCCTCCAGACCCTCCTTCGGGGGAACAGGGTGTCCCATCTCGCATCAATGCCGTCAAGAAGCCTGGCCAGGTTGGCCTCTCCAAAGCGAGGAGCAGGTGTGCACGCAGTCATGCTTGTGTGTTAACTGGGAGGGAGTGGTGAGGGAGTGTTTAAAAGGAGCTCTGCCTTGTTTGTGGCAAGATGCTGAAGCGTGGTGAATCAGATGGTGAGATAGCCAGTAATGGCGAGAAGCTCATGGAGGCTGATGTCCGCCATTAAATATGGGCTGAGATCTCGGCAACACATGCCCAAAATGACATCTTGTTTTTAAACTTGTTTTTATTCCAAACTTTCAACATTTTTACAATTTACAACAAAGACTAAAACTCTCCAACGCATTAAGCCCCCGAACCCCCACATCTCCTT
Organism: Scyliorhinus canicula; assembly: GCF_902713615.1. Lineage (NCBI taxonomy): Eukaryota > Metazoa > Chordata > Chondrichthyes > Carcharhiniformes > Scyliorhinidae > Scyliorhinus > Scyliorhinus canicula. Next base: position 52,962,216 of record NC_052147.1, read on the forward strand.
CTATCCCTCCCACACCGCCCTCCCTCAGTCGTCAATGGTAACCAATTCCCCAAAATGCAAAAAACAAATTTCGCTTTCTCCAGGCCCAAAAGCTTCAGCTGGTTCAGCTGGCTGATGTCCACCCAACAAGACCTGCAGCACTTCACACCACAATCCCTCGTCCAGCACTGTCCCCGGCTCTTCCTCCCACTTCGCCGTAAACCCCCCCCCCGGACCCCATTCCTAAACCTAAAATGCTGCCCAAAATTACACTTCTAAATTTTAAACTGACTGTCAATTGAATCATTAATGAACATATCATTTTAGTTTGGTGAATTGTTAAACTCAACCAGGTGATAATGCAAAGAATAGAATAGTTCTTTTAGTGTAGAAAGTAAAGCTGTAAATACAGCCATGTTAGAGAGCCTGCTCAAATGCATTTCACTTAAGATATTCCTGATTGTAAAGGGAAAGGAGCTTTTTTAATCCAGTTTGGGCTGGATTTGAACCAATCCTTTGTGTAACCCTGTTTTATATGCACTGGATTATACACTGTTGCAGACTAGATAGTAGATCGTTATATTTTTACTGAGATCATGGTGTAATAATTTTGTTAATTCTTGTCCATCACATTTGTAACATCAGAACAAAAAGTGTCAGAGCTTTTTAATTGTCTGGCTTGAGTTGTCTCATACCAGTTTTGGCTGTAGTTTCAGCCAGAGCTCCAACAACAGAAAAAAAGGTGTGCATGGTTTGGAAATGTGATAGCGGTGCAACGAGGAAGCCACACAGCTCAGGGAGTTGACGGGGACATACCCCTTCCCAAAAGTCTCAGCTTCCCTCCCACATCGTCTCCAATAGTTACACCTATACTTGCAGTGCACATATGAAGAACAGTTATAATGTTAGTTTACATGAGCTGACAGGGTACTTGGGTTGGTGCTGAAAGATTCCTTCCTGCCTGATGTCCCCCACTTGCCACGCAATGGGGGACACAATCTGCCCCTAGACCTTCCCTACTCCTATATCTGGCAGTCAGCTGGCTCCGGGAATTGCTCAAGGGTAAATCCCTTTGAATGTTTTCTCCTCCCACTTGGCTGGGATACAATGCCATTGGGAAAAGTGCCAAGTGTAGTCTAGACACTTGCATACTTCACCCGGTAGTAGGTTATAGATTAATGTTAGAGAGGCCTGAAGCAAGGTAACCTGTTTATTCTCTCAGGCAGCGAGAGTCCCAGAGAGGAGAAAATAGTACAGATGTAAAAAGCCTACACAGCGTAACTCAAGTTATATTTCTTGTATAAAACTTAAATGAACCAAATAATCTATATAACCTGCTGAGACCTCAGACATAAATTTAAGGTTTTTCAAGACTAGTGTGTATAGCAATTCTCCAGCTGTTTCATCCACACCAGATGTAGTTCAGCAACTAGGAACACATACACATGTCTTATCTTCTGTTCATAATCATGGAAAGAGACACAAAAATGAGAGTTAATGTGCAACTTTTCCTGCAATCTTGTATTCTGCCTTACATTATTCAGAAATTCTGTTTTGTCTGAACCATGCTCAGTCTGTCATTTTCACCTCGGTGTCTAATTAAATAAAAATTTATTGCAAATTATGAAACCCATAGTTACTGTTCTATCATAATTGTGCTTTTCGACTTGACAAATTCCTGGCGATTATCTCAGCTGTTGGCTTAGTCAGTTCTCAGCTTAGTTTGTGCTTCCTGAAGCAACACAGACAAGGTCATAGTCAACATGTTTGATTGTTCTGCCTGCGAACCCAGGCTAGAAACCTGAGCAGCTCCTGGGGATCAGGGGAAAGGGCATTTTTCTTTTAAACCTTGTCCTTGTTGTTCCACACTGTTGGTTATTTTAAAAAAAACACTAACAGGGCCAAGATCTACTTCACTAATCTCCCATTCTGGGACATGTATGTCAAATAAATGCTCATTGAAGATGCGACACCTCCGAACTAATGGATGAGCAAAATTAGAAGACGATGCGTGTGAGTAATCACAGCCAAGGCTGTAAAATATGATGGCAGTATGGGAACAATCATGTCCCGTTCCACCCAGGCATCAGACCAAGCAGGAAAACAAATAGTCTAAAAAAACCTCAGAAACAAAGTGAATAATTATTTGGGGAGGTTGCTGAAGAGGTCATAGAGTCATAGAGTTTTACAGCACAAAAAGAGGCCCTTCGGCCCATTGTGTCAGCACCAGTCATCAAGCACCTATCCTAATCCTATTTTCCAGAACTTGGTCGATAGCCTTGTATGCTAAGCATTTTAAGGGCTCGCCCAAGTGTTTCTTAAATGTTGTGAGGGTTCCCGCTTCTACCACCCTTGCAGGCAGTGAGTTCCAGATTCCCATCGCCTTCTGGGCCTCAAAACCCCTCCAGATCTCCTGCCCCTGACCGTAAATCTATGCCTCCTGGTTATTGACCCTTCTGCTAAGAGTGGGGGTAGGGAGGTAGTCAGTGATGAATTTCCATTAGGGATCTTCTGCTCATCCCCTGGAACTTCAGCGGAATACCCCAGTATTCCCCAGAAAAACAGCAACAACAACATTGTAGACATTGTTTTTCCAAGATTTCTGCTGAAGATATAGTGATTGAACGGGCAGCCACACAATTCTCCCTCATAAATCCTAATCATTCGGACCCACAAAGCAGCATGGACGGAATCATCGCGCTCCTGAAAGAGTTTGGAGCCTTCTCGGGCTACAAACTCAACATGAGCAAAAGTGAGATCTTCCCATTACACCCGCAAGGGGGGGGGGGGGGGGGGGGGGGGGGGGGGGGGGCAGCACTAAAGGGGCTGCCGTTCAAACAAGCCCGACATAAATTCCGCTACCTGGGGATCCAAATAGCCCATGACTGGAAAGGGATCCACAAATGGAACCTCACCAGCCTGACGGAGGAAGTTAAAAAGGACCTGCAAAGATGGAACACACTCCCGCTCTCCCTCGCGGGGAGAGTTCAGACGATCAAAATGAACGTACTGCCCAGGTTCCTCTTCCTGTTTAGATCCATTCCGATCTACATCCCCAAGGCCTTTTTCAAAGCGCTGGACAAACTCATCATGGCGTTCGTATGGGGGGGTAAAAATGCTAGGATCCCAAAGAAGGTCTTACAAAAAACAAAAACCAGGGGAGGGTTAGCCCTCCCGAATCTACAATTCTACCACTGGGCAGCAACAGCCGAGCGAGTAAGGGGATGGATCCAGGAGCCAGAAGCTGAGTGGGTGCGTGCGGAGGAGGCCTCCTGCATGGGAACCTCCCTCCGGGCCCTCGCCACGGCAGCACTCCCATCCCCACCCAAAAAACACTCCAGCAGCCCAGTGGTGACAGCCACCCTCCAATCCTGGAACCAACTGCGGCAGCAACTTGGCCTGACCAAAATGTCGAACAGGGCTCCCATCTGCAACAACCATAGGTTCAAACCAGCACTGACCGACGCCACCTTCAAAAGGTGGAGGCAGGACGGGGGGACACTGACAGTCAGGGACCTATACACGGACGACAGGATCGCAACACTGGACGAACTGACAGAGAAATTTCAGCTAGCTGGGGGGAACGAGCTACGGTACCTGCAGCTCAAAAACTTCCTACGAAAGGAGACAAGGACGTACCCACAACCGCCACGACAGACACTACTGGAAGACCTACTGGACGCAAGTATCCTAGAGAAAGGGAACTGTAGTGACATGTATGACCGACTGGTAGATAGGGACGACACCGTACTGGACGCAACAAGGAGGAAATGGGAGGACGACCTGGGGATGGAGATCGGGTGGGGACTCTGGAGCGAAGCACTGCATAGGGTCAACTCCACCTCCACGTGCGCAAGGCTCAGCCTGACGCAACTAAAAGTGGTACATAGAGCCCACTTAACAAGAACCCGTATGAGTAGGTTCTTCCGGAGGTGGAAGACAGATGTGAACGGTGCCAAAGAGGCCCGGCCAACCACGCCCACATGTTCTGGTCCTGCCCCAGACTCGTGGAGTACTGGACAGCCTTCTTCGAGGTAATGTCCAAAGTGGTGGGAGTGAGGGTGGAGCCATGCCCGATAGTGGCGGTCTTCGGGGTTTCAGAACAGCCAGATCTATTCCTGGGGAGGAGGGCGGATGCCCTTGCCTTTGCCTCCCTGATCGCCCGCCGTAGAATCCTGTTTGGCTGGCGGTCAGCAGCACCGCCCAGAGCTGCGGACTGGCTGTCCGACCTCTCGGAATCTCTCCAAATGGAGAAAATCAAATTTGCCATCCGAGGGTCGGACGACGGCTTCCACAGAACGTGGGAGCCATTCATGCAACTGTTCCGGGACCTATTTGTGGCCAATGTACAAGAGGAAGAATAGTCGGGGGAAGGTAGCGGGAGGGGGGGGGGGGGGCTACAGGTTCGTTACGGGGGTTCGATGGCTAGCTAAGGCCCAAAACCAAGCTAAATAAACATGTTGAGGGGGGGGGGGGGGGGGGGGCGCAGTTACTACTACGAAGATGCTTACCTGTAAATATGTATGTTAATTTTTGCGTGTTTGTTTTTGTTTGTTTTTTTTTTCTCTCTCCTAACAATTTGTAATTTGTTCAATATAAAATACGAAAACTGAATAAAAACATTTATAAAAAAAAATAAATCCTAATCATGAAGTTATGCTGGTTAAGCTCACTGGGCTAAATCACTGGCTTTTAAAGCAGACCAAGGCCAGCAGCACGGTTCGATTCCCGTACCAGCCTCCCCGGACAGGCGCCAGAATGTGGCGACTAGGGGCTTTTCACAGTAACTTCATTGAAGCCTACTCGTGACAATAAGCGATTTTCATTTTTTTTTCATTATGCCCCAGCCACTACAATGTCTTCACCTCAGTAGAGTAAACTTCATCCCATATCAGCCATCATTCAGTTTCAGAACAAAGTAGATACAAGGGCCTGGATTTTCAATCTGGCGTGGGGAACCTAGCAGCCAGGTCATTCCTGAGTCACCGCTTTGCATCAAGCCAGTGCCAGTGATGTGGTGGGATTTCAAAACGCAAAGTGTATTGGGCCTAGAGGCAAGATCAGCACCCAATTAGTGGTACCCGCAGCAGCCTGAAGGCGGTACCTGGTAATGGAGATTGAAATTGAAAAGGCAAATATGACTTGGTAGACCTGCCGATAGTAAAAGCTATGGAGCAGCAGGGAGCTGAGAGAACCTGCGCTGGCAACAGGCTTCCCCTGGTGTTACATAGAATTTACAGTGCAGAAGGAGGCCATTCTGCCCATCGAGTCTGCACCGGCTCCTGGAAAGAGCACCCTACCCAAGGTTAACACCTCCACCCTATCCCCATAACCCAGTAACCCCACCCAACACTAAGGGCAATTTTGGACACTAAGGGCAATTTATCATGGCCAATCCACCTAACCTGCACATCTTTGGACTGTGGGAGGAAACCGGAGCACCCGGAGGAAACCCACGCACACACTGGGAGGATGTGCAGACTCCGCACAGACAGTGATCCAAGCCGGAATCGAACCTGGGACCCTGGAGCTGTGAAGCGATTGTGCTATCCACAATGCTACCGTGCTGCCCCAACACTTTTAAGAAAGCCTCCCTTGGAGTTTCCTCCACCTCGAGGAAGCAATCCACCAAGATAGAAAAAGAGGGAACGGACGGAGATGGCCATGGAGGTCAGCGACCAGGGAGTCTCTAGGAGGATGTAGGTACATTGTAGAAAGTGCTTCAAAGTTCTCTTAAAGGTGAGTGGCAAGCGACGCCTGCATGATTGTTCTCTCTGCATACACGAACTAGCATGCAGACAAACTGAGCAGACTAAGTGCCCATAGTTTTCCTCAACATTGCCAGATCAAGTGGCCAGTTGCATCATTGAGGCATCAGCAACCTCCAAATTTAGGGCACTATCGAGAAGGGGGCATCACTGAGGAACACAACATCTAATTTTTATCACCTAATGGCATTGATGAGGGAGTGTAGCCTACTCATGGACCTTTCTCTCTAAAGAAGGAATATAGTTTGTTACGGATACCTGGTCAGCTCTCAGCAATGGCTGAGATTCTGGATCAGAGACATGACTTTTTAAGTTTTAAGACCGATAATATTAGAAATAAGGCTTGGTTATTTTATTAACAAACTTCATTAAAAGAAAATAAAAGAAAACGATATTTAAGTCTTTAAATGTCAACTTTAACACTAACAGATTACATGCAGTTTTTTAACCTTAACGCTCTAGTTCCCATTATAAACCACTTTAAATAAATATGCAGCACTCGTTCCACTTACACACTTTGCAATACTTGCATTTAGGAAGTAATTTTTCTTCTGTTGGGGATATTCATTCTAAACTTCTTTATCAAAGCCTGTCTTGGTGGCAACTTTCATGACCTCTCTCGTCAATTTCCAAAGTCAAGTTTTGGAAAGAAAAAGAGAGGGTTTTTGAAAGAGAAATGGAAAGGAATAAGATTGAAATGGAAAGGGAAAGATTAGCAAAGGAAGCAAGAGAAAGAGGTTGCCATGGCAGAACCAAAGGAAAAAGAGAGAAAAAACTGGCATAGCAAGGAGAGGAATGACTTCAAAGGTTGAAGTTAAAGGCAGGAGATGAGGAAGATCCAGAAGAAGAAGAGATACTTCCTAGTCAAAAGTTATGTAGGGAAATTATTTTTTTGGAGGAATTTAAAGGTTCAATTCCTGCAAAAGTAAGAACTCTTGGAAGAGCAGAGAGTTAAAACGGCTAGACAGGCCGCAGAAATGGCTGATGATTTTGAATTTGTTCATAAAGCAAAGTTAGTGTCCAACATCAATTTCAATCTGCGAAGGATAGAAACTGGGGACATGAGAAGTTCACAGAGGGTCCATGCAGTGGCGATATAAGTGGTGATAAGGAGAGTGTGCCCCAGAGTAAAACGGACACCAATGATACTGCAGAGTGACAAGAAAACTCAAGTATTTTCACTGAAATACAGCTGGACATCTGAACTTGCAGTGTTGGTGGCTCACGTAAAATGCTGAGAAGACGGACTCGGCAAAACAAGATCGTCTCTTCCCCCCCAGACTCTCCTGTTTGTCTCTTCCCCCCCCCCCCCCCCCCCCCCAGACTCTCCCGTTTGTCTTTCCCTCAGACTCTCCCTTCCATCTCGCTCAACCTCCACCTACTCACAACCTGGGATCATTACAATTTCCAGTATGAAAATGGGATTACAGTGGGGAAAAGTTTCAGGAGCATTGACCTAAATCAAGATCCGAATAGGGGCCACTGAGCAGTTAGGTGCGGAGGAGAAGGAAAACGTCAGAGGACGGAGAACAGATGCTCTGCTGGCTGGAGATGTTCCACCTCGGGTTTCACAAGCAAGGAAAGTCATCCTGGAGTATCAGAGACCGACTGCGAGGCACCACCCAGGTCTGCAGTTGATCCATAGAACCATCTGGATACATAGAAATTGGTGCTCTTGATGGCTGCAGGTAGGGGAATATCTTAAAGGCTGTGAGACATCCAGTCATTGTGGACCAGAGCACAAATATCCGATGCTAACTGTTTGGATAAGTACAGTTTCCTCTGGCACTGTGTTATTTCCAGGTAGATGACTCTTGGACAGTATGACCTGTGGCACCATTTTCCCTTACAGCCCTTCACTGTGCTCCTTTGACCATCTCCTGGCCAGGAGCATACATCTGCTGAACCTCCTCCTCGCTTACCCTGTCTAATATCAGAGCAGCCTGCACCCACCTCTCCTCCCTCAGCTGGCACTCGTGCACCGATCAGACCTTCCATTGCCAACCTCTGCCAACACAAGTGATGACAGCGGCCTCTCAAAGCTACGACCCCGCAATGTTCTCAAATACAAGCCTCCCAGCTGCAGTGGTGGAAACTCTGTACCATTGGTTGTGCAGTTGAGTTTAAATCTCCATTTCTCACAACCATTGAACAATGCATCTATCAGCAATGGCTCCCTGCTGTATTCACAAGAGCTGCACCTAGACCTCTGTGTTTCATCTCCGGCAATAACTGTCAGTGAAAAATAACTGCTAATCATGGAGCAATATCAAATTGACATTAATTTTTTCTTGCTTGGCAGGATGAAGAATGGTAGAGCTGCTGAATTGAATAGTTTCCACATTTTCCGCCCACAGTTTGCAGGAGACATTGCCAGATTTGACGAGTGCCTGGTTGAATGTAGTTCACAACAACATTTAGTCTGCTTTTAACAATATGCATTAAGATCCGACTAAGAATAACACAATGTAAAGCAAAACATCTTGCCAATTAATGTGAAATTACGGATAGGTTTAGTGCTGCGATCCATTAGGAACAAGTTAAGAATGTTAAGTTACTTCTACATAGGACCTAAAAGAGCTCTCGAAAGAAGTTGCTTTGCACAGCTGGGATGGATTTCAACATATCTCCCAAAGGATGGTTAAATCTCTGCAAAGATTCTCTCAACCTTTTGTTATAGAATTGCAGAAAGCTGACGAATGAAGTTATAGTGTGCGAGTAGACTAACCTCGACTGAAATTCACCCCCTCCCATCTTCCGAAACCAGTCCCTCTACAGTATCATTAAAAGCGTTTCTGACGGAATCAGTGGTTTTGACTGTTCTGGTTTCTGCAGCTGTTTACAGCTGAGTGGTCAAAAGTGTGCAAGGCAAGAAACTCACTTATTTTTAACTTTCCTTTTGCGAAGTCAGCCTACACACCATACCATGACCAACAGGGCAGATGGGACAGGAAGCCTCCCGGAACTTGACACTGCTCTGCAAACTGGTCATTATGCAAGATTAACCGCTGGTCACTCAGCCCTTGTCCTTTCGTTCCACCCGATGGCCTCTCCTCAGCCCTGCACTCAAGATAACTGTGCTGACCGTAAAACGAGCTGCCTTGGCAGGATTGCCCATTTTGCATAACCGCCTCAAACCAATTTCAGCCCCATTGACGTTTTCAGCTTTTCTTCCAGCGTTTTTCAGACCTTAAGACTTTTAAAATAAATTTCCAGCCGAGAACATTTCAGGATCATCCAAAATTTCAAACGGATGGTTTTTAATGGCTCATTAAAAATACATTACGAAGACACATGGAAAATATCAGGGAAACTCCAGTTCAGTAAAAGTGGGGATGCATGGATTTGATTTGTTGCTTCGTTGAACGACAGCCAGGCAAGCTGGGGTCGGGAGGAACCTCTTTAACAATCTTTTATGCATGAACAGGCTCATTTTTAAAATGAACTGACTGAAATATATTTTTCGGAAATATTGACTTATTTTTCTTGGAATGTTTTCGGAAAATTCTGAATGCTCACGGCAAATCTTCGGTGCCAGTGCTCCCCCTGTAAAACACACGCCCATGATTCAGACTTTGAATTTAGCGGAAAAAAACAATAATATCCAAGAGTAATATGCACCCTCTGTCCTACCCCCACGCTGCACATGGCTTTCAAATGCTAGATGACGTATTTGGCTTTTTGCCCATGCAAGAGCTACAACACGGCCTAAAAGCTAAAGACAGTTGCCTGCACGGTCCATGGAGTTGATGGGGAAATGTTCAAGGTGAGTGAAGCATCAGTGTAACTTTAGGTGCGATTTGGAAAACCGAGACCATCCAATTTCTGGGATCTTTGCAAAATTAGAAACTAAACTTGACCAGCCATATTAATGCTGTGGCTACCAGGGCAGATCAAAGGCTAGGAATCCTATGATGAGTAACTCACCCCCTGACCCCCAAAGCCTGTCCACCATCTACAAGGCACAAGTCAGGAGTGTGATGGAATACTCTCCACTTGCCTGGATGAGTGCAGCTCCAACAACACTCCAGAAGCTCAACACCATCCAGGACAAAGCAGCCCACTTGATTGCTCCCCCTTCCACAAACATTCAAACCCTCCATCACCGTCGAACAGTGGCAGCCGTGTGTACCATCTACAGGATGCACTGCAGTAACTCGCCGAGGTTCCTTAGACACACCTTCCAAACCCACGACCACTACCATCTAGAAGGACAAAAGCAGCAGATACCTGGGAACACCACCACCTGGAAGTTCCCCTCCCAAGCCACTCACCGCCCTGTCGTGAAAATATATTGCCATTTCTTCACTGTCACTGGGCAAAATCCTGGTACTCCCTCCCTAACAGCATTGTGCTTGTACCTACACCTCAGGGACTGCAGCGGTTCAAGAAGGCAGCTCACCACCACCTTCTGAAGGGCAACTAGGGATGGGCAGTAAATGTTGGCCCAACGAGTGTCGCCCACATCCTGTAAATTAATTTAAAGAAATTATTTTCACCTTCGCACCATGTGTATAATACACCTCCTCATCCACCCCAATTTTGGACAAGTTAAGGGGAAAGAATGCATAAATATACTCAAAGGTTAATGCTATTAAGACAAGACATCATGTGGAAATAGGTAACTTTAGGGAAGGCAAAGGAAATTCTGACTGAAGCAAGGTTCTTACATGTTAACTTCTAAACTTGATCATTTTTTGTTGGTCATCCAGAATATTTTGAAATCATCAATTGGTTCAGGTTTTTGTTCTGGCTGAACCTCGGCTCTGGTTTGCTGTCTTTTTGCTTCTCTTGTGTGGCATGTAAAACATACATTAACCCTGAGCCTAAAATCTAGGATTTAGTTTAATAACAAGGTGTTTCTGAAGCTCAACATTAAAGTATTGCATATTCTATGCATGTTCAAAGAGATCGGGCACAAAAATATAAATCAAATGGCACTTCTAAATGTAAATAAGCTTTTGCACTCTATGTACAATTGATAAGAACCATTCTTGTCCTTGGATTGCGTTCTTTATCTAACAATATTTTCTTTCAAAAGCAATTCAAAAAGAATTCCAATGATTTGCTCTCTTCCCCTAAGCCCTGTGTAGCCCCGCTCTTCTATTTCCATGTTCTTGGTAAAATAAGGGAAGAAATGGAGTGAACGAGCAAAGGGATCTAGGGAGATAGATATACAAATTGCTAAAATGACACAGGTTAATTAGGGCATTTGAAAAAAAAATAGTTGACAGAGCACTGGGATTTGTTTGTACAGGACAGAATTGGAAAGTTGCAAAGTTATGTTAAGTTTATACAGAAGTTTGGTTAGATCGCATCTGGAGAACAGTGCGCAGTTCTGATCTCAATGTATCATAAAAATAATATAAAGGCATTGGTGCACGTGCAGGGAAGGTTTACACGATGATAATAATAATAATCTTTATTGTCACAAGTAGGCATACATTAACACTGCAATGAAGTTACCGTGAAAAGCCCCTAGTAGCCACATTCCGGCGCCTGTTCAGGTACACAGAGGGAGAATTTAGAATGTCCAATTCACCTAACAACACGTCTTTCGGGATTTGTGGGAGGAAACCGGAGCAAACGGAGGTAATCCACGCAGACACGGGGAGAACGTGCAGGCTTCACACAGACAGTGACCCAAGCCGGAAATCGAACCTGGAACCCTGGCGCTCTGAATAAACTGTGCTACCCACTGTGCTACCGTGCTGCCAGAACTATGAGGATATACCTGGAGATCAGGAAATATTGACCAGGCTTGTGGCACTTTTCTCCAGAAAAACAGAAGGCTGTGAGATAATCTGATGGAGTTCAAGATGTCTCCACTTATGGGGGAAAAGCAAAACCAAAAATAAATATGCTAAATAAAAAATCCATTAGCAAATTTAGAAAAAACCTTTTCCCCTCAGGGAGGGGTTAGAATGTAAATGTTGCTACCTCAGGGAGTAGTTGAGGTGAATAGAATGGAGGCATTTAAGGGCAAGCAAGATGTACACATTAGAAGGAAATTAATGTAATGGTTATGCTGACCGGGTAAGATCAGTCATTTTCAAACCCAGGGTCGTGGGTCATGGGTCACAGGCGGGTGGCGGGAGGGTCGCAGGGCCATGCGTTGCAGCATTCCTGATTGCGGGGTCATGCATCATGGCGTTCCAGATCGTGGGAAGAGTGCCTGATGGCGCAACCGGCTTTTATAAATGCCAGCCACGAATGGCTTTCATAATGCCGGCGGTTCCGCGCATGTGTGCCCCCTCAGCAGTGCCTTGGCCCAGAGCCCAGCAGGGCAAAACACCTCTTCCTGATGTCAGCGCACTGATCTAGGAGCAGATTTTTTAAATCACTGGAGTCTTCCCGCCTAGAGTGGTAGCAGAGAGCAGGTCACACGACCCATACACTGACATCACATGCTGGGCATGAGAGAGATTCCTCCATTTTGTCGCTGCCTGCAGTGCTGTTGTGAACTTCAGGGCGTCTGGTTAACAACCCGTGAAGAAGAATCTGGAAACAGGAACAAAGCAGCATAGCGATGGCTACTTGAGGTATGAGTTATTCATTGTGCCACTGCAAATCAGGATTCAAAGTTCATGTGTGTTATATGCAGGGAAGTACTGGCAAATCAAAGCTTATAACCCTTAAAACTTCAAAGACATTTGACGACTAAGCATGGCGAGTTCGAGGGCAAACCTCTTTAATTTTTGCAATGGATGCGGTGCGATCATACTTAAATCATCTGCTGAAGTCATTATCAGAAATGTAACATTTGAATAACAGAACAAGTGAGATTGTGAGGACCAAGCAGGCTCACCTGTCACATTAAAGGGAAGTGAAAATGATTGGCCGCGAAGATCGGCTGGCATGGGTCGTGAAGGTTGGCCGGCATGGGTCCCGAATGGTGGCCGGTTGGTAAAAATGGATCCCTGACAAAAAAATTTGTAAAGCACTGGGTTAGATGAAGAGGGGCGGAAAGATCAGCTCATGATGAGCTTAAACACTGTGCAGAGATGAATGAGTACGGAACAGCCCGTTTCTTGTGCTGCATATTCAATGTATTTCCATAGAAATTCTGTAATTGTTTCCACTTTAAGCATTATTGGCAACAACGCATTCCAAATCTCGAGGAAAGAAACTCCTCTTCCTAATCTCTCATTTCCTTTTCTTAATGAATTTTAAAGTGATGATTTCTCAGCAATAATTACCGGAACCACACCTGCATCCCCCACCCTCCGCACACAGAGATGGGCGGGATTCTCCGATCCTGGGGCTAAGTGTTGATGCCGTCGTAAACGCTGGAGCGCTTTACGACGGTGTCATCTGGTCCCTCGGATCAGCGATCCTGCGCCGCACAGGGGCCCAGCAGGGCACTGGAGAGCCTCACGCGGCTCCAGGTGCGCACGGGCGCTGCGGGTCCGCACATTCGCGTGGGTTGCCGTCTCCGCGCCAGCCCCGACGCAACATGGCGGAGACTTACAGGGGCCCGGCACGGAGGAACATGGGCCCCTATCAGGATAAGCCCGCCCACCGATCGGTAGGCCCTGATCGCGGGCCAGGCCGCCCTGGAGGCACCCCCCCCACCCCCGAGTCCGATTCCGCCCCCCTCCCCCCCCCCCCCCCCCCCCCCCCCCCCCACCAGGCCACCCCCCTCAACATGAACGGCGAGGTCCTGCCAGGTGGGACCACATGAGAACGACGCCAGCGGGACTCAGCCTAAACCTGGCGGTCACTCGGGCCATCGCGCGGGGAGAATGGCCGGGCAGGCCTATGGCGACGATTCACCTAGTCGGACCGGCATCAGACCAGCATTGCGTGGTTCGCGCCCGCGACGATTCTCCGACCCGACGTGGGGTCGGAGAATCCCACCCAACATCTGGGGTAGAAACTGGAGCAGCAAGACCGATAGCTCAAGAAGATTACGGGAAAGTTGTGTTATTGGGCCTACATACCAGGTGCCACAATCACCCCAAGAGAAATGCACTGTTCCTCATGAGCATGAAGATTGGCTGTCAGGGATGATGGCACTGAAGCCCATGATAAGTCTGGAAGGCGGAAGGGGGAACAAACCTTCAGCTGGAAAATTGAGAAGACAGCAGGAGCGCCCCTGCACATTCTAGCTCCACATTTAGATAACTAGCATCCTTTAGGCAGCAGTCTCGAGCATTCCTGTTAAGTGTCACCCTACATGCTGCTGTCAGACACAATCCAATCTCGCAAAGAGGCCTTGAAGTCAATGTTAGGCCCTCCATTTGCACAGGTGATGGTTCTAACACTTGTGTCTGACAGGTCGTCTCTCTGTGATGCCTAATCAACATGGCAACCAGAGCAATTGCCATCCACGTGCAGTCAGCAACAAATTGAGTAGGTTTCAACCCATTTTTTTTTACTGAAAATCATGTGAGGCAAGATCCAATTCTGCCTCCTGAAGCATTGTATTGTTGATGACACCCTTATTAAAAAATAGTATGTTGTATGCTCTGTGGCTTTAATGGCATTTGTATGATTGAGCACCCACGAGGGCTTCCACAAAGCATGGGGGTAATTCATCAGCCTGTTCCAAGACCTGTTTGAGGCCAATAGTGACTAGGAAGAGAAGGGATGAGAGGGAGGAAGGCAAAGGAAGGCACACACAAGGGGAGGGGGGAGGGGAGGGAAGGGGGTAAAGGGGGAAGGGGAGGGGAGGGAAGGAATTCCAAGGGAAGCACAAAACAAAACATGGGGGTCAAGAGGAGGAGGGGAAGGGGCACGCAGGCCGCCCCCCTGCCAACAATAAAAACATTAAGAGGGGTATTTAACCACCAATGAGGGAAGGGGGTAGGGGGGTCCTCATATAAAATCCAAGATAAAGAAGGCGCAAACTTGTTTGTAAATACCAGATTCACGTGAGCTGTTACTTTGTTAAACTGGAAAACTCCAATTAAAATATTATTTTAAAAAATGATTTAGCCCCCATAATTCTTCAACTTGTACCCCATGGGAGCAATTTCTAACTGGAAGCCACCTGTTTCCTGCCTGAGAAAGAAATTGGGATAAATTAAAAATTGTGGCGGGGGGGAGGGGGTGCAGGTTGTCAGCTCTTTGACATAAATGGATGGGCCTGAAACAAGCTACTTGTCCTCCTATCTTATGCCCTCCCTCAACATAAACTCATCCAAAACTCTGCTGCACATGTCCTGGATCATACCAAGTCCAGTTCACCTATCACCCGTGTGCTCGCTGGTCCGATAAGCAATGCCTCAATTTTAACATTCTTGTATTCATATCCCTCTGTGGACTTTCCCTTCCCGATCTCTGTAATCCCCATGAACCTCTCAGCCCTCTGAGATATTTGCCCTTCTCTAATTCACCCGTAGTCCTACTTGTACAGGCGTTGAGCGTCCTAATCAATGACCCTTCACTAGTAACTGCTCACAAAACTGTTCAGAAAATTTTGGAATTTGTTTTTTGAAGGGACTGTTATTGGCCTGTCAGAGACCTTCACCGCCTAAAAAAAGTTGCCTGGAAGCTCAGCCTGAGAGGCTGCGAACAGGTGGCTTCCTACAGCAGGAATGTCCACATGGTGGCTACAGCTCATGGTCAAACATGAGCTTCAGGCCTCTTTCCGGTTACAATTGAAAGACACGACTGATAAAATACAGCTGTAGTCAACAGTGGAAATTATTAATCCACATATAAGCGAGTAGCCCGGTGTGCCCAGCTGCAGCATATGTCAAATGTTGAAAGAACTAACATTCCATCTGCTTTATTCCATTAACATGTGCAATCAGCCAGCTGAGCCTTGTCTTTGATGCTATAAACAATGGATGGAGCTTGAATACTGAATGTACTGTGGGGAAAGGCTAAAAGAAGGAAAAGCTCAGCAAGTGCAGCACGACAACATCACCATACATAAGTGGTTGTATGTTTTATTGTAGCAAAAGCCACAAATATAAACCACAATGAATCCTGATAGCACATTTTGTTGAAAATGTCATTGAAGTTCTGCTGCTTTGTAGGCTTTCAAAACTGAGCAATGCAAACCATTTCTCATCCCAAAACAGTAGGTCCTGAAACCCGGGTTGTGGAGGGGGGAAGTCAGATGGATGGGGCATTGGTGTGTTGGAATCCTTCACAACATCAGGTAAGCAAACACCCAGATTTCTTTCTAACTTAATGAATGTGCACCAGCCCCTTGGCTTGGCATGGGGAAACAGGCAGGCTGCCAATTTGCATGGCACAATCTCATGGCCTAAATTGGGCCTGCACCTCTCAAGCTTGAGGTTCTCCGTTGCCATCCTCCTTTTCAACAGTTTGTGAAGAGTTATCTTTACGGTGGTCTACCGCAGGTCAACCTTCAGACTTTCAGGTGATTTGATGGAGCTCCTTGTAGGGAAGGGAAGGACTTAAGGAGGGCACTGACTGACCTCCAGGATAGTACCAGGACCACTAGCAAGCAGGCCTTGACAGAGCAAGCTGCCAACAGCACAGCCCTAGTACATGGCTTCAATGTGGTGCAGCAAGGGTGGACAATACTCTTCATTTGTTTCTCCACAAAACTTGCCAACATTCCTTTCATTAAAACATTAAAACCATTCCACACTCTCACCCTTGCTATTCCTCCTAGAATAGCACTCACCCCTACTCCAGGAGACAGAGACTTGAACAGATATAGGGGACAACTGGTTTAGCCATTCACCGTCACATTGGCTCGTTCTCTCATTTGCTAATTGCCTTCTATTCCAGCATCACTGTGAAATGCAATTATAACACCGACTTCTTTCATGCAAGCCAACTTCTTAAACTCCTCCCCTGGTCTCCTCCACCCTCACTTCCAACAATAAATGTGAAGAGCACATGAACTACTTTGCCACCAAAATGAACATCAGTATGTGAGACGATGGGATACCTGGATGTGTGGAGGACCTTACATTCTAAAGATAAAGAATTTACTCCTAGAATTGACTTTTTCTTGTGCTTAGGGCAATATTATATTTGGTGTCCTCATGCTCCATAGGTAGCATTGTGCCCATTCTTTTTAATAAACAATTTTAATGAGGTATTTTTTGCATTACAAACAACAACAGTACAAAAACAATGTACAAAGGACAAGAAATATAATGCTATCACCGACTCCCATCCCACCATGACCCGCCTAATTGACCCCCAATTCTACAGTATCTTAACCCCCCCCCCTCACTCCCCCCACCCCCACCCCTTGCTGATGATTAATTCTCTGCGAAGAAGTCGATGAACGGTTGCCACCTCCGGGCAAACCCTAACAATGACCCTCTCAAGGCGAACTTAATCTTCTCTAGGCCGAGAAAGCTCGCCATATCAGTTAGCCACGTCTCCGACTTCGGGGGCTCTGAGTCCCTCCAAGCTAATAGTATCCGTCTCCGGGATACCAGGGAAGCAAAGGCCAGAACAACTGCCTCTTTCTCCTCCTGGATTCCCGGGTCTTCCAACATCCCGAAAATCGCCACCTCTGGATTCGTTGCCACCCTAGTTTTCAACACTCTGGACATGACGTCTGCAAACCCCTGCCAATATCCTCTAAGTTTTGGACACGCCCAGAACATGTGAACATGGTTCGTTGGTCCATTTTACATACCTGTCCTCCACCCCAAAGAATCTACTCATCTGGGCCTGGTGGAGTACCTTGAATTGGATCAAGCTGAGCCTGGCGCATGTTGCAGTCGCATTGACTCTGCTCAATGCGTCAGCCCATAAGCCATCCTCCATCTCCCCACCAAGCCCCTCCTCCCATTTACGCTTCAGCTCCTTGGTCTGCGTCTCCTCTGCCCCCATAAGTTCTTTGTAAATGTCCGAGACGCTCCCCTCTCCCACCCATCTCCGAGACACTACCCAATCTGGATCTCCTTAGAGGCAGGAGTGGGAAGGATTCTACCTGCCTGCGCAGAACGTCCCGCACCTGTAAATATCTAAACTCGTTCCCCCTTGCTAGCCCAAACTTCTCCAGAGCCCTCAACTTGAAAGGGATATCTAAACTGATTTACGCTCCCTCTCCCATCCAGGGCAGCCAGACTTCCTACAAGATCTTATGGATCATGGGTTCAATACTTGAAAAGATAGAGGCATTTGTAGGCTGGGAGATATATTCAGTGGTGCTTCCTTGTCATCCTTAGGACAGCTATTCCAACAATTTGACATCCCAAAACATTCCTTTTTTAAAATATCTGCAACTTGAAAACTTTATCCTTAACAAGACAAGCTTGTCTCTTGACTCTCCTATTCCCCCGGTGGGAAAAATCCTGACAGTTAATTTTCATGATACCTTGTGTTCTAGATCCTGCATTGGGTACTTTGCAGTCTTACGAAAAAGACTTTGCAACTAATATTGATATGGGATATGGCGCTCAACTCATCGATCGACACTTCCAACATGCCACAGCAAAAAAAAGCACCAACCTCCTCAGAAGACAAATACGGGACGCAACCGACAGAGTACCCTTCGTCGTCCAGTACTTCCCTGGAGCGGAGAAACTCGACATCATCTTCGCAGCCTTCAACACATCATCAATGAAGACGAACATCTTGCCAAGGTCATTCCCACACCCCCACTACTGGCCTTCAAACAACTGCACAACCTCAAACAAATCATTGTTTGCAGCAAACTACCCAGCCTTCAGAACAGCGACCACGACACCACACAACCCTGCAAGACGTGCCAGATCATCGATATGGGTGCCACCATTACACGTGAGAACACCACCACCAGGTACGCGGTACATACTTGTGTGACTCGGCCAATGTTGTCCACCTCAAACACTGCAGGAAAGGATGTCCCGAAGCGTGGTACATTGGCGAGACCATCCGTTGTCGTAGACACTGCGACAAAGGATGAACGGACATCGCACGACAATCGGTAGGTAGGAATGTTTCCTTCCAGTCGGGGAACAATTCAGCAGTCAAGGGCATTCAGCCTCTGATCTACAGGTAAGTGGCCTTCAGAACACATGACAACGCAGAATCGCTGAGCAGAAACTGATAGCCAAGTTCCGCACACGTGTACGGCCTCAACTGGGACCTTGGATTCATGTCGCATTACATTCACCCCACACCATCTGGCCTGGGCTTGCGAAATCCTACCACCTGTCTTGGCTTGAGACAATTCACACCTCTTTAACCTGTGATTATCCGTCTCTCCAGTTGCTCCATCTGGACTTGTAAAGACTTAATTCCCTGCATTCAAAGTATCGTCTTGCATCTTTGACTTTGTCTATATATATGTTTCTGGAACCCACCTCGTCATTCACCTGAGGAAGGAGCAGTGCTCCAAAAGCTAGTGATTCAAAACAAACCTGTTGGACTTTAACCTGGTGTTGTAAGACTTCTTACTGTGCTCACCCCAGTCCAACGCCGGCATCTCCACATCATATCTAATATTGATGAGGAGACATTGGATGGTATATGGAATTATGCCAATAAAACTTTGGCATGCAGTAGAATGAAGGAGACTGAGTTCAAGGTACTGCACCACTTGTATATCAGACATAGGTTTGATCCTGCTATAACCCCGATGTGCCTGGAAGACGAGGGTGATTATATACCCTGCATATAGACCTGTGTCATGATTCAATCTATTGGCCTGATGTAGTTAAGGAGCCTGATAGGATATTTGTCAGGGCCTTAGAATTTGATCCTTTGTTAATTCTGGGTCTTTCAGATAGGGAATTTATTGATAATGTAAAATCGTTGTCTAACATTCTAACTTTTGTACCTAATTAAAATATCCCCTGCTCCTGGATCATTGACAAGTATCCATAAATTCAAAACTAGCATTAAATATTCATGGACTGTATCCCTATGGAATTCCTGTCATCTGTACGCCAATCTAAGTATGATACATTCCGTAAAGTGTGGGGTCCCCATAGACTCCGCCTTGTTTGACCTGCTCCTGCTAGGTTTCCCATGAGCCATATTGCAAGTCACGATCTAGCCATACATAAAGATGTGCATCTTGAAATATTATCCTGTTTTGTTTATATGGCCTTATCCTCTTATTCCCCCATTTATGATTAATCCGGTGTTAAAATTGGAGGCACTAGTTCTCAAGGACCGTTGTTTTGAATTTATCCTATCTTGCCTGGTTCTTACATTCGTAGAAATATTTCTTCTGTACTTTGCCAGTTGTGCTTTGAAAATGTTATTGTGTTACCTGTAAATAAAACTTGCAAAAAAAGGGTCATTCTTGTTGATTCCCTTACTTTCCCCTTTCTTTACTTTTGCTGTTATTATTTTGATTCACGGGATGCTTAATGAATTTATACCTTTAAGTCGAGCAGGGGGAATGAGAAATTCAAAAGTTACAAAAGAGAACAGTGGGCGGGATTCTCTCAGCCCCCGCCGAGCCAGAGAATCGTCAGGCTGGACGCGATTCGCACAACGCTGCCCCGGCGCCGGTCCGCTGATTCTCCAGTGACCGGAGAATTGGTACCATTGGCGGCGTCACAGTGCCGGACGGGGGCCGCTCTACGCAGCCCCCCCCCCCCCCCCGCGATTCTCCGCCCGTGATGGGCCGAGTGGCCACCCAAAAAAGCCGGCGGCATTCACATCTGGTTTTACCCGGCGGGACCTCGGCATCCATCCTATCTGGGGTGGCCAGGTAGGGGGGGGAGGAGGGGGGTCTGACCCCGGGGCGGCGGGGGGGGGAGGGGTCCTCTATCGTGGCCTGGTCCGCTATCGGGGCCTACTGATCGGCGGGCCGGCCTCTCGTGGTGAGGACCTCTTTTGCTCGGCACCGGCTCCCGTAGCCCTCCACCATGCTGCGTCGGGGCCGGCGCTGAGAAGAGAGCTACTGCGCATGCGCACATTCGCAGATCCGCGGCACCCATTTGACGCTGGTATCAGCAGCTGGAGCGGCATGGGGTCGCTCCAGTGCTGTGCTGGCCTCCTGGAGGGCAGAGGATCGCTAAACAAAGCGGTCCAATGACGCCGTCGTTAAACTCTCCAGTTTTTACGACGGCGTCAACACTCTGCCGTCAGATGGGAGAATCCTGCTCAATGTGTTAGTTTTGGGACAGCAGAACTCAGACGTTTTGGCACTTGAGAGATTGTTAGGACTCAGTTTTATTGGTTGGCAGGTTGCCAATGAATTGGCCAAAAGGCCATATTCTATCCCAGTAATAGGTGGTGATTGAATCTTCCCCCGGGTGGGATACATTTTTTTTTGGACAACCAAGGAAGGACTGTTGGAGTGCTGGACATAAAAAGCAGCTGCCCTCTCTCTTTCTCTCTTGTTTTTCTCCAGAAAAGCTGCATAGTTGTACAGAGACCTGAATAGGTCTACAGTGGAAAGTATTACAGACTGGAAACAGAAACCTTGAATTGAAAGCCTG
Source organism: Scyliorhinus canicula (assembly GCF_902713615.1). Classification (NCBI taxonomy): domain Eukaryota; kingdom Metazoa; phylum Chordata; class Chondrichthyes; order Carcharhiniformes; family Scyliorhinidae; genus Scyliorhinus; species Scyliorhinus canicula. The sequence goes on from NC_052147.1 coordinate 52,983,295, forward strand.
GACTGAAGAAAGGTGTGCTAGAAAACAACCATCCGAAACAAAGACTCTTATCCTTCTTACTTTTATCATTATTTTACACCCCTCTTTTCCCCTCTGTGTTTGTCTTGTGTGTGTGTAGAGGGTGGAGTGAATTTAACTGGGGGTTTAGGAATTAGATAATAGTTAACCTGTTGTTTTTGCTGCATATTTAATCATAGTTCTTGTTATTAATAAAATTAATTGTTTAAATTTACAAACCTGGTCACTGCAGTTATTGGGCAGTCAAGGACCAAAGATTTTGGGTGTTTTATTAATTAATTAATTATTAATTTCAATTGTTTTGCGACTGTGGGTCAAATGGGGCTGGAATTGACTGCGCACTAGCCCAGGGGGGTCGTAATAAATTATAAAACTCTAATAAAAATTATACATTCAAAAAAACATTATTCTAGTCATTGTATTCTCGTGGAACTTTTAAAAGTCATCGTTTGACTGCATTCCGTAAAAAAAAGTTCCCCAAAAATAATCTTCAATCAATATTTTTTTAATGGAATTTAAATGTATAAATTGACATTTGAAGCCTTATAAAGAACCCTCCAAAAGCGGGGGCTGAACAATACACCAATTATTATTTTTTTTAATTTAGAGTGCCCAATTCATTTTGTTCCAATTAAGGGGCAATTTAGCGTGGCCAATCCACCTACCCTGCACATCTTTGGGTTGTGGGGGCGAAAACCATGCAAACACGGGGAGAATGTGCAAACTCCACACGGACAGTGACCCAGAGCCGGGATCGAACCTGGGACCTCGGCGTCGTGAGGCAACAGGGCTAACCCACTGCGCCACTGTGCTGCCCCCCAATGCACCAATGATAAAGTGAACCTTGCAGCATGGATGTGGATGGTTGCCATTTCAAAATGTCATTAGCAAATATTGGATCTGGGTCACAAGCAGTCTGAGATATAATTTGTACTCTAACTTGCTGTCTGCCAGGTATGATTCCAGATACAGGACACATGTCCATTGATTCTGGTATGACTAGTGTTCCTTGATCTTCAGTGAAATATTGCCTTGATGTCAAGGATGATCACTTCATCTCACTCCTGGAATATCAGGGGCTGGATTCTCTGCTCCCCGATGCCAAAATCGCGTTCGGCGACGGGGCGGAGAATCTGTTTTGCCGCTGAAATCGGGAGCGCCGTCAGTTTTTCAATTCTCTGCTCCCCTGAAAATTGGCGCACTCATGGTGTATGCTGCGCCAAGTATCCACCGCCTCAGGCCATTGCCTGAGGCCCACCCCGCAATGCTCCGTTGCCATCCGGCCGAATTCCTGGCGGCATGACTTATGTATGCTCACACTGTCCAGGACCTCGCGTGGTGGTTGAGGACTCAGTCCGGGGTCACAACAGTCGGGGGAGGGCCAATCGGTGGGCAGGGGGATTCATTTGGGGCTGGAGTTAATGTGGGCAGGCAGTCCGGGCGTGCGAGCGGCCAATGCCGGCTCTACTTTGGTGGTCCAGGTCCATGGGCTGAGTCCGTCACGGAACATGACGCAGCCGCTGCAGGCCGCTGCCGTACACATGCGCGACCTCTGACCCGGAACTGCTGGGGACCATATCGGCAGCTAGTGCTGTGAGCTCTACGACGACTCCCTGCAAAATGGGCAATCTGTGGCCTTTTGACGCCAGGTTTCCTGATGTAAAAGACCACAGTTTTCACGTTAGGCTCCAAAACAGTGAATCTAGCCCCCAGATCTTGTGTTCATGTTTGCACCAAGATTGCGATGAGGCAGGAGAATGGCGATGAGAAAATATCAGCCATGATTGAATGGCAGAGCAGACTCAAAGGGCCGAGTGGCCTAATTCTGCTCCTATGTCTTATGGTCTTATGGAGGCCATGAGTTGAGTGGTGCTGGTTGCATTCAATCTGAGTATCATTGGCGTGGTATTGGTGAGTAGATGCCACTTATTTGGACGGTTGACAATTTCTTCCATTACTCTACTGATGGCTGAGAGTAGGCTGACTAATAACTAATGATAAAATTTAACTGAGTTTTGCTGTCTACATTGATGTAAATGATGTAAATTTGTTGGCAATGAAGTATTCTCCCAGGTTTCGATGTATGGCAGTGATAAACCTTATAACCACAATGACTTTTAGTAACTTTGCACATTCATTAATTGACCAGTAGTTGATCATACAGAGACTAAAATATAAGTGTAACAAGTTCACATTCACCACATCCTCCAGCCTACACTCCACTGTTAAGTCATGCAGTTCTTATTTCCTATATTGGGTGGCTTACTCAAAGGCATTTTAGTTATGTGGCTATTCAAAAATATATATTTACATCACCCTTAAGGGGAAAATTGTATGCGTAAAACTTATGGGTGTAAACTCAAATATATAAAGAAAAACTATTTGGAAAGTGGCTGGTAATCTTTTGGGGGCAAACCTTGCTTTAGCTGCTTACTGGGCTAGGTAACCTTAAGCTTGTGGTTCGCAGCCTGTGCTGTGACACTACAATACTTTTATTGAAGGAAGGAAAAGCAGTTTCACATTTTTGCAGGTTATCTTCTCTGCAGTGCAATTGCGAGCTTCTTTCACTTTCTGATTCAGCTGATCAATCTCCAAAGAGACATTGTGATTCTAGAATGTCAAGGAACTGTCTTGCAATCTAGGAAATTCAATTTTAAAACATGCAGGGCATTGTGATATGTGCATGCGTTGAAATGTAAAGGTTTTTGACAGAGCAAGGGTTAATGTGGAACTGGGGAATAGCACCGCCCATGGTATGACGCACAGAGTCACATGGTAAGAAACTCTGAGGGAACAGTCTAGAAACAGAATTCTGCAAGAAGCCTACGTGCATGAAACAGTTCCTTGAATGATGTTACCTTGGACCTGTGAATAGCTAAAGACTACCGATAAAGGGTTCATATTCAAACATGCAAGTCTCAAGATCTTCGCATTGAGACATCTGAAAAACCCATAATACAACATTCAATGGCAGCAGACTGCATCAGATTGCAACATGGTTGGCAGTGGCAGGATGTTCTCAAAGTTAACACAGAACTTTTCAAGCTGCAAGTGGACAATGAAGCCAGGAGTAACTCAATTCCAGAACTGAAACAAGTTCAGACTTTGCCGATGATAGACCTGAAGTGGAAATAAAGGACCAGGAAAGTTCTACTGCGGCCACAGAAACAAAAGACAAAAATAAGATTGGAAAATGGAAATCCGACGCGAGGCACAAGGAGCCAGGAGGAGGAAAAGCACTCAGATATTGAAAACCATTGAGCCGAATGAAAAGGTTCATCAGCTTGCAAAGACTGAAATTGTAAAACATGAAGGTTCCCTTTGCAAAACATAAACATCCAGGAAACATGGCGGGCACAGTGAAAAAAGAGAATTCAAGTGCACTCTAGAAATTAATTGAGTGTATATTCCCCTTGGAATGAACAGGACAAACACACAGTGTGCAAAAAAAGCAGACAAGTTGTTAATAAAGAGAAACGCAACTCGAAGGAGCGTAAGAAGCACATCAAATGGAGACAGCAAAGTACCAGGAACACAAAATACTACGACCATTCCTCCAAACGTGACAGACCGAGATGTGGAAGAACTGTCAAGCCTCAAGACTATTTGAATTCATAAAGTCAGAGACTTGAGACAGGGAAGCAGGGATAACAATTAAAGATTGTATTGTAATACTCCGTGAGAAGGGAGGAAAGTTTTCTTTAGAGAAGAAAGGGGGATGTTGTGATATGTGGCTGCATGCATTGTAATGTCAAAGTGCTTGGCAGAGCAAGGGTTCACATAGGACTGTGGAATATCATTGCCCACACAGTAAGAGACTCTGAAGGAACAGTCTTGGATCAGAATTTTACAAGCAGCCTATCTGCATGGAACAGCTCCATGTGGCAAGGTAACACAGTGGTTAGCACTGTTACTTCACACTGCCAGGGCCCCAGGTTCGATTCCCGGCTTGGGTCACTGCTGTGTGGAGTCCACGGGCGCGATTCTCCGCAAATGCGGCGAGTCGTAAAGGCTGCCGTGTAGCTGGCTGTGTTTCACGGCAGCCTCCGTGCCCCCTCCCGGGACCCGATTCTCCCCCCTGGGCAGGGCTAGCAGCGGGGCCCCGTGAAGCACGGCATCGCGGACTTAGCGACCGTCGCTAAGTCCGCGCGCCAAGCGTCACGCCGGCTGACGCGCACGATGACGTCAGCCGCGCATGCGCGGACTGGACGGCTCCAACCCGTGCATGCACGGGGCCGTCATCTCCCTCGGCCGCCCCGCGGACTGATCCTGCGGGGCAGCGGAGGAAGAAAGAGTGCCATGCCCCCCTTGGCACGGCCGTGGTACTGCCGTGCCAATCGGGGCCCTGGATGCCCAGAACGGGCATGTTGCGGCCATTTTTACGACGGCAGCAAGCAGGTGTGTTTGCTGCCGTAAAAATGGTCGTAAAGGCCTGGGCACTCGGCCCCTCGGCCTGGGGAGAATCGCTGTTCGGCGTAAAAAACGCGATTCGTGTCATGGGGCAGCTGTGGGGGGGGGGGGGGGGGAGAATAGCGGGAGGGCGTGAAAAATGTTGGGGACGCCCTCCCGCTATTCTCCGACCCGTCGTGGGCAGCGGAGAATCGCGCCCCACGTTCTCCCCGTGTCTGCGTGGGTTTCCTCCGGGTGCCCCAGTTTCCTCCCACAAGTCCCGAAAGACATGCTGTTAGGTAATTTGGACATTCTGAATTCTCCCTCCATGTATCCAAACAGGCGCTGGAATGTGGCGACTAGGGGATTATCACGGTAACATCATTGCATAGACTCACATTGAAAGTATCGTCTTGCATCATTGGCTTTGTCTGTATATGTGTTTGTGGAACCCACCTCTTCATTCACCTGATGAAGGAGCTGCACTCCGTAAGCTAGTAATTCGAAACAAACCTATTGGACTTTAACCTGGTGTTGTAAGGCTTCTTACTGTGCCCACCCCAGTCCAACGCCGGCATCTCCACATCATTCCATCATAAGGTCAGATATGGGGATGTTAGAACCGTGGCACAATTTTAATAGGATAAGACAGACCCTTGCAGGATTGGCTTCGGCACTATTAAAAAGGGCTCTCTGCAACTGTTTGCACTCAGACCATAGCAATCTGTGACTCAGCAAGCTTAGTGGACTTCCTAGGTATTTGTAACTTGGAGATTGCATGCCTCTGTGGGGGAATTTGTCACCTTTACACTGATTAGGCTGTCATCATTTACCATGTTTGCTATTTTTGCTTTATTGTTTTGAATAGAGGAAGAGGAAAAGCTCCAACAATCAGTGAAAAGGCTGGGCCTATTGGAAGACAGCAGATGGAGGGTTGTGGGAGGAGAGATGTCGGGGTGGATTCTGCTCATACTAAAACAAATGAGGCTTTGATGTCTCATAAAAGCCATGCAGGATTGGGAGCACACACCCTTCTAATAGGATCCCATCTCTAGGCCAGTGTGCTGTGCTTGACCATCAATAAATTGCCTTTGCAGCGCATTCACTTGTTATGGAGGCAAACGCATTAACCCATTTGTATACATACAGCAAGGACCCACAAGCTGCAACTGCGGTGAAGAGGCAGTGAGTGTTTATTTTGGTTGCACAGATGGAGGGAAGAATGTTAACTAGGACACAAAAATAATTGTTTATCTGTTTACCAACTGGTGGTATTGACGGCGGGATACTCCACCGCCTGCCGCCTGTAGCTGAGTTCCCAATGTGGCGGAGAATCCAGCATCATTACAAAACGGGATCAGTGTCCGTTTCAATGCACCGGGACCCCACTGGTGGTGATATCGAGATTCATGCACTAACTGGGGCTGGTTTAGCACACTGGGCTAAATCGCTGGCTTTGAAAGCAGACCAAGGCAGGCCAGCAGCGCGGTTCAATTCCCGTACCAGCCTCCCCGAACAGGCGCCGGAAGGTGGCGACTAGGGGCTTTTCACAGTAACTTCATTGAAGCCTACTCGTGACAATAAGCGATTTTCATTTCATTTTTCAACTGCTTTTGATGTGGTTCAAGAGCTGTCAAGCAGATGGATGTTTATAAACATTGCGGTTACTTTCACAGCAGGGTACTTGAGGCATACATGTACAGAGTGCCTTTCATGACCACAGGACCTCCCATAATGCTTCAAACAGCCAATGAAGTATATTTGAGGTGCAGCCACTGTTGTAGGAAATGCAGCAACCAATTTGCGCGCAGCAAACTCCCACATCAGCAATGTGATAACGACCAGGGGCTGGATTCTCCATTCTGGAGACAAGTCCCCACGCCGGCATGAAAATGGTGACGTTTCACAACGGGAAAATCGTTGTGAAACAGCCACCGAATCACTGTTCCGGGGCGGGGGGGGCGGGGGGGGGGCTAGCAGCCAGGCAGCGCAGAGCTCCCAACTCTAGCTGCCGATACGGCCTGGAGAAAGGCCGGGTTCATGGGCGCGCATATGCACGGTGGCAACCTGCAGCGACCGCGCCATACTTCATGCCGGAAGCTGCTCGTGGATCCAGCCCGCGAAATAGTCCTCCGCTTCGGCCGGCTCACGCGCCCCACGGGCTGCCCCACCGCAGTGCCCCCAGACCCGAATATGTCCACCCCTACCTGCGGATCAGCCTTTCCCCGACTGTGGCGGCACTGGACTGATGCCGCAGCTGTTACGCCGAGTTCCCGATGGGTAAGACCACATGTGGCCCACGTCGTCGGGAACTCGGCCGGGTGGGGGGGAGCGGAGCATCGGTGGGCGGGCCTCAGGCAAAGGCCTGAGGTCGTGGATACGATGCATGGTGTACTCTGCGAGTACGCCCCTTTGGAGGGGGCGGAGCATTGTGGAAGCGGCTCCACCCCTGATTCTGTCGGGAATTTCGATTCTCCGGCCCGTCGCCGCACTCGATTTCGGCATCAGCGACCCCGGAGAATCCATCCCCAGGTAAGCTGTTTTTGTGATGTTGATTGAGGGATGAATAATGGTCAGGACACCAATAACCCCCCTGCTCTTCTTTGAAACACTCAGCAGTATTCCCTGGTATTCCCTGGTCTTGTCCGTGATGGGACCCGTTGCGAGCGAGAATGGAAGATTTGGCATTCCCACCAAAACTCCATTCACTTTCAGTGGCACCGGAAAATCCCATCCGCGAATGAGGACGGAAGATTTCAGCCAGTGTGTGACATCTTTTGTGTCCACCTGGGAGGGGAGACAGGCCTCGCTTTGACATCCTTTCTGAAACATGTCAGCCCTAATTTATGAGGTGAAAATCCTGGGTGAAGACAGAAAGACTTGCATTTATATAGTTCCTCATATTAGCTCAGGATGTCTTAAAGTGCTTTACAACCAAAACACTGCTTTTGAAACATAGTCACTGGTGTAGTGTCGTAAACAAAGCAACCAACCAACACACAAATTCCCATTAAAAAAAACAAGGACCATAACATGTCTTTGTGTGATATTGGGGGTTAGGATATCAGGGCGAACTTACCTACCCTTCTTCAAGATAATCCAATGGGATCTTTTAGCTGAAATAAAGATGGTGCCTTGACTCAATGCCTCATCCAAAAGACTGCACATCCTCTGACACTGCAGCACCCCCTCCATCCTACATTGAAGTGTCAGTCTAAATAATGTGTTCAAGTATCTGCTTCAACCCACAACCTCCTGACTCAGCAACCACAACCACAATTGACTCGTGCATGCACAGGTGCAGCCCTGTACAGTGCTGTCCCTCTGCTTCAGGCAAAAGCCCCAACTGGTACTTGGCTTCCAAATCGTCAGTATTCAATAATATACATCCATTCTTAGAATCATAGAACCCCCACAGTACAGAAGGAGGTCAATCGGCCCAACGAGTCTGCACCGAACCTCTGAAAGAGCACCCTACCTAGGGCCATGCCCCCACCCTATCCCAGTAACCCCACCTAATGTTTTGGACACTTAAGGGGCAATTCAGCATTGGCCAATTCACCTAACCTGCACATCTTTGGACTGGGAGGAAACCAGAGCACCGAGAGGAAACCCGCGCAGACACGGGAAGGTACAAACTCCACACAGACAGTCACCCTCCATGGCTCTTCAGCTAAGCTCCTGCCCTATGTTTGGAGGGCAACCAGCATGCATCCTTGAAATCAAGAAGCGGCGCACACATTGATGCACTATCAATTGACCACAGAAGCAAAGTTGTAGTCCAAACTGAAGGCTTTAATAGACAAGATGTTTCCCCAGCAGCGCAGGTACAGAAAGGAAGCTGTGGGGAACACACGGGCTCTTATACCCCGCCTTACAGGGTGGAGCTACCTTACAGCTCTAGCCAATGGGTGACTAGTGTTACATACCATTGGGCCAATGAGCAGCAAGCCTTCTCCACCAATGGTGTCTCGGCATTGCTAGTTACCATAATACCTCTAGTCATACTACCACACACATACACATACATACAGACCCCCGCATGCTATCAGTATTTGTTTAAAGGTAGAAAGGTTTAGACTAAGCATCCAAGATATAAAGAGTAGGGAGCAATCTCTGAATGTGGAAGAACAATGAACCTCATTTTATCATCCTGAAATTATATACGGCAATTTTACATGTAACATATATATAGATTGGATGGAGTCACCTTCACTGAGATTCCATAGTCCCAGTCTCATTCAACCTTCTTTACTAAGGCTGGATGAGACTGGAGCAACGAAGTGCGTCCCCCGGCGGCATTGGGAAGTTATAACTGAGGCGCAGGGAAGAAAGGAACATCCCTTTTTCATGGCACTATCTGCTGTATAGATGTTTAAAGGGACAATTTAAAGGGAGAAGGTAAGTTTGAAAGGAAAATGGTTCAGGCAATTGGGGGAAAACCATGAGGGAGAGGGCAGGGGGTGGAGGCGAGAGGCCAGGAAGGGGAAGGGTTGAGAGACTGGGAGGGGGGGGACAGAGGGAGGGAAAGGGTGGCAGGAAGTGTTGGGGAGACCAGGAGGCAGAGTGGGAGGTAAGCCAGGAGGAAGGGGGCTGCAAAAGTGGGAAATCAGGAGGGTCGGACCAGGAGGGGTGTTTGGTCAGACGGGCGGGGGAGGGTTCATGTCGGGTCGGTTCGGACCAGGAGGTCATGGGTCGAGTTGGGTCTGATCAGGAGGTAGGTTGGGTTGGGAGTGAAGGGGTGGGGGGTTCAGGTCAGACAGGAGGTGTGCTCGGGTTGGACTGGGAAGAAGGGGTGATGGTTGGGTCGGGAGGGCGGGCCAGGCCGGGGGGGGGGGGGGGTCGGGTTGGGCTGTGGGTGTGGGAGGGGGGTGGGGCAGTCAGCCCAGGTGGGCCTGGGAGTGGGGAGGGTTTGGGTCAGGGCAGGGATGGGGGGGGATGTCTGGTTGGGTCAGGCTGGGAGGGGGTGGTTCAGTGTTCGGGTTGGGTCGAGATGGGAGAAAAGTGGTCAGGTCAGGTCGGGTTGGGTAGGACGGGGCTGTGGGGTGGCGATCCAGTGATCCGGTCGGGAAGGGAGGGGTGTGGGGAGGTTGGGACGGGGGGGGGGGGGGGGGAGTTGGTGCAGGCTGGAAGGGTGAGGGTCATGGGTAAGGGGGTGTTCGTTTGGGGGGAGGGGGAGGGGGAGGGTCGGACCGGGAGCTGGGGGGGAAGGGTTGGCTTGGGAGTTTGGATTGTTGGTGGGTGTCAGTTCGAGGGAGTGAGGTGTTTTGGATCTGCTGGGGGGGAGGGGCGGGGGGGGGGGGGGTCATGTGTGTGTGCAGGGTGTCCCGTGGGTCTGGCTGTTTGAATAGTTACTCTGGAGTTAAAAGTAATTATTTTCCCTCTAACTCTTTCACAGTAACTATGAGGGTGAAACTGGCTGAACCGTCCGAAGTTAGTGATTTAAATCGCTTCTGTCAGATGGTTCCCAGCCCAGCACAATTTTCCAGGGGATGCTCGCACGTCTGGACAATTGTCGGATAAATCCTTACATGGGCACATCCCAGAGGGATTCCCCAGCACATCATTGGGGTACCCCCCCAAATGCGACTCTGGATAACCAGGAAATTATGGGCCTGTGGTAAACCACTGTTAGGTGATGTAACCTGTACTACAGGTTCGCCGGTAGCCCCTGCCTGCTGGCTCCGCCCAGTAGGAGGAGTATAAATATGCGTGTCATCTATTCAGCAGTCATTTTGCCAGCTGCTGAGGGAGGCCACACATCTTACTGCAATAAAGCCACAGTTGTATCCAACCTTAGTCTATGTACAATTGATCGTGCATCAGGGCCTAAGTTAAGTACAGTGCTGATCTTTCCCTGACATTTTATGCCACTTTCTGAGACCAAAATCAGGAAGCATTTCAAATTCTCAAGGCTAGAAATGTCCGTGTTATGGAGACCGTGTGCTGCTTCTCTAGTAACCAGTGCAGCCAGCTACGTCCTGCACCTACCACACAGTGTTACTGGAGGAGAAATGAGAATGCTTGGACATGCCCCGCATGCGCTGGACAATCTTTAATCAACGCTAAACGTATATCAAACATCAGCCCAACTGGCTGACGTTATGTCAGGATTTCAAACACGGTTCACACTGATTCAACTCACAAAAGATCAGTGTGCAGCTGCAAGATGGGATCTGAACTGTGTTAATTAAAGGGCCACCCCACACGAGTTGCACGGAGGTGTTTTTTGAGTAAACGTTGCCTAGGCACACTTAATGGACGTGCCTTACTGCTTTTTGGAGCCACTTATTATCAATTTCTGAATACAGCCCAGGAAGACAGAGGACTCCCTGACCCAGGGTATAAGGACAGTTATTCTTCCCTTTTTATAAAGTTAGAGAACCCAATTCATTATTTTCCCAATTAAGGGACAATTTAGCATGGCCAATCCACGTAGCCGGCACATCTTTGGGTTGTGGGGGTGAGACCCATGCAGGCACGGGGAGAATGTGCAAACTCAACACGGACAGTGATCCAGGGCCGGGATTGAATTTGGGTCCTCGGCGGCATGAGGCAACAGTTCTAACCACTGCGCCACCTGCCACCTCCTGGTATGAGGACAGTTTTTGAGGCAGCGCCTCCTGTTCTGCAACACGACCAAGTAATGGAATGGGTGAGGCCAAGAGGCACGAGGGAGGGAGGGAGGGAGGGAAGGAGAGGGGAAGAGGTTCAGGAGGTTGTTTCTCAGGAGAAATTGTTAAGACTCTGCTTCCACCTCAACATGAGCCCACCATTCCCCACCATCATTTCACACTCCCAGCCAGAATGTACCTCAGGCAACAGACAACAATGAAAGCCACCAACAAAAATATTCACTAAATGTTTTTATCCATTAACAACTCAGTTATACAAACAGCAATGAACTGCTCACCTTCCTGCATTCCCTTAGTTTCTGTCTTACAGGTATGAATGCTGAGTTCCAGGGAGTGCTGCTGGGTGAGGGATGTGGATGTATTGAGCAGAGCGAGAGATTGTTAATGTGGTGTGTAGGATATGTACTGTGAGGATGCTGTCACTCAGCTTGGCCACTCGTGTGAGATCATTGTATGTTTATCAACATAGCTGCCATGTCTTTGGTGCCAGCTGGGCATTGACTTCCCTTCCAATGTTTCAAACTCCCTCCTCTGGCTCATCTCTGAGGACTTCCTGTCTACACAAGAAACAGAGTCTTCAAGATGGCATTTATAAACCTGTACCCCCTTGTGCGCTGTGCCATTCTGTTTCCTCCAATCGTCCCAGTTGATTGACCAATAGCCTTCACTTCAACAGTCAGTTTCCTTGCATAGAGGGTTCTATCCTTAAGAAGGGAAGGTTAGCTGGGCCCTGTGGTTTGGAAACAACATTGTCTGTACCAAATTAGGAGAGCAGAGGACGCAGGCAAGAGCAATGCTGAAGTCACTAGAGTCTGTGCGACATTCATTCAGGTGTAGTGCATTCAACAAAATGCCACTTTCACCTGAGCAGACGTGTTCAGGTCACCAGTCGCAATTTCTATACCTCAGTCTTACAAACAGGATATTTTGATGAGTTTCCTTTTAAAATGTAAGGACTCAATTCTGCCTCAGTGATTTGGAAACATCATGGACGGGATTCTCCGTCGCAAGGCCACCCCGCACCCACTGCGGACGAGGACGGAGAATTTGGCACTCAGCCAAATCTCCCATTCACTGTAGTGGGACCGGAGATTCCTGCTGGTGTGAACGGACGGAGAATCCCGCTGGCGTCAATGGACGGAGAATCCCGCTGGCATGAACGGATGGAGAATCCCGCTGGTGTGAACAGACGGAGAATCCCGCTGGCGTGAATGGATGGAGAATCCCGCTGGTGTGAATGGATGGAGAATCCCGCTGGTGTGAACGGACGGAGAATCCCGCTGGCATGAACGGATGGAGAATCCCGCTGGTGTGAATGGACGGAGAATCCCGCTGGTGTCAATGGACGGAGAATCCCGCTGGCATGAACGGATGGAGAATCCCGCTGGCGTGAACGGATGGAGAATCCCGCTGGTGTGAACGGACGGAGAATCCCGCTGGCATGAACGGATGGAGAATCCCGCTGGTGTGAATGGACGGAGAATCCCGCTGGTGTCAATGGACGGAGAATCCCGCTGGCATGAACGGACGGAGAATCCCGCTGGTGTGAACGGATGGAGAACCCCGCTGGCATGAACGGATGGAGAATCCCGCTGGTGTGAACGGACGGAGAATCCCGCTGGTGTGAACGGACAGAGAATCCCGCTGGTGTGAATGGACGGAGAATCCCGCTGGTGTGAACGGACGGAGAATCCCGCTAGCATTAACGGACGGAGAATCCTGCTGGCATGAACGGACGGAGAATCCCGCTGGCGTGAAGGACGGAGAATCCCGCCCAAGGACTGAGTGAACTAAACATCAGAAGATATCTCAAGGCTTTTTTTTGTAAAAAAGGAGCCTTCCACCTAACACAGATGCTAGGTTTGAGAGGACAATGGCTTCCCAAACACGATAGCAAATAAGTAATAGCCATTGTGGTGGTGGGATGGGGAGGAGAGAGGAAAATCGCCCAAAACAGGCTGTAGTCAATTGACTTCACGAAAGAGAAAATCAGACATTGTGGGCGGGATCCTCCCAGCCAGATGTTTCTCAGTGGTGAGAGGCGGCACATTGTTTGTTGGTGCTGGGAATCACTGCTCCGGCCGTTGTAAATGGGATATCCGATTGAAGTGACCCCACGCTGCCGGGAAACCCGCAGACGGGGGTACGCTACCAGTGGGACCAGAGAATCCCAGTGAACAGCTGGAAAATTCTGGCCTGTGCAAAAGAGGGTTACCCGTTGCTTATTGGGCCGTTTTATGCCACTGCCAATGGTCAATTTCACTCCCAATGTCTCTGCCCCTTTCTCTGAGTTGAAAACCTGCATAAAGTAAAGAGCCAACATAGATTTGAGGTGCAATTCAGCGGACTCAAGTTAAAGTCCGGCTTTGTGCACGTTTGGCAGAGAGTTTCACAATGGCCGTACTAAAGACATTGTGGCCCATATTCAACAGCACATAGTGCCAAAAATTAGCAGTCACCATGGCAAGGAGGATTGAGTCCGCTGTTGGAAAAAGACCAATGACCTTCACCAGGCTGCAAGGCAAGTTACCACCTCTCTCCTGGCATCAGTTTCACCTGCCACCCCTCTAATTTCCAAACCCCCCCATCTCCCTGCCAATCGACTGTCTGGCACCTCATACCCTCAACACATCTGATCTTTGTGCTTGTTCCTCAGAACCCTCTGGCACCCACCACCACAACACCTTTACGTCCAGGTGCGGTGCCCACACATGCCATCTGCTATAGACCCTTTGACCCATCAAGCAGGTGGCTCCCAATACCCTCTCTTTAACCCCACAGGGGAAGATAGCCCATAATAAACGGGAAAGGGCCAAAGCGGGGAGGGGGGGAGGAATCCCAGAAAACCGAGTCCCTACCCTCTATGAGGTGTGGGTCTTGGAGATTGTGGGTTTGTCCGAGGAGAGGTGAGGATACTGGGGTGGTCCTTGAAAACACCAGGGATCAGGAGGCGAATGAGGCCGGGGTCCTGACCTTTGTGTCCCTAGTAGCCCGGCGAAGGATTTTGCTACAATGGAAGGACGCGAGGCCCCCAAGCATGGAGACCTGGATCAATGACATGGCGGGCTTCATTAAGCTTGAGAAGGTCAAATTTGCCCTGAGAGGGTCGGTACAAGGGTTCTTTAAACGGTGGCAACCTTTCCTTGACTTTCTGGCTCAACGATAGGGTACTGGGACAGCAGCAGCAGCAACCCCGGGGGGGGGGTGAATTATGTTTGCTTATTTTATTTAAATTCGATTTATTTAATTTTAATTTATGGTTAAGTTCTCTTGTTGGGGGAGGGGGGGGGGAGTGTGATACATGTGGTGTTACGGTTTGGGGGGAATTGTGGGTGTTATGGGGCTGTTAGTTGCATATTACTGCTTGTTGCTATACTTGTTGTTATATTTTTATATTTTCTGTAAAAAATTCCAATAAAAATTATTTTAAAAAAAAAAGAAAATACCAGGGATTTCCAAGTGCCCCAGGATGTAGCTGTCATGCACGCTACCAGGGTAACGGGCACACAGGTGCATAATTCAGAGGTGGAGATTGCGCACGATCTGAACATTCAGGGAGTGGAACCCCTTCCTGTTAATATAGGGCATTCCTTGATGCTGCAGTGCTCGCAGCCCTGGAATGACCCAGTGGCATAGATGTTTAGGACTGCAGTGACATTTGCGGCAACTGGAAACGGGCGTCCTCATGCTCCACAGGGTGCCATGTCCACAAGGACATAGCAGAAGTGCCACACTGTCTCTCTGCTGAGACACAGTCTTCTGTGGCACATGTTGGCTGTCAGTTCATTGAATGGCTGCTATAAGCAACACGAGGGCAGCCTCTGCAGGATCAACTCCAGCAAACGGAGTTATATCCTGAAGGAATTGGAGATGGTGAGAGAGCGACAATCAGTTAAGGCTTCCATCCCGGGCCCCTCTCACCTTCTCTCAGAGTGCCATCCAGAGAGCCAGTTGTGCTGGCAAACCTTGCTCTGCACACTCACCCCCGGCCACATCAGGAGGCCCAAGATCCCAGACCTCTGGCAGGAAGATTAGGGAGGACGTGCTCAGCTGCCCTCCACTCATCCTCACACTTATCCTTTGGTCGGGGGAGGATCCTCATTGGTGAAGCCCTACTCTTCAATGTTTGATTACTGGCAGCTGCCTCTATGGTGCTGAAACTCCAAAAGTACAGGCACACTGTTCAGAGATCAAAGGTTGCTGGACATACAATGTGCATTGATCATCCTCTGAGACATGACACATACGCCCTCGAGGAGGCACTTGAGAGTTGAGGAGCATGAGGTGCTCCCACAACTAACAAGGCTAATTCCTCATTTGAAATAGCCTTCAGCTGTGAAGCTGGAGGCTGCTCACAGTCAAAGGGAGTGAAGTTGAATTTCAGGATAGAAGTCACAGCTGGGCTCTGTCCTGGATGAGTCTGGTGGGACAGACAGGCTACAGCTGTGTTTGCCCCTGTTATGGGTCTCCACAATATTTAAAGATGGCTTGAAGCCTTCACATACTCAAAGCCCCTCAGCCCCCAGGCCCAGGGGCGACCTCTGATGTAAAACGCTTCTGCTTCAGGAAAGGAGAGGTCACCCTGTTGGGAGTTTTCTATAGGCCACCTAATAGTTCTAGGGATGTAGAGGAAAGGATGGCGAAGATGATTCTGGAAAAGAGAGAAAGTAACAGGGTAGTTGTTATGGGAGACTTTAACTTTCCAAATATTGACTGGAAAAGATATAGTTCGAGTACATTAGATGGGTCGTTCTTTGTACAATGTGTGCAGGAGGGTTTCCTGACACAATATGTTGACCGGCCAACAAGAGGCGAGGCCACATTGGATTTGGTTTTGGGTAATGAACCAGGCCAGGTGTTAGATCTGGAGGTAGGTGAGCACTTTGGAAACAGTGACCACAATTCGGTGACCTTTACGTTAGTGATGGAAAGGGATAAGTATACCCCGCAGGGCAAGAGTTATAGCTGGGGGAAGGGCAATTATGATGCCATTATACATGACTTAGTATGTGTAGGTTGGAGAAGTAGGCTGCAAGGGTTGGGCACACTGGATATGTGGAGCTTGTTCAAGGAACAGCTATTGCATGTTCTTGATAAGTACATACCAGTCAGGCAGGGAGGAAAGGGCCGAGCGAGGGAACTGTGGTTTACCAAAGAAGTGGAATCTCTTGTTAAGAGGAAGAAGGAGGCCTATGTGAAGATGAGGCGTGAAGTTTCAGTTGGGGCGCTTGATATTTACAAGGAAGCGAGGAAGGATCTAAAGAGAGAGCTGAGACGAGCAAGGAGGGGACATGAGAAGTCTTTGGCAGGTAGGATCAAGGGAAACCCAAAAGCTTTCTATAGGTATGTCAGGAATAAAAGAATGACTAGGGTAAGAGTAGGGCCAGTCAAGGACAGTGGTGGGAAGTTGTGTGTGGAGGCTGAGGAGATAAGCGAGATACTAAATGAATACTTTTCGTCAGTATTCACTCAAGAAAAAGATAATATTGTGGAGGAGAATGCTGAGACCCAGGCTATTAGAATAGATGGCATTGAGGTGCGTAGGGAAGAAGTGTTGGCAATTCTGGACAAGGTGAAAATAGATAAGTCCCCGGGGCCTGATGGGATTTATCCTAGGATTCTCTGGGAAGCCAGGGAAGAGATTGCTGAGCCTTTGGCTTTGATTTTTAGGTCATCATTGGCTACAGGAATAGTGCCAGAGGACTGGAGGATAGCAAATGTGGTCCCTTTGTTTAAGAAGGGGAGTAGAGATAACCCCGGTAACTATAGGCCGGTGAGCCTAACGTCTGTGGTGGGTAAAGTCTTGGAGAGGATTATAAAAGATACGATTTATAATCATCTAGATAGGAATAATATGATTAGGGATAGTCAGCATGGTTTTGTGAAGGGTAGGTCATGCCTCACAAACCTTATCGAGTTCTTTGAGATGGTGACTGAACAGGTAGACGAGGGTAGAGCAGTTGATGTGGTGTATATGGATTTCAGTAAAGCGTTTGATAAGGTTTCCCACGGTCGGCTATTGCAGAAAATACGGAGGCTGGGGATTGAGGGTGATTTAGAGATGTGGATCAGAAATTGGCTAGTTGAAAGAAGACAGAGAGTGGTAGTTGATGGGAAATGTTCAGAATGGAGTTCAGTTACGAGTGGCGTACCACAAGGATCTGTTCTGGGGCCGTTGCTGTTTGTCATTTTTATAAATGACCTAGGGGAGGGCGCAGAAGGATGGGTGAGTAAATTTGCAGACGACACTAAAGTCGGTGGAGTTGTAGACAGTGCGGAAGGATGTTGCAGGTTACAGAGGGACATAGATAAGCTGCAGAGCTGGGCTGAGAGGTGGCAAATGGAGTTTAATGTGGAGAAGTGTGAGGTGATTCACTTTGGAAAGAATAACAGGAATGCGGAATATTTGGCTAATGGTAAAATTCTTGGTAGTGTGGATGAGCAGAGGGATCTCGGTGTCCATGTACATAGATCCCTGAAAGTTGCCACCCAGGTTGATAGGGTTGTGAAGAAGGCCTATGGTGTGTTGGCCTTTATTGGTAGAGGGATTGAGTTCAGGAGCCATGAGGTCATGTTGCAGTTGTACAAAACTCTAGTACGGCCGCATTTGGAGTATTGCGTACAGTTCTGGTCGCCTCATTATAGGAAGGACGTGGAAGCTTTGGAACGGGTGCAGAGGAGATTTACCAGGATGTTGCCTGGTATGGAGGGAAAATCTTATGAGGAAAGGCTGATGGACTTGAGGTTGTTTTCGTTAGAGAGAAGAAGGTTAAGAGGTGACTTAATAGAGGCATACAAAATGATCAGAGGGTTAGATAGGGTGGACAGCGAGAGCCTTCTCCCGCGGATGGAGGTGGCTAGCACGAGGGGACATAGCCTTAAATTGAGGGGTAATAGATATAGGACAGAGGTCAGAGGTGGGTTTTTTACGCAAAGAGTGGTGAGGCCGTGGAATGCCCTACCTGCAACAGTAGTGAACTCACCAACATTGAGGGCATTTAAAAGTTTATTGGATAAGCATATGGATGATAAGGGCATAGTGTAGGTTAGATGGCCTTTAGTTTTTTTCCATGTCGGTGCAACATCGAGGGCCGAAGGGCCTGTACTGCGCTGTATCGTTCTATGTTCTATGTTCTATGTTCTGCACCCTGACCAAGCCCAATCCCCCAGAGGGATGCCCCTCCATACACCCCAGAACATTGGGGCGGTTCCAGTGCCCTTGATCTGCATGCCGGAAAATGGAAATGGCTACTCAGCTCCTCACTTCTCCTTAGTAGCCATTGAGCCAGGTTCTTGTTTTTGAAAAGCAGTTCTAAATGACACCTGCCTGACTTCACGCAGAGTCAGGTAATTCCTGGGAGGCTGCTTCATTTGACATCAATCTCATTAATGAGATTGAAATGAATGCAAATGAGGGTTAAATATATTCTCACCATTTCTTGGTGTGATCCCTGCTGGGTGCAACGCGGTCACTGAATTGCGGACTTGTAAATAGAAGGTCATATCTAATGAACGCAATTCAACATTTTGAAGAAGTAAAGTAGTTGATGGGGGAATGTCTATGGATGTAGATGGATTCCCAGAAAGCATTTATAAGTTTCCATGTAAGAGACTATTAGCTCATAGAATGGAACACAGTTTATTGACATGGTTGGGAAATTGGTTAGGTAGTAGACAGGGAGTAGGTACAATGGGTATGTACACGTATTGGAAGTAGGTAACTAGTAATGTCCCACAAGTATCTGTGTTGGAACATCAACTATTCACTATATTTAGGGCAGCACGGTGGCACAGTGGGTTAGCATTGCGGCCTCACAGCGATGAGGTCCCAGGTTCGATCCCGGCTCTGCGTCACTGTCCGTGTGGAGTTTTCGTGGGTTTCTCCCCCACTACCCAAAGATGTGCAGGCTCGGAGGATTGGACACGCTAAATTGCCCCTTGATTGGAAAAAAATGAATTGCGGAATCTAAATTTTTAAAATAGCAAAAACAAAAACTATTCACTATATTTAATTATGTCTTAGATAGCACAGTAGAGATCCATATATCCAAGTTTGCCTATGACACAAAGATTGGTGGTAAAGTAAGTAGTGTAGTTGGGTGCATAAAGTTACAAAGAAACACTGATAGGCTGCGGGTGGTGGAGAGATATTAATACTGGTCAGTATGAAGTTATCCATTTTGTACAAAAAAACTATACAGCTGAGTATTTTTTAAATGGTGAAAATAGATTTCGGGTATTTTGTATACATATCAGTAAAATGCAGCCGTCAGGTATGGAACATAAGTAAAATGGTGAATGGAATGTTCGCCTTTATTACCAGAGGGCAAGGATATTAATGCAAGGAAATTTTGCTACAGCTGTACAAAGCCCTGGTTAGACCACATTTTAAGTGGACTGCACTTCAGAAATAATAAGTTGGCTTTGAGAGGAGTACATTTCAGATTCAGCAGAATGTTACCGGAGAGAGTTAAAAAATTATGAAAGAGTTTACATGAACCAGGCTTGTATTCGCTGCAATAGAGACGCTTAAGAGGTGATTTGATTGAGGTTTTTAGGGTTTTGCAAGGATATAATAGGGTAGTTCGAGAGAGACTTAAAAAAAAATTTTTTTTAGAGTACCCAATTCATTTTTTCCAATTAAGGGGCAATTTAGCGTGGCCAATTCACCTACCCTGCACATACTTTGGGTTGCGGGGACAAAACCCACACAAACACGGGGAGAATGTGCAAACTCCAAACAGGCAGTGACCCAGAGCTGGAATTGAACCTGGGACCACGGAGCCGTGAGGCAGCAGCACTAACCACTGTGCCACCATGCTGCCCTAGCGAGAGACCTTATCGGTTGGTGAGACAGTCTAGGTGAAGAGGACGAAAACTTAAAATCAAAATCAGACTTCTCAGGAGAAATGTTGCATAAAGTGCAGTACAAGTGTGTAACTCACTCTCACAAAAAGTAGTAGATACTAGCTCAATTAATAATTTTAACTCCAATATTTTGCGAGTCAAGGATATTAAGAGTTATGGAGCCCAAGAGGGGTGGGTGAAATTAGGATGTAGGCCAGCCATAATCTCATTGAATATGGAAAACTCTTGAGGGGCTGAATGAACTCCTCCTGGTCTTATGTTCTTACATTGCCTAATGAATTAATCAAACTATTTTTGCATTGATAAAGGTCTGCCTGCAAACAATTGATATAAATAGAGACAGATCATCCTCTCCAGCTAGCACCAAAATCCATGGCAGAATGCCTATTTAGTCCTCAGAACTATCTCCAAATTCTCCAGTTCATAAAGTTTGCAACCTAAAAGAACAAAAAAACTTAACATTGCCTCGATTTTTTAAACGCTGCCCACCTTATAAATTAAGTGAAAATGTATGACATATAAATAACATATATAGTATGTGTTACAATTACTAGGATTGTAAGATTATAACATTTGGGACTGCAACTTTGAATTTAGGGTAAATGAAGGGGGTCACATGACTTGTTCTGCAGTCTGCCTGATAGCACTCCTGGGTGATTTAAATTTAAATGTTTACTGATCTAAGGAAGGGCCAGATTATTTTAATGAGAAGAAGGTGCAAAGTATTTATGCTTTGAAACAACCTGCCCACATCTATCCTATCTATTCCCTTCATAATTTTATATGTTTCTATAAGATCCCCCTTCATCCTTCTAAATTTTAATGAGCACAGTCCTAGTCTACTCAACCTCTCCTCGTAATCCAACCCCTTCAGCTCTGGGATTAACCTAGTGAATTTCCTCTGCACACCCTCCAGCGCCAGTACGTCCTTTCTCAGGTAAGGAGACCAAAACTGAACACAATACTTCAGGTGTGGCCTCACTAACACCTTATACAATTGCAGCATAACCTACCTAGTCTTAAACTCCATCCTTTTAGCAATGAAGGACAAAATTCCATTTGCCTTCTTAATCACCTGTTGCACCTGTAAACCAACGTTTTTGCGACTCATGCATGAGCACACCCAGGTCTCTCTGCACAGCAGCATGTTTTAATGTTTTATAATTTTCGATGGGCCGAATGGCCTCCTTCTGCACTGTAAATTCTATATAATTATATGTAAAATAATAATCCCTTTTGCTGTTATTCCTACCAAAATAGATAACCTCACATTTGTCAACATTGTATTCCATCTGCCAGACACTAGCCCATTCACTTAACCTATCCAAATCCCTATGTGGACTTCCGGTATCCTCTGCATTTTTTGCTTTACCACTCATCTTAGTGTCGTCTGCAAACTTGGACA
The DNA here is from genome assembly GCF_902713615.1 of Scyliorhinus canicula. Lineage (NCBI taxonomy): Eukaryota > Metazoa > Chordata > Chondrichthyes > Carcharhiniformes > Scyliorhinidae > Scyliorhinus > Scyliorhinus canicula. Next base: position 53,004,610 of record NC_052147.1, read on the forward strand.
CATTGCCCTTGGTCCCCAACTCCAAATCATCTATGTAAATTGTGAACAATTGTGGGCCCAACACGGATCCCTGAGGGACACCACTAGCTACTGATTGCCAACCAGAGAAACACCCATTAATCCCCACTCTTTGCTTTCTATTAATTAACCAATCCTCTATCCATGACTACTTTACCCTTAATGCCATGCATCTTTATTTTATGCAGCAACCTTTTGTGTGACACCTTGTCAAAAGCTTTCTGGAAATCCAGACATCCATTGGCTCCCCGTTATCTACCACTCTGGTAATGTCCTCAAAAAATTCCACTAAATTAGTTAGGCACGACCTGCCCTTTATGAAACCATGCTGCGTCTGCCCAATGGGACAATTTCAATCTAGATGCCTCGCTATTTCTTCTTTGATGATAGATTCCAGCATCTTCCCTACTACCGAAGTTAAGCTCACTGGCCTATAATTACCCGCTTTCTACCTACCTCCTTTTTTAAACAGTGGTGTCACGTTTGCTAATTTCCAATCCGCCGGGACCACGCCAGAGTCTAGTGAATTTTGATAAATTATCACTAGTGCATTTGAATTTCCCTAGCCATCCCTTTTAGCACTCTGGGATGCATTCCATCAGGGCCAGGAGACTTGTCTACCTTTAACCCCATAAGCTTGCCCATCACCACCTCCTTAGTGATAACAATCATCTCAAGGTCCTCACCTGTCATAGCCTTATTTCCATCAGTCACTGGCATGTTATTTGTGTCTTCCACTGTGAAGACCGATCCAAAAAACCTGTTCAGTTCCTCAGCCATTTCCTCATTTCCCATTATTAAATCTCCCTTCTCATCCTCTAAAGGACCAATATTTACCTTAGGCACTCTTTTTTGTTTTATATATTTGTAGAAACTTTTACTATCTGTTTTTATATTCTGAGCAAGTTTACTCTCATAATCTATCTTACTCTTCTTTATAGCTTTTTTAGTAGTTTTCTGTTGCCCCCTAAAGATTTCCCAGTCCTCTAGTCTCCCACTAATCTTTGCCACTTTGTATGCTTAGTGACTCCTCAGAAATGTAGCGGTTAATGTGCAAATGCAGCTAGATCTGGATAATACCCAGGCTTGGGCTAACAAATGGCAAGTAACATTTGTACACAAGTGCCAGGAAATGACTATCTTCAATAAGGGAGAATCACATAATCACCGGATCCCCCACTATCAATATCCTGCGAGTTACCATTGACCGGAAACTGAATTGGACTAGTCATATAAATACTGTGGCTAAAAGAGCTGATCAGAGGCTCGGATCAATTTGATACTCTCCCTTATTTCCTTAGATATCGACAGTCAATTTTCCCTCTTTCTACTGTCCTTCCTTTTTGTTGGTATAAACCTTTGCTGAGCACTGTGAAAAATTGCTTGGAAGGTTCTTCACTGTTCCTCAACTGTTTCACCATAAAGTCTTTGCTCCCAGTCTACCTTAGCTAGCTCTTCTTTCATCCCATTGTAATCCCCTTTGTTTAAGCACAAAACACTAGTGTTTGATTTGAACTTCTCACTCTCCATCTGTATTTTAAATTCCACCATATTATGATCGCTCCTTCCGAGAGGATCCCTAACTATGAGATCATTAATCAATCCTGTCTCATTACAGACCAGATCGAGGACCGCTTGTTCCCTCGTAGGTTCCATTACATGCTGTTCTAGGAAACTATCGCGGATACATTCTATAAACTCCTCCTCAAGGCTGCCTTGACTGACCTGGTTAAACCAATCGACATGTAGATTAAAATCCCCCATGATAACTGCTGTACCATTTCTACATGCATCAGTTATTTCTTTGTTTATTGCCTGCCCCACCATAATGTTACTATTTGGTGGCCTATAGACTATTCCTATCAGTGACCTTTTCGCCTTACTAGTCCTGATTTCCACCTAAATGGATTCAACCTTATCCTCCATAGCATCGATGTCATCCCTTAATATTGCCCAGATGTCATCCTTAAATAACAGAGCTACACCAGCTCCCTTACCATCCACTCTGTCCTTCCGAATAGTTTGATATCCTTGGATATTTAACTCCCAGTCATGACCATCCTTTAACCATGTTTCAGTAATGGCCACTAAATCATAGTCATTCATGATTTGCGGCATCAACTCATTTCTATCAAATTAGTGGCTCACTGTGAAATAGCAAGGAAAAGTTAAAATACATTTATTTCTATCAAATCTTATATCTTCCAGCAATATGGCAAAAAAATATTTGGAATTGCAGTGACTGTTTTTATTTGGACAAATACATTGGCGTTTCTGTATTGACTAATTAGTCTAGTTATTGATTGAGGAAAGAATATTGATCATGAAACTGACAAAGCTCATTGCATTCAACTAGAAAGGAGACCTCAGCTTAATATTTTATTTGAAGGGCTTAACCTTCTGGCAGCTCCATACCGGAGTGTCAGCCTAATTGTGGGCTCAGTATTGTGGTGGAGTTTGATTTCACAACCATCTGATTCAGGGGCAAGAATGGTATCAATGGAGGCAAAATGACAGTTAGTACAAAGACTCTGCATAAAGTGTCGTGCAAGGGAAAATTAAATAATGTATTGTCCACATGGTGAAAATATCAAGCTCACCCTCACATACAATAATTTTAGAAGGACAAGGGCAGCAGAAATGTGGAAACACCACCACCTAGAAGTTCCCCTCCAAGTCACTCACCATCCTGACTTGGAAATAGATCACAATTCCTTCATTGCTTTTGGGACAAAATCCTGGAACACCCTCCCTAACAGCACTGTGGGTGTACCTATACCACATAGAATGCAGCAGTTCAAGAAGGTAGCTCACCACCACCTCCTCAAGGACAATGAGGGTTGGGCAATAAATGTTGGCCTAACCAGCGAAGCTCACGCCCTGTAAATCGATAATAAAACAAAATCGGAAATAAATATGGTAAAGCTACGCCAGATAGACATGAGATTCAAAATATACCTAAAAACTTTGCAATGTGAAGCCTAACATTTAGAATGCAAATTGCTGTGACATTCTGCCCAGTGCAAGGGTTCTTATACTCCGTGTTAGAATACAACTATTTAATTGTATCCAGTGTTAACCATGCCTCTTTCAAGAAATAGATTGTGTAGATTGTGGAACTCGGTGTAGAAACAGTGAGAATTCAATCAATAATATTGTCACAAAATTGGCTTCCGCCATCTTCTCTCCACACATTCTAAAAAGCAATTAGTGTTGTAGATACTGAGAAATGTATTCCTTCCCACCTCCTCTCACCCTCCCCACCCTCTGTTGGTTCCGAGTAGCGGGTAGCGATTCGCCCCACCCATGTACAGATGTTTATCCAGATTTGCGACATCAAATCTGATTGATGCATACAATACAGAGAAAGGTATTAAAATTAGAGATATTTTTAGGATGAGATTAGTTGAAACGTCAATATCTAAAATAAATTAACTTCCAGAAATTTCAGAGGCAGCTAGGACTTATAGAAGGTTGAAGAGGAAACTAGAAGTGTTGCTAAATAAATGTGTTCCTGTCTGAGGAAGTAAAGCTCACCACAGATAGTAACCAATAATTTAAAAAAAATGGCAGCTGGCAAAGTAGCAGGCAGCCTGCGTGTTTCCTGCAAGAGCAACAGACAGGCTGAATGGAATTGAGCTGTGGTCGACTCACCATTTTCTGATCATTGGAAAATTTCTTGATGCGAAAATCATTCTTGATTCCGCAGAAGCACAATGTCTATGATTCCACCTGTTTTATCAAATTTTATCATTACTGCCCAATTGTACACACACACACACTGAGCTCTATATGTGCATCTTTCACAACACAGAAGTACCAATTCACATTTTCCATCACTGGGAATGCGATCTTGTTGGCAAGCTCATATGGGAACAGCTCACTATTGAACAATGTTAGTGACTTGAAGCCGCAGGCTGTGACTCAAACCTATTTATCTCAGTTGGCTGAGTTCATTAGCCAACCCATTAGATGAAACATCATTCAGTCATGCTGTAACTTAGGGGAGGGAAAGAAGGGAGATGTGGTTTGCTGTTACCTGTCACTGAAAGTATTTCAATATTTTAGTAGCAATGAAGGAGTCTGTGGATCTCTTCCCTCTTTCAAGGCCTTATCAAACAATTGTTTTGTTATCACTGAACTAAGATTCCCCGTTACATATTTCACATTGCTGTGTTCTCAGTTAAAGAAATTAGCAAATTTACAGGCTACACCAATGAAGAACACACAGGCGGCAACTTTCTGGTGAGTGCTACGTTGGGCAGGTAGTGGGTGGACATTCACATCCGTGGGAGACCTGACTCATTTCCGTGATCGTGCCTCATTTGAATTTGATTAACAAGATGCCAGTGCTAATCATGCTGCTTTTAGTTAGCTCGCTGTTTGTACAGTTAACAGATATTGTGGGCCTGATGCTTCGTTAAGTCAGGCCGAGGCTCTTAAAGGGGTTCTTAAAGGAGCTCTGGCTCCAGGCTGATGTTGATGTTTTGTTGATTTTCAACAACCCCATCGTCATCTGTCATCTCCACCCACTGGTCATCCAATGTTAAATATATGCGCAATTAAGTGATACCCCTTTTTGAGGTGTGGTTATAGTGAGCACACAGACCAAAATATAAACTAAAAGGCAATACAGTATTTAACTGTCACAAATACTTTAACCTATTTCCTGAGGCCGAAACAATAAATCCTTTTGAAATTATTAGAGTCCCTTACTTAAGTAAATGTGACATGAGCGCTTTTCCCCCAAGGAGCTTCATCTGATCTTTGTAAGATTGAGAACATTTGTTGAAGCTTCGGGATAAAGACGTAGTGAAAAATTGTTGTGGATATTGTGGTGAATGTGATTCACACTATATATAGTTGCCAATATCACTCCATGTATATATGTTCGTTATCTACCCGTTGTAAGATCAATGTTGTATATAGTTGCCAATATAACTCCGTGTATATATGTTCACTATCCACCATTGTAAGTGCAGTTGCACTATCCGACCACCAGGGGGAGTCGCTCTGGGAGTACGCGAGAGTTTGTACTGGGCTCCTCCCTTGGCTCCGCCCAGGACTCCTCCCCCTGGGACCAATGTATAAAGATCAGTGCCTTAGAGCCAGCCTGCAGTTCATCTGGAGTTCAACGACGAATAGGCTGGCTCTGTTGTAAGTGTATTAAAGCCTCTGTTCAGATCCAACTACACGTGTTCGCTGAATTGATGGTTCCATCAGATATATCATGTTCAGATAATTTACAACACTTAAGAGGATTTAAATATATCTTGCGTGTTTGCAGATCCCAAAATGAATGCCTTGAAGTAGATTTCAGCATTGCGATGGTCCACGCCAGTTTGGCAAGGGAGTGGGAACTGGAGCAGCAGGCCAGCAAGTGTATAGACTGGAGAACAGCTTGAGACTAAGACAAATATAGCTAAGAGGGAGAGCAGGCAAATGAAGTCGCTGATCTCAGTGGGTCTGGAGGTCTGGAGTGTGTTTGTTTCATCGCAAGATGTACAATAGTTCATTAGTTGGGGGGGATGGGTGGGTGGGTTGGGGGGAGGGGGGCTATGTATGTTCAAGATGGCTATGGGTAATCCCTGATTCCTTTTTTGTCATTTGTTTATGTTAACATGCGGGCTGATGTCTGGGGCATGGTGGGAGGATGGGATCGTTGTTATTGTTATGGGGTTTGAGATATTTGTTGTTGGTTATTGGTTGTTGTTGATGGGTGTGAATTCAGGAGAAAAATTGTGAAAAAGGAGAAGAATAAAAATATATTTTTTTAAAAAGATGTACAATAGTTAAGACGGATGAGCTTAGAACTTGGATTAATGTGAGGAATACTGATATTGTTGCCATTATGGAGACATGGTTAAAGGAGGGACAGGACTGGCAGCCTAATGTTCTGGGATATCAATGTTTTAGACGAGACAGAAGGGGTATCAGAAAGGGTGGGGGAGTTGTACTACTAGTAAGGGAACATATCACAGCTGTGATGAGGGAGGTTATCTTTTAGAGATCCTGCAGTGAGGCATTCTGGGTAGAGCTGACAAATTGGAAGGGTGCAATCACAATGTTGGGGTTGTACTGTAGGCCTCCCATCAGCCAGCAGGATACAGAGGAACAGATATGTAGTCGGATTCTGGAAAGATGTGAAAATAGCAGGGTTGTTGTGGTGGGTGATTTTAATTTCCCCCATCCATTAGTGCCAGAGGTTTGGATGGAGAATAATTTGTTAGGTGTGTCCAAGATGGGTTTTTCAAACAGTATGTTGATAGTCCGACCAGGGAGGGGCCTTACTGGACCTAGTGTTGGGAAATGAGCCTGGCCAGGCGGTCAAAATTTCTGTAGGGGAACATTTTGGGAATAGTGATCATAATTCTGGAAGTTTTTGAATAGTCATGGATAAGGACAAGAGTGCTCCTCGAGTGAGGGTGCTAAATTGGGGGAAAGCTAACTACAACAGAATGTGACAAGAGCTGGTGAATGTGAATTGGGAGCGGCTGTTTGAGGGTAAATCCACATTTGAAATCCACATTATAAAAGAAGATAGGAAGAGTTTTTTTCAATCTACAAAAGGTAAGAGAGGGGCAAAAATAGACATTGGACCACTGGAAAATGTGGCTGGAGAAGTAATAATAGAAAACAAAGAAATGGCAGAGGAACTGAATAGTTACTTTGCATAAATCTTCATTTGGAAGACACCAGTGGGATGCCAGAGCTCCAGGAGAATCAGGGGGCAGAGGTGAGTGCAGTGGCCATCACTAAGGAAAAGGTTCTGGGGAAACTGAAAGATTTGAAGGTGGATAAATCATCTGGACCGGATGGACTACACCCCAGGGTTCTAAAAGAGATAGCTGAGGAGATTGGGGAGGCATTGGTGATGATCTTTCAGGAATCACTGAAGTAAGGGTCCCAGAGGACTGGAAAGTGGCTACTGTAACACCGCTGTTTAAGAAGGGAGGGAGGCAAAAGACGGGAAATTATAAGCCGGTTAGCCTGACTTCGGTCATTGGTAAGATTTTAGAGTCCATTATTAAAGATGAGATCGCAGAGTACTTGGAAGTACATGATAAAATAGGACTAAGACTGCATGGCTTCATCAAAGGGAGATCATGTCTGACAAATTCTTTGAGGAAGTAATAAGGAAGTTAGACAAAAGAGAACCAGTGGACATGACTTATTTAGATTTCCAGAAGGCCTTTGGCAAGGTGCCACATAGGCGACTGTTAAATAAGTTAAAAGCCCATGGTGTTAAGGGTAAGATCCTGGCATGGATAGAGGATTGGCTGACTGGCAGAAGGCAGAGAGTGGGGATAAAGGGATCTTTTTCAGGATGGCAGCCGGTGACTAGTGGTGTACCTCAGGGTTCTGTGCTGGGACCACAACTTTTCACAATATACATTAATGATCTGGAAGAAGGAACTGAAGGCACTGTTGCTAAGTTTGGAGATGGTACAAAGATCTGTAGAGGGACAGGTAGTATTGAGGAAGCAAGTGGGCTGCAGAAGGACTTGGACAGGCTAGGAGAGTGGGCAAAGAAGTGGCAGATAGGATACAATGTGGAAAAGTGCGAGGTTATGCACTTTGGAAAGAGAAATGGAGGTATAGACTATTTTCTAAATGGGGAATGCTTAGGAAATCAGACGCACAAAAGGACTTGGGAGTCCTTATTCGCAATTCTCTTCAGGTTAGCGTGTAGGTTCAGTCTGCAGTTAGTAAGGCAAATGCAATGTTAACATTCATGTTGAGAAGGCTAGAATACAAGAGCAGGGATGTACTTCTGAGGCTGCATAAGGCTCTGGTCAGACCCCATTTGGAGTACTGGGAGCAGTTTTGGGCCCCCTATCTAAGGAAGGATATGCTGGCCTTGGAAAGGGTCCAGAGGAGGTTCACAAGATTGATCCCCGGAATGAAGAGCTTGTTGTATGAGGAACGGTTGAGGACTCCCGAGTCTGTACTCATTGGAGTTTAGAAGGATGAGGGGGGATCTTATTGAAACTTATAGGATACTGCGTGCCCTGGATAGAGTGGAAGTGGAGAGGATGTTTCCACTTGTAGGAAATACTAAAACCAGAGGACACAATCTCAGACTAAAGGAACAATCCTTTAAAATAGAGATGAGGAGGAATTTATTCAGCCAGAGGATGGTGAATCTGTGGAACTCTTTGCCGCAGAAGGCTGTCGAGGCCAAATCACTTAGTGTCTTTAAGACAGAGATAGATAGATTCTTGATTAATAAGGGGATCGGGGTTATGGGGAGAAAGCAGGAGAATGGGGAAGAGAAAAATATCAACCTTCATTGAATGGCAGAGCAGACTCGATGGACCGAGTGGCCCAATTCTGCTCCGATGTCTTATGGTCTTATTAAATGTGGGAGTCTTTTAGAGACCAATTGATTAGAGTGCAGGACAGGCATGTCCCTGCGAAAATGAAGGACAAAAATGGCAGGATTAGGGAACCATGGATGACAGGGGAAATTGTGAGAAGAAAAGAGAAAGGAAGCATACATAAGGTTTAGGCAACTAAAAACAGATAAGCTTTTGAAGAATATAAGGAAAGTAGGATCAAACTCAAACAGGGAGTTAGGAAGGCTAAAAGAGGCCATGAAATGTAATTGGCAAGTGGGGTAAGGGAAAATCCCAAGGCGTTTTATACATATAGAAGGAACAGGAGGGTAGTTAGGGAACAAGTAGGCCCACTCAAGGACAAAGGAGGGAAGTTATGCGTGCAGTCAGAGGAAATGGGTGAAATTCTTAATGAGTACTTTGCATCGGTATTCACCAAGGAGAGGGCCATGCGCATGTTGAGGTTAGGGATGGGTGTGCAAATACTTTAGGACATGTCAGCATAATGAAGGAGGAAATGTTGGATATCTTAAAATGCATTAAGGTAGACAAGTCCCCTGGGCCGGATGGGATATATCCCAGGTTACTGTTGGAGGCAAGAAAGAATATAGCTGGGGCCTTAACAAATACCTTTTTATTATCTTTGACTACAGGCAAGGGGCGGGATTCCCCGCGAACCGGCGGGGCATGCCACTCCGGCGCCGAGGAATGGTGTGAACCACTCCGGCATCGGGCCACTCTGAAGGTGCGGAATCCTCCGCACCTTCTGGGGCTAGGCCAGCACCGGAGTGTTTGGCACCACCGGCACCAAAGGGCCTCCGCTGGCCGGCGCGAATTCGCGCATGCACAGGTGCGCCAGCGTGTGTTGGCATCATCCCAACGCATGCGCAGGGGGGTTCTTTTCCGCACCGGCCATGGCGGAGGATGACAGCGGCTGGTGCGGAGGGAAAGAGTGCCCCCACGGCACAGGGCCGCCCACGCATCGGTGGGCCCCGATCGCGGGCCAGGCCACCGTGGGCGCCCCCCCCCCCCCCCGAGGACTCTGCAGGCCACCTGTGGAGCCAGGTCCCGCTGGTAAGGACCTATTGTGATTTACGCCGGCCGGACCGGCCGAAAACGATGGGCACTCGGCCCATCGCGGGCCGGAGAATCACCGGGGTGGGGCGCTGTTAACGGCCCCCGACCGGCGCAGCGCGATTCCCACCCCCGCCAAAACCCTGGCCCGGTAGAGGGTTGGAGAATCCCGCCCAAGGTTCCAGAGGACTGGAGAATAGCCGATGTTGCCCCTTTGTTTAAGAAGGGAATCAAGGATAATCCAGGTAATTATAGGCCGGTGAGCCAACTGTCCAAACAGTTGGAGAAGGTGAGGGACAGGATTCAATCACATTTGGAAGTGAATGGACATGTTAGTGATAGGCAACATGGTTTTGTACGGGGAAGGTCATGTCTTACCAACTTGATAGAATTTTTTGAGTAGGTGACAAAATTAAACGATGAGGGAAAGGCTGTGCATGTCGTCTACACGGACTTTAGTAAGGCATTTGACAAGATCCCTCATGGCAGACTGGTACAGAAGGTAAAGTCGCATGGGATTTGGAGTGTGCTGGCTAGATGCGTAAAGAACTGGCTTGGCAACAGTAGATAGAGAATAATAGTGGAAGGGAGTTTTTCAGAATGGAGATCTGTAACTAGTGGTGTTCCACGGGGATCAGTTCTTGGACCACTGTTATTTGTAATATATATAAATGATCTGGAGGAAAATGTAGATGGTCTGATTAGCAACTTTGCAGATGACACTAAGATAGGTGGAGTTGCAGATAGTGAAGGGAACTGTCAGAGAATACAACAGAATATAGATAGATTGGAGAGTTGGGCAGAAAAATGGCAAATGGAGTTCAATCCAAACAAATGCGAGGTGATGCATTTTGGAAGATCAAATTCAGGTATGAATTATACAGCAAATGCAGAAGGAGCATTGACATACAGAGGTATCTGAGCGTCCAGGTCCATAGTTCCATGAAAGTGGCAAAGCAGGTGAATAAGGTGGTCAAGAAGGTATATGGCTTGCTTGCCTTCATTCGCCGGGACATTGAGTCCAAGAGTTGGCAGGTCATGTTACACTTGTATAAAACTTTAGTTAGGCCACATTTGGAATATTGCGCGCAGTTCTGGTCACCACACGACCAGAAGGGCATGGATGCTTTGGAGAGATTGCAAAGAAGGTTTACCAGGATGTTGCCTGGTCTGGAGGGTGTTAGCTATGAGGGGAGGATGAATAAATTCGGATTGTTTTCATTGGAAAGACGAAGGCTGAAGGGAGACCTAATAGAGGTCTACAAAAGTGCAAGAGGTAAAGATAGCGTGAATAGTCAGAAGCTTTTTCACAGGGTGGAAGACGCAAGTACAAGGGGGCACAGGTTCAATGGGCTGAAGGGCCTGTTCCTGTGCTGTAATGTTCTTTGCTGTCTTTCATAGAATTTTACAGAGCAGAAGGAGGCCATTCAGCCCATCGAGTCTACACTGGCTCCTGGAAAGAGCACCCTACCCAAGGTTAACACCTCCACCCTATCCCCATAACCCAGTAACCCCACCCAACACTAAGGGCAATTTTGGACACTAAGGGCAATTTATCATGGCCAATCCACCTAACCTGCACATCTTTGGACTGTGGGAGGAAACCGGAGCACCCGGGGGAAACCCACGCACACACGGGGAGGATGTGCAGACTCCGCACAGACAGTGACCCAAGCCGGAATCGAACCTGGGACCCTGGAGCTGTGAAGCGATTGCGCTATCCACAAGGCTACCGTGCTGCCCTTTGTTCTATGAACACAACACACATTAGTATGGATGCTCGATAGGCATTCATTGCATCATTTAACTGTGTTGGTAAGGTTTCTGCACCCAAATCCTGACCATTTTGTTAAATTGGTGCCTGAAATATAATTTCCTTAATCCAACCAGCATATCAAGGTGACAGCAAAGGATGATCAACTTTCTCAGCACTATTCACCTCCAATAAGAGAAGTCTCTGCTCAGTGTCTTTCTTTCATTGTTTCAATAATTTGTCTCCATGCTGTAGTGGTCAGATGAGGCTCCATGGAACAAGTGCCAATTCCACATTAATCTGGGCTAAAGGATTCCAGACCCATTTTTAAAATGTTATTTGCAAGTTTTGGCCTTAATCTTGTTTTTCTTCTGTGTTTGCCTTCAGATGGTAGCAGATGGTTCATTCAATCCTCCCCTGGCTTTGTCTTTTCATTATTTACCTTTTCCATGACCGCTCCATTTGGTCCCACCTCACCCACCCTTTTGTCACATTGTCTGCCCTCTTCTGCCCTTTCACAGCCATTCCCTTTTGTTCTTTCCCCACCCTCTGCCATTCCACCTGCTTATAGCATTTCTAACTTTTCCAAGTTCCAAGGTCATCGACCTGAAATGTTAACTTTGTTCCTCTTTCCGCAGGTACTGTCTGACTGGTGAGCATTTCTCGTATTTTCTGTTTATTTTTAAATTTCTAGTTAGTTGTTTTAAGCTTTCAGTGCAATTTTTGGACCAGGTTTCTGGTTGTTTTTGCACGTAGTCGGCACGTAGTCGGCTGTTCACTACTTGTTCTTTAGACAAATATATGAATAGGGTGGGAGTGGAAGGATACAGACTCCGTAAGTGCAGACGGTTTTAGTTTAAGCAGGTACCATGGTCGGCGCAAGCTTGGAGGGCCGAAGGGTCTGTTCCTATGTTGTAATGTTCTTTGTTCTTAGTTATTGCAAAATGAGTTAATGGTGGGCAAATACTAGTCACAGAATTTGCTTGTTCTGAATTGCTGGTCATTGGAATGCTGTCGGGCTTATCGTTAAGGTAATTCAGAGGGAAGATCAGCAGCAAAAAAAGAGAGCATCAAACCAGCATAGTTTGTAGGAAGGGTGGCACAGCGGTTAGCACTACAGCCTCACAGTGCCAGGGACCCGGGTTCAATTCGAGCATGGGTGACTGTGTGGAGTTTGTACGTTCTTGCAGTGTCTGCGTGGGTTTCCTCTGGATGTTCTGGTTTCTCTGTGTAGGTTAGATGGATTGGCCATGGTAAAATTGTTATTTAGTGTCTAGGAATGTGCAAGTTGGGTAAGCTTATGGGGATAGGGCGGGGGAGTGGGCCTAGGTAGGGTGCTCTTTCAGAGGGTTGGTGCAGACTCGATGGGCCGAATAGCCTCCTTCTGAGCTGTAGGGGTTCTATGGTTCTGAGATATATGCTTAGTGGGGTGCAATAAAGACCCACTAAACTGATCCCTGGGCTGAGAGGTCTGTCCTATGCAGTGACATTGAGTGGAATGGGCCTCGGTATCTGGAATTTAGAAGATTGAAAGACGTTCCCATTGAAACACAGAAAACTCTCAGTGGTGTTGACACAGTAGATGCTGAGACGATGCCTCCCCTGATGAGTTTAGAACTCGGCCATTTATGATTGAGATGAGAAGAAATATCTTCAATCTGGGATGCTTTGGAATTGTCTACTTCTGGAGGGCTTTGGATGTTCAGTCAGTGAAGGTGGCCAGATAACACTTTTTCCCCTCATTTGATAGTCTGTTGGCCTATAAACAAATATTTCAAAAAACAGTCCTCGGATTTCAATACAAGTTGGTACACAAATAGTATGGCCCAAGGAGGAGCTCATTCGTTTTTGATAAAGATCTGGATCCGGGGAGGGGGGGGTTGTGGCACGGTGGCGCAGTAGTTAGCACTGCTCCCTACGGCGCTGAGGATCCGGGTTCGATCACGGCCCCGTGTCACTGTCTGTGTGGAGTTTGCACATTCTCCCTGTGTCTGCGTGGGTTTCACTTCCACAACCAAAAAGATGTGCCGGTTAGGTGGATTGGCCACGCTAAATTGCCCTTTAATTGGAAAAAAAATAATTGGGTACTCTAAATTAATTTTTATAAAGTGTGGATCCAGACTGGGATGATGGAATTTTTTAAAGAGGCCATTAGCATTGGGAGATGGGGCCGATTGACTTTTTTTAAATAAGAAGTCTGTGTGTTGTTTTATTTAGAATGTAGCTATGTGATGGACTGTCTCTGTTGTTGTGATTAAATTTGTCACAGCCATCAAAATGTGAGCAGTGTTTCCAGAGCAGGTTATTGGATGTGGATTGGTCTGAAGTCTCCTCAGTGAGATGGAAGTTCTTAATGAAAAATATTCATTTTTTCAGCTTTATCGTTCCAGAGCATCAACTAGACAGGGGAAAGCCTCAACGATGATCTGCGTTAACACAGAGTGGAAGGGGAATACACTCCACTGAGGGACTTCTTCACTTGTCAAGACTGAGATCAATGGGACTGCAGCGCTGAGGCCCTGGGTTCGAATCCCAGCTCTGGGTCACTATCCATGTGGAGTTTGCACATTCTCCCCGTGTCTGCGTGGGTTTCACCCCCACAACCCAAAAGATGTGCAGGTTAGGTGGATTTGCCACACTAAATTGCCCCTAAATTGGAAAAGAAACAATCAGGTACTCTAAATTTATATTTTAAAAAAGACAGACCAATGGAGTAATGGGCACTTCGGAAGTCAAAGAATGTGTCAGTAAGGCAGGAGAGTAGAGTCAATTTAGAAGTTTAGCCTTGATCATATTGAATGATACAATAGGCTCAAGAGGCCTTCTTAAAAGGGTGAAGGAGGTGAAGGCACAGTAGACATTACAGCCTGAAAGCATTCAAAAGTGAAACAGTAGCACTCAAGATAACTGTGGCCCTAAACTTTTATGCCTCCAACTCTTTGTAAACAGCTTCTAAATACCTCAGTGACATCAGTCAATTAGTTGTGTGCATGCTGATGGGTTACTAATGCACTGTTTGTATCAACATTTCATTATCTTGCGCCTATAGGCTGACAAGTAGGAAGAAAGAGCAGTGATGTTTGTCTGCATTGCTGGATTCCTGCAGGTGCAGGGTAACTACATTGGACACACGGAACCTCGCGTGCTCCCCACCAGGAACCACACTGTTACTCAACACAAAGGGTTTCCATTCACTCAATGTGCAACTTGTTTCTGACCACAGACGGTGAGTCATGCAGTTCTGTGCTCAGTTTCCTGGCAGTAATGGAGACATTTTCTTACTGCACTCATTCCCCAACTCTACCCAGACCATTGCTTGACAGCCTGACTGCTGGGGGACAAGATCTAGCCCTCACCAACTGGTTCACGTTTCTGACAGAAACCTGGGACAGACACAGAGTGCCGATATATTGAGACCCAGGCACAAGGGTGCTGCTGATTGAGCAAACCATCGGTGATCTAAAACAACAGTATTGCTGTCTGGACAGCATTTTTCAAAATATACTGCGGGATTCTCCGTCGGCTGGATGCTCCACTTTGCCGGCAGCGCACCCAAGCCTGCGGGTTTCCCTATGGCATAGGGTGGCCACAGTGGGGAAACCCCATTAGCCGGCTGTAAGAACGGAGAATCCCGCTGCTGACGGAGGCACGCTGCTCCGGAAGACGGGCCTGGCGGGACAGAGAATCCCGCACATATTATTTCATGGGATGTGGGTGTGGCTGGCTAGGCCAGCATTTGTTTCCCATCCCTAGTTGCCCTTGAGAAGGTGGTGTGAGCTGTCGCCACCTTGAATCGCTGCAGACCATGGGGTGTAGGTGCACCCACAGTGCTGGTAGGGAGGGAGTTCCAGGATTTTGACCCAGCGACAGTGAAGGAACAGCGATATATTTCCAAGTCAGGATGGTGAGTGATTTGGAGCGGAACTTCCAAGTGGTGGTGTTCCCATGTATCTGCTGACCTTGTCCTTCTAGATGGTTCTTGTTGTGGGTTTGGAAGGTGCTGCCAGGTCCCTGAGGGAGACTGAGTCTTGGCGGCCGTCGGGGTACGTTACATAAACGTACTGCGGGTTTGCGTGGAGTAGCTGTATCCTCTCAACCAACGGATCCACCTTGTGGAGTCGCACGTGTCTACGGAGGAGAACGGGTCCTGGAGCTGCCAGCCACGTTGGGAGTGATACCCCGGAGGTGGACTTCCTGGGGAAGGCAAAGAGACATTCATGGGGAGTTTCGATGGTCGTGATGCACAGGAGCGACCGAATGGAGTGGAGTGCGTCAGGGAGGACCTCCTGCCAGCGGGAGGCCGGGTGATTTCTGGACCGTCGGGCCAGTTGGACGGCCCTCCAGACCGTCCCATTCTCCTGCTCCACCTGCCCATTTCCCCTGGGGTTGTAGCTGGTCGTCCTGCTCGAGGCAATGCCCCTGTTGAGCAGGAACTGGCGCAGCTCATCGCTCATAAATGAGGATCCCTGGTCGCTGTGGACGTAGGCGGGGAAACCGAACAGAGCGAAGATGGTGTTGAGGGCTTTGATGACGGTGGCAGACGTCATGTCTGGGCATGGGATGGCAAAGGGGAATCGAGAATATTCATCGACCACACTGAGGAAGTACGTGTTTTGGTCGGTGGAGGGGAGGGGCCCTTTGAAGTCCACGCTGAGGAGTTCAAAGGGGCGGGAGGCCTTCACCAGGCACGCACGGTTTGGCCAGTAGAAGTGCGGTTTACACTCTGTGCAGACCTGGCAGTCTCTGGTGATAGCCCTGAATTCCTCAATGGAATAGGGCAGATTGCGGGCCTTAATGAAGTGGTAAAAACAGGTGACAGAGATTGTCGTGCAGGGTCCGGAGTCGGTTCACTGGTGCGCTGGCATATGTACCTCGGAATAGGGCATCGGGGGGCTCGTTGAGCTTACCGGGGCGACACAAAATCTCATAGTTGTAGGTGGAGAGCTCGATCCTCCACCTCAAGATTTTATCATTTTTGATCTTGCCCCGCTGTGTGTTGTTGAACATGAAGGCAACCGACCGGTGGTCAGTGAGGAGAGTGAATCTCCTGCCGGCCAGGTAATGTCTCCAATGTCACACAGCTTCTACGATGGCTTGGGCCTCCTTTTCGACAGAGGAGTGCCGAATTTCGGAGGCATGGAGGGTGTGGGAAAGGAATGCCATGGGCCTGTCTGCCTGGTTCAGGGTGGCGGCCAGAGCGACGTCTGATGCATTGCTCGCCACTTGGAATGGTAACGTCTCGTCGACCGTGTCCATCGGGGCCTTGGCAATGTTGGCCTTGATACGGTTGAAGGCCTGGTGAGCCTTGGCCGTCAGGGGAAAAACGGTGGATTGAATGAGTGAGCGGGCCTTGTCCGCATAGTTTGGGACCCACTGGACGTAATACAAAAAGAACCCCAGGCATTGTTTGAGGGCCTTGAGGCAGTGGGGGAGGGTGAGTTCCATGAGGGGTGCATGTGATCAGGGTCGGGCCCTAGAACTCCGTTCTAACCACATAGCCAAGGATGGCTAATCGGATCGTGCTGAACACGCACTTCTCCTTGTTGAAGGTTAGGTTGAGGAGAGTGGCGGCGTGGAGAAATTTGGAACGGTTGGCGTCGTGGTCCTGCTGATCATGGCCGCAGATGGTGACATTGTCCACGTACGGGAAAGTGGCCCGCAGTCCGTACCGGTCAACCATTCGGTCCATCTCCTGTTGGAAGACCGAAACCCCGTTGGTGACGCCGAAGGAAACCCTAAGAAAGTGGTAAAGGCGGCCGTCTGCTTCGAAGGCAGTGTATGGGCGGTCCGCCTTACGGATGGGGAGCTGGTGGTCGGCAGATTTCAGGTCCACTGTCGAGAAGACCTGGTCTTATGCAATCTGATTGACCATATCAGATATGCGTGGGAGGGGGTACGCATTGAGCTGCGTGTACCGATTGATGTCTGATTGTAGTCAACGACCATCCTGTTTTTCTCCCCGGTTTTCACCACTACCCCTTGGACTCTCCAGGGGCTGTTGCTGGCCTCGATTATACCTTCCTGAAGCAGCCGCTGGACTTCAGACCTGATGAAAGTCCTGTTCTGGGCGCCGTACCGTCTGCTCCTGGTGGTGACGGGTTTGCAATCCGGGGTTAGGTTTGCAAAAAGGGAAGGTGGGTCGACCTTAAGGGTCACGAGGCCGCAAACGGTGAGGGGTGGTAGGGGTCCGCCAAATTTCAGGGTTAAGCTCTGGAGATTGCACTGGAAATCCAGGCTGAGTAGCAAGGCAGCGCAGAGGTTGGGGAGGACGTAGAAGCGGAAGCCGCTGAACTCCACGCCCTGGACAGTGAGGGTGGTGATGCAGTATCCCTGGATCACCACGGAGTGGGATCGGGAGGCCACAGAGATTCTCTGGTTAGCGGGGTGTACCGCGAGGGAGCAGCGCCTTACCGTATAGGGGTGAATGAAGCTCTGAGTGCTCCCGGAGTCCAGCAGGCAGGAGATCTCGTGCCCGTCGACCTTCACGTTTGTCGAAGCGGTCGTGAGGTTGTGCGGTCGAGACTGGTCAATCACGACCGAGGCGAGACGCGGCTGGTCGTTGGCGGTTGCAGGTGATGAGCGGCCTGATGAGGTGCTCAACGGGCAGGGATCCTGAAGCGGGTAAGATGGCAGTGCCTACGGGCCACACGTGTCCTGGGGGAGGCAAGATGGCGGCGCCCATTGGTTCTGAGGCAGGCAAGATGGCGGCACCCACTGGCCGCATGTGTTGTGAGTAGAGCAAGATGGCTGCATGTGGTCCGAGGAGGGGAAGATAGCGACGCCTACTGGCCGCACGTGGGGGGAGCCGCGACTAAAGCGCCGATTGATCGGGCCTGCGCACTGCAGCGAAATGTCCCTTCTTGCCACAGACCTTGCAGAGGGCGCTCCACGCCGGGCAGCGTGCCGGTGTGTTTTGACTGTCCACAGAAGTAGCATTTGGGTCCCCCGGGGTTGGTTGGTTGCTGCGCGGCGCAGGTGTGGGGTTGGCTGGGGACCGGCGTTGATAGGGCCCATGATGGGGTGGCCGTCGGTGGGATCCATGATGCACAGGGGGGGGTGGGCCGTGCGGTCGGGGACATAGGCCTGAATGTTGTGTGAGGCGACCGTAAGTGAGAGCGCTAGTCTTTTGGTTGCCGCGAGGTCAAGCGTGGCCCCTTCTAAGAGGCGCTGGCGAATGTAGTCAGACCCTATGCCCATAACGAACGCGTCTCTCATCAGCAGGTTTGAGTGTTCAGTGGCCAAAACGGTCTGGCAGTCAAAGTTTCTAACTAGGGCGAGCAGGTCACACCAGAAATCTTGCACAGATTCACCGGGAAGTTGGCGCCGCGTGGATAGGAGATGCCTGGCGTAGATTTTGTTGGTCTGCTAAACGTAGTTTTCCTTCAGTAGCGCCATGGCTTCTGCATAGGTCGGCGCATCCTGGACGAGGGGAGAAATGTTGGAGCTCAGCCGCGTGTACAGAATCTGGAGCTTCTGTGCTTCTGGGATGAGTCTGGCGCAGACCTGAGGTAAGCTTCAAAACAGGCTAGCCAATGGTCAAAGTCCTTTTTGGCGTTGTCTGCTTGAGGATGCAGCTGCAGGCGATCCGGCTAGATGCGGAGGTCCATTTCTGAAAAATCTCTGTGTAATAAATTGATGCACGAGACGAGAGTAGAATGTAATCGAGGCTTTATTACACAGAGATGTGTGGCCTCCTACAGCAGCTGACGAAATGGCTGTTGTTTGGGGAGCACACATATTTATACTCCGCCTACTGGGCGGAGCCAGCAGGCAGGGGTATACCCCCGTACCTGTAATACAGGAGCCTTACCGTAAAACCCATATATATATACAGTATATACATCAGTGGTGACTACCACAAACAGAAACTAGAATAAGGCAATCGCCATTACACTTTAGAAAGGTTTTTTTTAACCTCAATTAACAGTGAGCGCACGCACACACACATGGCCAACGGGATGGATGTAGATCATTCAAGTATGTGTGATCTGTGGAGGCAAATGGTAACAGAGAGAAGTGAGCTTGGTGTTAGTGAAAGGGAGTGTGAAGTTGTGATCGTGATCTTTTCATGTCTTGATTTCAAAAGTTGGGATAAAGCTGCTGTGTGTTTTTTTTCAGTTTTACACTATTTGGCAGTTGTGGAAGTTGATGACAAGTTTTCTTACATGCGCTGGAATATTTATTTCAACATTAAAATGTTTTTTCTAATGAAAAAAAAATTTCAGGTAGATGACCTTTCATTAGAATGGAGAAAATAATTTATCTGTATTTACCCTGTGAAGCCCCTCAAACAGTTCATCCCTAAACTCAAAGGGAAATGGGCCATATTTATGCGTTCCATTCTTAAATCATGAACGTTCGGGTCCTACAAGAGCTGTCCTCTTCTTTTGTTCCCTGGACATTGTATGAAAACACGTTGGGCTGGATTCTCTGCCCCGTCGTGCCACATTTCTGCATCACCCCGCCGGCAGGATGCTCCACTGAGCCGGCCGGTCAATGGGGTTTTCTATTGTGGGGCAGCCCAACGCCATCGAGATACCTCCCAGCTGCCGGCCAAACGGAGCATCCCGCCGGCAGAGAATCCAGCCCATTGAATGCTTGGGCAAACACACGGCAGATGCAGTTTTGAGGTCGGGCAAGACAGGTACGGTAGCACAGTGGTTAGCACCGTTGCTTCACAGCACCAAGGTCCCAGTTTCGATTCCTGGCTTGGGTCACTGTCTGTTCTGGGAATGTGCTTTTTCTGTCTACTGTGTACGTTGCCTTGGCCGCAGAAAAATACTTTTCAATGTACATGTGACAATAAATAAATCAAATCAAAAAAGGGAATGGGCGAGGGAAGGGTTGCGAGTGTCATGGCAACAGGTGGTGTAGATAGTAAGGGCAGATGAGCGAGGTGGGTTACCTCAGCGATCCTTACAAGGCCATTGAACCATTCTTAAAGCAGCTTTACAACCACAACCTGGGGCAATGTTATTGGTGGTCACCTGCCATCATTGGCCCCTTGTTTGCTTGGAGACCTTCCTTCCATTTGGTCGATAGAAGACGGTTCTCTTCCTGCACCACTGAAACCTCCAAATCAGCATCAGAAATCCAGGATAGGGTGGAGCCAACTTGCACGTTTACTGTCCCTGCCATTGTACAGGATCTTCAGTTGATTGCAGCCAAAGGACATACTACCTCTTTGAGAGGTACAGCCTGTCTTTAAAAGGTGTCACTCATCTGCAGAACCAGCACGCTAGATTTGTCAAGTTAAATTTTTTTTTTTTTTTATTGAAATACACAGTTCTCCCTCCCCCCGATCCAAACCCCCCCCCCCCCCCCCCCCCAGCCCCCCCACCCCCCCCCCACCCCCCAGCACCTTGAACTGTATGAAGCTAAGCCTCGCACAGGAAGAGGAGGAAGTCACTCTCTCCAGGGCATCCGCCCACATCCCCTCCTCAATCTCCTCACCCAGCTCCTCTTCCCATTTACCCTTCAGTTCTTCCACCGAGGCCTCGTCTACCTCCTGCATTACCCGGTATATGTCCGAAATCCTCCCTCCTCCACCCCACATCCCCGAGAGCACCCTGTCCCGTACCCCACGTGGGGGCAGCAAGGGGAACCCCTCCACCTGCCGCCTGGCAAACGCCCTAACCTGCATGTACCTAAACATGTTCCCCGGGGGGAGCCCAAACTTCCTCTCTAACTCCCCCAAGATCGCGAACCTCCCCTCCATAAACAGGTCCCTCAATCTCCTAACCCCTGCCCTGTGCCAGCCCAGGAATCCGCCATCAATGCTCCCTGGGACAAACCGATGGTTCCCCCGTATCGGGGCCTCCATCGAGCCCCCCACGTCTCCCCTATGCCGTCTCCATTGCCCCCAAATTTTGAGGATAGCCGCCACCACCGGGCTCGTGGTATACCTCGTTGGAGGGAATGGCAACGGCGCCGTTACCAGCGCCTCCAGGCTCGTGCCCACACATGACGCCGCCTCCATCCTCTTCCATGCTGCCCCTTCCTCGTCCATTACCCACTTACGCACCATCGCTACGTTGGCAGCCCAATAGTACCCACAGAGGTTGGGCAACGCCAGCCCCCCCCCTATCCCTGCCCCGTTCCAGGAACACTCTTCTCACCCTCGGAGTGCTATGCGCCCACACAAATCCCGTGATACTCCTGTTGACCCTCCTAAAAAAGGCCTTCGGAATAAGGATGGGGAGGCACTGGAACAGGAACAAAAACCTCGGGAGCACCGTCATCTTAACGGACTGCACCCTCCCCGCCAGTGACAGCGGTAACATATCCCACCTCTTAAACTCCTCCTCTATCTGCTCCACCAACCTTGTGAGGTTGAGCTTGTGCAGGGCCTCCCAGCTCCCAGCCACCTGGACCCCTAGGTACCTGAAGCTCTTCCCTGCCTGCTTCAATGGGAGCCTACCAATCCCCTCCTCTTGATCCCCCGGATGCACCACAAACAACTCACTCTTGCCCAGGTTCAACTTATACCCCGAGAAACCCCCGAATTTACTAAGAATCCTCATCACCTCCGGCGTCCCCCCCACCGGGTCCGCCACATACAGCAACAGGTCATCCGCATACAACGACACTCGATGCTCCTCCCCACCCAGCACCAGGCCCCTCCAGTTCCCTGACTCCCTCAATGCCATGGCCAGGGGCTCAATCGCCAACGCGAAGAGCAAGGGGGACAGGGGGCACCCCTGTCTCGTCCCCCGGTACAGCCGAAAGTACTCCGACCTCCTCCTATTTGTGGCTACACTCGCCATCGGGGCCTCATAGAGCAGCCTCACCCACCGGATAAACCCCTCCCCAAACCCAAACCTCTCCAACGCCTCCCACAAATACTCCCACTCAACCTTATCAAAGGCATTCTCCGCATCCAATGCCACTACTATCTCCACCTCCCCTTCCATGGCCGGCATCATAATGACATTGAGGAGCCTTCGCACGTTCGTATTCAATTGCCTTCCCTTCACAAACCCCGTCTGGTCCTCATGAATGACCCCGGGCACGCAATCCTCTATTCTAGTGGCCAGGATCTTTGGCAGCAGCTTAGCGTCGGCGTTCAGCAGCGAAATCGGCCTATATGACCCGCACTGCAGAGGGTCCTTGTCCCGCTTCAGGATCAAGGAAATCAGCGCCCGTGACATAGTTGGGGGCAAAGCCCCCCCCCCCCCCCCCCCCCCCCCCCCCCCACACCCCTCCCCCTCCCTTGCCTCGTTAAAGGTCTGGACCAACAGGGCGCCCAACAGGTCCAAATACCTTTTATAAAATTCCGCCGGAAACCCGTCCGGCCCCGGCGCCTTCCGCGACTGCATGCTCCCTATCCCTTTGACCACCTCCTCCAGCTCGATCAGTGCCCCCAGTCCCTCCACCTGCTCCTCCTCCACCCTCGGGAATCGCATCTTGTCCAAGAAGCGCCCCATTCCACCCCCCTCCACCGGGGGCTCCGACCGGTATAGTTCCCCATAGAAGTCTCTGAAGACCCCATTAACATCTACTCCCCTCCGCACCACCTTCCCAGCCTTATCCGTCACTCCCCCAATCTCCCTGGCCGCGTCCCGCTTTCAGAGCTGGTGTGCCAGCATCCTGCTCGCCTTCTCCCCATATTCATACACTGCCCCCTGTGCTTTCCTCCACTGAGCTTCCGCCTTTCTGGTAGTCAAATCTGGCCTGAAGGCTACGCCTCTCCCCCAGCAATCCCTCCTCTGGGGCCTCCGCATATCTCCTATCCACCTGCACCATCTCCCCTATCAGTCTCTCCCTCTCCCTCTGCTCCCCCCTCTCCCTATGGGTTCGGATGGAGATCAATTCCCCCCTCATCACCGCCTTCAATGCCTCCCAGACCGTCCCCACTCGGACCTCCCCGTTATCATTGGCCTCAAGGAATCTCTCGATACACCCCCGAACCCTCTCGGCCACCTCCTCATCTGCCAGCAGCCCCACCTCCAAGCGCCAGAGCGAACGTTGGTCCCTCTCTTCCCCCAGCCCGAGGTCCACCCAGTGCGGGGCATGATCTGAAATGGCAATGGCTGAGTATTCCACATCCTCCACTCTCGAAACCAACCCCCTACTCAGGACAAAAAAAATCAATCCTCGAGTTGGCCTTATGTACGTGGGAGAAAAATGAGTATTCCCTGGCCCTTGGCCTCGCAAACCTCCAGGGATCCACCCCCCCCATCTGGTCCATAAATCCCCTCAGCACCTTAGCCGCCGTCGGCCTCCTACCCGTCCGGGACTTGGATCGATCCAATGGGGGATCCAATACCGTGTTGAAGTCCCACCCCATGATCAGGCCCCCCACCTCCAGGTCCGGAATGTGGCCCAACATGCGCCGCATAAAGCCCGCATCGTCCCAATTTGGGGCGTAAACATTCACCAACACCACCCGCTCCCCCTGCAGCCTACCACTCACCATCACATATCTCCCGCCACTGTCAGCCACCACATTTAACGCCTCAAACGACACCTTCTTCCCCACCAGGATTGCCACCCCCCGACTCTTCTCATCCAGCCCTGAGTGAAATACTTGGCCCACCCATCCCTTCCTCAGCCGAACCTGGTCCACCACTCTCAGGTGTGTCTCCTGAAGCTTGGCCACATCCGCCTTCAGTCCCTTCAGGTGCGCAAATACCCGGGCCCGTTTGACCGGCCCATTCAGCCCCCTCACATTCCAGGTTATCAGCCGGATCAGAGGGCTCCCTGCCTCCCTCCCCTGCCGATTAGACATACCCCATCCCTTGCCCACCCCCGGCCAGCGCCCCCCGCTCTGCCAGTTTCCCACAGCGGTAACTCCCCCCCTCCAGCACCCCCTGCGTCCTCCAGCTCCTTCCTGACCATTTCAGCAGCAACCCGGCACCCCCCCCCCCCCCCCGCCCCCCCCCCCCCACCACCCAGGCTAGGACTCCTCCTAGCCGCGCCCCCTCCCTCCACAGCACTCCCGTGAGCCAGCTAACTTCTGCTGACCCCGGCGACTCCCGCCCTACCTCCGACTCCTCCCCACGTGGGACTACCCCTCCTCCATCGTGCCCGTCAACAGGTCCCCCCCCCCCGCTAGATTTGTCAAGTTATCAACAAACAGCGCAAATAACGCTGGCAGCCCACTTATTTACTATAATTAAATACTGTGGCGAATTTGGGGCATCCTTTGCGATGACATTAAGTTTCCACTTCACGGGCATCACGGTGGCCTAGTGGTTAGCACAACCGCCTCACGGCGCCGTGGTCCCAGGTTCGATCCCGGCTCTGGGTCACTGTCCGTGTGGAGTTTGCACGTTCTCCCCGTGTCTGCGTGGGTTTCGCCCCCACAACCCAAAAATGTGCAGAGTAGGTGGATTGGCCACGCTAAAATTGCCCCTTAATTGGAAAAAATAATTGGGTAATCTAAATTTAAAAAAAAAAGTTTCCACTTCACATTCTGTGCATAAAAATGGGCCGAAAGCAATTATTACCCCTTCAGAGAGTAAGCCTTTCACAATTGACTAATAGACAAAAGACTGGCAAAGAAAAACTATATTTCTTTCACCGTAGCCAATTAATACAATCATGTTAATTATTTAAATCATTTGAATCTGAGAAGGGAAAAGTATCAGTTCTCTTTGCTATCTGGGGAATTACGTATTGTGTCAGACATGCTGATCGCTGTCCCACCCCCACCACAATGATACATTATGCATGGCATCAAATGTCACATAGGCCATAAGGAATTTGTGTGTCATTAAATTGGAATGCTGCCAATCAAAACTGTATGTTTGCTCTGCCTACACACTCAGAATAAAAGAGCAAAGGGAAGGACAATTATTAACCATCCAGTAAGAACTGGTTGGGTAGCTTAATTGGCTAGAGTGTGGTGTAGAATAATGCCAACAGCACAGGTTCAATCTATGCGGACTCGGATAGCTCATGGAGGCCTGCCTCTTTGCCTTGTCCCCACTTGATGTGGAGTGATGCCTCTCAAGCTTTATCACCAATCACCCCTTCTCTAATAAGAGAGATGCCTGTGGCCATTAATAGA
The DNA here is from genome assembly GCF_902713615.1 of Scyliorhinus canicula. Taxonomy (NCBI): domain Eukaryota; kingdom Metazoa; phylum Chordata; class Chondrichthyes; order Carcharhiniformes; family Scyliorhinidae; genus Scyliorhinus; species Scyliorhinus canicula. The sequence goes on from NC_052147.1 coordinate 53,029,808, forward strand.
CTACAGTAATTACCATTACCAATAACTAGGCACGCTGTTTCCAGTACACTTCAGCAATCAGCAGCAGTTCAGAATATTTTCAAGGTTTTAACCTTAAAGACCTTTTTTCTTTTGAAAAATACCACAAATAAATAATGCTAATCCTCCCATTCTGATTATAATGACAGAACTGATGAAGAGGTTGAAAACGTTCGAGTAACACTACCAGGAACTAAATGCATATTTCCCGCTTCCATTCACACAGGAATCAAGCATGGAGACATACTGGGGTGAATTTCAGTACCAGGACCCTGTTCCCGACACAAGGCTGAATTCCGGGTTGGGAGCCCAGAAGAGATTTGAAGTGGTGGCCAATTAAGAGGCTGCTGCCGGGAGGCTGGTCCAATGAGGGATGGCGGGCAGGCTCCAGGCTCCACAAGGAGCATCTGGCAGCCCAACTGGGATAATTGGGCACTGCCATTGTAGACGGGGTTGGTGGGGGGGTGGGGGGGGGGGGGGGGGGGGGGGGGGGGGCGATCAGGGTTTAGGAATACTTGTAAATTGTGCATAATATACCGTGGCCACATCTGCTAGGCCATCATTGTGGAGGGGGAACCCTTCGGCAGAATGGCCTGTGGCCTGTGCAGTGACTATGGTCTCCAGTCATGTCAGGCGGCCAGTATGCTGCATGGAAAATCCAGATGGCTTGTGAAGAGCGCTCTCAATCAGCAGTTTAATGGGCATAATTTGCTGGCAGATGGGTAACCACCACACCCCAAAAGCCGCCTCCATGAAAATAGACCGGGGGCAGGAACATGCTAACGTATTGGTGGCCAGCCGCAAAAAGTTGCCGGCAAATCCCTTCCACCTCAGGGTGAAAATTCTGCCCATTGTGTCACCAACCCAAATGTAAACTGCATTAGGAGTGCCCTCTCCTACAAATCAATCGGACATCTTAAGAAAAGACGCCCCCTTTATATAAGGAACGGACACGTATTCCGCCCACGGAAGAAGGGAAACTTATGCCCCCTGTCCTCTCCAGTCTGTACTAGAGATCAGGCACCCCCAAAGATATGTGGCATAGTGTTTAGGTTTGCTGCATTATAGGTCTGAGATTTGAATTAATAACCCAGAGATTGTGGGTTCAAAGGCACATTGTGGCTATTTTAAAATTTGAATTCAGTTGAAATAAAAATCTGACATGAGCAAACACGGCCATGAAACTGCTGGTAAAGTTCCAACTGATCTTAAGGGAAGGAAAACAATCATCCTTACCCTTTTCGGCCAATGTGTGACTCCAGTCCCATACTAACATGGTGACTCTTTGTGACCCTCTGAAGTGGACGAGCAAGTTGTTCTGTTTATCAAACTGTGGAGTTGGGGTTGGGCTATGTCAGCCTAGTCAGCAAATCCACACCCTGCAAATTCATTCGTGAAATTATTCAGGACAGCAGCTATTGAAACTAAATCAGCACAATTAAAATATCTTATTGGTGTGTCTGCAACTACAGACGTCAGCAGCTTACTCACTGACTACCACTATAGATAGAAAGTCCTGACAGCAGTCTCAAAATAGTTTCTGCCACACACAAGTAGGGATAACATGTCTCTGCTTCTCTTGCAATTTATATGCATGCCGTTCGAGAGATAATGATGAATAAAATGAAATGTAACGTGCCAATTATCTTGTTATACTGGGTTGAAACAAGTTTTCAAAATAGCTCAATTAAGGTACATTGTGGGCTGCTTTAACACAGTGGGCTAAATAGCTGGCTTGCAATGCAGAACAATGACAGCAGCGTGGGTTCAATTCCTGTACCGGCCTCCCCGAACAGGCGCCGGAATGTGGGTGACTAGGGGCTTTTCACAGTAACTTCATTGAAGCCTACATGTGACAATAAGCGATTATTATTATTATTTATTATTATTGTGATAATTCAGAGTATTAATTATGAATTATTTAAACATCATGAAATACAAAAAAACTAAACAAAGTTTTCCATCTTCCTCATCGCACCCATGCAAGAATATTTTAGAATAGAATAGAATTCCTGTAGTACAGAAGGATGCCATTCGGCCCATCGTGCCTGCAGCGACCCTCTGACAGAGCACACTCTCCCATCCTATCCCCGTAATCCCACCTAATCTGTGCATGGTCCCTGAGGGACAATTTAGCCTGACAAATCCACCTAACCTGCACTTCTTTGGACTGTGGGAGGAAACCGGAGCACCCGGAGGAAACCCTCGCAGACACGGAGAGAAAGTGCAAACTCCACACCCAAGGCCGTAATTGAACCCAGGTCCCTGGCGCTGTGAGGCAGCAGTGCTAATCACTGTGCCACCCATTTTACACAAATTATTTGTACTGGTCACCATTTAGGGTGACCAAAAACCAGCAACAGAAGATGTTTTATTTCTTTCAACCAGTGCCAATAAACATGCATTTCCAAGGACGATTACAGTCTGGGTAGTTTTAGTACGGAGCACCCCCTAAACTAAATTAACACTGTGTCTAAAACCCAATTACAGTAGATGTGTAGAATTTACTGCATTACCATGATAGAATTGTTTCTGTCTCCTTGTTGTCTTTCCAAGAAAGATTGTCTAATTATACCTATTATAGTATAAAAGTCAGTTAGGTTCAATTTGTAGTACAACTCCCTGTCACAAAGCTCTGGTTTCAAGTCCCACTCCAGGATTTGAACACATCATCAAGACAGATGTTTCAGTTACAGTCCAAAATATTGCTACATAGATGACACATTTCAATTGAGGTATTAAACTGAGACCTTGAAGTCTAATTAGTCCCCAAAACACATGATCACCGTTTTAAAAAAAATAAATGTAGAGATCCCAATTATTTTTTCCAATTAAGGGGCAATTTAGCAAGGCCAATCCACCTACCCTGCACATCTTTGGGTTGTGGGGGTGAAACCCACGCAGACGTGAGGAGGCTGTGCAAACTCCACATGGACAGTGACCCAGGGCCAGGATCAAATCCAGGTCCTCAGCGCCATAGGCAGCAGTGCTAACGACTGCACCACCGTGCTGCACTACGATCTCAGTTAAGCCAGCACTTTGTGCTGCCTTCTGCTTTTAATTATTTCAGCATCAAGTCACTGTTGATTGGCCGGGCAATTAAACAGTGAGTTTTGGCCCATTCCTTCACACTTTGTTGGTAGCCTTTTTATAATGCTGTCACCAGCCATCGAACTTACACTTCCCAACAATTGAGAGCGGGAGAGTGGCTATTCCCATGGAGGTGAGGCAAGAGAGTTAAAATCTCCTGTACCTTGCTGCTGACATTGAGCTGGTTCGCCAGCTGCCTCAGTCAGTCCCCACCCACATGAACCCCAAGTCAAAATTAAGGCCTCAGTGCGCGGTTCTGCTTCTTTCCGAGGCAAGTTGAACAAATGGTGCTGTGATTGAGCGAGCAAGGAAACAGGAAGAGTGTGTGAATGACCAAGCAAGACAAAAAGTGATGTGCTTGAGCTGGCTATCTATTCCTTTAAAATGATTGTAGATTTGGTTTTCCTGTTTGCATGCAACTGAGGTCTGTGGGTGGGACATGGGCCATTGCAGTCCGGTCAAGGCAGGCTTCTGAGTCCTGCTGTAAGCAGGACACAATGAACCAAGGAGACTTCCTCCACATTGAACTCGTACAAAAGGTCGCTCACTCAAACTGGGTGTAGTTATCAGAATAGACAAGATCAAGGAAGTGGGGAAAGCACAGACTGAGCAGGTGCTACACAGCAGTTGTTAAGAGTGTGCTGTACATATGCACAATTTATTTTAATAAAAATGTGTTATTGGCTGCTTTGGTCAGGTATTGTTATTTAAATATTTAATTTGTGGCCTTGATATAGGAAACATTCCTGATTTTATATATAATTAAATAACTGGTCAACTGGATATATAATCATCGTTACTGAAACACTTCTTTCAAACATCTATAAGGTTTGCATTGTGACCTCTTCAAATGTTACATTTGACAGCAGTTTCCACCACTCCCAGTACATGAACCACAATGAACAATGCAACAATTTTCAGCAAAACACAAGGATCCCTGTAGCCCACGAGGAGGTTCAAATGATGATAAGTATCATGACTTTGTCAAGGAAATAGATAGTTCTTTGTATATATGTTTGTTGCCCGAACTGCTGATTATGTGTAAGTGTCATCATATAAGCCTTGAGCTATGAATATGCCATTATGCATTTACAGCTAATTTTAGCTTTATTTAGTGGTACGGCGAGGGAGGAATGTTGGTCAAGATGCTGGAAAAACTTCCTGAGTAGACAAAGGCGGCAACATTTTATGTCTCGTCAAAAGCGGTGGCACATCTGACACTACCACGTTTCTGCAGCATTTACTGAAGTGTCAGTTTAGACCTTAGTTTGATATACTTTTCATAGGATGTGGGCAGTGGGTGTGGTGTAGGTACACGCAAAATGTTGTTGGGAAGGGATTACCAGGCTTTTAACCCAGTGACAGTGAAGGAACGGCGATATAGTTCCAAGTCAGGATTGTGTATTCCTTGGAGTGGAACTTGCTGGTGGTGGAGATCCCATGTGTCTGCTGTCCTTGTCCTTCTAGGTGGTAGAAGTCGAGTGTCTGAAAGGCGCTGTCAAGGGAAGTTTGGCGACTTGCTACAGTGCATCGTGTTTATGATACACACTGCTGTGGTGGAAGGATTGAATGATATTCAAACCGGTTGCTCTGTCCTAGATGGTATCCAGCTTTACGTGTTATTGGAGCCACACTTGTCCAGGTGTGGAAAGTGTTCTATCATTCTCCAAACTTGTGCCTTCTGGTTGGTGGACAGAATTACTTGCCGCAGAATTCCCAGCCTCTAATCTAGTCTGGTAGCAACATGGAATCATAGAATCCTACAGTGCAGACGCAGGCCATTCGGCCCATTGAGTCCACACCGACCCTCCGAAACAGTACCCCACCCAGGCCCACTCCCCTGCCCTATCCCCATAGCCCCACCTAACCTTCACATCTTTGGACAGCAAGAGGAAATTTACCATGGCCATTCCACCTTATCTGCACATCTTTGGACATGGCTACTCGGTTCAGTTTCTTGTCAATGGTAACCCCCAGGATGTTGTTGGTGGGGGATTCTGCAATGGGAATGTCAAGGGGAGATATTTAATTTCTCTCTTGCCAGTGTTTATCACTGCCTGGCATTTGTGTGGCACAAATGTTACTTGCTACTTATTAGCCCAAGCCTAGATATTGTCCAGGTCTTGCAGCACATAAACACAGACTACTTCAGTAAATTAATTTTTAAAAATGACCTATCGTGTTGTCATCAGAAGAAGAGATTACATCGAGCAGCTTCAGCAGATGGCCAATTTTCTTTATATAGGCCGCCTGTGTGTACATGGTTGAATGTCTTGGTAGGATCAATGAAAGCAGCATATCGTGGTCTCCTATGCTTACAGCATTTCTCTTGCAGCTACAGGACTGAGAAGCTCATGTCAATTGTAGATCTTCCAGTTCTGAAACCAGACTGAGATTCGGGGTAGATTCCTGAGCCAGGATCTGCAGTTTGACGAGGGTAGCATGGGCAAATAGATTTCCCACTCGGCATGTCGCTTGAGTGAAAGTTGTTGAAATTGCTGCAGTTACCTTTATTCTTGCATCAGGCTCATCCTAAAACACTGACTCCTCCCCTCCCCCCCAGCAGAGAAAGAGAAGGTTATGCAGATGTTGCTGGTTTCCCGAACTTGATGAGTTTTGGTGATATAGCATCAGAAACCGGAGCTTTGCCCATCGCAAATGCCCATCACTGTGGTTTCAACCCATGACAGGCAGGTTTTCTATCGTGTCATTCATGGGGTGTGGGCGTCACTGGCTGGGCCAACATTCATTACCCATCCATAATTGCCCCTCAAACTGAGGCCTGCTGCGCCATTTAACGGCATTTCAGAGTCAAACACAGTGCTGTGGATCTAGATCCAAACTAGCAAAGACAGTAGATTACTTTGCCTATAGGACATTAGTGACTAGTTAGATATTTACTGGAATCAACAATGGTTTAATGGTCATCATTAGACTTTTCATTCCAGATGGGGAGGTGGTGACGTAGTGGTATTGTTACTGACTAGTGAACCAGACACCCAGGGTAATGCTCTGGGGACCCAGGTTCAAATCCTGTCACTGCAGATGGTGAAATTTGAATTCAGTAAAAATCTGGAATTAAAAGTCTAATGATGACCATGAAACCATTGTCGATTGTTGAGAAAGCCCATCTGGTTCACTATTGCCCTTAAGGGAAGGAAATCTGCCATCCTTACCTGGTCTGGCCTACATGTGACTCCAGACCCACAGCAATGTGGTTGACTATTAAATGCCCTCTCGAGGGCAATTAGGGATGGGCAATAAATGCTGGCACAGCCTGCGACGCCCACATCCCATCAACATATTTTTAAAAATGTTTTATTGAATTCAAATTACACCATCTGCTGTGGTGGAACTCAAACGCAGGTCCCCAAAGCCTGGGGGCGCGATTCTCCGACCCCCACGCTGGGTGGGAGAATCGCGGGAGCGCCGGGCGAATTATGCCATGCCGCCCTGGCACCCCCATGCGATTCTCCCACCCCCCCCCCCCCCCCCCAAAATGGTGTGTCGCGTTTTGCGACAGGCCGCTCGGAGAATCGCCGCTCCGGTCGAGCGGCGATTCTCCGGCCCGGATGGGCCGAGCGGCATGTCGAATCCGACCGGTTCACGCCGGCGCCAACCACACCTGGTCGCTGCCGGCGTGAACATCGCGCGACTGCTGCGTGTGGGGCCTGTGGGGGGCAGAGGGAGGATCAAGCACCACAGGCGTGCTTAGGAGTGGTCTGGCCCGCGATTGGTGCCCACTGTTCGTCGGGCCGGCGTCTCTGAAAGACGCACTCTTTTCCCTCCGCCGCCCCGCAAGATGAATCCTCCATGTCTTGCGGGGCAGCGGAGGGGAAGACGGCAACCGCGCATGCGCGGGTGACGTCATTTAGGCGCCGCCGGCCGTGTCATTCAGGCCGCGCCGCTTTGATGCAAGCGTCAAGGCCCGGCGCGCGAGATTGACGTGCCGCCGCTCCTAGCCCCCCGGGGAGGGGGGGAGAATAGGGGGCGAGGAGCGGCCTCCAACGCCGGAGTGAAACACTGGTGTCATCCCAGCGCATGAGCAGGGGGGTTCTTCTCCGTGCCAGCCATGGCAGACCGTTACACCGGCCGGAACGGAGGGAAAGAGTGCCCCCATGGCACAGGACCGCCCACGGATCGGTGGACCCCGATCGCGGGCCAGGCCACTCTGGGGGTCCCCTGGGGCCAGATCCCCCCGCCCCCCCCCCCCCCCCCCCCCCCCCCCCCGAGGACTCCGCAGGCCGACTGCAGAGCCATGTCCCACCAGTACGGACCTGGTTTGATTTACGCCGGCGGGACTGGCCGAAAACGGGCAGCCCCTCATCCCATCGCGGAGCGGAGAATTGCCGGGGGGGGTCGCTGCCAATGGCCCCCGAGCGGCGCGACGCGATTCCCGCCCCGCCGAAAAACCGGCGCTGGAGAATCCGGCAGCCGGCATCGGGTCGGTGGGGCGGGATTCACCCCCCCCCCCGCGATTCTCCGGCCCGGCGGGAGATCGGAGAAACCCGCCCAGAGTTTCTGCTTTGAATTTAGAAAACTTCAATGCTTGCATCCTAGCCCCGGTGCACACCAGGGAGGAACCTGCACTGTGGTAACACTGAAGAGCTTTGATCTGATCTGTTGATTGTGGGGTTACTTAGCTCAGTCTGTCACATGCTTCTTCCGCTGAAATCTACAGTGGAGTTGGAACCTGCCCTTTTCCAGCTCGGAGACAAGAGAAATACAGACTCTGGCACGCGAGTAACTAGACTAAGCAAACTATAATTCAGGGCTGACAATGCTACCGACTGATTCAAGCTACCACTTGGCAAGAAAATAGATATGGCAACTGGAATTATGAGAGCAAACAGAGGGAAAAAACAAAGTAGACAGGGCGAATAAGAGTGGGGATTATTGAAGCAAGAGATGCAATGGGAGATGAACTATTCTAAATATTTAGGGCATCTTATCTTTTAATTACTTTAGAACATAGAACATAGAACAGTACAGCACAGAACAGGCCCTTAGGCCCTCAATGTTGTGCCGAGCCATGATCACCCTACTCAAACCCACGTATCCACCCTATACCCGTAACCCAACAACCCCCCCTTAACCTTACTTTTATTAGGACACTACGGGCAATTTAGCATGGCCAATCCACCTAACCCGCACATCTTTGGACTGTGGGAGGAAACCGGAGCACCCGGAGGAAACCCACGCACACAGGGGGAGGACGTGCAGACTCCACACAGACAGTGACCCAGTGACTTTGTACGATGAAAATTAACCAAATTCCCTTACCCTGTCTTCAAAGATTAATCATCCAAAACCAGGAAATTTCTTTGTTGCCTTTTCCTGAATCATTTCCACCATCTCTATTTAATATCTATTTTTCATCAGCATGGACCACTTCATTAAATTGACGGAACTGAAGAGGAGTCATATTGGACGCGAAACGTTAACTCTGTTCCTCTCTACACAGATGCTGCCAGGCCTGCTGCCTTTTTCCAGAATTTTCTCTATGTATTTCAGGTCTCCAGCTTCCGCAGTATTTTGTATTTACTTTATTTAATGATATGTTCATAATTTTATAATTGCATTTTTAATATATACTCCCTGGCATTTTTAATAGTAAATACCATGGGCTGGATTCTCCGATTTCGAGACTAAGTGCTGACGCCAGCATGGAAATGGTGGCGTTTTACGACTGAAAAAACGACACAAAATGGCCACCGATCCCCCGTCTGGTGGAGGTTAGCAGGCAAGCAGCGTAGAGCTCCCGGATCTAGTTGCGGATATGGCCGGAGAATTGGCGAGTCCGTGGCTGCGCATGCGCACAGCGGCGGTCTGTGGTGGCTGAGCCGTGCAATATGACGCGGATCCGGCCTGTCAAATAGTGCCCCCCTTTGGTCAGGCCCCCACCCCCAGACCACCCACCACCAGTGCCCCCAGCTCCCGCCATAATACCCCGTGTCCGCGGATCGGCTCCCCCCACCACCCCGACTGTGACAGCGCTGGACTTAGTCTGCAGCCACCATGCCGAGTTCCCAAAAGAAAATACCACACGCATCCCACGCCATTGGGAACTCGGCCCATTGGGGGCAGGGGGAGAGCCTCAGGTGATGTCCTGAGGCCGCCCAGACGCAGCGCCGGCCCTAGGGTTGCTGGCGTCCCGGGCAAGCTGAACTTTGGCGCCCTTGGGGGGGGCGGGGCTGGGGGGGGGGCTGGGGGGGGCCGGGGGGGCGGGGGCTGGGGGGGGGGCACGGGGGGGCAGGGCCGGAGGGGCGGGGGGCCGGAGGGGGCCGGAGGGGGCCCGAGGGGGGGGAGGCCAGAGTGACCGCCGGCGAGCCTGGATCCATCCGCCATGTTTGTGCGGGGCGGCATGAGGGAGGGCGGTCACCGCGCATGCGCTGGTTGGCACCGTCCCAACTGCGCATGCGCGGTACCCGAGTCTTTTACGCGGCACCCCTCGCACATGGCGCCCCGGGCGACTGCCCGAGTTGCCGGTACCTTGAGCCGGCCCTGCCCAGATGGCTTGCGGCGTAGTCTGTGATTATGCCGTTTTGGAGGAGGCAAAGCATCGCAAAAGTGGCGCCGCCCCCGATTTCGTCGCCAACGTGGATTCTCCAGCCGATTGCCGAATGCGATTTCGGCGTCGGAAACCAGAGAATCCGCCCCATATGTAATTCACAAGATTCTGGGGACACAGCTGTTCAATTCAAACCATCACTTTTGACACTGGCCTTTTCTCTCTTGTTTAGTCGATTTATTTTCCAATTTCTCTTTTGTTCCAGAAGCTCTCACCTTAGCCACAAATCACTTGGGAAGCATTTACCAAACTTATTACATCCTCAAACAAATACAGAAAGTTGTTTAGTATGAACCTGCTTTTAATAAACATGTATTACATTCATATTATGGATTGCGACTGGCCAGGATGCTAATCCGAATTGCCTAACCTAGCCAGGAGCTGCTGAATATTTCTGGGTTCCATCTTTTTGAACTTATTGACTTGATTCATAAGTGCATCCATGAGGTCTCCTGTGCCCTGTCTGACCGGGCATCAGACTTTATCGACTTTGAGCTGGACCAGGCCCACCAAGACCAGGCCCACCAGGCTGTAGGATTTTTCGCCATCACCAGGATGCGCCAGGTCCAGAGGGTAATTGATGGCACGCATGTCGCCTTGCACACACTGGGGTTTCAGGGAGGGCCCTTCATTACAGGAAGGGGTTCTACTCCCTGAATGTTCAATTTGTGTGCGACTGCCACCTCCATTTGTGCATGCTTCCTAGGGAGTGTGCATGACAGCTACATCCTGGGACACTCAGAGATCCCCAGTGTCTTTGAGGGTGATGGGTTGGCTTTTGGGGGATAAGGGGTAGCCGCAGAGGTCCTGGCTGATGACGCCAGTGCGGAGGCTGGAGACCAAAGTGGAGACCCGATATGTTGCCACCCATACTGTCATTGAGCAGTGCATCAGACTGTTCAAAATGTGGTTCTGATGCCTGGACCGTTCTAGCGGAGCACGGCAGTACACCCCAAGAGGGTCTCCCGCTTTCTGGTGGTCTGCTGTGCCCTCCACAACTTGGCACAGCAGCAGGGCAACATGCTGGAGGAGGAGGAGGAGGAGGAGGGATATGCGGCCTAGTCTGAGGAGAAGGAGTCGGACCAGGAGCGACTGGAGGACGAGCCCAAGGAGGAGCCTCAAGAGGAGCCGGAGGATAGAGGACAGGCGGCGGCAAGGGTCTGGTATTCCCAGAGGTCCAGGAAGGTCCTCATCCTTGCCCGATTCTCATAGGACGAGGCTTTGTCCATCAGTTCACTCCCTCCCCATCCCTCCTTCCCTCAATTCCCCCTTCCCCCAATCCTTCCCCAATTCCTTCAGAACCCCAATCCCTCCTCCCCCCATTTCCCTCTTCCCCCAAACCCTCTCCCCACCTATTCCCCTCCCTCCCATCCATTCCCTGACCCTCCCACCCCCTGACTACCCTGTTCCACGCTCCTAAGGTCTGAGGGTGATGGGGTTGTGTTGGTACTGTCAGCGGGTCAATATACAAGGCAGGAGAGTGATGATCACTCGCTGTGAAGTTAGCTCTGGTGCTCCTCAGTTAATACCAAAGTCTGACTCCTGTTTTTCTGCTGACAGCGCGCTCACAGCCATCCTCTGAATGCTGTCTGCATTGGGAGCATTTGATCTTGGGCCACTGTGCCCGGAGAGGCAGAGGGTGGGGGAATTGGAGGGCAACAGACCCCATCGGATGGAGATCCTGCGAGACAATGGACATGTGGCCAGTGAGAGGGATGGATCAAGTTGTCTGACATGAACAACTCACTTGAGACATGTCATCTGAGTGAAGAGGCAGTGGATCCTCACCTCTGCGGCGCAGGCCAACTATGCTGTCGATGAGTGCTCTCTCCTCGTGCTATCCTCTCCTCCGGGGGCAAAGAGAGGTCATTGTGAACTGCACACATGATGGGTCAGGGGTGTCTATAGCAGGTGGCATGTGTGGGCACCGCAACAGGACATGAAGAGATTGTGCTGGTGGGTGCCAGTGGGCTCTGAGCAGGAAGCACGAAGATCGCATTTAGGGAGGGTGCGCGTTGTCAGTCAGTGATTTGTGAGGGGGTGGATTGAGGGGTGGCAGGCCGAGCTGATGCCAGGAGAGAGATGGTAACTTACCCTTGCAGCCCGGTGGAAGTCATTAGTGTTCTTCCTACATTGGACAGCGATCTTCCTTGTCATGCTGCCCGCACTGATAGAAGCTGCTACTGTCACCAAGGTGGTATTGGTGGCCCTGCTGCTGGTCCTCTGACCCCATCAGGGAAACAGGATGTCTCGTCACGCATCCACAGCATTGAGAAACCTGGCCAGGTGGGAGTCCCCAAAGCGAGAAGCGTGCCATACTTGTGTGTTGACTGGGAGCGTTTAAAGGCAGCACCCCCTTGTTAGCGGCAAGCTGCTGAGGTGCGAGTCTGGCGAATCAGATGGCTAGACAGCCAGTCATGGCGAGAAGCTCATGGGGGCTCATGGCCAACACTAGGTGTCATTAAATATAGGCCACAATCTCACCAATGCGGCTGTCTAGAAACACCCTGCCAATTGCGCCCAAGTGATACTTAGAAACTTTTCCGATACATCGCGTCCAACATCCCGTTCAGATTATCCAATAACTAGACGTTGGGCGTACAGGCACATATTTTGAACAGAAAATGCCCAGATTGCTGATGTGAATGACTAGCGCCACTATAACTGAGTATATTGACTTTAATGAGACGTTGAATTAATGCAAAGCTCCCGATTCTTTTTTTGTTATTTCATAGTGTCTATGAATTTGATACACTGCTGTTGTTTGGTTTTATTTTTAGACTGTAAGAAATCTTTCCAATGAAAATGTCAGACATAACAAGAAATTAAACTGCTAGTTTAGTCTAATATTCAATTATCAAAGGGTGGCATGGTGGCGCAGTGGTTAGCACTGCTGCCTCACGGCGCTGAGGACCCGGGTTCGAATCCCGGCCCTGGGTCACTCTCCGTGTGGAGTTTGCACATTCTCCCCATGTCTGCGTGGGTCTCAGCCCCAAAATCCAAAGATGTGCAGGGTAGGTGGATTGGCCACGCTAAATTGCCCCTTAATTGAAAAATAAAATAAATATTCAATGATAAAAACACTATCCATTAGCAAACTAAAAATCTGATGGTGTTTTAAGTAATAGTGAGGTTATACTGCAAGTGGAAAAATGATACAAGTATCACTTCTAAAGCATTGTAAATACTCTGGAATTAAACTATTGTTTCACACCATATTCTAACAAGGCAATGCAGACTTTGATTATAGAAGCTTAAGTAATCGCAGAGAAAACTGTTACTAGTTTTCATAACACTCCCTGGGAGTGGAGAACCTTGGAATGTTTCATTAAATTAAAAGAAGGTCGATGAATACAGGCTGTGATTATTGTTGTTGCACTACGATTTTGAAACTTGGCCATTACTGGCTGTCTCGCAATTGGGCGGAGAATAGGTTCCGACGCTAAAATCCCGGCGGGCGTAGATCTGATGCCAAATCGCAATTCTCCGTCACCTCGACTAGAGCGTCAATGCAGTCCTGAGCGGACGTACAGTAAACGCCGTTTGTATCTAATTAGCGGGCCTGACCTAGTATTCTCCGGAGCTTCCGCGGTTCTCCGCTTACGATGGGACGAGTTCCCGACGACAAGGTTCACTTGTGCTTTTAAAAATTGTGAAACTGGCGTCATGGCTCCTGAGGGAGAGAGAGGGGGTATGGAAAGTATCCAACATCGCTATAGTGTGCTGACAGTTGTTCCGCTGGCCGGGGACTCTGCCAGGGTTGGGGGGAGTAGCGGGAGGCCAGGAGGTGGGTGTGGGGTTAGGGTGGACTGGCACAGAACACCCTTAACACAGCCTGCAAGGCAGCCTTGCAGCTTAGGGCCACGGTTGTATAAGTGTCCCCCCAGGCCACCCCACTAGGTGCCCTCTGGCCCCAGCCAACCTATCAGCTGTATGGGCGCACTCCAGCACAACCAGTGCCATCTTGTTGGCTGGGGTGAGTGTGCGCAGGGATTGTAATGTGTATATGCGGCTTATCAGCCTCCCGAGTGTCAATCACGGACCCGGCGAATCCTGGACCGTTTTTCATTAGAATCTATTGTGTTCCACGTGGCCCCGGTGCTAGCCCCTCCACAGTTGCTGAATCGAACCAGGTTCGGTGCTGGTTTTGCTGACATGAAAGTCCACGAATCCTGCCCGGCGTCAACACTTAGTCTCAGAAACGGAGAATCCAGCCCCATCTGTCTGACCAATTAGGATGATACTCGGCACCATCATTATTTTGTGAAGCAAGCTCAGGTACACTCTGGACTGGGTCACATGTTGAGGCATGTGGACAGGGGCAGAAATAGTGGCTGAAGAAATGCTGGCTACTGTTGAACAAAGATCTAGCAGTGACCATAGTCTCTGTTGAATCACTATGCTGGTAATGAAACAGGTTATATTCCAAGACAGTAATACTAATTGGAACTGAAAACATTAAGGGAAATTTTAACAGTAATTATAAAAGGATTTGAGAGGTTTGGAGTGAGAAAACCATTTCCACTGATTGGTGACTTTGTAACAAGGAGGCATAAAGTCAGTATTAGTATGAGTAGTATAAGGAAGGTCAGAAGGATTTTGTTTCATATAGCTAATGGAATACTTCACGACAAGTGGCTATTGAAGCTGAGTTAGTCATAGCATTTAAGTGATTAAATAATTATTCAGTTAATTAGTTAAGCACTTGAAGAAAATTATTAAAAGTTACAGGGAAATAGAATTAGAATAGGTCATCCCAGTTTAGTAATAGACTGACAGTTGCACTATGCACCATCTTGCCCAGGGGTGGGCAAACTACGGCATGCGGCCCACCAAAGGTCTTTATGCGGCCCACCAAGATCAAGTCATAAAAAAAAAAATTTCTTTAAAATTTTTTTTTATTTTTTAAAAATATTTATAAGGTTAATGGTGGGGGGGCTGTTGGGTTACTGGTATAGGGTGGATACGTTGACTTGAGTAGGGTGATCATTGCTCGGCACAACATCGAGGGCCAAAGGGCCTGTTCTGTGCTGTACTGTTCTATGTTCTATGTTCTATGTTCTATACAGTATGAGGCGCCCAGAATCATAACCGGGTGGAGAGCCATTTTTGAAAAGTAGAGAAAAAGAGGGCTAAAGGCAGGATGCCGCCGGGGGAAGCGCTGAGGTATATGTCGCACGCTAATTGGTTACAACCGGGACTATTAATTAATATACTATGCGGCCCTTTAAAATTGTGAATTTCTGAATGTGGCCCTTGCACGGAAAAGTTTGCCCACCCCTGATCTTGCCTATTTCTGCTGCGCTACTTATTTTACAGTATATATTACATATTGCTGGATTTCAAGATTGTTCTGTGAGCCCTTGGGAAACAGCATTAACAAGGGAGATCTGAGGCAAGAAGCAATTTGGGAAGAGATGCTGATATCTCACCGTGGTGCAATGGTCTCCACTTATCAGTGGGCACTTCAGGATTTAGCACAGTAAAAAATATCAATGCGGAATTACTAGAATGGTCAGTGGTTCTCACATAACTGCCAACAGAGTGAAGGAACTTCACCTGGACAAATGTCAGATGTTCGCCAAAGCAACCCATTTCATGAATAAAACAGAACCCAGCAACAGGCAGGATCAATTTGATGTTGATCTGGGAAGCTGATATGGGGACTGACCTCCAAAGCAGGATTGCATCATACACTTAGGGAAAGAATAAGACCCTAAAATGTTCAATATACACTATTTAATTTACTATCCCAGGATAGGGGTTTGGATACCTGAGCTAATGTTCCTATTTCTGCTTTACTCCATCCTCCCCTGATTCTCTCATTCACCTCCTGGGGCGCGATTCTCCAGCCTCGTAGGGCTCTCACTCAAGCAAAATAAGGACGGTAAATAGCGGCAGAGTCCGAAAACAAGATCAGCGAAGCAATCTGCCCGCTCCCGTAGGTGAAATCGGGCGCTATGGTGAGAAACCAATTATCACCACTTAAGCCCCATTTCCATACAATTAATGGGAGGACCCCAAATCCAATGGCCTCCCATCATTCAGCCACCTCCCCAGCAAGTGGTGTCGCTGGCATCGATTAGGTTCTCATTTTGAAAGAGGTGAACCTGGCAGAAGAGCTTCTGTAGGGGGCCGAGGTGGAGGTGCAAAACTATTTTTGGTCACAGGCAAAGATCCCGGGGCACTGGGCTTGCCGCCCTAGTGCTCGCCGGGGCAGTGGGGGGATCCTCAGCTGGGGGTGGAAGACCCTCCACAGAGATGGGCCGCCATGGGAGGGTGGGAGAAGTCGCTGGGGGGGGGCAACTGGGCGGTGAACGCGCATGACACCAGGATGTCAACCCCTGGATCATGTGTACCCATTCCGGGGGCAACCCTTGCCTCTGCCCGTCTGCCCTACCGACCACCCATAAACCCCATCGCCTGACGAGGCCTCTGGCCATGCTGCAGAAGGCTATTGCTCATAGGGAAATGGTAATCATGGTTAAGTGAGCACTTCACACAACCCAAGTGGATTACCCTGGGTGGGCGGGCCAAGTAGCATGTGGGAGTCATTGCCTAGCATCCCAATCACACCTTGATGCATGGACACTGTGCCTGAACACAGCGTGAGGAAACATCACACACGCAGCAGCCAACATCCGAATACCCAGGGGATGGGACACAGCTCCGTGGACATATCCACGTCCGGAGGGTGGGTGAGTGCCACGGGGAGAGGGGATGCCTGAAGCGTTGGGCCAAGGGTTTGGAGGTCGGCCCGCATTGCGGAAGAAAGTGACAGAGGCATCATACTGGTTGAGCACAATGGTGTTTATTGTGTTTAACAATTTCACCACTCTCCCAATGGTGCCATGCCCCTCCACCCCACCCCCTCTCACTCCCTACCTACCCCCACCCCCCTTCCCTATGCCCTCAGTGATCCTTGATGTGCGTTGCCTTCTTAGCTCTACCATTACAGGGGCTGGTTTAGCTCACTTGGCTAAATCACTGGCTTTTAAAAGCAGACCAAGCAGGCCAGCAGCACGGTTCGATTCCCGTACCAGCCTCCCCAGACAGGCGCCGGAATGTGGCACTAGGGGCTTTTCACAGTAACTTCATTGAAGCCTACTCGTGACAATAAGCGATTTTCATTTTCATTCATTTCATTTCATTTCATTTCATTTTCATTTCATTACATCTTGGTGTGTCCCCTGGATGCACATCTGAGGTGGAGGCAGCCAGCTGCTTACCACGTCCCGTGGCCTTTGATGCCCCTGGCAAGTGTCCTCTGGGAGCTCTGGGGCCGGAGGGCCCCGGCTCACTTTTCAGCGGCACATGCACCTCTGTGCCGCCCTGTTCCGGGTGCTGACTGTGAGACATGGCCTCATCAGGGAGGTGGAACCCGGGGGAGCTGGTGGCCACCGTCGCCGCTTCATGGGACTGGTCCGGGTTGGCACCCAGCGCCCCCCTCCTCCCAGTAGGTACCCATAGCGCCCTGGGATTAACTTTAGGATTGAGGGGTAGCTGGTTTAAGCCCTGGCTGCCCTGCATCATCTGGCTCTGTCAGCTCTGCCGGTTCCCTATGGTCTGCACCATCATGTCAACGTCATCGGCGATGCTCCTCAGTGACTGGGACATGCTGTGCAGCACCTCATCCATTCCCATCTGAGAACGGGACATGTCCTGCAGAACCTCATCAAGGTTAGCCTGGTACTGGGTCACATCCCCAGCAAGTCGGACATTCTGCCCAGACCCTCAGGCATGGTCATCACCGACTGCGCGATGCCTTGGGCATCTTCACTAATGGTGCTGGCGTCGTGCACCAGGCTCTCCACTGTGGTCGCCAACCTCAGAGTGTTGGTCTCAATGCATTGTTGCCGATATCTCCTGCACCCATAACCTCTGGGGCACCTCCAATCAGCTATGGGTCTGCTGGAGTGTTGCTGAGATCTCCCGCTGAATCTCATGGCCGCACCCTACCATCTCCATCAGCTCCGGGTATACCTCTTCCGCAGGCTCAGCCTCAGGCTGGGACTGAGTTGGGTCCTGGGATCCAGCAGACCTCCGACTGCTGATTAGCCTGGGGATTTCCTGCCTCCACCAGATGTACATCAGCAGCTGTGTGGTGCTCACCAGATTGTGCCCCAGAAGCCTGACCACTAACATTTCCCACCGAGGTGCGTGTATCTGTGCTAGTGGAGGATAAGGATAACAGCTGTGACGCCTTGTTCATGCCTTCCTCAGAGCTCCCCTCTGAGGTGTTCTCCTGGGAGGCTGGTGAGGGTGGCACCTGGGATGGGCCAGCACTGTCGGCTAGAGGACCTGCGGGAGAATGGACATGTGGTCAGTGGGAGGGACATGTAAGTCAGTAAGGCAATCACTACTCATGTTTGACAGGTCCTTTGGCTGGGGCCCAGTGGTTACTCAGCTCTACGGCGTCAGCCAGCCTCCGCGTTGGTGACCGCTCTGTCCTCAGCCACCCCAGTTACCTCTAGGGCCCGCCCTTCGAAGGTGGTAAGGATTTTTATGTCTGGCACGCTCCGCCAGACTGAGCCCTCTCCCAGCGATTGTGGGAGAACTTTTCCTGAGGAGACACAGAGAGGGCATTGTTAGCCACACGCGTGGTTCACAGTGGTGGGAGGGGGGTGCTGTGAAGGAAGGGTTGGTGGGAGAGGGGAGGGTGAAGGGAGGGTTGGGGGTCACATGGAGAGTTGGGGAATGGATGCTCGAGTGGGGGCGGAAAGGTGTAGGGGGGGCGGATGTTGGTGTCTACCCACTCGTGCTGCCTGATGTAGAACATTGACTTTTTTCCAGCACAGGAGGCCAGTCTTTCTGGTCACACACCCGGCGCTCACAGCCCCTGCCACCCTGTCACAGGCAACGCTGGCTGCCCTGTTGATCTTCCGGGACCTTCGGAGGAACAGGATATCCCTCCTGACCTCCACAGGAGCCTCCCTAGGTCAGCCTTCCTAAATCTTGAGACTGGTCTCCTCGGCACCATTGTTGCGACCTGCCTGGGGTTGGCTGAGCAAATGCAGCTTAAGTGCTGCTCAACCTTGTTAGCGGGGGGCTGGCGAGTGCGGTGCCAGCGAAACTGCTGGCGAGCCTTCACTTGCGACGAGAAGTCCGTGGGACCTCATTAAGTGGATCAATTAAAGTTGAATAGCGTTGCTGGCCTCGCTGGGCTGAGCAGTTCCCGCTCGCTACCACACTTAGAAATATTTCCAGAAAATTCCGCCCTTAGTTTCAGTCATGGTATGATATCCCCCAATAATATTATTATTAAACGTCCGCTTCTGTCGTTCTCCTTTTCAAGTATTCAAGTATTTCAAAAGTGGCTGGATAATTTTGCTCCTGGTAAGTCATATGTGAAATTAGTATTGATATTGGTTTGTCTTTATTTCTGTCTGATTGTTCAAAGTGAGAAATAGTTTGCAGAAGTGTTCCATTCCCTCGAAGTGATCTCTTCACCTAGATGAGCACAAACCCTCACAAAACTGCAAATAGAAAAATAACAGAATAATCGCATTCGTGGCTTTGTTGTCTTGTGACTGGGGCTGTTGTCATGTACTTTGGGAATTTAGTTTCATAGGAAATGAGTGAAAATAAAACTTGCATATAGAGTTTCACACACACATGCGTACACTTCAACGGCCCGGAAGTGATGAAACTAGTTGCTCAAATGTAATTTATTTTTCACCTTTTAATTTGCTCTATACATAGGTAAAGGTTTTTAATCAACATTCTCTCTGATGGAGTGTTTGTCCTTTAATTGCTGCAATATTGGACACTGGACAAGTTAATGAATCCAGCGATAAAGCAAATTAATGGATCAGCCATAGTTAATCTGCTGGCAATGAAATTCTATTTTAAATGCACAAGAAGCCGAGGTCCAGGAGAGAGAAGCAACATTGTGTGGAGACATCTGCTCAAAAGTAAGTTAGATAAAAAAATTCTTCATATATTTATGTTAGAAATTTGTTATGGGTTGATGAGGTGAGTTGGAAAGCTACATGGCCACCGGAGGAACTTGGATTTTGTTTTGTTACGCAATGCGATTACTTGATTGGTTGATCGATGTCTGTTGGCTGCCGACCAATATTCTTCTGTTATTGCGGAAGAAAGAGGAATGTAGAAACTTCTGATCTTGCACTCATCAGGACACTTTGCAGGAATACCAGTATAAGGGGAAAATGGCAATTTATACTATTTGAGCAGAGAATGCTGATTGGGTGGCAAGTGGACTCGGATTGGTACAGGCATTTCCATGGAGAATGCACCGTTTGATGGTGACTGACAGATAACTGCAAAGCATTGTTTGAAATTTAAACCAGGCAATTTGACACTAATTAGTCAAAGCATTGCCCTGAGGAATGAATCAGTGAATAGCTGTCACTTATTCTGTTTAGCTGAAACAAGCTCAATGGGGCAGCAGGGTAGCATGGTGGTTAGCATAAATGCTTCACAGCTCCAGGGTCCCAGGTTCGATTCCCGGCAGGGTCACTGTCTGTGTGGAGTCTGCACGTCCTCCCCCTGTGTGCGTGGGTTTCCTCCGGGTGCTCCGGTTTCCTCCCACAGTCCAAAGATGTGCAGGTTAGGTGGATTGGCCATGCTAAATTGCCCGTAGTGTCCTAATAAAAATAAGGTTAAGGGGGGGGGTTGTTGGGTTACGGGTATAGGGTGGATACGTGGGTTTGAGTAGGGTGATCATGGCTCGGCACAACATTGAGGGCTGAAGGGCCTGTTCTGTGCTGTACTGTTCTATGTTCTATGTGTGTACATGTTCTTTCTGTCTGAAAAGAACATGGCCTTGTTTATTGATTATATGTAGCTTCCAGTATAGGCAAAGGCGCCTTACTGCAAACCCAACTGGCAATCTTAAATTTGTTGTCAATGTAATTCTTTTTTTTTTGTTAAATTTAAAGTGGCCAATTCTTTTTTCCAATTAAGGGACAATTTAAAAATGGCGTCCCAATCTCTCGCTACACTGGGGAGATCCGGCGAGTGGAGCTCCCCACTCTGCAAAACGGGGCTATGTGCAGCCTCACTAGTGCATTCCCACTGAGGCCCCTTAGACAATGCAAGTCATGTTGAATAGCCATGTGTTTCTCAGCCCTGCGAGCGCTTTGTACCCATTTGGTTGAATCGAGCCTCACATTGCTCATTTGTGTGATAGGTAGAACATCTTTTTGGTTTAATGGCAACGCCCTGTTAGTGGCAAATACCTTTTGTGTTGCTTCTGCATAGTAGCTGCGTGAAACAGCTAGCTTCGCCTGTTGCTCAAATGTTTGGGATACCTTGCCCTTACAGGGTAATCTGAGATAGACTAAGCACTTCCATGGCCTTAGGCCTGTTGATGAGTTTGCATGACATACAGCGCAAAACGATATGCTCAGGGCATCCATTATCCCGCAGGATGTCTTTGATGAGACCTATTTTAACATCAAGCTTACATAATGAGTAATTGACTCACGCCCTATTTACCAGGTTGCTGATAAGAACAATCCTGTAGCACGTGGAACTGTAAGAATCTCACTGTGTATATTGACCAGCGAAGGTGCACTTGGGATAAACTGTGGTAGAGAGCCACCTGAAAGAATTCTCAACTAGTACGTCAAGGAAGGGAGCTCATTTGGCTGCTCCATTTCAAATATGAATTTGAACGCAGGGTGGAGTCCGTTAAGACATGTAAGGAAATTATTGCATGCAGCTCTGGATTTAAATATAGCAAACATATCAGAAATGTCAACCATTGCCTGGCAGTTATCTGTCAGTCACTATCAACTGGTGCATTCTCCATGGTAATGCCTCCGCCAACCAATCATGATTCTCTTTGCACACTAGAAATTGTTGTTTTCCCCTTACATTGATATTCTTGCAAAGTGTCCTGTTGAGTGCAAGATGAAAAACTTCGACATGTCTCTCTTTTCAGCAATACCCAAGTTCTGACCAGCAACAACTATTCCTGTGTTAATTATTTGAGAAATAATTAAGTGGCTTAATTGGTTGGTTTTGTGAAATCATACGTTTTCTCACTGGTAGTTTTACTTTCCTGCCCATATTTAATCAAATCAGCCTAGTTAATTTAAGAAACAGAGAGGATGATTTTCATATTTGGAGTACTTCGACCTGTCCGTCTGTTTGATTATATCAGTAGCGATGTAATCATTATTCCTGATTGGGCCACATTTATGTAGAACAGGAAAGCTGCCAGCAGGTAGCTCACAGTTTAGCAACACCCGAATCCGGACGGCCATAGATGTAGACTAATGTCAATGGAGCAGTGGATTTAAGTGGCAGGGATTGTAAAGAGCACAACAAGCAGGAAGGAGTTAAACTTAATGGACCCTTTAAGGCTCAGAAATCCCCAAAGGAATGAAGGGAATGCCTCTTCCCTTTGTGTAGAGCTGCAAATGGCATCATCCCTATGCCACCCATGGTTTGTGGGTGGGTTGAGGAAGCAATGGTGGCAGTGCTGATGGATCTCCATTACAATTTTGGTGTCAAACTGTATCATTTGATCCTAATTTAGATATATTAATAAGGTCCACATCTGTTTTTAACAATACCCTGACCTTGAGTAAGTCCAGGAATCAGTAATTAAATAAAAGTTATGATCCTAAACCACTTTGTTTATCAAAAAGAAAATTGAATGCTCGTGGAGTGAACATCCACCCCAGTGATTATATAAACCCATCCGAAAAGGATGACATCTTAAATACACTTTTACAATGCGAGATCATGCAGCCATTTGTTAGACACAAGACTGTTATTGAGAAATAGATGTTTAAGACATAAATCATTTACAAGTACTTGAATCGTTTTGATTTGAGTCATCAGTACTTTCTAATAATAGAAAACCATTCCTGAAATTCCAGTGGTGGTTTTGAGGTGAGCAATAGCACACGAGGTCAGGCGGTGTAGATGAATATTCTTCCAAGTTTTTGTTTTTGTTTGTGTCTCCCAGTCTTTCTTTCTAAGGCTTTCTTTGATAGGGTCAATAAGTTAATATCTACTTTTGTTTGGGCGGCAAGACCCCTCTGGTGCTGAGGTCAGGGCTTTTTTTAAAAAGAGGAATAGACAATTGCAGGGGTTGGCACTACCTAACCTACTGTGTTATTACCGGGCAGCAAACATTGATTTTTTAAAAAAATAATATTTTATTGAGGCATTTGAAAATTTTTATAACAGTAACATAAACAATGACATCAACATGGTAAAATAAGCATCCCCCCCACCCAGCCCAATCTTCACGCTCCTCAACCAAACAACAACAATCCAAAATTTGGAATACTGCATCTGCTGACATTTTAATTTTCCCGAGAAAGTCGACGAACAGCTGCTACCTCCGGGAGAACCCTAACATTGACCCTCTTAAGGCTCTCTTTATTTTCTCGAGACTGAGAAACCCAGCCATGTCACTAACCCAGGTCTCTACACTCGGGGGCTTCGAGACTTTCCACATTAACAAGATCCGTCTCCGGGCTACCAGGGAGGCAAAGGCGAGGACGTCGGCCTCTTTCGCCCCCTGAACTCCGGACCTTACGATACTCCAAAGATCGTTACCTCCGGACTCGGCACCACCCGTGTTTTTAGTCCGTGGACATTTCCTTAGCAAAATCCTGCCACAGCTTCGGGCATGCCCAAAACATGTGGACATGATTTACTGGGCTTCCCGCGCACCTCGCACACCTATCCTCAACCCCAAATAACTTACTCATCCTAGCCACTGTCATGTGTGCCCGGTGGACGACATTAAATTGTATCAGGCTAAGCCTGGCGCACGATGAGGAGGTATTAACCCTGCTTAGGGCATCCGCCCATAGCCCCGCCTCTATCTCTCCTCTTGGCTCATCCTCCCACTTGCCCTTAAGCTCCTCCACCGGAGTTTCCTCCACCTCCCAAAGCTCCTGGTAAATATCCAATACCTTCTCCTCTCCCACCCAGGTACTGGAAACTACTCTATCCTGTATCCCCCGTGGCGGCAGCAGCGGAAAGGCCGGCACCTGTTTTCTCAGGAAGTCGCGCACCTGCAAATACCTAAAACCATTCCCTGCTGGCAATTCAAATTTATCCTCCAAAACTTTCAAGCTGGGAAAGCTCCCGTCTCTAAATAGATCCCCCATCCTTCCATTTCCTTCCCTCTGCCAACTCTGGAACCCACTCTCTTAAATCTCCTCCATTGCCCCAGATCCTCAGAGCCGCCACTACCACCGGACTTGTGGATTATTGGGCCGGCGAGAACGGCAGAGATGCCGTTACCAATGCTCCCAGACTGGTGTCTTTACATGACGCCGCCTCCATCCGCTCCCACACCAACCCCTTCCCCGCTACCCACGTCCTAATCATGGCTCTATTAGCCACCCAATAGTAATTGCAGAGGTTCGGTAGCGCCAACCCACCCTCCCCCTGACTGCGCTCCAGCAACACTTTCTTCACTCGCGGGGTTTTACCCACCCACACAAAGCCCAAATTAATCTCATTCACCCGCTTGAAAAAGGTCTTAGGGATGAAGATGGGGACGCACTGAAAGACAAACAGAAATCTGGGGAGGACCATCATTTTCACGGTCTGTACCCTCTCCACCAGTGATAGCGGGAGCATGTCCCATCTCTTAAAGTTCCCTTCCATTTGTTCTACCAACCGGGATAGGTTTAACTTGTGCAGTGCCTCCCATTCCCGGGCCACCTGGATTCCCAGATATCGAAAGCTCTTCCCTACCATTCTAAGCGGCATCTCTCCCAGTCTCTTCTCCTGCCCTTTGCCTGGATCGCAAACATCTCGCTTTTCCCCCCATGTTCAATTTATACCCCGAAAAATTGCCAAATTCCCCGAGGATCGGTATAACTTCCCCCATCCCCTCCAGCAGGTCCGAAATATACAAGAGCGGGTCATCTGTGTAAAGTGAGACCCAGTGCTCCAACCCCCCCCGAACCAGCCCTTTCCAATTCCTAGAGGCTCTTAACGCCATGGCCAAAGGCTCTATGGTCAGAGCAAACAGTAACGGGGAGAGGGGGCACCCTTGCCTCATCCCTCGGTGTCGTTTAAAATACCCCAACCTCAGCCAGTTCATACGAACACTCGCTACTGGTGCCTGATAGAGCAACCGCACCCAGTCAATGAAGCCCTCACCAAACCCAAACCTCCCCAGCGCCTCCCACAGATAATTCCACTTCACCCGATCAAAAGCCTTCTCCGCATCCATTGCCACCACCACCTCCACCGTCTCTCCTTCTGAGGGCATCATAATAACATTCAAAAGCCTTCGAACATTGGCCTTGAGTTGCCTGCCCTTAACAAGTCCCGTCTGATCTTCCCCTATCACCCCCGGGACACAGTCCTCTATCCTTGTGGCCAGTATCTTAGCCAACAGTTTAGCATCCACATTCAGTAGAGAAATCGGCCTGTATAACAAGCATTGCTCCGGATCCTTCTCCCGTTTCAGGATCAATGAAATTGAGGCCTGTGACATTGTTGGGGTGAGGACTCCCTTCTCTCTTGCTTCGTTAAATGTCCTCACCAGCAGTGGGCTCAATATCTCTGATTATAGAATTCTACCGGGTAGCCGTCAGGCCCCGGGGCCTTGCCTGACTGCATGCCCTCCAGCCCCGTGATTATTTCCTCAATTTCAATTGGGGCTCCCAGCCCCTCCACCAGTTCCTCCTCCACACTCGGGAACCTCAACTGATCCAGAAACTGCCTCATCCCCTCCACCCCAGCCGGGGGCTTCTGACTCATATAATTTACTGTAAAAGTCCTTAAACACCTCGTTCACCCCCGCTGGGTCCAGGACAGTATTCCCGTCTCTACTCTTTACTTTACCTATCTCCCTGGCCGCCTCTCTTTTCCTGAGCCGGTGCACCAACATTCTGCTTACCTTTTGCCCCCTTGACTTCCTCAACTGTTCCACTGCTTTTCCTGTGGTCAACAGCCCAAACTCCGCCTGTAACCTCCGCCGCTCCCTCAGTAGCCCTGGGTCCGGACCTCCGAGTATCTCCTGTCCACCTGGAGTATCTTCTCAACTAACCTATCCCTCTCAGCCCATTCTACCTTTTCTCTGTGGTCCCGTATCGAGATTAATTCCCCTCTGACTACTGCCTTCAAACCTTCCCAGACCGTCGCTGCAGGGACCTCCCCGTATCATTTGTTTCCAGATAGTTCTGGATGGACTTGTTAACCCGCCCACAGACCGCCTTGTCCGCTAGCAACCCCACATCCAGTCTCCACAGCGGGCGTTACCCTCTCTCCACACTCACCCGTAGATCCACCCAGTGTGGGGCATGATCCGACACTGCAATTGCCGAGTACTCAGTATCCACCACCTTCGGTATTAGCGCCCTGCTCAGAACAAGAAAGTCGATGCGAGAATATACCTTGTGGACATGTGAGAAAAAAGGGAAACTCCTTCGCCCTTGACTGTGCAAACCTCCATGGCTCTACTCCCCCCATCTGTTCCATAAACCCCTTCAATTCCTTTGCCGCAGCCGTCCTCCTCCCTGTCCTGGAGTTTGACCGGTCCAATTCCGGATCAATGACTCTATTGAAGTCCCCTCCCAAGATCAGGTTATGTGACTCTAAGTCTGGGATCTTACCTACACCCGCCTCATAAATTCCACGTTGTCCCAGTTCAGAGCATATATGTTCACAAGTACCACTCGCACCCCCTCCAGCTTCCCACTAACCGTTATGTACCTACCCCCCTTGTCTGACACGATTCTCCCGACCTCGAATTCCACTCGTTTGCTGATCAAGATCACTACCCCCTGATCTTTGAGTCCAGCCCTGAGTGGAACACTTGGCTAACCCACCCCTTCCTCAATCTCGTCTGGTCTGTAACCTTTAGGTGTGTCTCTTGTAGCATTGCCACGTCGCCTTCAGTTCCCTCAAATGCGCGAACATGCGAGCCCTCTTGACCGGCCCATTCAGTCCTCTCACGTTCCATGTGATCAGCCTGGACGGACCGGGGGGGGGGG
Organism: Scyliorhinus canicula; assembly: GCF_902713615.1. NCBI lineage: Eukaryota > Metazoa > Chordata > Chondrichthyes > Carcharhiniformes > Scyliorhinidae > Scyliorhinus > Scyliorhinus canicula. The sequence continues at coordinate 53,056,439 of NC_052147.1, forward strand.
GGGGGGGGGGGGCTTCCAACTGCCTCTCCCTGCCGACTAGGCAGCAAACAGTGAAAAGATAAAGGGGTGGTTTAAGGATCCAAAGTCTATATGGGGGAAGATGTGGAGGCTTCTTGCATAGGAACGAGCTTGAGGGCTCATGTTACCGCCTCTCTCCTGTTCTCTCTGGTGAGATTGTTATAGCCTCTTCGAGGATTTGGAACCAATTTAGGTTGCATTTTAAATTCAGCAATAACGCTGTTGCCGTTGATTTGTAGGAATCACAGGTTTGTGCCATCTGGTCTAGATTCAACATTCAGGGTATGAGAGAGGGAGGGGCGAGACAGGTTTAGTGAGCTGTTTTTGGAGTGTAGGTTTGCAGGGTTAGAAGAGATTTCGGAGAAGTTCCAGCTTCGGAAAGGGAATGTATTTAGATATCTGCAGGTTCGAGGCTTTGTGTGCAAAGAGCTTCCTTCATTTCCCCTGGTGCCAGTGCCTTCGCTTTCAGATAGGGTTCTGCCTTTGGATAGGGGAGGGAAGGATCTCAGACATTTATGGGCAGGTGATGGCGATGGATTAGGCTTCTTTGGAAGAAGTTAAGAGGAAGTGGGAGGATGAGTTGGGGGTGATCTTGGAGGGGGGAACTGGAGCGAAGCTCTGCATATGGTCAACTCCACCTCCTCTTAATATTTATTTTTTTAAATAGAATTTACAGTGCAGAAGGAGGCCATTTGGCCCATCAAGTCTGCACCGGCTCTTGGAAAGAGCACCCCACCCAAGGTCAACACCTCCATCCTATCCCCATAACCCAGTAACCCCACCCAACACTAAGGGCAATTTTGGACATTAAGGGCAATTTATCATGTCCAATCCACCTAACCTGCACATCTTTGGACTGTGGGAGGAAACCGGAGCACCCGGAGGAAACCCACGCACACACGGGGAGGATGTGCAGACTCCGCACAGGCAGTGATCCAAGCCGGAATTGAACCTGGGACCCTGGAGCTGTGAAGCAATTGTGCTAACCACAATGCTACCGTGCTGCCCAATGAGGGATCTTGTGTGACGTTAAGTTTGTTACAGTTTAAGGTGGTGCACAGGTCGCACTTGACTGGGACGAGTATGAGTGGGTTCTTCCTGGAGGTTGAGGATAGGAGTGAGAGATGTTCTCTGGGGGGGGGGGGGGGGGGGGGGCGGGGGGGCAGCGAACCTTACGCATATGTTTTGGTCTTGCCCCAAGCTTGTTCATTTTTGGGGTTCTTTCTTCGATCAGGGATTCTCAGGGTTAAGGTGGAGCCATGCAGGATGGTGGCCATCGTTGGAATTTCAGACTTGCCGGAGCTGCAGGAGGGGAAGACGGCAGATGTCCTGGCCTTCGCCTCTCTAATAGCCCAGAGGCGAGTCTTGCTCAGGTGGAGATATGTGGTGCTGCCAAAGTCTCCGACTTCGTTAGGGGACTTGGTAGAATTTCTGCACCAGGAGAAGATTAAGTACATGAGAGGGGCGGTGGACGGGGTTTTCCCCGGGTGGCAGCTGCTCATTACCCTTTTTAAGGAGCTGGTTACCATCAGCTACTGGGGGGAATGTGGGGAGGAGGGGGAGGATGGTCAGTTTTGTAGGATTTATTTAGGGGGGGTGCGGGGAGCGGGAGTTAGTAGGAGTTAGTCTTGTTACGGGGCTGGGTTAGGGCAGTTGGAGGAGTGCTGGGGCTATTTTGGTTTTTGTAATAATGTAAAATTTGTTGGAATGGTTTGAATATTTTATAAATGAAATCTTTTAGTGTCTTAATCCCCTTCTCTCCCCGAACAGGCGCCGGAATGTGGCGACTAGGGGCTTTTCACAGTAACTTCATTGAAGCCTATTCGTGACAATAAGCGATTTTCATTTCATTTCATAAAATGAGCTGCCGTTCTTCTCACTGCCATCTTATTGGTGGGGAGTGAAGTGTGTTTTTGCGGCTGCTGTTTGTTAGCCTCCTGAGTGTCAATCGCGAATCCGGCACTGTTTCTCATTGGAATCGATTGTGATCCACATGGTGCCGGTTCTAGCCCCTTAACGGTATTGAATCGGTCCAGGTGCGGCGCAGCTTTGCTGTCGTAGAACTCCATGCATCCTGCCCCAGCATCAACACTGAGCCTCAGGAACGGAGATTTCCACCACTGGTCTTTGCAACAGGTTTCTGACTGATCCTGACAGTTTGCCTAATTCTGGTAAGATTCTGCCCGTACCTTTACAACACACTCACGTAGCCTCACATATTATTCCCTCCATAAACCTGTGCTGGTGCAAAACTCTGCTGCCTTACACAAAGTCCTGTTCTCTGATCATCCCCTTCCACCAAGGCTGGTCTACAATGTCTCCGCGTTAAATAATTCCTCAATTTAAAAATTCTCCTTCTTCTTTTCAGATCTCATCACAGTTGTACCCCTCCCATCCCTGCGACCTCCGCCAGACCCATAACCCTCCAGGATATCTTCATTTATCTCACGCCTGCCCAATTAGATACAATGCAACTCTTAAAAAGGAATGACCAGAAAAGAAGCCCTTTAAAAAAACACTGAAACGACAGAATGGACTGTTCTGAGTTTTTGATTATTGTACATTACATTGAAATGTTTCATAAAACAGTCCACGCTGTCATTTTGATATTGCTACATTCTTGACTGCCCCAGTCTCAATATAAGTTATTTTTGTCTAATGCTCATGTGATTGGACAAATACCATGAGCATACCAATTCAACTAGAAAACTGTGTGAGCTTTGGGAAGTCCTGTGATATTTCCCTTGTTTTATCATGAAATAAACACTGAGGGCAGCACGGTAGCATGGTGGTTAGCATAGTTGCTTCACAGCTCCAGGGGCTCAGGTTCGATTCCCGGCTTGGGTCACTGTCTGTGTGGAGTCTGCACGTTCTCCCTGTGTATGCGTGGGTTTCCTCTGGGTGCTCCGATTTCCTCCCACAGTCCACAGATGTGCAGGTTAGGTGGATTGGCCATGCTAAATTGCCCTTGGTGTCCAAAATTGCTCTTAGTGTTGGGTGGGGTTACTGGGTTATGAGGATAGGGTGGAGGTGTGTGCTGGATAGGGTGCTCTTTCAAAGGGCCGGTGCAGACTTGATGGGCCGAATGGCCTCCTTCTGCACTGTAAATTCTATGATATCTATGATAAACCATTTTATTGCGAAGTAGTATGATGTTTTATATCCCTGAAATGTAATTTGAACACACTATAGTGCAAATAGAAAGATCCATTACTCTGCCACTTGATTGGTGAGGAGTACTTGGACAGTCATAGAATTTACAGTACAGAAGGAGGCCATTCGGCTCATCGGGTCTGCATCGGCCCTCGAAAAGAGCACCCTACTTAAGCCCATGCCTCCACCCCATCTCCACTTAAAATTTCACAGGAGTTTGTTTTGCAAATGTTTGGCATTATATATTGCCAGACTGAAGTGCTGCCATCTATAGGAAATGCCGATACAGTATAATACTGAGTCACAAATTCACCACTGTGTGTGGAAACCAATGTACATTGAAATCCCACGGCTGTTATACCGGCAAACGTAACAACCATTTTTGGACACGATGAGTTCACAAGCAGCAAGAGAAATGGCTTGTTTTTGGAATATTAGCCAAAACACTAGCAGAACCCCCTTTACTTTAAAGATCAAGTGAATTTTTAAGATTCTACGAACTGCGATATGGTTTAATGTCTTGTCTGGAAGAACTGCAACTTCTGCAGGCTTTGGAGTGTTAGTTTAAGCTACTAATGAGTGACAGCAACATAAGCAAATTGAAAACTAAGCTGGCTTTCATGGATAAACAGAATAAAAGCAATATAAAACTCAGAAGCATGTTTCAGTAGATTAATGCATTTTTGTACAATTTTCAAATGCATTAAAAATATTTCTCAAACTCTGCAGCCTTTTATACCAAAGAGGACGTGGGGGTGCAGAAATGAGCATCAGACTCAATAGCCAAATGACCTTAGAAAAACGCTTATGATCAGGGGCAGGGCTGGCTCCCGCCTGTTGGGCGGGGCCAGCAGTAGCAGTTATGACTCTTAGGAGTGCGGTGGGGGGGTGGTGAGAGACCCCCAGTCCGGATGGTGACGTAGAATGTGCAAGGGCTGGGGGTACCAGTGAAGAGAGTGATAGTTTTCTCGCAGTTGAGAGCTGTGCTGTTGCAAGCAACCCACCTGAGGGAGAAGGACCAGCTGAAGTTTCAGAAGGGCTGGGTATGTCAGAGGTGTCACTCGGGCTTTGATAGTAGGGTCCATGGGGTAGCGTTTCTGATGGTAAGAGGGTGAGGCTCCAGATGGAGATGGTGGTGGCTGATCAGAGGGTAGGTACCTTGTAGTAACAGGTGCTTTGGAAGGGAGGTTGGTGGTGTTGGTTAGCGTATACGCCCCGAATTGGGAAGATGTAGGATTTATGAAGATGTTCGCTGCCACACTAATATGCACCAGTTAATACAAGGGAGGGGTGACTTGAATACAGTGTTGGACCCGAAGGTCGATAGGTTCAAGCCGTGTTCACTGACCCCCCTGGGTGGAGGGCGAAGATGTTGGCTGCGTTTATGAGAGAGATGGGAAGGGCAGACCCATGGATTTCTGTGCCCGCGGGATAGGGAGCACTCGTTCCTTTCACCAGTACACAATATGTATTCAAGGATTGATTTTTTTTGTTATGGGAAAGGCACTGTTGGCTGAGGTTAGGAGGGGCCAGTTCAAAGGACTGCATGGCAGTTGGATGCAGAGTTGTTGGAAGACCCAAATTTGGGAAAGGTGATTGGGGATTACAGAGGGTTCAATAGGAATGGGGAGGTTTCGCCGTCTGGGAAACGTTGCAAATAGTAGTGCGGGGCGAGGTCATCATGTTTAAGGCTCAGATAGACAGTGAGGAAAGAAAGGAGTGGCAGTGGTTGGTAGAGGCGGTTTTAGAGGTGGATGGAAGGTATGTGGAGGATCCGACTCCGGATCTTCTGGTGAAGAAGAAGGTGTTGCGGGCGAGGTTTGACCTTGTGTCAATGGGAAAGGCGGTTGAGGCGAGCGAAGGGGCCGTGAATGAGTATGGGGAGAAGGCCAGCCCCTTGTTGGTGGACCAGCTCCGCCGGCAAATGGCTGCGATAGAGATTGTTCGGGTTCAGGATGGAACAGGAGAGCTGGTGGTGGTACTAGAACAGGTCAACAAGGTATTGGAGGCGTTTTAGAAGAATCTGTATAAGTCAGAGCCTCTGGAGAATGAGTCGGACATGAGGGAGTTTTGGGGGGGGATTGGAACATCCCAAAGCAGGAGAGGAGGAGAGGGCAGGGTTGGAGGAGCCAGTGGGGGTGGAAGAAGTGAGGGTAGCAATAGGGAAAATGCAAATGGGACATCGGGGCCGGATAGCTTCTCAGTAGAGTTTTAGAAAACGTTTATGAATAAGTTGGCACTGCTGTTGATGGAGATGTTTGAGGACGCAGTGGCTAAGAAGGCACTGCCAGAGACAATGAGACAGGCATCCATTTCATCATTGCTTAAGAAGGACAAGGATCTGGTGGAGTGTGGGTCATAAAGGCCTATATCTTTGTTGAATGTGGATGCCAAGATATTGGCAAAGGTGTTGGCACTTCGGTTGGAGGAATGCCTCCTGATGGTGATTGGGGAGATTCAGACGGAGGGCAGGCAGTTGTCATCAATTGTGCGGCGTCTGTTGAATATGGTGTTTCCTCCGGTAGAAGCGAGGGAGTTGGAGATGGTGGTGGAGCTGGATGCAGAAAAGGCGTTTGATCGTGTGGAGTGGAGCTATTTATTTGGGGTGTTGGAGAGGTTTGGGATTGGGCCTAAGTTTGTGGCATGGGTGAAATTGTTGTATAAGGAACCAATAGCAAGTGTGCGAACAAATGAGATAAATTCCCGGTGCTTTCCGCTGCATCGCAGGACGAGGCAGCGGTGCCCTATGTCCCCCCCCCCCTTCTGTTTGTGCCAGCTATAGAGCCCATGGCCACAGCACTGATTTTGGAAGGGCGGTTTGCAAGTTTGGAGGAGTTGGGGGAGACGTTTGGCATCCTGCATGGGGAGGGTTTCAGGTACATGCAGGTGCGGGATTTTGGGAAAAATACTTTTCCGAAACTTCCGGTGGCACCGCCTTCCTCGTTGCTGGAGGGGGCGTTGTCGATGATTGAGTTGGAGGGTGGGCATCACAGCGATCTCCGGGAGGATTTTGGAGGAGGATGAGGTGTCCCTGGAGGGAGTAAAGGCTAAGTGGGAGGAGGAGCTGGGGATGGCACTGGAGGAGGGATTGTGGTGTGAGGTGCTACAGAGGGTGAATGCCACCCAGAGGGTGTGCTAAAGGTAGTGCATAGAGCGCACCTGACAAAGTCGGCTGTTTGAAGAGGTGGAGGATATTTGTGAGTGGTGTGGGAGGGGCCCAGCCAATCATGTACACATGTTCTGGTCCTGCCTGAAGTTGGAGAGAATTTAGAGGTTGATCTTCAGCATCATGTGACCGATCTTGTATGTGGATATAGAGCCCAGTCCACTGGGTGTCATATTCAGGGATCAGACTTGCCGGAGTTGCAGAGGGGAGCGGTGGCAGATATTTTAGAGTTCACCTCATTGGTCACTCGCAGTCAGGTTCTGTTGGCATGGAGATCAGCTTCTCCATCCTGTGCCTTGCTGTGGCTAGGGGATTTAATGGGGTTTTTGCTCTTAGAAAAGGCAAAATTCGCTTTAAGAGGAGTAAGTGAGAGGTTCATTAAAAGATTGGGTTTGTTTATATTACCTATCACCTATGTCAGACTCCTATATATTGACTACAGCTCAGCCTTCAACACCATCATTCCTACAAAACTCATCTCCAAACTCCGTGGCCTTGGCCTCGGCTCGTCCCTCTGTGACTGGATCCTGAACTTTCTAACCCACAGGCCACAATCAGTAAAGATAGGCAACAACACCTCCTCCACGATCATCCTCCACACCGGTGCCCCACAAGGCTGTGTCCTCAGCTGCCTACTATACTTATACACCTATGACTATGTGGCCAAATTCCCCTCCAACTCGATTTTCAAATTTGCTGATGACATCACCGTAGTGGGTCGGATTTCAAACAATGACGGAGACAGAGTACAGGAATGAGACAGAGAATCTGGTGCGACGACAATAATCTCTCCCTCAATGTCAACAAAACGAAGGAGATTGTCATCAACTTCAGGAAGCGTAGTGGAGAACATGTCCCTGTCTACATCAATGGGAACAAAGTAGAAAGGGTCAAGAGCTTCAAGTTTTTAGGTGTACAGATCACCAACAGCCTGACCTGGTCCCCCCCATGCCGACACTATAGTTAAGAAAGCCCACCAATGACTCTACTTTCTCAGAAGACTAAGGAAATTTGGCATGTCAGCTACGACCCTCACCAACTTCAACAGATGCACCATAGGAAAGCATTCTTTCTGGTGGTATCACAGCTTGGTATGAAGCCTGCTCTGCCTAAGACTGCAGGAAACTACAAAAGGTCGTGAATTTAGCTCAGTCCATCACGCAAACCAGCCTCCCATCCATTGATTCTATAATCCCCGCTGCCTCAGAAAGGCAGCCAGCATAATTAAGGACCCCACGCACCCCGGACATACTCTCTTCCATCTTCTTCCATCAGGAAAAAGATACCAAAGTTTGAGGTCACGTACCAATTGACTCAGGAACAGCTTCTTCCCTACTACCATCAGACTTTTGAATGGACCTACCTCGCATTAAGTTGATCTTTTCTCTACACCTTGCTATAACTGTAACATTATATTCTGCAGTCTCTCCTTCCTTCCCTATGTACGGTATGCATTGTTTGTACAGAATGCAAGAAACAATAATTTTCACTGTATACTGATATATGTGACAATAATAAATCAAATCAAATTACATTTTGGGGAGCTGGCTACCGTCAACTGCTGGGGATGTGGGGAGGAGTGAGGTGGGGAGGTTGGTTGGGGTGTTGGGGGAGGAGCGGTTTCAGGGGTTGGGGTTGGATTTCTTTTGTTTTGTCATGTTATGTATGTTAAATGTAAAAATTTGAATAAAAATACTTTTTAAAAAACACAACAGCTTGTGACTTTAGATAAACAGAAACAGAGTTTGAAAGCTGCTGATTAGCTTCAAGGTGCTAAAACAGTGTTAAATGCCCCTTAAATTGCAAAAACAAAATTGTCAGGTTCTTGGAGATTACTGGTTCACTTAATGGTCAGATTACTCCCATTTTAGGAATCTTTGGTCCTCGAACTTATAATGTTAACAATTGAGTTTAATTGTGATTCTGATTGCAGTTTGAAGTTAATAGTTAAATGCAACCCTTACATTAAATTCAATAAGAAGTCTTACAACACCAGGTTAAAGTCCAACAGGTTTGTTTCAAACACAAGCTTTCGGAGCACTGCTCCTTCCTCAATGCTGGGACAATGCTTGGAATGCGAGCATTTGAGGGTAATCAAATCATTACAGATCCAAGGAGAGGGATAATCACAGGTTAAAGAGGTGTGAATTGTCTCAAGCCAGAACAGTTGGTAGGATTTTGCAAGTCCCGGCCAAATTTGCACCTCAATATGCCAACATCTTCATGCACAAGTTTGAACAAGACTTCCTCACCACACAGGACCTGCAACCGATGTTATACACCAGATACATCGATGACATTTTTTTCCTTTGTACCCACAGCGAAGAATCACTGAAACGACTACACGATGAGATCAATAAATTCCATCCCACCATCAGACTCACCATTGATTATTCTCCAAATTCTTGGACACACTCATCTCCATCAAGGACGGTCACCTTAGCACTTCGCTTTACCGCAAGCCCACAGACAACCTCACGATGCTCCACTTCTCCATCTTTCACCCGAAACACATTAAAGAAGCCATCCCCTATGGACAAGCCCTCCGTATACACAGGATCTGCTCAGACAAGAGGAGCGCAACAGACACCTACAGATGCTGAAAGATGCTCTCGTACGAACGGGATATGACGCTCGACTCATCGATCGACAGTTCCAACGCGCCACAGCAAAAAACCGCACCGACCTCCTCAGAAGACAAACACGGGACACCGCTGACAGAGTACCCTTCGTCGTCCAGTACTTTCCTGGGGTGGAGAAACTACGACATCTTCTTCGCAGCCTTCAACACATCATCAATGAAGATGAACATCTTGCCAAGGTCATCCCCACACCCCCACTACTGGCCTTCAAACAACCGCGCAACCTCAAACAAACCATTGTTTGCAGCAAATTACCCAGCCTTCAGAACAGCGACCACGACACCACACAACCCTGCCAGGGCAATCTCTGCAAGACGTGCCAGATCATCGACTTGGATACCACCATTACACGTGGTAATACCACCCACCAGGTATGCGGCACATACTCGTGCGACTCGACCAATGTAGTTTACCTCTTATGCTGCAGGAAAGGATGTCCTGAAGCGTGGTACATTGGCGAGACCATGCAGACACTGCGACAACGAATGGAACGGGCATCGTGCGACAATCGCCAGGCAGGAATGTTCCCTTCCAGTCGGGGAACACTTCAGCAGTCAAGGGCATTCAGCCTCTGATCTCCGGGTAAGCGTTCTCCAAGACGGTCTTCAGGACACGCGACAACGCAGAATTGCCGAGCAAAAACTTATAGCTAAGTTCCGCACGCATGAGTGCGGCCTCAACCGGGATCTTGGATTCATGTCGCATTACATCCACCCCCCACTATCTGGCCTGGACTTGCAAAATCCTACCAACTGTTCTGGCTTGAGACAATTCACACCTCTTTAACCTGTGATTATCCCTCTCCCTGGATCTGTAATGATTTGATTACCTGCAAATGCTCGCATTCCAAGCATTGTCCAAGCATCTCTGACTTTGTCTATATAAATGTTTCTGGAACATACCTCTTTATTCACCTGAAGAAGGAGCAGTGCTCCGAAAGCTCGTGTTTGAAACAAAGCTGTTGGACTTTAACCTGGCGTTGTAAGACTTCTTACTGTGCTCACCCCAGTCCAACGCCGGCATCTCCACATCATTAAATTCAAGAATGAGAGCTTAAATCCCCAAACATCCGGAATCACGGTGAAAATCCAGTATTACAAATTCCATTTACATTGAGTCTGTATTTCGACATGATGGGGACAATACAGGGGAGGGGGGGAGGGGTGAAGAAAGAACATGTCAGATATATTTGACACTTTAAAAAAACAGGATGGTTCAAAGGCAGTTTGGTCATAGTAATTTCCACAGAATCACAAGCTTGCTTAAGAGTAAACTGAGCCAATGATAATTAATTGAGAGAGGAAACCTTTAAGATGGTCTACCCGCCAGAAAGTAGACTGGATTGGATCAGATGCCCATTGAAATTGACCATGGTAATTCCCTCCAAGATTAATTCTCAGGGGGCGGCACAGTGGTGCCGTGGTTAGCACTGCTACCTCGCGACGCTGAGGACCTGGGTTCGATCCTGACCCCGGGTCACTGTCCATGTGGAGTTTGTACATTTTTTCAGTGTCTGCATGGGTCTCATCCCACAACCCAAAGATGTGCAGGCCAGGTGGATTGGCCACGCTAAATTGCCCCTCAATTGGAAAAAATAATTGGGTACTCTAAAAACAATTTTTTTTAATAGATTGAATTTCACCCTAGCTCTCTTTACGCATCATCCATTTCCCTCTTCTTCAGTTCATTTCACATTCAAGCAGCTTCTTAAAAGAAATAAAATGGAAGCCGTTAACAGAAGGACCTAACGCTTTAAACATCCCTTCTCCATACCTAGGACATGAAACTACTAATGCAGTGGCAAAATGTAATCAAATTACCAGTTAATTAGATCTGTATTATTATCCATACTGAGAAATCGGGTGACAATCGGCAGGCAGGAATGTTCCCTTCCGGTCGGGGAACACTTCAGCAGTCAAGGACATTCAGCCTCTGATCTCCGGGTAAGCGTTCTCCAAGGCGGCCTTCAGGACGCGCGACAACGCAGAATCGCTGAACAGAAACTTATAGCCAAGTTCCGCACATGTGTACGGCCTCAACCGGGACCTGGGATTCATGTTGCATTACATTCATCCTCCACATCTGGCCTGGGCGTGCGAAATCCTACGAACTGTCCAGGCTTGAGACAATTCACACCTCTTTAACCTATGATTATCCTTCTCCTCTAGTTGCTCTGTCTGGACCTGTAAAGACTTAATTACCTGCAAAGACTCACATTCAAAGTATTGTCTTGCATCATCGACTTTCTCTATATATATGTTTCTGGACTCCACCTCTTCATTCACCTGAGGAAGGAGCAGTGCTCCGAAAGCTAGTGATTCAAAACAAACCTGTTGGACTTTAACCAGGAGTCGTAAGACTTCTTACTGTACTGAGAGAAGGCAGGGGAATGGCACTACGTCATGATGCTTGCTTGGAGAGCAGGAACAGACACAATGGGCCAAATGGCTTCCTTCTGCGTTGTAACAGTTCTGTGATTCTGATTCCTACCATGCCAACATTCTAGATTCTACCAATTGTATTAGCGAGAGAAGGTCTACCCATAACTATTGATTTTAGGAATAATTTACAGATTTCTGAAGTGAGTTTTCTGTGAATAAAACATGGATTCCAGTTTTTTTTAAGGTATTGCTTTTTGTTTCAAATCTAAAAGTTGGCTGAGGGTAAATACTACTGGTCTAGTGATAACCATGTGTGTTTTGGCTCTAGCCCAACAATATTCTTATTCACATTGGATGAAGATGCCTCAATCTGTCTCATCCTTCAAGTTTCTACTGAAGGTTAGTCCAAACCAGTTCCTAAATCATTTGCCTGCATTTCTTATTTTACCTGGTTTTAACTAGATTTGCAGAAGACTATGTATACCAACTCAACAAGTGTCTCTTGGTTTAAACCAAGGTCAAGGGATGGAGAGCTTTCACTGCAGCCATCCCTGAATATTCAGATTGTTTTGTTGAAGTTCATCATGAACAAACACTGGGACAATAAAAGGCCATTGTGCACAATTCCTCCACAACAGAATCCAATCATTTACTTCAATTTAATCGAGGGGCAAGTGCTGTGTGTAAATATTTTCTGATCCTTAAATAGATAATGGACAAAGAAAGAACTTGTTCCTTACATAGTGCCTTCATTATGGACTTCCCCAAAACACTTCCCAGACATTGAAACACTTGTAAGATGTAGTCACTTTTGTATTTTATGTGGACAAAAGTAAGTCAATTTGTCTGGGGTTAAGGGGTCGGAATACTCGGCAATTGCAGTGTCAGATCATGCTCCGCATTGGGTGGATATGGTGCTGGAGAAGGGGGTAGCCGGGGTGGAAATTGGATGTGGGACTTTTGGGGAACCAAGTGTTCTGTGAGAAAATTGAAAAGGTAATTAAGTAATATGTAGGTTTCAACTGTACGGGTGAGGTATCGAAGGCAATTGTCTGGGAGGCTCTAAAGGCGGTGGTGAGGGGTGAGGTAATTTTGTTCAAGGCCAGGGTGGACAAAGAGGAGAGGTTGGAGCAGCAGAGGGTAATAGATGAGATGTTGGAGGCAGATAGGGGTTACACAGAGGATGGGGACCCAGCAAAGCTGGAAAAGAGGAAGGAACAACAGGCGACTTCGACTGACTGTCTATCAGGAAGGCGGTGCGCCAACTGAGACGAGCAAGGGGTGCAGTTTATGAACATGGAGATAAGGCGGGGTGTATGTTAGCAGGTCAGTTCCGGAGAGAAGCAGTGGCAAGGGAAATTATTCAGGTGAGGGATAGGGCCGGGAAGTTGGTGGCCCCGGAGCTGATTAACAAGGTTTTTGAGGAGTTTTATGAGAGGTTGTACAGGTCAGAGCCACCTGGGGGAGACCGTGAGATGCAGGAATTTTGAGATGGGTTGGAGTACCCAAGGTTAGGGAAGGGGGACAGGGCTACATTAGAAAGAGCAATAGTGGCACTTCCGGTTGCGGCTATGCGGAGCTAAGTCGCACGTTCGGCAGCTCCCGCTAGCAAAGGACATTTGGGCTCTTTTTAGGGCCCGCAACGGCGCTTGTTCAACGTTTCCCGGTGTGGGAAGGGGACAACAACATTCCCCTGATAGTGTATGGATTGGACCAGGAGTGGGGCGATTAAAAAAGCAGCATTGCAGCAAAGAAAGGTGCGAGGGAGGAGGACAAAGATGACGGCGGGAGGAGACCAGGCAGCTTGGACGCAGGAGCTGCTCCAGCGCTGCTTTAAAGAACTGAAAGCAGAGCTGCTGGAGCCGATGAAGGCCTCACTCGATAAGCTGCTGGAGACCCAGACGGCCCAAGGGACGGCGATCCGGGAGGTCCGGCAAAAGGTCTCGGAGAACGAGGACGAGATCCTAGGCCTGGCAGTAAAGGTGGAGGTGTACGAGGCGCTCCACAAGAAATGGCAGGCGAGGTTTGAGGAGATGGAGAACAGGTCGAGGCGGAAGAACCTGCGGATCCTGGGCCTCCCGGAGGGGCTGGAGGGATCGGACATGGGGGCCTATGTGGTCACCATGTTGAATTCCTGGATGGGAGCGGGGGCCTTCCAGGGACCCTTGGAGTTGGAGGGGGCCCACCGAGTGCTGGCGAGGAAGCCCAAGCCTAGCAAGCCGCCGCGGGCGGTGCTGGTGCTGTTCCACCGGTTTGCTGATCAAGAGTGTGTACAGTATTAAGATGGGCCAAGAAGGAGCGGAGCAGCAGGTGGGAGAACGCGGAGGTCCGGATCTACCAGGATTGGAGCGCGGAGGTGGCGAAGAAGAGGGCTGGTTACAATCGAGTGAAGGCAGTGCTGCACAGGAGAGGGGTGAAGTTCGGCATGCTACAGCCGGCGCGTCTGTGGGTCACCTACAAGGATCGACACCATTATTTTGAGACCCCGGAGAGAGGCCTGGGCCTTTGTTCAGGCCGAAAAACTGGACTCGACTAAGGGTCGGGGACGAGGGGTCACAGTCGGGGGATGGTTGGGGATTGTGGTGTTGTGTTCCGAGGGGGGGTTCTTTCTTTGTTTTTTGGGGGTTGATAGGGCATTGTTTTGATTAGGCTCGCTGGATGGGCTTGTGAGGGGGGTGTAGGTAAACAGCTTGGGGGCCAGGCGAGGGTTGAGGGTTGAAGGAGACGGGGCCGGAGCTGGCGGGCGTTTTCCCGCGCTGGGAGGGGAATGGGAAGGACGAGAGCCTGCTTGTGGGCAAGGGAGGGGAGGGGGAAGCTTTACACTGGAGGGGGGGGGGGGGGGGGGGTGGTCGACGGTGTGGTGGCCATCACGGAAACTTGGATAGAAGAGGGGCAGAAATGGTTGTTGGAGGTCCCTGGTTATAGATGTTTCAACATGATTAGGGAGGATGGTAAAAGAGGTGGGGGGGGGGGGGGGGGTGGCATTGTTAATTAGAGATAGTATAACAGCTGCAGAAAGGCAGTTCGAGGGGGATCTGCCTACTGAGGTAATATGGGTTGAAGTCAGAAATAGGAAAGGAGCAGTCACCTTGTTGGGAGTTTTCTATAGGGCCCCCCAATAGCAGCAGAGATAGAACATAGAACAGTACAGCACAGAACAGGCCCTTCGGCCCTCGATGTTGTGCCGAGCAATGATCACCCTACTCAAATCCACGTATCCACCCTATACCCGTAACCCAACAACCCCCCCCCTCCTTAACCTTACTTTTTAGGACACTACGGGCAATTTAGCATGGCCAATCCAACTAACCCGCACATCTTTGGACTGTGGGAGGAAACCGGAGCACCCGGAGGAAACCCACGCTCACACGGGGAGGACGTGCAGACTCCACACAGACAGTAACCCAGCCGGGAATTGAACCTGGGACCCTGGAGCTGTGAAGCATTTGTGCTAACCACCATGCTACCGTGCTGCCCCACGGGGCAGTCACAGGGTAGTAGTCATGGGTGACTTCAACTTCCCAAACATTGAGTGGAAACTCTTTAGATCAAATAGTTTGGATGGGGTAGTGTTTGTGCAGTGTGTCCAGGAAGCTTTTCTAACACAGTATGTAGATTGTCCGACCAGAGGGGAGGCCATATTGGATTTAGTACTTGGTAATGAACCAGAGCAGGTGATAGATTTGTTAGTGGGGGAGCATTTTGGAGGTAGTGACCACAATTCTGTGACTTTCACTTTAGTTATGGAGAGGGATAGGTGCGTGCAACAGGGCAAGGTTTATAATTGGGGGAAGGGTAAATACAATGCTGTCAGACAAGAATTGAAGTGCAGAAGGTGGGAACATAGGCTGTCAGGGAAGGACACAAGTGAAATAGAACATAGAACATAGAACATAGAACAGTACAGCACAGAACAGGCCCTTCGGCCCTCAATGTTGTGCCGAGCCATGATCACCCTACTCAAACCCACGTATCCACCCTATACCCGTAACCCAACAACCTCCCCCTTATCCTTACTTTTTTTTTTTATTAGGACACTACGGGCAATTTAGCATGGCCAATCCACCTAACCCGCACATCTTTGGACTGTGGGAGGAAACCGGAGCACCCGGAGGAAACCCACGCACACAGGGGGAGGACGTGCAGACTCCACACAGACAGTGACCCAGCCGGGAATCGAACCTGGGACCCTGGAGCTGTGAAGCATTTATGCTAACCACCATGCTACCCTGCTGCCCCTCTTGGTAATGTGGAACTTGTTCAAGGAACAGGTACTGCGTGTCTTTGATATGTATGTCCCTGTTAGGCAGGGAAGAGATGGTCGAGTGAGGGAACCATGGTTGACAAGAGAGGTTGAATGTCTTGTTAAGAGGAAGAAGGAGACTTGTGTAAGGCTGAAGAAACAAGGTTCAGACAGGGCACTGGAGGGATACAAGATAGCCAGGAGGGAACTGAAGAAAGGGATTAGGAGAGCTAAGAGAGGGCATGAAAAATCTTTGGCAGGTAGGATCAAGGAAAACCCCAAGGCCTTTTACACATATGTGAGAAATATGAGAATGACTAGAGCGAGGGTAGGTCCGATCAAGGACAGCAGCGGGAGATTGTGTATTGAGTCTGAAGAGATAGGAGAGGTCTTGAACAAGTATTTTTCTTCAGTATTTACAAACGAGAGGGGCCATAGTGTTGGAGAGGACAGTGTGAAACAGACTGATAAGCTCGAGGAGATACTGGTCAGGAAGGAAGATGTGTTGCGCGTTTTGAAAAACGTGAGGATAGACAAGTCCCCCGGGCCTGACGGGATATATCCAAGGATTCTATGGGAAGCAAGAAATGAAATTGCAGAGCCATTGGCAATGATCTTTTCGTCCTCGCTGTCAACAGGTGTGGTACCAGAGGATTGGAGAGTGGCGAATGTCATGCCCCTGTTCAAAAAAGGGAATCGGGATAACCCTGGGAATTACAGGCCAGTTAGTCTTACTTCGGTGGTAGGCAAAGTAATGGAAAGGGTACTGAGGGTTAGGATTTCTGAGCATCTGGAAAGGCACTGCTTGATTAGGGATAGTCAGCACGGATTTGTGAGGGGTAGGTCTTGCCTTACAAGTCTTATTGACTTCTTTGAGGAGGTGACCAAGCATGTGGATGAAGGTAAAGCAGTGGATGTAGTGTACATGGATTTTAGTAAGGCATTTGATAAGGTTCCCCATTGTAGGCTTGTGCAGAAGGTAAGGAGGCATGGGATAGTGGGAAATTCTGGCCAGTTGGATAACAAACTGGCTAACCGATAGAAGACAGAGAGTGGTGGTGGATGGCAAATATTCAGCCTGGAGCCCAGTTATCAGTGGCGTACCGCAGGGATCAGTTCTGGGTCCTCTGCTGTTTGTGATTTTCATTAACGACTTGGATGAGGGAGTTGAAGGGTGGGTCAGTAAATTTGCAGATGATACGAAGATTGGTGGAGTTGTGGATAGTGAGGAGGGCTGTTGTCGGCTTCAAAGAGACATAGATAGGATGCAGAGCTGGGCTGAGAAGTGGCAGATGGAGTTTTATAGAGGTTTATAAGATGATCAGGGGAATAGATAGAGTAGACAGTCAGAGACTTTTTCCCTGGGTGGAACACACCATTACAAGGGGACATAAATTTAAGATAAATGGTGTAAGATATAGAAGGGATGTCAGAGGTAGGTTCTTTACCCAGAGAGTAGTGGGGGCATGGAATGCACTGCCTGTGGAAGTAGTTGAGTCGGAAACGTTAGGGACCTTCAAGCGGCTATTGGATAGGGCATGGATTAGGGTAGAATAATGGAGTGTAGGTTAACTTCTTCTTAAGGGCAGCATGGTAGCATTGTGGATAGCACAATTGCTTCACAGCTCCAGGGTCCCAAGTTCGATTTCGACTTGGGTCACTGTCTGTGTGGAGTCTGCACATCCTCCACGTGTGTGCGTGAGTTTCCTCCGGGTACTCCGGTTTCCTCCCACAGTCCAAAGATGCGCAGGTTGGGTGGATTGGCCATGAAAAATTGCCCTTAGTGTCCAAAATTCTATGATTAACCTAGGACAAAAGTTCAGCGCAACATCGTGGGCCGAAGGACCTGTTCTGTGCTGTATTTCTCTATCTATCTCTATTAGTTGGGGCAGGTGGGTGGAAGGGTTGGGGGAGGGGGGCTGTGTGTGTTAATGGCGACTATGGGTGATTCCGATTCCTTTTTGTCATTTGTTTATGTAAACATGCGGGCTATTGTTTGGGGTTTGGTGGGAGGATGGGATCGTTGTTATTGTTATGGGGATTGACATATCTGTTACTGATTATTGTTTATTGTTGGTGGGAGTAAATTTGGGAGAAAATGTGAAGGAGGAGAATAAAAATATTTTTTAAAATAGTCAATTTGTATTCAGCAGAATCTCACAAACAACAATAAATGACCGGATAATCGATATTGAAGATGTTACTCGAGGGATTAACCAGGAAGCTGGGAGAACTTCCCAAAATGCCATGGGATCCTCTACACCCACCAAGGCGGCGGGCGGGGGGGGGGGGGGGGGGGGGGGGGTGTTCTTATTTTAACATCTTTTCTGAAATATGGCATCTTGGAAAGTGTAGCATTCTCAGTTGCACTGAAATGCCAGCCTAAATTGTGTGCTGGCGTCCCTGGAGTGGAACTTGAACCCACAATCGGACACAAAATAAGAGTGCTACTACTGAACTAAGGCCAATACGTAATGTCCAGGTAACGTCCCCAAGTTCCCATGATTATAACTTGAGTCATTGCCCAACACCAGTCAACCCCCGACTCTCCAAAGCCACCCAACTCCACACTCAGAACAAGGAGTCAACTTCTGTTGTGCAATATTTGATTGGTCTACGCATATTCCTGTTCAGTTGAAAACTTGCAGGTGTAAAATTGCAGCTGAATTCCCGCCAGATTCTTTCGACCAACATCCCACTGAAATGGATGTGTTTAATGGGATGAAATAAATTGCAGCAAAAATCCTGATGGATGTACTCAGGATTTTGAAATAAATTTTTTAAAAACTTGTGAATTGCCTTAATTTTTTTTAAATACACATTTTATTGAGGTATTTGTGGTTTTTTAACAATAACAGAAGAAACAGTGTATATACAAATATAAACATAGTGCAAAAGCCGTCTTACTCCCTCACAGGTCCCACCTTTTCTAACACCCTACTCTAAATTAAGCTAAACCCCAACCCCCCCTTTCTGCTGACGGTCATTTTCCCCAAAGAAGTCGACGAACGGCTGCCTCTTCCGGGCGAACCCTGACCATGACCCTCTCAAGGCGAACTTGATTTTCTCTAGGCAGAGAAAGCTAGCCATGTCAGTTAGCCAGGTCTCCGACTTAGGGGGCTTTGAGTCCCTCCAAGCTAACAATATCTGTCTCCGGGCTACCAGGGAGGCAAAGGCCAGAACGACTGCCTCTTTCTCCTCCTGGATTCCCGGGTCTTCCGACTCCGAAAAGTGCCACCTCTGGACTCGGTGCCACCCTTGTTTTTAACACCTTAGACATGACATCCGTGAACCCCTGCCAGACTCCCCTAAACTTCGGGCATGCCCAGAACATATGGACATGGTTCGCTGGCCCTCCAGCACACCTTCTACCTCAAAGAACCTGCTCATCCAGGCCACTGTCACGTGGGCCCGGTGAACGACCTAAAACTGTATCAAGCCGAGCCTGGCACATGTTGTGGACGCGTTGCCTCTACTCAACACGTCCGCCCAGAGACCATCCTCTATCTCTCCTCCTAACTTCTCTTCCCATTTGCGTTTCAGTTCCTCAGTCTGCGTTTCCTCTGACCCCATGTGTTCTTTATAAATGTCCAAAAGATTGTGGAATAGTACAGTTAGGGCTGCACGGTAGCACAAGTGGATAGCACTGTGGCTTCACAGCGCCAGGGTCCCAGGTTCGATTCCCCGCTGGGTCTCTATCTGTGCAGAGTCTGCACGTTCTCCTCGTGTCTGCGTGGGTTTCCTTCAGGTGCTCCGGTTTCCTCCCACAGTCCAAAGACGTGCAGGTTAGGTGGATTGGCCATGATAAATTGCCCTTAGTATCCAACAAAATTAGGAGGGGTTATTGGGTTACGGGGATAGGGTGGCAGTGAGGGCCTAAGTGGGTCGGTGCAGACGTGATAGGCCGAATGGCCTCCTTCTGCACTGTATATTCTATGTTCTATGTTCTACATTTAGTAGGGAGATTGGTCTGTGGGACCCACATTGCTCCAGGTCCTTGTCCCGCTTGAGGGGAAGTACCCCTCTCTCCCTTGCCTCATTAAAAGCCCTGGGGCTTTACCCAACTGCATGGTCTTCAGTCCTTCTGCTATTTTTACCAAACTGATCGGGGCCCCCAGCCCTTCTACCAACCCATCGTCCACCTTCAGGAACCTCAGCTCCCCTGAGAATTGCCTCATCCCCTCCTGCCCAGCTGGGGGGGGGGGGGGGGGGGGGGGGGGGGGGTTCCAACTCCTACATCCTGCTGCAAAATCCCTTTTCCTCATTTCCTGAGTCGCCCACCCACCTCCTTATCCGCTAAAAGTCCAACTTCCAGTCTCCAGTGTGGGTGTAGGCCACCTAACCTGCTCACCTGTAGGTCAACCCAGTGCGGGGCATGGTCAAAACTCGTGATTGCTGAATACCCAGTGTCCACTACCCCCGTCAGTAAAGCCCTGTTCAGGATAAAAAAGTCAATCCGGGAATATACTTTATGCACGTGTGAGTAGAAGGAGAATCCCTTCACCCTCGGCCGCCCAAATCACCATGGGTCCACCCCCCCCCCCCCAACATCTGCTCCATAAACCCCTTTAGCTTCTTTGCCATTGCTGGCACCCTGCCTGTCCTTGAGCTCGACCGGTCTAGCTCTGGATCAATGACCGCATTAAAGTCCCCTCCCATGACCAGCTTGTGGAAACCCAGGTCCGGTATCTTATTCAACATCCTCTTTATGAACTCCACATCACCCCAATTTGGCGCGTACACATTCATGAGTACAACCGGCAGCCCCTCCAGCTTCCCACTAATCATTATGTAACGACCTCCCACATCTGCAACTATTCTTCCCGCCTCGAATGGCACTCGCTTGTTAATCAGGATTGAGACCCCTCTAGTCTTGGAGTCCAGCCCCGAGTGGAAAACTTGTTCGACCCATCCCATCCTTAATCTAATCTGATCAGTTACTCTAAGGTGCGTCTCCTGTAACATTGCCATGTCCGCATTCAGCCCCTCAAATGCGCGAACACGCACGCCCTCTTAACTGGCCCATTTAGATCTCTTACGTTTTAGTGATCCGCCTGGTTGGGGGGCTTCTCGCCCTCTCCCCCTCCACCTATCAGCCATCGCCTTTCTTGGGCCAGTCTCCAGCCCGCGCCCCACGCATCCGCAGGCCCGCCCCCAGGCAGCCTCCGTCCCGGACCTCCTTTTTGTCCCACAGCAATAGTCCCTCCCCCATCAGCAGAACATTTCCCCCCCCTCCCCCCCATAACAGCACTATGCAAACCACCCCCTTCAACAAGCATAACATCTGCTCACCCCCCACTGCTCTTCCGTGAACAAGCCCACCCAGCTAGCTTGGTGACCCCTGCCCATGGCGCCAGATATTTTCCCACCTATTGTTCCCCCCCGACACACATATGCAAAAGAAAAACAATCCCAACCCAATTGCCCGAAAGAAACACAAAGAAAATCAAACAGAAGATCCAACATCTAACATTCGCACCTCTATTCCCTCATCAGTGCAAATGCAAACTTTAACTCACACAGCTCAGCTGCAGCCCCCAAATCAATACAGAAGGCATTACAAATAACGTCCAAAAAACAATAAACTTTTTTAACATGAGCGCTGAAGCAAAGTTCAAAGACCTCAGTTCGCCACTAGCCCTTTCCTTCTAGCGAAGTCTATCGCTTCCTCGAGCGACTCAAAGTAAAAATGTTGCTCCTCATACATGACCCAAAGATGGGCCGGATACAGCAGTCCAAACTTAACCTTTTTCTTGAAAAGGGTCAACTTTATCTGGTTGAACTCTTCTCTTCTCCTGGCCGCATCCGCACTCAGATCCTGGTATGTATGCAGGATGCTATTCCGTGAATTGCCATAATTTTAATGGTATTCTTTTAGCAACAAATGCCTAAGAATTCATATAAAACTTGAATGCATGCTCATTATTTGCCTTTAACAAATACTCAATTTGAATACAATGCATTTCAATGTCCACTACAAACTCACTTAACCATTGTCTTTTAATTTCACACTTCTTTCTTTAATCAATCTTATCCTTAAAAAGAGCTCAACTGACCCATATACTTGACCACTCCAAACTCACCAGAAGTCTTAATCTTCAAAAGTCACTGGAATCAGGGAAAGTCCCAGAGGATTGGAAAATCGCTGTTGTAACCCCCCTGTTCAAGAAGGGAACAAGAAAAAAGATGGAAAATTATAGGCCAATTAGCCTAACCTCGGTTGTTGGCAAAATCCATCGTTAAGGATGAGATTTCTAAATTCTTGGAAGTGCAGGGTCGGATTAGGACAAGTCAGCATGGATTTAGTAAGGGGAGGTCGTGCCTGACAAACCTGTTAGAGTTCTTTGAAGAGATAACAAATAGGTTAGACCAAGGAGAGCCAATGGATGTTATCTATCTTGACTTCCAAAAGGCCTTTGACAAGGTGCCTCACGGGAGACTGCTGAGTAAAATAAGGGCCCATGGTATTCGAGGCAAGGTACTAACATGGATTGACGATTGGCTGTCAGACAGAAGGCAGAGAGTTGGGATAAAAGGTTCTTTTTCGGAATGGCAACCGGTGACAAGTGGTGTCCCGCAGGGGTCAGTGTTGGGGCCACAGCTGTTCTCTTTATATATTAACGATCTAGATGACGGGACTGGGGGCATTCTGGCCAAGTTTGCCGATGATACAAAGATAGGTGGAGGGGCAGGTAGTATTGAGGAGGTGGGGAGGCTGCAGAAAGATTTAGACAGTTTAGGAGAATGGTCCAAGAAGTGGCTGATGAAATTCAACGTGGGCAAGTGCGAGGTCTTGCACTTTGGAAAAAAGAATAGAGGCATGGACTATTTTCTAAACGGTGACAAAATTCATAATGCTAAAGTGCAAAGGGACTTGGGAGTCCTAGTCCAGGATTCTCTAAAGGTAAACTTGCAGGTTGAGTCCGTAATTAAGAAAGCAAATGTAATGTTGTCATTTATCTCAAGAGGCTTGGAATATAAAAGCAGGGATGTACTTCTGAGGCTTTATAAAGCACTAGTTAGGCCCCATTTAGAATACTGTGAGCAATTTTGGGCCCCATACCTCAGGAAGGACATACTGGCACTGGAGCGGGTCCAGCGGAGATTCACATGGATGATCCCAGGAATGGTAGGCCTAACATACGATGAACGTCTGAGGATCGTGGGATTACATTCATTGGAGTTTAGGAGGTTGAGGGGAGATCTAATAGAAACGTACAAGATAATGAATGGCTTGGATAGGATGGACATAGGGAAGTTGTTTCCATTAGCAGGGGAGACTAGGACGCGGGGGCACAGCCTTAGAATAAAAGGGAGTCACTTTAGAACAGAGATGAGGAGAAATTTCTTCAGCCAGAGAGTGGTAGGTCTGTGGAATTCATTGCCACAGAGGGCGGTGGAGGCCGGGACATTGATTGTCTTTAAGACAGAAATTGATAAATTCTTGATTTCTCGAGGAATTAAGGGCTATGGTGAGAGAGCGGGTAAATGGAGTTGAAATCAACCATGATTGAATGGTGGAGTGGACTCGATGGGCCGAATGGCCTTACTTCCACTCCTATGTCTTATGGTCTAAGGCCATTTTCTGGTCTCCTGCGCAGTAACATCGACCTAATCAAAGGAATATTGTCAAAAAGTAGAGAAACTACATCTCTCGGACAGGCTTAAGGATAGTTAATTTGGAACATGGAAAAAATGTAACAATATGCCTTAATGGTTAGAAAAATGCACACTATTTTAAAAAAAACATTTTATTGAGGTATTTTTTGGTTTTATAGTGACAACAAAATAAACAATATACATGAAACTATAAACATAGTGTAAAAGCCGTCTCCCTTCCTTACAGGTCCCACCTTTATTAACCCCTACTCTAAGCTAAACTAACCGCCCCCCCCCCCCCCCTTCTGCTGACGATTAATTTTCCGCAAAGAAGTCGACGAATGGTTGCCACCTCCAGGCGAAACCTAACAGTGACCCTCTCAAGGCAAATTTGATTTTCTCCAAACAGAGAAATCCAGCCATGTCCAATAACCAGGTCTCCGACTTCGGGGGCTTTGAGTCCCTCCAAGCTAATAGTATCTGTCTCCGGGCTACCAGGGAATCAAAGGCCAGAATGTCTGCCTTTTACTCCTCCTGGATTCCCGGATCTTCCGACACCCCGAAATTCGCCACCTCTGGACTTGGGGCCACCCTTGTTTTTAACACCGCGGAAATGACATCTGCAAACCCCTGCCAGAATCCCCTATACTTTGGACATGTCCAGAAGATATGGACATGGTTAGCTCCCCCCCACCCCCCCCCCCCCCCCCCCCCCCACCCCCCGCACACCTATCTTCTACCCCAAAGAACCTGCTCATCTGGGCCACTGTCATGTAAGCCCAGTGAATGACCTTGAATTGTATCAGACTGAGCCTGGCATATGCCCATAGACTATCTTCTATCTCTCTATCTCTCCTCCCAACTCCTCTTCCCACTTGCGCTTCAGCTCCCCAGTCTGCATCTCCTCTGACCCCATATGTTCCTGTAAATGTCAGAGACTCTCCCTTCTCCCACCCACCCTCTGGAAACTACCCTGTCCTGTATCCCCCTTGGTGGTAGGAGCGGGAAGGTTGAAACCTGCCTGCGTAGGAAGTCCCGCACCTGCAGGTAACTGAATTTGTTTCCCCTCACGAATCCAAATTTCTCCTCCAGCTCCCTCAAGCTAGGAAAGCTGCCCTCTATAAACATATCCCACATCCTCTCAATCCCTGCTCTCTGTCATTTCTGAAACCCCCCGTCCATCCTTCCCAGGGCAAACGATGCTCCCTCTGCTCCACATGCCTCCTCCATTGCCCCCAGGCTCTCAGGGCCGCCACCACCACGGGACTAGTGGAGTACCGTGCTGGCAGGAACGGCAGAGGCGCCGTTATCAACGCCCCTAAACTGGTGCCCTTACATGAGGCCACCTCCATACGCTCCCATGCGGACCCTCCCCCTACCACCCACTTCCTGCTAATGGCTATATTCGCCGCCCAATAGTAGTTACTGCAGTTTGGTGGCGCCAGCCCGCCCTCTCCCCGACTCCGCTCAAGCATCCCCATCCTTACTCGCGGAGTCTTGCCTGCCCATACAAAGCCAGTGATCAATTTGCTGACCCGTTTAAAAAAGGACCGCGGAATAAAGATGGGGAGACACTGAACCACGAACAGGAATCTCGGGAGGACCGTCATCTGCACCCTCCCGCCTAGTGACAGCGGGAACGCGTCCCACCTCCGAAAATCGTCCTTCATTTGGGCCACTAGTCGGGCCAGATTTAGCTTGTACAGCCGGTCCCATTCCCACGCCACTTGGGTGCCTAGATACGTAAAGCTTCCCGCTATCACTCTAAATGGCAGCTCCCCCAGTTGTCTCCCCTGTCCCGCAAACATCTCACTTCTCCCATATTTAGTTTATACCCCGAAAACCAACCAAATTCCCCCAGTATCCTAATGATTTCTTCCATCTCCTCTGCTGGGCCCGATACATACAGGAGCAGGTCGTCTGCGTAAAGCGAGACTCTGTGCCTCCCCCCCCCCCCCTCCCTCCAACGCCCGGACCAGCCCCCTCCAGCCCCTGGAGGCTCTCAGTGCAATTGCCAGCGGCTCTATGGCTAATGCGAACAACAGTGAGGAGAGGGCATCCCTGTCTCGTCCCCCGATGCAGCCTAAAATAGTCCGATGCTGTCCTATTCGTCCGTACACTCGCCACAGGAGCCTGATACAGCAACCTGACCCAGTCAATAAAGCCCCGCCCAAATCCGAACCGTCTCAGTACCTCCCACAGATATTCCCATTCTACCCGATCAAAAGCCTTCTCTGCGTCCATTGCGACAACTACCTCCACCTCCCTACCTTCCGGGGGCATCATGATCACGTTTAATAGCCTTCTTACATTGGCCACCAACTGCCTTCCCTTAATAAATCCCATCTGGTCCTCTCCAATAACGTCCGGAACACAATCCTCAATCCTAGAGGACTAAATTCTGGCCAGCAGTTTGGCCTCCACATTCAATAGGGATATCGGCCTGTAGGACCCGCTTCAGAATCAGCGAAATCGTGGCCTGTGACATCGTCAGGGGAAGCACCCCTCTCTCCCTTGCCTCATTGAATGTCCTCAACAGCCCCAATATCCCAGAGAACGTTTTATAGAACTCCACTGGGTAACCGTCCGTCCCCGGGGCTTTACCCGATTGCATGGCCTTCAGACCCTCCACTATCTCTTCCATCCCGATCGGGACCCCCACCCCTTCTATCAGCTCCCCGTCCACCTTCGGGACATTCAGCCCCCCTAGGAAGTGCCTCATCCCCTCCAGCCCATACAGCCTACTGTACAAAACCCTAAACTCCTTATTCACCCCTGCTGAATCTCCAACCAGGTTCCCATCTCCATCCTTTACTTTCCCTATCTCCCTGGCTGCCTCCCTCTATCTCAGCTGCTGTACAAGCATTCTGCTGGCCTTCTCTCCATGCTCATAGATCGCCCCCCTCACCTTTCTCAGCTGCTCCACCGCCCTCCCTGTGGTTAACAAGCCGAACTCCGCCTGTAGCCTCCGCCATTCCTTTATAAGCCCTGCTTCTGGGGTCTCCGCATACCTCCTGTCGACCTGTAGTATCTCCTTTACCAGTCGGTCCATCTCTGCCCTGTAGCTCCCCTCTAGCCACCGCCTTCAATGCTTCCCAGACCACTGCTTTCCCCTGAAATTTCCCCTGTGTTATTGACTTCCAGGTAGGTCTGAATAAATTTCCTCAGCCGCTCGCACACCCCTTCGTCAGCCAGAAGTCCCACATCTAACCTCCAGTGCGGGCGCTGGTTACTGTCTTTACTAACCTGCAGGTCAACCCAGTGCGGAGCATGGTCGGAGATTGTGATCGCCGAGTACCCCGTGTCCACCACCCCCGTCAGTAAGTCCCTGCTCAGAATAAACAAATCAATCCGAGAGTACACTTTATGCACGTGTGAGTAGAAGGAGAACTCCTTTACCCTCGGCTGCCCAAATCTCCATGGATCCACCCCCCATCTGCTCCATGAACCCTCTTTACTCCTTAGCCATTGCTGGCACCCTGCCCATTTTTGAGCTTGACCGGTCTAAACCAGGTCAATAACTGTGTTGAAGTCCCCTCCCATGACCACCTTATGGGAATCCAGGTCCGATATCTTCCCCAGCATCCTCTTTATAAACTCCACATCGTCCCAATTTGGCGCATGCACATTTACTAATACCACCTCCAATTTCCCAGTGACCATAATGTACCAGCCTCACCCATCTGAAACTTCTACCCACCTCAAACACCACCCGCTTGTTGATCAGGATCGCGACCCCTCTAGTCTTCGAGTCCAGTCCCGAGTGAAAACCCTGTCCGACCCAACCTTTCCTTAATCTAATCTGGTCAGCTACTCTAGGGTAGCACGGTACCATTGTGGTTAGCACAGTTGCTTCACAGCTCCAGGGTCAAAGGTTCGATTCCCGGCTGGGTCACTGTCTGCGTGGAATCTGCACATTCTCCCCGTGTGTGCGTGGGTTTCCTCCGGGTGCTCCAGTTTCCTCCCATAGTCCAAAAATGTGCAGGTTAGGTCATTTGGCCATTCTAAATTGCCCTTAGTGTCCACAAAGGTTAGACTGGGTCACAGGGTTAAAGGGGATAGGGGGGAGGTGTGGAGCTTAAGTGGGGTGCTCTTTCCAAGAGCTGGTGCAGACCCGATGGGCTGAATGGCCTCCTTCTGCACTGTAAATTCTATAAGGTGCGTCTCCTGCAGCATTACTACGTCCACCTTCAGTCCTCTCAAATGCGCGAACATGCGTGCCCTCTTGACCGACCCATTTAGCCCTCGTACATTCCAAGTGATCAGCCTAGTTGGGGGGGTTCATCGCCCCCCCCCTCCCGCCGATCAGCCATCACCTTTCTTGGCCAGTCTCCAGCCAGCACCCTGTGCCTCCACCGGCCTGCCCTCAGGCAGCTTCCACCCCCGACCTCCTCTCTGTCCCTCAGCAAGTCCGTCTCTCGTCAGCAGAACATTTCCCCCCCCCCCCCCAGTAACAGCACAATGTAAATCAACCCCTTTGATAAGCCTAACATCTGCTCACCCCCCACTACACTTCTTTGAGCTACCCCGCGCAGCTAGCTTGGTGGCCCCCACTCCTGGCGCCAGACATTCTTCCACCTATTGTTCCCTCCCCACCTTCCCTCCCCCCGCTCATACACACATATTCAAATGTAGAAGTGGAGCAGGTAAGGAGGCAAACATCTTAAAAGATATAGAGGCAAGTCAATCTTCAATGGTGAAAGATAAGGAGATGAGGTTAAGGGGGGGGGGGGGGGTTGTTGGGTTACGGGTATAGGGTGGATACGTGGGTTTGAGTAGGGTGATCATTGCTCGGCACAACATCGAGGGCCGAAGGGCCTGTTCTGTGCTGTACTGTTCTATGTTCTATATGTAGTTCAGATGAGGTACTGCTAGAAAGGGTGGTAATATGTCGGATTACTGGTGAGTTGAGGAGTAACCAATTATGTAAGATAAGGTTAGACTGTTCCATGAAAAGTAGTGAAGTTGATGGTAGGAGTAATAGAGAAATTACCCTTTTCAGGACTAAAGTTTAACGTTTGTAATGATATAACTGGATCATGTATTGGTGTGTTTCTAGATTGGATGGTAACAAGACAGAAGGAGGAGAAATCAAGGAGTAAAATTAGGGGGCGGGATTCTCTGACCCAGGGCTGGTCCGTCGATTCCCCGGTGACCTGAGAATCGACGCCATTGGCGCGGTGCAAGTCGGGAGCCACTCTACGCCGCCCTCGCGGCGATTCTGCGATGGGCCGAGTGCCCTCCGAGTTAGGCCGAGTCCCGCCGGCGCCGAACGTGTTGTTCTACCCAGCGGAACCTCGGCATTCATGCTGTGGGGGGGGGGAGGGGGGGGGGGGCGGCCTGGCCCGCAATCGGGGCCTACTGATCGGCGGGCCGGCTCATCCTGGTGGGGGCCTATGTTCCTCTGCGCCGGGCTCCTGCAGCTCTCCAGCATGTTGCGTCAGGGTCGGCGCGGAGAAGGAAAACCATGCGCATGCTCAAATTCGCACCGGCCATAGCGTGCATGTGCAAACTCGCGCCAGCTGTAGCGTGCATGCGCAGACCCGCGGCGCCCATTCTGACACCAGTATCGGCAGCTGGAGCTGCATGAGTTGCTCCAGTGCCGTGCTGGCCCCATGTGCGGCGCAGGATCGATGCTCCTCGGGGCTTGTTGACACCTTCGTAAAATGCAACACTTAACCTCAGGGTCAGAGAATCCCGCCCAGGGACAATTATCAGAGCAATCTTTGACCAGATGGTTGATAAAGAACCAGAGCAGGTGGAGGACGAGGAGGATGTCTTTAGTTCAGGGAAGTTGATAGAATTGCAACAGAAGGATTCAGAGATAAAGCCATTGTATCTGAAAGCATACACAGATACCAGAGTGTTATCACATTAGAAATAATGTAATACTAAGGAAGTGGAGACCTTTCTATATTCAGGCAGATGAGAAATGGCCAAAGTTCATTAAGTTGTATTATTGGTAGGTTATAGACAGGGGTTTTGCGGACCGTGCCTGAGATTCCAGTGGGATGTAATTTAGGAGTAAGGAAAGTAAGGATTGCATAAGGATAGAATTGAATTTTGTTGTACATGTGGAGGCACAGTGGCAAGCACTGCTGCCTCACAGTGTCAGGGATCCGAGTTCGATGTCAACCTTGGGTGACTGCCTTTGTGGAGTTTACACGTTCTCCTCGTGTCGGTGTAGGTTTCCTTGGTGAATGGCCTCCTTATGCACTGTGGGAATCCTATGATGTCACACATATCTGGTAATAGGAAAGCCTCATGCAGTAATCAAACCTGCTCCCTTAATACCCGTTCCGGCATTTGAGGAACCTTTGTTAGGGTCCTAATTTATTGTGTGTGACCCCTTCTTAAGACAAAAAGTGGAAATCATTATTTGTTGACCACAATGAATGTCTGCTAGATCTTGAGAGGTCATTCCATTACAAACCATTACAGATAATAGGGTTGTGGAGGAGTTAACTAAATTATTTTACCAGATAGGGACTACTAAAAGAAATTCAATCATATCAGGGATCCAATTTTATGTCAAAGTTATTCAAGGAATTTCTAGATAACTTAGGAGTAAAGCAACTTAAATCAACTGCATATCATCCAGAATCACAGGGAGCATTAGAAAGGTGTTGAGGGCCTATAGTCAGGATTATCCAGAGGATTGGGATAAAGGAATTCCATTTGTACTATTTGCAATTAGGGATGCAGTTAACGAATCAACTAAATTGATTTTTTGGTCAGGAGATAATAGGATCACTAAATTAATTTAAGGAAAAATTGGTGGGTCAGTGTTCGGAGACTACATTGTTGGACGCTGTGTCAAACTTTAGGGCAAGATTAACCAGGGCTGGTAAATTGGCTAGAAAGCATTTAAAATTGCCACAGTGTGTGATGAAAGAAAGACTGATAAGAAATCAAAAATTTGTAGTTCTGTTAGTGGGGAGAGAAAGTATTAGTATTATGACCAGTGGTAGGTGAACTATTTAAAAAAAATTTAGAGTACCCAATTCATTTTTTTTCCAGTTAAGCGGAAATTTAACATGGCCAATCCACCTGGCCTGCACATCTTTGGATTGTGGGAACAAAACCCATGCAAACATGGGGAGGATGTGTAAACTCCACATGGACAGTGACCCAGAGCCGGGATCAAACCTGGGACCTCGGCGCCGTGAGGCAGCAGTGCTAACGACTGCGCCGCTCTGCTGCCCTTTGGTAGGCAAACTATTAAAAGCAAGATTTAATGCACCTTGTCAAATCGAAAGGAATTTGAGTGAGGTGAATTGTTTGATGACAACACCAGATAGAAGGAAAGCTCACAGAGTGTGTCATGTTAAAAGGTATTTTGCTGGGGAAGGAAAAAAGGAGGATATGATGGTAGTTATAAATCAGAGAGAGAAGAAATAAATCCAGATGATTTGGAATTTGACATTCCTCAAATTAGATTGGACAATGAGGTAGAATTTTTAAAAATGGACAAATTACTGAGTTGCCTTCTGGAGGAAAACCAGAGTGACCAGGAATAGTTATTACAGTCCCATTGAGCTATATGTGGGAACAAATTAGGAAGCATAAAAGTGGTTATACATGATATAGATGTAGGAAAGTCTGTCCAATTAAGCAATATCCAGATAGACTGAATCCACTCAAGTTGGCACAGGTTCAAAAGGAAATTGAAAGCATGCTTAAGTAGTGAATTGCAGCAATTGGAGCTCACCTACTGTGATGATACTGAAACCAGATGGAACGCAGCAATTGTGTGTTAATTATAGCAACATCAGTGCAGGAACAAAGTCAGATTCGTATTCTATTCCTCGTTTGGAATACTGTATTGAAAAGGTGGGAAAACCAAGCTTTATTACCAAAATTGACTTACTTAAAAGGATACTGGCAAGTGCCTTTATCAGAACGGACAAAGGGAGTTTTGGATATTGTAACATAAATTTCTGTCCCAGTTTATAATTATGCTGTTTGGAATGAAGAATGTGGCAGCACATTCTAAAGATTAACAAGGTAATTTCTGTGATCAAGAATTGTGCATTGTACATAGATGATCTGGTGGTTCAATCAAGTGTGGAAGGAGCATTTGGAACATTTAAAGGAATGTTTCAATCGACTACAGGAGGCTGGTTTGATGGTAAACTTAGCTAAAAGTGAGTTTGCGAAAGTCCAAATCACATTCTTAGGTCATACTGTTGGACATGTTCAGATGGCACCACAGAATGTGAAAATGTACGCTGTTGGAGAGTTTCTAATGCCATCAACAAGAGAAGTTCTGAGATTTCTGGGCATAAGTGGTTTCCGCAGAAAACCTATGCCAAATTTCAGCAGTATGGCTGCTCCACTAACTGAACTTTTGAAAAAGAACTGGAAATGTCATTGGATGTCAGAATGTGAAGAGGCATTTGACAATCTGAAAACTGTGTTAACCACTGCACCAATTTTGGCAATACCAAATTATAACAGGCAATTCAAGGTGACCATTTGTGCCAGTGACTGGTGCAGTACTGTATGAACGTGATGAAGGTACAGAAAGACTGGTTGGTTATTTTTTCCAGAAAACAAAATATTCATCAAAAGAAGTATTCAACCATCAAGGAGACATTGAGTTTGGTACTGGCATAGCAACATAAATGTCAAAATGTTACAATTCAGAGACTGTTTTTATATAAAAAGGAGGTTCCCTGGGGTGTAGATAATTTAAGAGGAATGGTGTTTAGTCCTAGCTAAGCGCATCATGGGACAACTGTATCCCATTGAGATGTAATTAATGGGAGGAGCCAGATGCATCAGTAGTTTTGTAGTCTGCTAGAAGATTATACATTCAACAGCATTTGTGCCGTAGGGTTTGAATCTGACAAGACAGAAGGATTTTTAGATTGTTCCTGAAAGGGACTCTCTCTCTCCAAATGTTGGCACAGATAAACAAGTAACC
The DNA here is from genome assembly GCF_902713615.1 of Scyliorhinus canicula. Classification (NCBI taxonomy): domain Eukaryota; kingdom Metazoa; phylum Chordata; class Chondrichthyes; order Carcharhiniformes; family Scyliorhinidae; genus Scyliorhinus; species Scyliorhinus canicula. The sequence continues at coordinate 53,088,570 of NC_052147.1, forward strand.
CTGATTGTTAGATTCAAAGGGTATTGTGTTGCTTAATTGGAATATAGGTAGGTGTAGATAATAAGTTCAAGTTTTTCCTTTTATTTAAGAACTGTTATTTGTAAAGCTATTTATTTGATGTTAATATCGTTAATTCTGTGTTTAATTAAGTTTGTTTTAACATAAAAGATACCTATTGGTTAGAGACATCACTCTGGGGTGAAGTAACCTTTTCTCGGTTTTACAAATTGAAAATTGTTTTGGATTTCTCATCCAAAATCCATCATATTTTTCATTTAAATTTAGTACATATAATTTTTTTTTTAAAATAATAAATTTAGAGTACCCGTTTCTCCCCCCCCCCCCAAATTAAGCGGCAATTTAACATGGCCAATCCACCTACCCTGCATATTTTTTGGGTTGTGGGGGGGTGAGACCCACACTGACACGGGGAATTTATGCAAACTCCACATGGACAGTGACCCAGGGCAGGTATCAAACCCCGATCCTCAGCTCCGTGAGGCAGCAGTGCTAACCACTGCACCACCATGGTGCTCTTAAATTAAGTACCTAACTACAAATCTCAGCTCATATGGTGAAAACATCCAGCCTTATGAACAAATTGTTTGCAATATAACTCCCAATAAGTAATTTAAGCTGTGAACACTGAACCAAAGCCATATTGTTTTGATTCTGTAACAAAATGGGACAAAAAGAAATGGCACACCAAAGTCCAATTCAGTTTAAATCATTTAATACATGGAATAAATTAAGATTTAAACATTGATAACTTATCATGCACAAATCAGATCATCTCTATTAATAAAGTTGTATTGTTGGCACATCCAACCCGATAGAAATAAACCAGATAAAACAAGTGCAAAAGTCTATGAATTGTTGCAGCCAGATGTTTAACTCCAACCAGCACTCGGGTAACAGCAATGAAAAATATTGGACAACTCCATTACAGTAACGGCAAGCTGTGTATATTCAGACAAAACCATACATTCCAGAAGCTTTTTCATATTGAATCTTAAACATCTGATAATTTGCATCAAAAAGTAATAATTCATTATACACATTTAAAATATTCAAGTTAAAATTGCAGTGTAGACACAAGGTAAAGTTAAAGTAACTTTAGTGCCAGATGACCACAGACTGCTTTCCCCTTTGAGTGGGGAGAACTGACTGGTGGTGGGTGATTTAACCTGAACGTCACCACACCTCTTTATTCCTTTCACTTATTAATTATTTGATAGTATATTTTGTAGTCAGTTAAGGTAAAGGGTAAAAATGGCAGGAGATCTCAGACCCGTGTTATGCTCCTCGTGCTCAATGTGGGAGTTCAGGGACGCGGCCGAGGCCCCTGACTCCTTCATGTGCGGGAAGTGTGTCCAGCTGCAGCTCCTGTTAGACCGCATGACGGCTCTGGAGCTGCGGATGGACTCACTTTGGAGCATCCTCGATGCAGAGAAGGTCGTGGATAGCACGTTCAGTGAGTTGGTCACACCGCGGATTAGGATTGGTGAGGGAGATAGGGAATGGGTGACCAAAAGGCAGAGAAAGAGCAGGAAGGCAGTGCAGGTGTCCCCTGCGGTCATCTCCCTCCAAAACAGGTATACTGTTTTGGATACTGTTGGGGGAGATGACTCACCAGGGGAAGGCAGTAGTAGCCAGGCTCATGGCACCGTGGCTGGCTCTGCTGCACAGAAGGGCGGGAAAAAGACTGGCAGGGCTATAGTCATAGGGGACTCAATTGTAAGGGGAGTAGACAGGCGTTTCTGTGGTCGAAAACGAGACTCCCGAATGGTATGTTGCCTCCCGGGTGCACGGGTCAGGGATGTCTCAGATCGGCTGCAGGACATACTGAAGGGGGAGGGTGAACGGCCAGTTGTCGTGGTGCAGAAAGGCACCAACGATATAGGTACAAAATGGGATGAGGTCCTACAATCAGAATTTAGGGAGTTAGGAGACAAGTTAAAAAGTAGGACCTCAAAGGTAGTAATCTCAGGATTGCTACCAGTGCCACGGGACAGTCAGAGTAGAAATTCAAGAATAGTCAGAATGAATACGTGGCTTGAGAGATTGGGAGGGGTTCAGATTCTTGGGACATTGGAACCGGTTCTGGGGGCAGTGGGACCATTACAAACCGGATGGTCTACACCTGGGCAGGACTGGAACCAATGTCCTAGGGGGTGCTTTTGCTAACACTGTTGGGGAGGTTTTAAACTAATGTGACAGGGGGATGGGAACCAGATTAGGAAGTTAGAGGTCAGTAAAGAGGCAGCAACTAAACCCAGTAAGGTACTAGATAATAAACTCAATGTGACTAAGGGGAAGAGTAGACAGGGAAGAGATGATGAACGCAAAGGGACAGGTGGTCTGAGGTGCATTTGTTTTAATGCGAGAAGTGTAGCAGGTGAGGCAGATGAATTTAGGGCTTGGATTAGTACCTGGGAATATGATGTTATTGGTATTACTGAGACTTGGTTGAGGGAAGGGCAGGACTGGCAACTGAATATCCCAGGGTATAGATGCTTCAGGAGGGATAGAGAGGGAGGTAGAAGGGGTGGAGGAGTTACATTACTGGTCAGAGATGATATCACAGCTGTGATTAAGGAGGGCACTATGGAGGATTCGAGCACTGACGCAATATGGGTGGAGCTAAGAAATAGGAAGGGCGGTGGACAAAATGGCGGCCGGTGGAGCCCCTGAGGAGTGGAGGCAGTGGGCGGAGGAGCAGCAGGCGGCCCTTCTGCGCTATTTTACGGAGCTGAAAGGGGTGTTGCTGGAATCCCTGAAGGTTACGACAAGTAAGCTGCTGGAGACCCAGACAACTCAGGGTGCAGCGATCCTCGAGTTGCAGCAGCAGGCCTCTGAGCACGAGGATGAGGTCTCGGCCCTCGTGGGGAAGGTGGAGATGCACGAGCCGCTCCACAAAAAGTGGCAAGATCGTTTCGAGGAGATGGAGTTTCGATCAAGGAGGAAGAACTTGCAGATCCTGGGCCTCGCGGAGGGGCTGGAGGGGTCGGACCTGCTGGCCTATGTGGCCGTGATGTTGAACTCGCTGTTGGGGCAGGATCCTTCCATCTGCCCCTGGAGGGGGCCCACAGAGTTCTGGCCAGGCGGCCTAAGGCGAATGAACCCCCGCGGGCGGTGCTGGTGCGGTTCCATCGGTTCAGTGACCGGGAGCGTGCGCTGCGATGGGCCAAGAAGGTGAGGAGCAGCAAGTGGGAGAATTCGGTAGTGCGCGTCTACCAGGACTGGAGTGCGGAGGTGGCTAAGCGGAGGGCCGGGTTCAACCGGACGAAGGCGGTGCTCCACAGCAGGCAGGTGAAATTCGGCATGCTGCCGCCTGCGCGCTTGTGGGTCACCTACAAGGACCGGCATTACTATTTTGAGTCCCCGGAGGAGGCGTGGGCCTTTGTGCAGGCTGAAAAGTTGGACTCGAACTAGGGATAGGGGGCTGTGGGGGTTTTTTGTATCACTGTTTATGCTGTTGCTGGTTATTCTGTTTGGGTTTTTTTTTTTCCCGCTTTCGGATGATGTTATGGTTTTATGTTTTAAGGGGGGTTTTGGGGTCTCTGGTTGATCTGTTTTTGTTTGTGGTGGATGGGGTTGGGACTGCTATTTGGGAGCTGCGTTGAGGGGGTGGGGTGGGGCAGGGCAGTGGGAAAGCGCGGGCTTTCCTCTGGTTTCCCGCGCTGCGGGACGAGGGGGGTGGAGCTGGAGGCAAGGGGCGTGGATATCAGTTCCGTTTTCCCGCGCTGGAGCGGTGCCAAGGAGCTGCTGCGGGGGGGGGGGGGGGAGAAGAGGGGTGACCCCATATCGGGAGGGGTCAGAGTTAGGGCGGGAGCTGCCGGGGTCAGCAGAAGTCAGCTGGCTCATGGGAGTACTATGGAGGGAGCATCGCGGCTAGGAAGGGTCCTAGCCTGGGGGGGGGGGGGGGGATACCGGGTTGCTGCTGGATTGGCCAGGGAGGAGCTGGTGTGGGTCGGGGTGAGGTTCGATCGCCGTGGGAAACGGGCTGAGTGGGGGGTGCTGGCCAGGGGCGAGCAGTCGATGGGCTATGGCTAGTCGACGGGGGAGGGGGGCGGGGTGCCCTTGATCCGGCTGATCACGTGGAACGTGAGGGGGTTGAATGCGCCCGTTAAGCGTGCCCGGGTGTTTTTGCATCTGAAGGCGGACGTGGCCATGCTCCAGGAAACTCACCTGATGGTGGCGGACCAGGTTCGTCTGAGAAAGGGGTGGGTGGGGCAGGTTTTCCATTCAGTGCTCGACGCGAAGAACTGGGGGGGTGGCGATCCTGGTGAGGAAGAGGGTGGTGGCTGATGGTGGCGGCAGATATGTGATGGTGAGCGGTAAGCTGCAGGGGGAGTGTGGTGTTGGTAAATGTGTATGCCCAAATTAAGGTGTTGGGGGGGTTTATGGACCAGATGGGAGGGGTGGATACCTGGAGGTTTGGGAGGCCGAGGGCTCGGGAGTACTCTTTTTTTTTTCTCCCACGTGCACAGGGTTTACTCTCGTATTGATGTTTTTGTCCTGAGTAGGGGGCTGGTCCAGAGGGCGGAGGATGCCGAATATTCGGCTATAGCGATTTCGGACCATGCTCCGCATTGGGTGGATCTGGAGATGGGGGAGGTGCGGGACCAGCGCCCGCTTTGGCGTTTGGACGTGGGGTTGTTGGCTGATGAGGAGGTGTGCAGGTGGGTCCGGGGATGTATCGAGAGGTACCTCGAGGTCAATGATACTGGGGAGATCCGGGTGGGAGGCTCTGAGGGCAGCGATTAGGGGGGAGCTGATCTCCATCCGAGCCCATAGGGAGAGGGGGGAGAGGGAGAGACTGGTGGGGAAGCTGCTGAGTGTAGATAGGAGTTATGCGGAGGCCCCGGAGGAGGAATTGCTGGGGGAGCGGAGTAGCCTGCAGGCCAAGTTTGATTTATTGACCACCAGAAAGGCGGAGACACAGTGCAGGAAGGCACAGGGAGCAGTCTACGAGTATGGAGAGAAGGCGAGCAGGATGCTGGTGCATCAGCTTCGCAAGCGGGATATGGCTAGGGAGATTGGCGGAGTGAAGGATAGGGGTAGGAATGTGGTGCGGCAGGGGGCAGAGGTCAATGGGGTCTTTAGGGAATTCTACAGGGAACTGTACCGGTCGGAGCCGCCGGTGGTGGTTTGGGGGGGGGGGGGGGGGGGGGGGGGGGTGGAATGGAGAGCTTTTTGGAGAGGCTGCGATTTCCAAGGGTGCAGGAGGAGGGACTGGGGGTGCCGATCGAGTTGGAGGAGCTGGTTAGGGGGATTGGCCACATGCAGTCGGGAAAGGCGCCGGGACCGGATGGGTTCCCGATTGAATTTTATAAGAAATACGCGGACCTGTTGGGCCCCCTGTTGGTTCGGACCTTTAACGAGGCATGGGAAGGGGGTGTTCTGCCCACGACGATGTCACGGGCGCTGATTTCCTTGATCCTGAAGAGGGATTAGGACCCCTTGCAGTGTGGATCATATAGGCCAATTTCACTGCTGAATGTGAACGTCAAGTTGCTGGCGAAGATCTTGGCCACTAGAATAGAGGACTGTGTGCCGGGGGTGATACATGAAGGTCAGACGGGTTTTGTGAAGGGGAGGCAGCTGAACATTAATGTGCGAAGGCTGCTAAACGTGATAACGATGCCGGCGGCAGGAGGAGAGGCGGAGATTGTGGTGGCATTGGATGCGGAGAAGGCCTTTGACAGGGTTGAGTGGGGGTACTTGTGGGAGGTGTTAGAGGGGTTCGGTTTGGGGAGGGGTTTATTAAATGGGTGAGGTTGCTGTACGAGGCCCCGATGGCGAGTGTAGTGACAAACGGGAGGAGGTCCGAGTACTTCAGGCTCTACCGTGGGACGAGGCAGGGGTGCCCCCTGTCCCCCTTGCTTTTTGCGTTGGCAATTGAGCCTCTGGCCATGGCGCTCAGGGAGTCGTGGAAGTGGAGGGGTCTGGTGCGGGGTGGGGAGGAGCACCGAGTGTCGCTTTATGCAGATGACTTGCCGCTGTATGTAGCAGACCCGGTGGAGGGAATGCCGGAGGCGATGGAGATTCTTGCTGAGTTTGGGAGTTTCTCGGGCTACAAGTTGAACCTGGGCAAGAGCGAGCTGTTTGTTGTACACCCGGGAGATCAGGAGGAGGGGATTGGTAGGCTCCCGCTAAAAAGGGCAGTGAGGAGTTTTAGGTACCTGGGGGTTCAGGTGGCTAGGAGTTGGGGGACTTTGCATAAGCTTAATTTTACTAGGTTGGTGGAGCAGATGGAGGAGGAGTTTAAGAGGTGGGACATGCTGCCGCTGGCGGGTAGAGTACAGTCCTTGAAAATGACGGTGCTCCCGAGGTTTTTGTTTTTGTTCCAGTGCCTCCCCATCCTTATTCTGAGGGCCTTTTTTAGGAGGGTGAACAGCAGCATCACGGGATTTGTTTGGGCGCATGGGACTCAGAGGGTGAGGAGGGTCTTTTTGGAGCGGGGCAGGGATGGAGGGGGGCTGGCGCTGCCCAACCTCTCTGGGTACTATTGGGTAGCTAATGTCTCGATGGTACGCAAGTGGGTAATGGATGGGGAGGGGGCAGCATGGAAACGGATGGAGATGGCGTCCTGTGGAGGCACGAGCCTGAAGGCACTGGTAACGGCGCCGTTGCCGCTCCCTCCAATGAGGTACACTACGAGACCGGTGGTGGCGACTACCCTCAAGATTTGGGGGCAGTGGAGGCGACACGGGGGGGAAGTGGGGGGCTCGGTGGAGGCCCCACTGCGGGGGAACCACCGGTTTGTCCCAGGGAACATTGATGGCGGGTTCCTGGGGTGGCACAGGGCGGGCATAAGGAAGTTGGGAGACCTGTTCATTGATGGGAGGTTTGCGAGCCTGGGTGAGCTGGAAGAGAAGTTTGAGCTCCCCCTGGGGAATATGTTCAGGTACCTTCAGTTCAAGGCGTTTGCTAGGCGGCAGGTGGAGGGGTTCCATTCACTGCCCCCACGGGGGGGGGGGGGGGGGGTAAGGGATAGGGTGCTTTCGGGGGTGTGGGTCGGGGATGGGAAGGTGTCTGACATCCACCAGGTGATGCAGGAGGCATCGGTATAGGAGCTGAAGGCTAAGTGGGAAGTGGAGCTGGGGGAGCAGATTGAGGAGGGGACATGGGCGGACGCCCTGGAGAGGGTGAACTCCTCCTCTTCATGTGCGAGGCTTAGCCTCATCCAGTTCAAGGTACTGCACAGGGCTCATATGTCCGGGACGAGGATGAGCAGGTATTTTGGGGGTGAGGACAGGTGCATCAGGTGTTCGGGGAGCCCAGCAAACCATGCCCATATGTTTTGGGCATGCCCGGCACTGGAGGAATTCTGGAAGGGGGTAGCAAGGACGGTGTCGAGGGTGGTAGGACCCAGGGTCAAATCAGGCTGGGGACTCGCGATATTTGGAGTTGGGGTGGAGCCGGGAGTGCAGGAGGCGAAAGAGGCCGGCGTTTTGGCCTTTGCGTCCCTAGTAGCCCGGCGGAGGATCTTGTTGCAATGGAAAGACGCGAGACCCCCAAGTGTGGAGACCTGGATCAATGACATGGCGGGATTCATTAAGCTGGAGAAGGTCAAATTCGCCCGGAGGGGGTTGGTACAAGGGTTCTTTAGGCAGTGGCAGCCTTTCCTCGACTCTCTGGCTCAACAATAAGGAACTAGGTCAGCAGCAGCAGGAACCCGGGGGGGGGGGGGGGGGGGGGGGGGTATTGTTTATGTTAATTTAATTATTGTTACTTTATTTTGATGTTTATTGGGTTTGGGGGGGCAGGGGGGGGTTCGTTATATGCGTTGTTACGGGTGCCGGGAGGTGTTTATTATTGTTATTATTATTATTATTGTTCTGTTGCTATACATCTTTCAAAAAATTTCAATAAAAATTATTTTAAAAAAAAAGAAATAGGAAGGGTGCAGTAATATTGTTGGGACTTTCGACAGGCCTCCCAAAAGCGAGCATGAAGTAGAGGTACAAATATGCAGACAGATTATAGAAAAATGTAGGTGCAATAGGGTGGTTGTGATGGGAGATTTTAACTTCCCCAACATTAAGTGGGATTCATGTTGTGTTGGAGGCGTAGATGGAGCAGAGTTTGTAAGGAGAATCCAGGCGAGTTTTTTTAGAGCAGTCTGTAAATAGTCCAACTCGGGAAGGGGCCATACTGGACCTGGTATTGGGTAATGATCCCGGCCAGGTGGTTGAACGGGCGGGGAACAGAGGGAAGTAGACCTTGGAAAATAGGAGACAGGTTTAGATAAAGGATCTGGATCGGCGCAGGCTGGGAGGGCCGAAGGGCCTGTTCCCGTGCTGTAATTTTCTTTGTTCTTTGTACCTCAGATGAGGGGCAAGGTGGAGAAGGTGAGCCCTTTGTGAATAATCTCAGCTGGTATGGGAATTGAACCCACGCTGTTGGCCTTGCTCTGCATCACAAACCTGCTGTCCAGCCAACTGAGCTAACCCAGCCCAATCATTCTTGGCTTCTGCAAATTCTTTTACAATATTTAACGGTTCGTAAATTAAATGAAAAAATGGTCAGTTAACAAATAATTATTTGACAATTTTGTTTGAACGCACACTAGATAGTCAAATATGGACTGGAGCCCAATGTTCACCCTCCAGTTTAAATTTTTGTCTGATATTAAATATCAGGTACACTTTCTTTTCTTTCCCCTAGGACAGTGTCCAACAAATGTATGTAGCATCTCCAAAATGATCAGCTACTGCAGCCTTCTGTATTTTAAAAACACGTACAAATCTGATATAGAATTTAAAATTACCAAGAGCCAGCATGGAAAATTAACTCCCTTTACGAAGGTCTGGTTGAGGGCAGCACGGTGGTGCAGTGGTTAGCACTGCTACCTCACGGCACCGAGGACCCAGGTTCAATCCCTGCTGGTGTGGAGTTTGCACATTCTCCCCGTGTCTGCGTGGGTCTCACCCCGCAACCCAAAGATGTGCAGGGTAGGTGGATTGGCCACGCTAAATTGTCCCTTAATTGGAAATAAATGTTTAAAAAATAATTTTAAAATAAATGTCTGGTTGCCCTTGTGTTACATACAAATGTGTTAACTGTGCAGAAATTACTAATATGCATCAAGTGTGACAAAATAAAAAATAACTAGGATTGCACGAGGTCAGTAAATTTAAAATAATTGTTTTATTCATTACAGCACAGAAGGAGGCGGCCTATCATTTTGGGTGTCATCATATTCCTTTGACAGTTTGACGGTCATAGAGCTCCATATCGGGACTTCCGGTGGTGGCAATGCGGAGCTAAGCCGCACGTTCGGCAGCTCCCGCTATCGTAGGACTTTTGGGCTCTTTTAAGGGCCCCAAACGGCACTGGTTCAACGATTCCCGGTGTGTGAAGGTGCCTGGAGTAATATCCCCCGGGATTTATGGTGCGGAACCGGAGTGGGGCGAGGAAAAAACCGGCAGCAGCTCCCCTGGAAAAGCGGGGGAAGGTGGACAAAATGGCGGCCGGTGGAGCCCCCGAGGAGTGGAGGCAGCGGGCGCAGGAGCAGCAGGCGGCCCGTCTGCGCTACTTTACGGAGCTGAAAGTGGAGTTGCTGGACTCTTTGAAAGTTACTACAAGTAAGCTGCTGGAGACCCAGACAACCCAGGGTGCAGTGATCCTCGAGTTGCAGCAGCAGGCCTCTGAGCGCGAGGATGAGGTCTCGGCCCTCGTGGGGAAGGTGGAGATACACGAGGCGCTCCACAAAAAGTGGCAAGATCGTTTTGAGGAGATGGAGTTTTGGTCGAGGAGGAAGAACTTGCGGATCCTGGGCCTCGCGGAGGGGCTGGAGGGATCGGACCTGCCGGCTTATGTGGCCGTGATGTTGAACTCGCTGGTGGGGGCAGGATCATTCCATCTGCCCCTGGAGCTGGAGGGGGCCCACAGAGCACTGGCCAGGAGGCCGAAGGCGAATGAACCCCCGCGGGCGGTGCTGGTGCGGTTCCATCGGTTCAGTGACCGGGAGTGTGTGCTGCGATGGGCCAAGAAGTTGAGGAGCAGCAAGTGGGAGAATTCGGTAGTACACATCTACCAGGACTGGAGTGCGGAGGTGGCTAAGCGGAGGGCCGGGTTCAACCGGACGAAGGCGGTGCTCCACAGCAGGCAGGTGAAATTCGGCATGCTGCCGCCTGCGCGCTTGTGGGTCACCTACAAGGACCGGCATTACTATTTTGAGTCCCCGGAGGAGGCGTGGACCTTTGTGCAGGCTGAAAAGTTGGACTCGAGCTAGGGATTGGGGACTGTGGGGGTTTTTTGTATCACTGTTTATGCTGTTGCTGGCTTTTCTGTTTTTTTTTCTGCTTTCGGATTGTGTTGGTTATGGTTTTGTTTTAAGGGGGGTGTTGGGGGTCTGTTTTTTTGTACGGGGTTGGTGGATGGGTTGGGACTGCTATTTGGGAGCTTCGTTGGGGGGGGAGGTGGGGGGGGGCAGTGTGAAAGCGCGGGCGTTCCTCTGGTTTCCCGCGCTGCGGGACGAGGGGGGTGGAGCTGGAGGCAAGGGGCATGGATATCAGTTCCGTTTTCCAGTGCTGGAGCGGTGCCAAGGAGCTGCTGCAGGGTGGGGGTGACCCCATATCGGGAGGGGTCGGAGTTAGGGCGGGAGCTGCCGGGGTCAGCAGAAGTCAGCTGGCTCATGGGAGTACTATGGAGGGAGTGTCGCGGCGAGGAGGGGTCCTAGCATTTTGGGGGGGGGGGGGAGAAGAGGTACCAGGTTGCTGGTACATCCCAATACAGGTGGAGGGGTTCCCTTTGCTGTCCCCGCGGGGGGCAAGTGATAGGGTGCTTTCGGGGGTGTTGGTCGGGGATGGGAAGGTGTCTGACATCTACCAGGTGATGCAGGAGATGGAGGAGGCGTCGGTAGAGGAGCTGAAGGCTAAGTGGGAAGTGGAGCTGGGGGAACAGATTGAGGAGGGGACATGGGTGAATGCCCTGGAGAGGGTGAACTCCTCCTCTTCATGCGAGAGGCTTAGCCTCATCCAGTTCAAGGTACTGCACAGGGCTCATATGTCCGGGATGAGGATGAGCAGGTATTTGGGGGTGAGGACAGGTGCATTAGGTGTTCGGGGAGCCCAGTGAACCATGTCCATATGTTTTGGGCATGCCCGGCACTGGGGGAATTTTGGCAGGCCTAGTAGCCCGGCGGAGGATCTTGTTGCAATGGAAAGATGCGTGACCCCCAAGCGTGGAGACCTGGATCAATGACATGGCGGGATTCATTAAGCTGGAGATGGTCAAATTCGCTCTGAGGGGGTCGGTACAAGGGTTCTTTAGGCGGTGGCAGCCTTTCCTCGACTTTCTGGCTCAACGATAGGGAACTAGGTCCAGGCGGGTATTGTTTATGTTAATTTAATTTATTTTGTTGTTCATCAGGTTTGGGGGGGGGCTCGTTATATGCGTTGTTCTGGGTCCGGGGGGTGTTTATTATTGTTATTATTATTGTTTTGTTATACATTTTCCAAAAATTTCAATAAAAATTATTTACAAAAAAAAAGAGCTCCATATCATCTGATCTGTGCTTCCCTTACACATGCCACAGAGATCAACTGAATTCAATTCATTATGCTAGTCAACCATTTTCTCCTCTGCTCCCCTCGCCTATGTTTTTCTTAATCTTTCCCAATTAATGAAAATGAAAATCACTTATTGTCACGAGTAGGCTTCAATGAAGTTACTGTGAAAAGCCCCTAGTCGCCACATTCCGGCGCCTGTCCGGGGAGGCTGGTACGGGAACTCTACTGTTTGCTCAAATCTGACAAAAATATTGCATCTTTCTCTTTGATGTTCTACATCAATTTCCCCCAGCCATTTCCAGCACTTCTTCAGTGGTCTGTGTAGGATATTTGGTGCATCCTCCAATAAGTCCCACATTTTTAATGCATTCAGTTGAAAAGTCTTGTTTGTTGTCCATTTCTCAGAGACATAGATGACAAGGTGTAGCACCTTATTTCACGGGATCGGAGTATGGCTGGCAATACCTGCATTCATTGCTCACCCCTAATTGCTTTTGAACTGAGTGGCTCGTTAGGCCATTTCAGCGGGCATTTAAGACTCAACCACATTGCTGTGGATCGGAATCCAAACCAGGTAAGGATGGCAGGGTTCCATGTGGTCATCATTAGACATTTCATTCCAGATTTTTTACTGAATTCATATTTCACCATCAACATCAACCACAAGAGTCAATCACATCATTATTTTCCTAAGATTCAGGTTCAGAAGTGAAACAACTATTTAAATAATATCTTAATCTCAAAGGTAATAGTGCAAAGGGTTAAAGTGCAACATAAATTTGTGTAATCATGATGCACAAATATATACTATGAACACTAACATTTCAAAAAGATTACCCACACTTGAAAGCCACTGAATTAGAAATCACTTGAAAACCAATCAACACTGATTTTGCTTTTAGAATTGAAAAACAAAACCGGTGTAGAAAATCTGAACAGGCCATAATCTTCATATTTGAATTCAGCTGATGATGATCAAAAAATGGTGTAATGGCAGCACGGTGGTTAGCACTGCTGCCTCACAGCGCCATGGGCCTGGGTTCAATTCCAGCCTTGGGTGACTGTTGGTGTGGCGTTTGTATATTTTCCTTGTGTCAGCATGGGTTTCTTCCCACAGTCTAAAACATGTGCAGTTACAGGGAAAGGGCAGGAGATTGGCCCTGGGTGGGGGTGCTCTTTCAGAGGGTCAGTGCAGACTCGCTGGGTTGAATGACACAAACCATTATAACAAAGCTCAGGTTGTTAATGAAGCAGAAATCAGATGCTGAATACCTTTGTATAAAAAGAAACAGGTGCTGGTGTAAGCCAGTCATCTCTCTCCTACAGTATCTGATATTTATAGCTATTGCACAAATAAAATACAGGTTCAAAGAAATTGTAACATAAATCATACCACGTGCATTATTGCCAAGAATAAATGCCAAAAAGGACAACATTTGGGACATCCGAAAAGTAACAAGTGTAAAAACATTCTATAAAAGAACAGAATTGCTGACAGGCACAAGATTGAATATCACTTCATGGGCTATAAAAATTATATTTATATAAAAAAACTATTAAAATGACCCCACCTTACATCAAGGTTGAATTCTTTTGTGGGGGGTATCTGAAAACAAACAGGTGAAAGTTTTCATTTCAAGGCAAAGAAGCCTTAATGATGTCTTTTTCTCTTTATGTGCAAAATATGAATGTCTTCACTTCTGTATTCCTCATCATGCCTGTCTACTGGAATCTCTTCTATTTCAAAATCAGACTGCAAAAGCTGATATAAAACAAGTTAACATTGCAAAAATTGCAATCAATGAATTAAATACATCAGAGGCTTAAAATATTTACCATAAATCTAATTTCATCTTTTTACAGTTAAGCTGAGTAAAGAAGTTACGAAAGTTTATCCTCCGCATATCCTTGTATCCAGACAGCACACTAATGCTAGCAGCAATAGGTCACCGTTAACTCTTAATTGACAAATACATTTTCCTTTTAAAAATACATGAAATTAATATTAAATCCATGCTGAGCAATAAGGAAAGGTTAACTGAAATTAGACCAAAAAGACTCAAAATCACCCATACGTAAATACTGCTGTCTTTCTTAAGATTTTAGATAACAACACACCAGAGGCACACCACTTGCCCTGGACGGCTATAGAACCGCCATAGGGCGGCATGAAAGCAGTGGTTAGCACTGTTGCTTCAGTGCCAGGGTCCTAGATTCGATTCCCGGCTTGGGCCACTGCCTGTGTGGAGTCTGCCCGTTTTCCCTGTGTCTGCGTGGGTTTCCTCCGGGTGCTCCAGTTTCCACCCACAAGTGCCGAAAGATGTGCTGTTAGGTGAATTGGATGTTCTGAATTCTCCCTCTGTTCCCGAGCAGGCACCGGAATGAGGGAACTAGGGGATTTTCACAGTAACTTAATTGCAGTGTTAATATAAGCCTACTTGTGACAATAAAAATTATTTGAAAAATTACAAAAGAGGAGGCTTTGCTCCTGAAACATATATTGACATGAGCTTCAATGGAACACTATACCAGGCCATAGACAGAAAAGGTTAGAGTGGGAGCAAGTTGGAAAATTAAAATGACAAGTAACAGGAAGCTCAGGCTGATGTTTGCAGCTGAATGAAGGTGTTCTATAAAGCGACTCCCAGTCTACATTTGGTCTCCCCAATGTGGAGATCTAGTCGTGAACAGCAGATACAGGCAACTTGAAAGGAGTATTTGGGACCTTAAATGGTGAGAAGGGAAGAGAAGAAGGACAGGTTTGCATTGTCTGTGCATGCATGGAAAGGTGCTGTAGGAAAAGGAGGGGATGTTGGGGCGACTGAGGAGCTGTCAGAGGGAACAATCCCTATTGAATACTGAAAGGGGGAAAATGGGTTTGGTGTTGACATCACTCTGGAGCTGGCAAAAATGTTGGAGGATGATTTGTTGAATATGGAGGCTGGTGGGTGAAAAGTGAGGACAAGAAAACCCCAACACGGTTTTGGGAGTAAGGTGGAGGAGCGCGAAATACAGTGGATTGAACCATTACTCAAGCCGGACTTTTATAACTATAATCTCTTACAGTTGCTAAGATTCCAGTGAATCTGCATTGCATCTTTTCCCTTGCTTTTATATTCTCTCTATAATGATCATGCAAAACTGCATACAATAATCTAACTACAAACTAACTAAGGGCACGGTCTGCTCTAGAGCTGGAACCATTGGATCAAGTTGGAGCTACATATCAGCAACATATATTTGACTGTATTCCGACTAAGTTCCTCAGGTTTGAAGAAGATTCATTTTGTCACGCAACAGCTAATAAAGTGCATAACCAATTTCTGGCATTTCATCTCAAAATCCTAGTTCTAATTTGATTGGAGATTAAGAAAACACCTTTCGGTATACTACTGTATAAAATAGATTTTAATTAATATGGTGTGCAACTTGTTTGTTTGTCAATATCTAATTCTTAATCAAACCAAACATGAATACCATGGAGCTAGAGTTAATCCAATACAAAATATGTGGCAAGTGGTTTAATGAAAAACATACCTCAAAAAAACGAATCTCTATTTTAGGATTGTTTCCCATTGTCCTCTCTTCATAGCAACACAAGATGCAGCTATTGGTTCCTGCAAGCTCCTTCATAGTCCACAGCAAGGGCTCTAAAGACTGCATGACCAATGTATTGTTGAAACAACATATTCATATTTTGAACATGACAATGATTTCATTTCAAATTTATTATATATATTTATATAATTCCTTCATCCCAGGAATTGATTTAGTGAACTTCAAGGCAAGTATATCTTGCCTTAGCTAAGTAGACCAAAACTGCACACAATACTCCAGGTGCAGTCTCACTAATGTTCTGTATAACTGCAGTAAGACATCTTTACTCCTATACATAAATCCTCCTGTAATAAAGGCCAACAAACCATTGCATTCTTAATTCCTTCCTGTACCTGCAGGTTAGCTTTCAGTGATTCATGAACAAGGATACCAATGTTCCTTTGAAGTTCAATACTGTACAGCCTCTCACCGTAAGAAATTGTCATCTTAAAAACAGTTGGCTCTGTTCCATACAGCAACAGGGAAACACTGATACTGTAATCTTAATGCTTAGCATGTCACAAATTTTCATATTTCAGCACATTATCTTGTATGCCAATAAATATAATTTGTCAGTTCTACCCATTGGAGATGCTTTATCCATTGATCATTGGCCAAGTCATTGTCCCCCGTGTGATCTTTCAATTAGCAAAAAAATGTTTGCAGTTAATTCTCAAACAATGAAAGAGCTCATCTTCAAAAAGGCTGGTGGGAGAAGAGTTAAGTTTGAAAAAATAAATAAAGTTGGATTATATAAAAATAATGACAGTTCTAATTTTAGAACTGGCAGATTGGGAATGAAGAAATTAAAATGAGCATTTAAACTGTGTTGGGTTAAAAATATTTCTTACAAGTGTAGCAGAAGTTGTGATAAGCAGAACTTTTTAGAAATACCAGCCAACATTCAAACATTTTGTTCAGATCACCCTCAGCCCAAGAATTAAAGTATAACGAAGTGAAATACTGCAGATGTAGAAATCTGGAATTACCACAAAATACTGGAAATACTCAAGAGGTCAGGCAACATCTTTGAAAAAGAAGCGCTCTGACAAAATGTCACTGACCTGAAACATTAACCCTACCTTCCTTTCTCTATAGATGCTGTCTGATCCACTTTTCTTTATACAGTATATCTGAACCTTCAAAAGCTATACAGGTGGACATTATGTACAATCTTGCTGCATTGAATTCTTATGAAGACTTTTTAAATACTATAAATGATGTAATATAAACTCAAATGATTTGTAACCGTCGTCTTAACCAATGTTAGGACATACCTAAATACTGTAAATATGTACAAACAGTTTAAAGGTGGAATTTTAGAAATAGAGTACAGGACAATGAGTTTAGCTTTGGGTTACTGGGAGAATCAGAGAACACAATGGACTAAACAGTCACAAATTGCAGTAAGCATCTACATCTCTTTTATACATTAAATGTAGCAACAAATTGAGTTAATGCATGCTTACATTCAATTTGATGTTGATGATTGATCAATACCAATTGCAGATTACGTTTAGATTTCTTACAAAATCCAGAGATATATTTGTCCTGTATGAACACTAAATTAATTACATGTACAGGAATCTAGCCACCAGCTAGTCTTTATATCTGGTGAAGAAGAGACAATTTGATTTTTCTGTAAAAATATTTTTACTTCAATCACATGTTGAATTTAAAATAAAGTTCAGGAACAACTTTACAAGTATATATTAGTTCAGGAAGCTACCCGTTAAAATCTCAGCTGTACACACCTGCTCGTAGTAAATACAGTCTGCCACAAGAATGTAGTCTGGCTCAGGTGGAAGGTGTTTCACACTTTCACCCCTGAAAAATACCACAATACGGAAACATTAAGAGTACAATTATGTTACACTATCATAAAAAAAGGATAGGTCATTTGGCCCCTCGATTCTGTTGGTGATCTGTACCTCAACTTCATTTATTCTCCTTTAAATCAACATTCTTGCAGAGCAAAAATCACTCATTGACAATTTCAACTAATCTGGTATTCAGTCTCTTCTATGGGCAAGTTCCAGATGTTCACAACCCTGTGTGCAGAAATTCTTCTTGATTTCAGTCCAAAATAGCATTGCTCTAATGTTAAACTTATACCTGCTTGCTCTGGATTGTTTCAAAGGAAATAGTTTCTCTATATCAAACCTAAAAAGGGATGCAAGCCAATTTTATGCAACCTGTCCTCTTAATTTAATGCTTTAATTCCTGGTATCATTCTGGGGAATCTGCACTGCATTCCCTCAATAAGCCAGGTGGATTGGCCATGATAAATTGCCCTTAGTGTCCAAAATTGCCCTTAGTGTTGGGTGGGGTTACTGGGTTATGGGGATAGGGTGGAGGTGTTGACCTTGGGTGGGGTGCTCTTTCCAAGAGCCAGTGCAGACTCGATGGGCGAATGGCCTCCTTCTGCACTGTAAATTCTATGATAATTCTGTGATAATCTTTTAAGGTTCTGTTCAAGACTGAACAGTATTTCAGATGGGGTCTGACCAAAGCTCTGTACAACTATCGCATCATTTCCTCACTTGTGTATTCTAACTTCCTTGAAATAAAGGCTAACATCCAATTAGCCTTTTTGATTACATTGTTAAGTGTAAATCAGGAAATGTGTGAACCACAGCTGGCAAGACGAAAGTTACACTTCAAACTATAACTTATATTGTCTGCTTACATGAATATAGATTTGTGCTCACGTTGTGGTTATCTTGTAACATTAGGAGAGACAGCAATGCCATGTTTTGAAAGAATCAATACCTTATTTGTTTTTTTTTTTAAAAAGCACAGGAATCTAGAGTACATGAATATTTCCAAATCTGTTTGCAGTTAACCCAAGATTGGCATGCCCACCAAATACTACAGCTATACGGTCACTTTTGCCTGATACATAAGTGAGAATATGACTGCAGATGTAAGCGTAAGCAACCATTAGGCACTCTGCAAAGTGGCGGCTATTCGCCACTCACCACCGCTCCCCTACCCAGTTCAATACGTATACAAGCCCAACACAGGTCATCTTCAATTTACCAAATTAGTCAAATTTAGACACGAAGGGTGGAATTCTCCCAACATCCACCAGTGGGTTCAATGGCAGGCATGGTGGCAGAATATGATGAGAGTCCCAGAAATCAGTTTCACACCAGCGTGAATTTACAGCAGGATCTTTGCTGGTGCTGACTGTGGCGAGTCAGAAAACCCACCAGAGGCTGGTTACCAATAGAATCAAAGCACAATTTAATACATTCTGTATTAGCTTTGCTCAGTTGGCAGCACTCATTTCAAGCCCAATTTTAGGACTTGATTACATGATCTGCACGATTGAAGATAGCATTACCAGCATAGCCCATCTTGCAAATGAATCATTAAATTACACCCCTGCAGAGCCGTTAAGATAATAGTTCATGGAATGTCATCTTTATGAGCAATGCTGGTGTGTGTGTGTAGGTTGAATGTGAATAGTCACTACTTTGCCGAATGGCTGCTTACATTTACATCTGCAGTTAGATTCCCACTTTTGTATCAGGCTTTGTTCTGACCACAACCACCAAAACCTACATTTATTTAATTTGCTGTTGGTGGGATCTTCATCTATGTAAGCTGCTATATTTCCCATGGCAACAGTGACTGCATTTCAAAAATGATTTAATGTCACTAAGTACTTCACAGCGAAAGGGCACAAGGTGTTAATATTTTCAAGTTAATTCTTCCCCCAAACCTCTACTGCCCATTTCTCAATAAAACTTATTGAGCAAAATAAAAATTTGGATTGCCTGATCAGGCATGTAACGTGTGAGAGTTTACTATGTGGAAAAGGACATGACCAAAAGACTGTACATAGATATATTATTAATCTTTGCCAGACCACATTTATTCTTCATACACTATATAAATAGAAAACCATTAACAAGGTGATGGTCTTTTAAATCTGACTCTGACCAGCATCTAAAACCAATAAATCCAAACTGTGTTCCATGAATCATATAGTCATGTACAAAACATTAGGGGAAATAACTTTTGACCAGTTTCCTTTACACGTTTCAAAATTTGCTTTTGTTCATCGATGCAGTGATCGGGTATTGCAATCATTAACACTCATGCTTTATTCCTTTTTCAGTATCCACATAATGAAAACCAAATTCATTTTCAGATGAATGCAGAGTGGAATTGTAACTACTGAAGAAAAATTAAATTCTTATTGGGGTTCAAGTTCCACTGTGGTACAGCTTGCTCTCATCTTGATTAACTGATAAGGCTTGAAGAACTGCCTATAAAATTCCCCTTCCTGAAACTAAAGCTGTCAATGCCATCTGGTATCAGTAGGACGGTCTCACAGCTTAGTACTAAAGGAGAGATTAATTGCTCATCTAAAGATACTGCATTGAAAATGAGAACAGGGGTTAATGGAAGTTATTCATGGAACTGATGGAGGAAGTAGATGTATTTCTGTACCTTCACAGATAAATAATTAAAAGGCTTGTGAAATATCTTGACAGGATAATTCCGGTGATGGTTTCCAATTAGTGATGGCTTCCCCTCTTCCCAAATTATTGTTTCTCCCTTCACAGGCTATATTAATCCTTTGTAGAGAATGATGGAAGTTACTTCCCATACCATTTCTCCCTCCACATTTCTGCCACCCACAAAGAAATCGGTGTCTACTCGGAAAACTTTTGTGAAGCTGGTGTAAAGATGATCTGGAGTCACAAACTTTTGTTTGGAATGTGAAAACTGACAGTTGAAAACTTTTGTTGCAAAATTTTAAAGTTAAATAAGTACAAACCATTTAAGTACCTTGGCTTGGATAGAACCAGTAACCAAGTGCTTGTTATCATTGATGTTTGTGTTAAGTAAATCCTGCAACTCTTCGAGATCTGTGACCGTGACGTGTGCCCTGGAAAAGAGAAGGAAAAACATTGGCTTTGAATTAATGGGAAAAATAAAATTTCAAAAAGATCTTATTTGATTTTGCGTAACCACAAATCTTCAGTTAGAGGTTCCATCAATTGTGGCCTCCTCCGGAGGCCTACAACATCACAAATATCAGTCTTCAGCTAATTCAATTCACACAGGCATCAAGAAACAGTCGAGTAGACCGGATACAGCAAACACTATGGGCCCGGTCAAAATCTGGCTATCATGCGGGAGACATGTGCTCCAGGACTGTCCGAATTCCTAGCCAAGCTGCTCCAGTGCAGCTAGAACACTGGCATCCAACCAACAATATGGAAAATTACCCAGGCATGTCCTATCCACAAAAGGCAGGACAAATACGACCTGACTAAATACTACCTTACCAGTCTACTCATTAATTGGCAAAGTAATGAGATCCTTCTCCGAGCTACCAAGGACGCAAAGGCCAATATTCCGGCCTCCCTTGCCTCCTGTACTCCTGGCTCCACCCCAACCCCAAAAATCGCTAGCCCCCACCCTGGTTTGACCCTGGTTCCCACCACTCTCGATACCGTCCCCGCCACCCCCTCCCAGAACTCTTCCAGTGCCGGGCACATCCAGAACATATGTACATGGTTCGCAGGGCTTCCCGAACACCTAACACACCTGTCCTCCCCCCCGAAGAACCGACTCATCCTAGTCCCCGTCATATGGGCTCTGTGCAGCACCTTAAATTGGATGAGGCCCAACCTTGCGCACGACGACGACGAATTGACCCTCTCTAGGGCATCCGCCCATGTCCCATCTTCTATCTGCTCTCCCAGCTCCGCTTCCCACTTGTCTTTCAGCTCCTCTATCGGTACCTCCTCCACCTCCTGCATTATTTTGTAGATGTCCGAGACCTTCCCTTCTCCGACCCAGACCCCTGACAGCACCCTATCACTCGCCCCTCCATCGGGAAGCAAGGGGAATCCTTCCACCTGTCGTCTGGCAAATGCCTTCACCTGCAGGTATCTAAACGTGTTCCCCGGGGGGAGCTCAAATTTCTCCTCCAGCTCTCCCAGGCTCGCAAACCTCCCCTCTATGAACATGTCCCTCAGTTGCCTGATGCCCGCCCTGTGCCAGCTCTGGAATCCCCCGCCAGTGTTCCCCGGGACAAATCTGTGGTTCCCTCTCAGTGGCGCCGCCATCAGACCCCCCACTTCCCCCCTGTGTTGCCTCCACTGCCCCCAGATTTTAAGGGTGGCCGCCACTACCGGACTCGTGGTATACCTTGTGGGGGGGAGCGGCCATGGTGCCGTTACTAGCGCCCCCAGGCTTGTATTGCCGCAGGACGCCCTCTCCATACGTTTCCAAGCTGCCCCCTCCCCCTCCATCACCAACTTGCGCACCATCGATGCGTTCGCCGCCCAGTAGTATCCGGAAAGATTGGGTAGCGCTAATCCTCCACTGTCCCTACTCCGTTCCAAGAAAATCCTTCTCACTCTAGGGGTGTCATGCGCCCACACATAGCCCATAATGCTGCTAGTTACCTTCTTGAAGAAGGCCCTGGGGAGGAAGATGGGCAAGCACTGGAACAGAAACAAGAACCTCGGGAGGACCGTCATTTTGACTGACTGCACCCTCCCTGCTAGCGACAGCGGTACCATGTCCCACCTCTTGAACTCCTCCTCCATCTGCTCCACCAGCCTTGAAAAGTTCAGCTTGTGGAGGGTCCCCCAGTTCCTTGCCACCTGCACCCCCAAGTACCTGAAGCTCTTTACTGCTCTCCTAAAGGGGAGCCGCCCAATTCCCTCCCCCTGATCTCCCGGGTGTATCACAAAGACCTCACTTTTACCCACATTTAATTTATATCCCGAAAAGTCCCCAAACTCCGCTAGTATTTCCATTACCTCCGGCATTCCCCCTTCCGGATCCGCCACATACAACAACAAATCATCCGCATAGAGTGATACCCGATGCTCCTCCCCTCCCCTTGTCAGTCCTCTCCAACCCCCTGAACCCCTCAGTGCCATCGCCAACGGTTCGATCGCTAATGCAAATAGTAAGGGGGATAGGGGGCATCCCTGCCTGGTACCTCGATGGAGCCCAAAATACTCCGACCTCCTCCCGTTTGTAACCACACTCGCCATCGGGGCCGAATACAGCAGCTTCACCCACTTGATAAATCCCTCCCCAAACCCAAACCGTTCCAGCGTCTCCCACAGGTATTCCCACTCCACCCTATCGAATGCCTTCTCCGCATCCAGTGCTACCACTATCTCAGCCTCCCCCTCCACTGCTGGCATCATAATTACATTCAACAGCCTCCGGACATTTGTATTAAGTTGTCGTCCCTTTACGAAACCCGTCTGGTCCTCATGGATTACCCCTGGCACACAATCCTCTATTCTGGTTGCCAGGACCTTTGCCAACAGTTTGGCATCTACATTCAAGAGGGAGATAGGCCTATAGGACCCGCACTGTACAGGGTCTTTGTCCCGCTTCAGGATCAAGGAGATCAGGGCCTGTGACATTGTCGGGGGCAGAGCCCCCCCCTCTCGCGCCTCATTGAAGGCTCGCACCAGCACTGGACCCACCAAGTCCACATACTTCTTATAAAATTCCACCGGGAACCCATCCGGCCCCGGCGCCTTCCCCGCCTGCATCTGGCCTATCCCTTTAACTAGTTCCTGCAGCTCTATCGGCGCCCCCAGCCCCTCCACCCGTTCCTCCTGGACCTTTGGGAACCTCAATCTATCGAGGAAGTTCTCCATTCCCCCCCTCCTCCTGGGCGGCTCAGACCGGTACAATTCCCTGTAGAAATCCCTGAAGACCCCGTTCACCTCTTGCCCCTTCTGCACTACGTTCCCTCCCTTCTCTCTCACTCCCCCAATCTCTCTGGCTGCATCTCGCTTGCGCAGCTGGTGTGCTAGCATCCTGCTCGCCTTTTCCCCGTACTCATAGACCGCACCCTGTGCCCTTCTCCATTGCGTCTCCGCCTTCCTAGTGGTCAGTAGGTCAAACTGGGCCTGTAAACTGCGCCGCTCCCTCAACAGCCCCTCCTCTGGTGTCTCCGCATATCTCCTGTCCACTTCTATAAGTTCCCCCACCAGTCTCTCCCTCTCCTGCCTCTCCTTCCTTTCTCTGTGTGCCCTTATGGAGATCAGCTCTCCTCTGATCACTGCTTTCAGGGCCTCCCATACTACCCCCACCTTCACCTCGCCCGTGTCGTTCGTGCCCAGATATCTCTCAATGCCCTTCCGGACCCTTCCGCACACCTCATCGTCCGCCAGCAGCCCCACATCCAGGCGCCACAGCGGGCGCTGGTCCCATGCTTCCCCCAGTTCTACCTCTACCCAGTGTGGTGCATGGTCCGAAATCGCAATGGCCGAGTACTCCGTGTCCTGCACTCTCGAAATCAGCCCCCTGCTCAGTACAAAAAAGTCTATTCTGGAGTACACCCTGTGGACGTGGGAGAAAAAAGAATACTCCCTCGCCCTTGGCCTGCCAAATCTCCAAGGGTCTACCCCCCCCCATCTGCTCCATGAACCCCCTTAGCACCTCCGCCGCTGCCGGCCTCCTATTCGTCCTGGAACTCGATCTGTCCAGCCCAGGGTCGAGCACGGTGTTGAAGTCCCCCACCATGATCATGCCTCCTGCCTCCAGACCCGGAATGAGGCCCAACAGGCGCCTCATAAAACCCGCGTCATCCCAATTCGGGGCATATACATTTACCAGCACCACATTCTCTCCCTGCAGCCTACCCTTCACCATCACGTACCTACCCTCCTTATCTGCTACCACCTGCGCCGCCACGAACGACACCCTCTTTCCCACCAAAATCGCCACCCCCCGGTTCTTTGCGTCCAAGCCTGAGTGGAACACCTGTCCCACCCACCCCCTTCTCAGGCGCACCTGGTCTACTACTCTCAAGTGAGTCTCCTGCAACATTGCCACATCCGCCTGCAGTCCCTTTAGGTGTGAAAAAACCCTTGATCTCTTGACCGGTCCGTTCAGCCCCCTCACATTCCAAGTAATCAACCGGGTCGCGGAGCGACCCGTCCCTTTCCCCTGTCTATTAGCCATGTTCTGTCCCCTGTTCGCCCCGGGTCGACCCTCCCCTTCTGACCCGTTCCCCATGGCGATGGCCCCCCCCCTCTCTCCTCCCGTTCTTCCCTTCCCGTCCTCAGCCTTTCCAGCAGCAACCCGGTATCCCCCCCTAACCCCCCTCCCCCCCTGGCTAGGACCCCTCCTAGCCGCAGTGTATCCACCATCGTACTCCCGAGAGTCAGCTGGTTTTCGCTGACCCGGCTGCCCCTGCCACACTCCGACTCCTCCCGATGTGGGGGGGGGAGGGGCCTCCCCCCCCCCCCCCCCCCCCCCCCCCCCCTTGCCATCCCTCTCTGACTCCGCTTCAGCGCGGGAAAAGCCGCCATTGCTGGCCACACCCCACTCTTCTCTCCTCCCCCTTCCTCCGTCCCGCGCGCGGGAAACAGGGGAGAGCCCGCGCTTTCGCCCGGCCACACCCTACCCCGCCATCTTCAATTCCACCCCCGTCCCCATCCACGCCGATAACAAAGCCCCCTTAAAACGAGAGGAAGAAAAAAGAGAAAAAGAAAACACGCATAACCCACTTGCTCCCCCCCCGTCCCGCCTCCCCAACTTAACAATATAACAATATAAATAACAAATCGCAAATAAATACATAAATACATAACTATGCCTGCATAACTAAATAACTAAATAACTACCCAATAATAACGTACTTAACCAACAGTAACCATAACCCTTAAAGAACAGATCAAAAAACAGTAAAAAAGCCCCCCCACAACAACAATAATTAAGGGAAGTTGGCAACGGGAAGAGACACACAAAAAGGAACAAAGAAACCCCCCATAACACAAGTTTCAAAGAAACCAAACGATCCATCAACTTTAACCAAGTTCCGACCTGGCCTAATAAAGACATGGGCCACTTGATCAGTCAAGGGTACTCGGGCGGCCTCAACCGCCGGCGTTCCCAAGTTCTAGTTCAGGTCCAGCTTTTCCTCCCGAACAAAAGTCCATGCCTCCTCTGGGGTCTCAAAGTAATGGTGCTGGTCCTTGTAGGTGACCCACAAGCGCGCTGGCTGCAGCATTCCAAACT
The DNA here is from genome assembly GCF_902713615.1 of Scyliorhinus canicula. Lineage (NCBI taxonomy): Eukaryota > Metazoa > Chordata > Chondrichthyes > Carcharhiniformes > Scyliorhinidae > Scyliorhinus > Scyliorhinus canicula. The sequence continues at coordinate 53,113,724 of NC_052147.1, forward strand.
TGATCCTTTTTGTGTGCAGCACCGCCTTCGTTCGGTTAAACCGGGCCCGCCGCTTTGCCACCTCCGCACTCCAGTCCTGATATATCCGCACCGTCGAATTCTCCCATTTGCTGCTTTTCTCCCTCTTGGCCCACCTCAGCACTTTCTCCCGATCGCAGAGACGCTGGAACCGCACCAGCACCGCCCTCGGGGGCTCGCTTGCCCTAGGCCGCCTAGCCATGACCCGATATGCTTCTTCCAGCTCCAGGGGCGATGGACCGGCCCCCTCTCCCATCAGGGAGCTCAACATCTCCGCTACATATTTCGGGAGATCAGGCCCCTCCAGGCCTTCTGCTAGGCCCAGGATCCTCAAGTTCTTCCGCCTCATTCGCGTGTCCAGCTCCTCAAAGCGGCTCTGCCATTTCAGGTGGAGTGCCTCGTGCACCTCCACCTTTCCCACGAGGACCGTGGCTTCCTCCTCCCTCACCGCCATCTCCTGCTGCAGCTCTCTTATCGACGCCTCTTGGGTCGCCTGGGCCCCCATCAGCCTTGTGGTCGTCGCGTTCATGGACTCTAAGAGTTCCACTTTCAGCTCCGTAAAACACCGGAGGAGAGCGGCCTGCTGCTCCTCCGCCCATTTTCTCCAATCTTCTAGTGCACCACCGGCCGCCATTTTGGTCCTCTTCCCCCGCTTTTTTTGGGGAGCTGCTGCCGCTTTTTTTTTGTCGCCCCTCTCCGAGTACCGACCATAAAGTTGGTCTCACTCTCCTCAGGGAGCCTTCCCCCACCGGGATTCGTCTTTACAGTACCGTCGGGGCCCTCCAATCGGCCCTTAAACACCTTTGTCGCAGGAGCTGCCAAATGTGCGACTTAGCTGGTCATAGCCGCAACCGGAAGTTCCTGGAAGGTGTTGTTGACAGTGTGATCAAAAGCCTGCTCCGATGGTCTGTTTGGGTTCTGCTAGGGCCACTTGGCTCCAGACTTCATCACAGCCTTGGTCCAAACATTGAGCAATGAGCTAAATCGCTGGGGTGAGGCAAAGGTGAGATCAAGGCAGCATTACACCAAGTTGATTATCCCAGTGAAGCTGAAGTAAATGGGGAATCAAGGGGAAAACACTTCACTAGTTGGAGTCATACCTAGCACAAAGGGCGGCACGGTAGCACAGTGGTTAGCACAGTTGCTTCACAGGTCCAGGGTCCCAGATTCAATTCCCGGCTTGGATCACGGTCTGTGTGGAGTCTGCATGTTCTTCCCATGTCTATATGGGTTTTCTCCAGGTGCTTTGGTTTCCTCCCACAGTCCAAAGATGTGCAGGTTAGGTGGATTGGCCATGCTAAATTGCCTTTAGTGCCCAAAAAGGTTAGGTGGGGTTACTGAGTTACAAGGATAGGGTGGAGGTGTGGGCTTAGGTAGGGTGCCCTTTCCAAGGGTCGGTGCAGACTCGATGGGCCGAATGGCCTCCTCTTGCACTGTAAATTCTATGATTCTGTAAAAGGAAGATCATTGTGATCGTTAGAGGTCAATCATTAAGTTACATGACATCATTTCAGGAGTTCCTCAGGGTATTTTCCTGGGCCCATCAATTTTCAGCTGCTTCTTTAATGACCTTCACTCCATCAGAAGGCCAGTACCATTCGCGACTCCCCAGATACTGAATCAGTCCATGTCCGTATGCAGCAAGAACTGGACAAGATTCAGGCTTGAACTGAAAGTTGCAGGTAATTATTCATGCACCACAGTGCCAAGCAACTAACATATTCAACAAAAGAGAACCTAATCATGTCTCCTTGACAGTCAATGGCAACACCATCATTGAAGCCCTCACTATCAACTGGACCAGTCCTATAAATACAGTGGCTACAAACGGTAAGATTATAGGAATTGAGGGGAGTACGTCACTCCCGGACTCCCTAAAGCATATCCGCAATCTACAAGGCAATCAGGAGTGGGATGGAATACTCCCCACTTTCCTGGACGAGTGCAGCTCCAACAACACCATCCAAGGCAAAGCAGAATGGTTGGCATCCCATTCACCAACTTAACATTCACTATCTCCACCACAGGCATATCAAGATTGTAAAACCATTCACACTGTGCACTACAACTACTTGCCAAGGCTTCTGCGACAGCATCTTCCAAAACACTACCACCTAGAACAACAAAGGCAAAAAGAGCATGGGAACAACACCAGCTACAAGTATCCCTCCAAATCACACCATCCTGACTTGAACTGTATTGCCGCCGGATCAATTCACAGACTAACAGCACTGTGGGCATACCTACACCACATGGACAGCAGTGGATCAAGAAGGTGACTTATCAACAGCTTCTCAAGGGCAATTAGGGATGGGCAATAAAATGCTGGCCTAGCCAGAAATGCTGGTATCCGATGACTGAATAAAATAAAATATTAAATAACTAACACAAGGGTTCTGTAGCATGACACATATTTTGCCTCAGCTAGTTGATAGCATTGGATTCTTTTGGTTTTATGGATTCTAATAATTTATACTTGCGGAGCATCTGCAGAGCAAAACAGACAAGGCAATACAGCAGTTCAACACTTGACTGTAGCCAGTTCAAAAAGGAAGGTTTTTAAATGTTGGGGTGGAAATAGGATGACAATAAAAGTTTATAGTAAGGAGTTCTCCAGGGTAGGGCCAAGACAACAAAGCTGTGAACACCAAAAAATAATTCCTGCAAATATTTTGCTTCAACCCTCCCTTTTAACCACGTGGCAAAACAAATCTGCAATTTTCAGAAAAAACATGCACAGTTCCACTTTAGCTTAAGAGGGTGAGAGAAGCAATGGTACCAGACCTGGCCCCAAAAAATGGCTTTAATTTTGTGGCACCCCAACAACTTCATTTCCACAGAATTTTTAACGTAGGAAAATGGCTTCAGGTATTTCACAGCATGATAAAATGTGACAGAGCCAAGGGAACTAATGTTTGGACAGTCGACTAAAAGCTCAGAGGAATTTGGCCCAGAACAGAGCCTCCAACCTCTCATTGTCTCCATCAGAAAAGGACACATCCATAACATTGCCTGCCCTTCTTCATCACTGCCTCAGCTTAACTGCAGCTGAAACGCTTGCCCTGCTTTTAATCACCTGACTTGGCTACACTAAAGCTCCGCTGCATCTTCACTCTCCACAAGTTTGAGCTCATCCAAAACTCTGCTGCCAATGTCCTAACACACAAAATACCATTCGACCATCATGGCCTTGACCCTTTCTATCGGCCTCCTACAATCCTCAGATCTCTACACTAATCAGTTCTGGCCTCTTGTATATCCCAATTGTCATTACTCACTAATAGCAGCCATACCTGCTGCTGCCCAAGCCCCAAAATTGCATCTTCCAAAGTTCTGTCTTCCCCACACCCACTTTCAAAACACTCCTTAAGGCTCAACTCTTTGTCAAAACGTTTGGCCACAGTCACAATATCTTATTCATGAATGGATGTCAAATCTTGTCTGATAATACTCCTTTGAACTACATTAAAGATATTATAAATGTTAGTTTTTGATATTTTCCTTTTGACCATGTTTCCCATTTCCTATATACAGTTACACGATATTAGTAAACTCATCACATAGCTGTAACTCATCCATTTGCAAAATGAACCAGGCAGGGAGGTGTGGGTGAACATTAAGATTGTAACATCCAGTACCTGAAATAAAGTGATACCTAGAAGAGTCAGCCAATAGAATGCAATTCATTTACCTCAGCTCAGTAATCAGCCACCAACCCATTCTCTCTTGAGAGAACAAGTACAATTTAGAATGGCTTCAGTGTCAATTTGGGAATAGGATTTTGCCCCAATATTGCAAATACATCTGGAAAAACCAGAAGGAATATTTGCAATACCACCAAACTGGTCAGGACTCTTTTGAGAAGGGTGACCAGATAGGAGATGTTTGATACTGTATACGGCCTCTTTTGTTAAAAGACCCAAATTAGGGGCCACAAATATGGTCACTATTAAACCCAATATAGCTAGAACTTGGAACACATTATGAGCAGTTCAGGTAAATAAAGTAGATGGCAATAAAGGACATGCTATTCAGGATAGACGAGGTAGGGCGAAGGTGGCTCCTATAGAGCATAAACAACGGCCTCGGCTTGTTATAGACATAGAACAGTACAGCACAGAACAGGCCCTTAGGCCCTCAATGTTGTGCCGAGCCATGATCACCCTACTCAAACCCACGTATCCACCCTATACCTGTAACCCAACAACCCCCCCCCCCCTTAACCTTACTTTTTTATTAGGACACTACGGGCAATTTAGCATGGCCAATCCACCTAATCCGCACATCTTTGGACTGTGGGAGGAAACCAGAGCACCCGGAGGAAACCCACGCACATAGGGGGAGGACGTGCAGACTCCACACAGACAGTGACCCAGCCGGGAATTGAACCTGGGACCCTGGAGCTGTGAAGCATCTATGCTAACCACCATGCTACCCTGTTCCAGTGCTGTAAGTTCATAAATGCCCATCTTACAGACCATGAAGGGATGAACGCTCTTGTTGAAAACCAAGCTCTAAACTCCACCTGTATTTATTCCTCCTAAGCATCACCTCTATTCTAACACTTTCTTCCTGACAGACCGGTACCAGCAGCGAGATAATCTTTACCCCAGAACAGACGCCATCAGTCCCACCAGTCCGGTCCCTGAGCCCAGCTCCACCACGCTCTTCCCGGTAAAGGAGTGGAGGTTGGCCCGGTAAAAAGCGCTCGTCTCCAGGTACTTGGCCAACACCAGCGCCGCATCCCACACCACGCAGCCCACATCGCCGGCGCTGCGCTGGTTAATGCGCAGCTCCGCACCGGCCCTCCGCTCCACCGCCCGCACAAAATAATCAGCCTCAACCTCCGCCATGAGCAGAGAGCAGGATGCTCCTCCCACTCCCCGTAAGGAACCGCCCAGGCCACAGGCCCAGCTCCAATGGTGACCGTTTATTATAAGTGATCACGTGGCCGCACGCTCGGGCTCCTCAGCCAATCCTCAACCCGCGAACGTTCAAAGGGATTGGACGCTCCACAGTCCGCACCGCTCATTGGATCTTTTCGGACCAATGGAAGAGTTTGGTTGTCCCGCGTCATCGGGTAGGGCGGGGGGATTGGACGCTCCACAGCCCGCGCCGTTAATTGGCTCTTTCCGAACCAATGGAGGAGTTTGGTTACGCGTCATTGGGTGGGGCGGGACCGGGTACCATGGAGACGCCGGTCTGGACAACGCTTCGCTTTGGTGGGATGTCAGGTGTCAATGGCGAGGGGAGGGGAGGGGAGGGGGCGCTTCTTCCTCAACAGGTGTGAGGCTTAAGCAGGTTCGAGTCGTCTAAGCATATCGGATAATAAAAAGTGATGTTTAAAATGAATCTTATTGCAAAAATATCGGAGTTGTTCTTACAATCTTTATAATAATCTTTATTATTGTCACGAGTAGGCTTACATGACAACGGCAATGAGGTTACTGTGAAAATGTCCTGGGGGGGGGGGGGGGCAAAGACTGAGAGGAGATGTGTGTAAAATGTGAAGAGGATGTAAGGAGGCCACAGTGGGAGAGGTTAAATGAGTCGGCAAACATGTGGCAAATAGAGTTTATAATAATAATCTTTATTAGAGTCACAAGTAGGCTAATGTTTACACTGCAATGAAGCTACTGTGAAAAGCCCCTAGTCGCCACACTCCAGCACCTGTTCGGGTACACCGAGGGAGAATTCAGAATGTCCAATTCACCTAAAGCGCACGGTAGCATTGTGGATAGCACAATCGCTTCACAGCTCCAGGGTCCCAGGTTTGATTCTGGCTTGGGTCACTGTCTATGTGGAGTCTACACATCCTCCCCGCGTGTGCGTGGGTTTCCTCCGGTTTGCTCCCACAGTCCAAAGATGTGCAGGTTAGGTGGATTGGCCATGATAAAATTGCCCTTAGTGTCCAAAATTGCCCTTAGTGTTGGGTTGGGTTATGGGGATAGGGTGGAGGTGTTGACATTGGGTAGGGTGCTCTTTCCAAGAGCCGGTGCAGACTCGATGGGCTGAATGGCCTCCTTCTGCACTGTAAATTCTATGTCTTTCAGGACTTTTGGGAGGGAACCAGAGCACCAGGAGGAAACCCATCCAGACACTGGGAGAAAGTGCAAACTCCACACAGTCACCTGGCTCCCTGGCGCTATGGGGCAGCAGTGTTAATCGCTGTGCCACCGTGCCCCTATATACTATGGGTGGCACAGTGGTTTGCACTATTGGTTCACTGCGCCAGGGACTTGGGATCTATTCCCGGCTTGGGTCACTCTGTGTGCGGAGTCTAAATACTTAAACAATAATCTATATTAAATACTTCGCCTGGCCCCAGGAGAGGCGAGCCGTCAGTTAGCCCCCCTCTCTTTAATCTGCCGCCAACAATTTGATTCAGAAATGTAGAGGTCATGCACCAGTTGTGGCTGCTCTCAGTTGTAATCTGCCGGCCACGTTCTGCCGGAACAGGGGTGCAACATGGCCAGTAGATGCAGAGAGGCCTCTTCTGGGATTTACCAAGCTTGCTATGCCTTGTGAGATCCAACGGGTCTTGTAAGATGTTGCGATCTGGGTCCTGCCCACTGTGCGAGGTTCAGTATTTGGCAAATCTGCATATTAGAGTGAGTAGCTAGTCTCACTTTAATATGAATGAACTTTTATTGTCACAAGTAGGCTTACATTGCAATGAAGTTACTGTGAAAAGCCCCGAGTTGCCACATTCTGGTACCTGTTCGGGTACACAGAGGGAGAATTCAGAATGTCCAAATGACCTAACAGCACATCTTTCAGGACTTGTGGGAGGAAACCGGAGCACTCAGAGGAAACCTACGCAGACACAGGGAGAACGTGCAGACTCCGCACAGACAGTGACCCAAGCTGGGAATCAAACCTGAGACCCTGGAGGTGTGAAGCCACAGTACTAACCACTGCTACCGTGCTGTCCCTATGCAGCTTGTCTGATCTACCCGAGGTGTTGGGATCTAACCCGTCTACCTCGGAGACCTGAGGTGAGCGTCGTTCAGTACTGGGGCGGGCGGGGGGTGAAGAGGTTTCCCAGGGGATCAGAGGCCCCAAATGATTAGCCTCTGGGCAGGTTGGCACCCTGACACTGCTGGTGCTACCTGACAGTACCACCAAGGTGCCAGCTTGACACTGCTCAGGTGAAGCTGGCAGGGGCACTGCCTGTAAGGGGGAGGGGCACTGCCAGGGTGGCATTGTGCCTGCACTAGGGATCAGGCCCTGTGGTGCGGGAACCCCTTATAGGCGAGTTTGGGCCGGGGTGACGTTGAGGGAGGTCGAGAGATCAGGGTGCCATTTAAAAATGGGGTCACGGTCTCCTCCCATACTGATGGGACTAAGTACTCGTTCAATAGCGTGGTCTTTCTCAATGCTGCAAGCTCCAGGAAACACCCGGCTAAACGAGCTCGGCATTGGACTCTGTTTCAATTCGGTTAGATCGCGCCCCTCATGTACACCTGCAGAGCCCAGTCTTCCTGGTGTTGCCTCTGCTGTGAGAATTACTGGTACTGGCACAGGGGTAGCTAGATCTTATCAACCAATCCAAAACCCTGTTTTCAATTGAACAATTGAACCCAGACATAACTTCAGCTTTAGGTTACAGCTCTGGCCCAGGTGGGAGGGGGATTCCAGCCAGCCACAGACTCAGCCATATTCCAGCCAGCCACAGACTCAGCCATATTCCACCTCTTGCAGCAGTTACTAATTTACAGCACCTCTGGCATGGACACACAGGACCCCAGCACTCAGTGATGGAATAGGATGCTCTCACAGACCTGTCTGGTTCTGAGCCCTTGGTGCCCCCAGTTCCTATCCCCCAGGGAGGCGACTCCCCCTTTCCCAGCAGTGTGGATTCATGTAGCTCCGCAGCCGTCCACTAAGTGGGGAGTTGTAGGTGGAGCAGTGGCTGGAGGAGTTACTGCAGGTCAGGGTGATAGGGGCCAGGAGAGGGTGGGGGGTGAAGATACATCATTGAGCCTTTTCTCACCTTGGAACATGGAGAATATCGCTGAAACCTACATGAGTACATGAAGTAAAATTTACAATGTACTTTGAAGACACAGAGTTTCATATTTATATTTGTAGTATTGTATGTTAATCTATAATATGTGAACTTTAACATATCAAATATTACTATGCTGCTTTATCGCTGATTTGTTTTTGTTGGTGCCGAGTTAATTTAAGTTTTTAGAATATATATTCTTTCATGGGATGTGGGAACCACTGGCTCAGCCTTTGTTGCCCATTCCAAACTGTCCGCGAGAAAGTGGGGTGTGACAAAATGGGGGGAGATTTAAAAATAGTTTGCGAAGCACTGCTGTAGTCCTTTCCTTTGTATGTACTTAATCCAGCAAGGTCTTGTTCTGTTGTTCGTATGGACGTCATTCAGTGTCACGAGCACTATTATGACACTGAGTGCTGAAATGCTGAGGTCATTTTCGTGATTTGATACAATCATAGAAACCTTACAGTGTAGGAGGCCATTCAGCCCATTGGGTCTGCACCAACCCTCTGAAAGAGCACCCTACCCTCATGCACATCTCTCCAAGTTCTATGCCCCCTCATTCTTGCATCTCCAAGGCCCAATCCCCCCGTCACGCACGCCTCACTGAGGCCTGAACCATCCCCCTTTCTCATGCACCTCTTTTTAAAAAAAATATATTTTTAAATTTCCTCCTTTTTCACGTTTTCTCCCACATTTACACCCACCAACAATAAACAATGATCGGTAACAAATATGTCAATCCCCATATCAATAACAACAATCCCATCCTCCCACCAAACCCCAAACATTAGCCCGCATGTTCACATAAACAAATGACAAAAAGGAATAAGGAATCACCATTAACACACACTGCCACCCCCCCTCCTCCCAACCCTCCCACCCACCCCCCCAAACTAATGTTCGATGTTATCCAGTTCTTGAAAGTGCATGATGAATAATGCCCATGAATTGTAGAACACGACCATCCTTCCCCTTAGTTCAAACTTAACCTTCTCAAGAGTCAAGAATTCTAACAGGTCCCCCCCGCCACACCAGAGCACAGGGTGGAGAGATACCTCTCCAACCCATCAGGATCCGCCTTCGGGCGATCAACGAGGCGAAGGCTACATCTGCCTCCGCATCCGTTTCCAACCCTGGCTAGTCCGACACCCTGAACATGGTCTCCCGGGGCCCGGGTCCAGTTTCACGTGCACCACTTTAGAAATTACCTGGAAAACCTCCTTCCAGTAATCCTCCAGCTTTGGACGGGACCAAAACATATGAATGTGATTAGCAGCCCCCCCCCCCCCCCCCCCAACACTCACAAACATCTTCTACTCCTTCAAATAATCAGCTCATCCTCGCCCTCGTGAGATGTGCTCTGTACACCACCTTCAACTGTATCAGCCCCAACCTCGCGCACGAGGTGGAGGCATTCACTCTCCGGTGCACCTCACACCAGAACCCCTCCTCCATATCCTCTCCCAACTCTTCCTACCGCTTTGCTTTAATCCCTTTCAGTGGTGCCTTGTCCTCTTCCAAAATAGCTCCGTAAACCGCTGACACTACCCCTTCTCCAGTCTCCCTGTCGTCAGCACCTCCTCCAGCAATGTGGAGGCCGGCTCCACCGGGATGCTCTGTATCTCCTTTCTGGCAAAATCTCAAACTTGTACTTATCTAAACATTTCCCCTTGCTCCAGCCCATACATCGCTTCCAGCTCCTTCAGACCTGCAAACCGACCCCTAAGAAACAAATCTTTTAGTGTCTTGATCCCCTTCTCTCCCCGAACAGGAGCCGGAATGTGGCGACTAGGGGCTTTTCACAGTAACTTCATTGAAGCTTACTCGTGACAATAAGCGATTTTCATTTCATTTCATTTCATTTCAACTCTCCTCCAGCCTGACCCACTGGGAATCAACCCCTCTGATCCAGCTCCGCACCTTCTCCACATTCGCCGCCCAGTAGTAATCCATCAGGTTCGGAAGACCCAAACTCCCTGCCTGCCTTCCCCTCTGTCGCAGCTTCTCATGCATCTCTTGAAAGCCAGAACCCCTTCTCTCATACAGGCCTTTCTGAGGCCCGAACACCGCCATTTTTCATGCACACCTCTCCTGTTACATTCTAGTGTGTTGCAATGATTGAGTCAGTGCACCCAAGAAAATCTAGTTTGTGACTAGTTATTTTTTAATTTAGAGTACCAATTCAATTTTTCCAATTTAGGGGCAATTTAGCATGGCCAATCCACCTGCCCTGCACTTCTTTGGGTTGTGGGGATGAGACCCACGCAGACACGGGGAGAATGTGCACACTGCACACGGACAGTGACCCAGAGCCAGGATCGAACCTTGGACCTCAGTGCGATGAGGTAGCAGTGCTAACCACTGCGCCACTGTGCTGTCCCTAGTTTGTGACGACTAGTTAAGATTTAGATTACAATAACGTGGGTAGAAAACCATACTAATACTAACAAACTGTAAACTGTTAACTAGAAGACGCGAGCTAATACAAAACACAACTATCCACGGTCACGCCTGACCCAGACCCTGAGATTGCAGTGTCACGTGGTGTTCTATTGCCACCTGCTGCTTGGAGGTCTAACATATTAACATACAGAATTGCTCATGCATATCATTACATCACAAAGGCACAAACACCCCCTCCTCTCTCATGCATGCCTCTTTGAGGCCCGGTCCCTCATGAGGCCCTGTTCCAGCATCACTCTTCCCACTAAAAATAACAAAAGGTTAAGACTGAACTGTTTTAATTATTACCAGATTACCCACTCCTAAAGTGGGTACTACTTCCAGGGGTTAATGTTAAGGGGCCTACGAGAATGTTTGGGGTACCCAGGTGCTCTTGGGAGGCCACCAGGAGTTCGATTCCCTGCTTGGTTCACTGTCCGTGTGCAGTCTGCATGTTCTCCCTGTGTCTGCGTGGGTTTCCTCCTGGTGCTCCGGTTTCCTCCCACAAATCCCGTAAGACATGCTTGTTAGGTGAATTGGACATTCTGAATTCTCCCTCTGTGTACCCAAATAGGCGCCGGAGTGTGGCGACTAGGGGATTTTCACAGTAACTTCATTGCAGTGTTAATGTAAGCTTACTTTTGACGCTAATAAGGATTATTATTATAGATGTCAGTATATCCAAGTTTAAAAATGTATAATTGAAAAGTTATTTTTTGAAGCCACATTATGTCTTTTCTAAAATGTGTATTTATTGGGATTTAAATTTTTTTTCTCAAAACATCACATCAAACAAACAAAGGCAGAAAGTGTAGTAAGATAACTCTAGGTATCAATGTACAGCAGGTACAACACAAAACAAGTCATTACATAATAGGGAGTAAAGAATACTGGATAAATCAGGGACAAAAACCCCAACAAGTTCCTTCTCCAGATAAATGACCTATCTGCACCCAAACAGGCTACAGGCAACATTACAGACCTATATCTCACCCATAACTACATAAAAAAAGAGAAGAAAACAATATCCTGAGAACCACAGTGCTAAGGGGAATCGACTAACTTTTAAAGCGCAATTTAAACTCTTCTCCAGATCCAGACCACAACAGGCAGCCATCCTAAACCACTGAGAAGGCAAAATAACAAAGACAAAGAGCGGACGGGCACAACCAAATCTTAATGCTCGGCCTCGGGTCTCCCATGGAAGAAATAAAAAGAGAGCAAGAACAAGGGCCAAGAGTAAGAACCTGAACTTCCATAATCCCATCTCCTAGTCCCAGATCAAAGGACAAAACAGATCACCGGACCACCAGTACCCCACTCAATAGAACAGCAGGTTATCATGGAGCCAAGAACCAAAAGGAATAGTCTACTCCCAATTGTAAAACAGGGGGGTGGGGGGGTGAGGAGAGACCCACCCCAAGACAAGAGGGCTGTCACAGCAACCCCAAACGCGGGAGCGCCCTAGGAGGGAGGGAGAGCTGACCCCCCCCCCCCCCACACACACACACAACCTGGACCACTCAAAAGATGAAATTATTAGTCCACCCGAAAGCCAACATAGGTCCATATTGGAGTGTCCATGACACCAAGGTTCACCATCCAATATCACAACAGCCAGCCCTCACAGACACCAATAACAGTCAAAACGGGAGACCCTCATCAAGACAAATGACTGATCCCCACCCATACCCCCCTCCCCTAGGAAAGTCCAACCAACCCCAATCCTCAACCAGATAATACACAGTCCACTTAGGCCTGAAGAAGAAAAGGCACTGCCAAAATTTTTAAAGAAGCTCTATGGAGGACCTTCCTCAAATATAGTGAGGATATAACTAACCTTATCACCCGCACCATCTACCCCTCCAGATCTGCTAATCTTCCCCCCACCCCAAGATTTATTAAAATAAAGAAACTGTGCGCAAATACCAAAATCAGTATTTAGCTTAATATGATAAAACCCTCCTGGGGAGATACTCAGGGAGTCTGGTAGTAATAGCTTTGTTGAGAATTTGGAGGCAGTTTCGACAGCACTTCGAGTTGGGGGCAGGGTCAAGGGAAATGCCGATTCGGGGGAACCATACATTTGAGCCAGAGAAGTGGGATGGAAATTTTCGGAGATGGGACTAGAAAGGAATTAGGACACTAAAAGATTTATTTCCTCGGGGTCGTTTTGCGGGATTGAAGGAGCTGGGAGCGAAGTATGGGCTGGAGCAGGGGGAAATATTTAGATACATGTGGGTTCAAGACTTTGCCAGAAAGGAGATACAGAGCTTCCCAGTAGAGCCGGCTTCCATATTAGGAGGTGCTGACGACAGGGGGATTGAAGAAGGGGCTAGTATCAGTGGTTTACAGGGCTATTTTGGAGGAGAAGACGTTGCTAGAAGGGATCAAAGCAAATTTGGGAGAAAAAGTATGGAGGGGTTCTGGTGTGAGGTGCTCCGAAGGGTGAACTCCTCCACCTCTTGTGTGAGGTTAGGCTGATACAGCTGATGGTGGTATATAGAGCGCACCTTACAAGGGCGAGGATGAGCCGGCTCTTTGAGGGGGTAGATGTGTGTGAACGTTGCGGGGGAGGGGTGTGGGGCAAACCACGTTCATATGTTTTGGTCCTGTCCAAAGCTGGAGGTGTTTAGGGTAATCTCTAAAGTGGTGCATGTGAAACTGGACCCAGGCCCTCGGGAGGACATATTCGGGGTATCGGATCATCTGGGGTTGGAAACGGGCACAGAGACAGGTGTTGTAGCCTTCGCCTCGTTGATCGCCCAAAGGTGGATCCTGTTACAGTAGAGATCAACCTCGCCACCCTGTGCCCTGGTGTGGCGGGGTGACCTGCTGGAATTCTTGACGCTTTAAAAGGTCAAATTTGAACTAAGGGGAAGGATGGAGGGGTTCTACAATTCATGGGCATTATTAATTATGCACCTTCGAGAATTGGATCACATCAAACATTAGTGGGGTGGGGGGCTGAGGAGAGGGACTGTATGTGTTAATGGTGACTATGGGTGATTCCTGATTCCTTTTTATCATTTGTTTATGTTAACATGCTGGCTAATGTTTGGGGTTTGGTGGGAGGATGGGATTGTTGTTATTGATATGAGGATTGACATTACATTGTTACTGATTATTGTTTATTGTTGGGTGTAAATTTGGGGGAAAATGTGAAAAAGGAAAATAAAAAATATTTTTTAAAAAACATGATAAAGCCATATAAAAATCAGAATAACCAATGGCGCAGGACATTACACCCAGCTCAGGTGGCCCAACCCCTTTTGACTGACAACAGGAAGACCACACAGACCCAGAGGTTGGAAAGCCAACCCAACCCCAGGCCTCGGAGACAGGAGTAAATGTGCTCCATCAAATTTGAGCTGCCCGGCCTTCAGATTGAGATTCCCGAAACATGGCAGCCAGTTCTCAAATTTGGCTGACAACTTCTCCACCACCTTACCGGAGACACCAGGTACAATCGGGCTCCTCACCCGAACCCCTTGGGATGGACGACAGGTCATTGATCAGGAATTCAACCATATGGAGGCAGGCTTCCACCAGGGACAAGAACCTCTTTGTGCGCCACCAACGCTTCCATAAATACGTCTTGCAACTCTTAAAATTGGGCTTTAACGTCCTGTACCGCAGAGCCAAGACTATCAGAAGGATCTCGTCCATCGCTAGGAGCCATCATCCGTTGGTGTGCACCGTATCGTCAGGGTGGGAAATCTCGAGTGCAGTTGTGCCACCAAGGACGAGGACCGACCCCAACTCCCTTCAGCCACCACGAATCAATGAGGATTAAAACAAATGCTTTCGACTTAAAACATTGACCAACAAATATCAGCACATAGTAAAAGTCATGTAAATTGAAAAAGGACATAAGATCACAACAGGTGATCCCCCCAAAACTATTTTTTAATCCTGTATTCTAGATATATCTTTTCCTTCTTTACCAAATAGTTCCCATCTTTAGTTCTGATCCTAACAGAAAGATCTCTATCCATTTTTCTATCTGAAATCTCCTTTAACAATGCCTAATTTCAACACGCATTTTTCGGCACTACCTCAAGTCTGCAGATGCTTGAATGCATAATCATTCATATTTAAATAATGTACATACTTTAAAGCCAAATAATGAGGTAAATAACAATAATTCTGGTTGGTGGTGGACCTGCTCAAATAGCTTTTTAAGGCTTCCAGCTTCATATTTTGTAAATGAACTCAATTTATAAAAGCAAGGTGAATTCCTACAGCAGTACTTAACTTCAGCAGAATGCAGCTTTTCCCGGAACCTAGACCTCATTGAAATAAATACCCAATGATGAGAGCCACTGCATCGCCCATATATACACAAAAATGCAATTTCAGACACAAATATTTTAAAACGTTAACAAATTAAGAAATAAATATGCATTCTTATGACTGTTTTGTTAAAAGTGACACAGGCAATTTTGAAAGTTTAAGTAAAAATTAAGACTGGGTAATTTATTGATCTTATTAAGGACACAGATACAAAGTACATTCGAAAGGCCACAGAACATTAAGTGACCATCATAACCGTCACTTCAGAAAAGCAGCTACAACACTACCGGTAAACAACAAATTCCTTCACCTTTTCATACACCACCAGTTATAATGGCAAGTAGGTAATTTTAGGTCATAGCTACTATATTTAATTTTTTTTAGTAAAGCTCTGAAGTGTATGTTGGTTGAAATACAATACTGAAAGAAGTCTATAGAAGATTTAACAAAATGCTACAGCAGAGCCAGTTTAGCACTGAGATTTGCATCAGAAGGATTTTTATGTTTATTCTTGATCCACAGCAGTTAAGATTCTGACTTGACATACAGTTCATATTATTCAGTTCAGTCTATACAAAACACCTGTTATCTGTATGTATACAGTAAAAACAAAACTGTACATTCATGTAATTTTTGTTCTAATTTTCGAGCGCTTAGGCGACTTGATAATGGAGGATAATCTTGTCTACAAATTAAATCAAAAGGCACATCTGAAAAAGATGCATGCTTACAACAATTAGTGAAAGATATTCTGATCTTTAGTTATTACTGCTTGTTTTTCACAAACTGACTACAGTCTCCTACATACTAGTGCAGGTTAGACAACTTTACCCATTCAGAAATTCCAAGTTAGTGTTATAATTTCTTCTCTAAAATTTGCAGCAGCCAACCAATACAACTTGATTAAGGAAACAACAATTTGTAAAAAGCGCCATATTTCATAAAGTTTCAGTCCTTCGGCGATCTGCATCAATTATTTAATGTATCAGTTAAGCTCATTCCAACAAATGAAGAGTCACACATTATAATAACCTTCCTGATGTTTGTAAAATTCCATCCTTTAACAAGGCCACTAGAGCTCAAATATGTCTCAAGGATTTATCTCGTTGGCTCAGTGCAATGATTGGTTCAAATAATTTAATTCATTTGTACAGTGCAAATGCAAACTTGTGTTACACTTCAAGGTAATTATGTTGGCACTGCAAGTCTGAGGAAAGAAAATGCTGCTGATCACCTGAGAGGAGATCACAGCAATGAACTATTCTGTAGTCTGAATGAAAGAAACATGAAGGTTTAGTTATATTCCAATATCATTTTCTCAACTGCAGTCTTCTTGAGTGCACAGTTCTAACAAGACGACACAAAAGGTTAAAAACAGCAACACATTTTCTTGCCCCAGTGCTTAATACAGATGCCTGATTTCCCACAGTGCTTCAAAATTTAGTGTCAGTGAGGAATTTCTGCATTTTCCAGCAATGGCAGCCCACCTCTGTGCAAAGGAGGATGTGATACTTCTCGTTTGTAAGTCTTTGGTGGAAGTTTTGGCAGCTGCGGACTAGAGTTCTGTCTGGGAGGTATGGGTGGAGCAGAAGAGTAAATAGGGTTACTGTGGTTTGAACAACGCCGTATAACCCTAGGAGAAGGTGTTGGAGGAGGAGTACTGGGGGAACTGAGGTTTGTGCTGGATTCTCTGTACCAATCCTGATCCCGATGAAGGTGGCTCTTTGGTGCTGGCTGGAGATGAAAAGGATCATTCATGAAAATCTCAGGAGGCCTTATTGGTATGGGTGGAGGTGTATCAGGCAGTGGATCCCTTGGAGGAGGTGGAGGTGGACTGTGTAGTAGCCCATCTGAAGGAACATATAATCCAGGAATCCTCGGCAGTCGGGGTGGAATAGCAGGAGGGCTATCTGTCATATTTGAAGCTGTCTGTAAATAAAGAGATGAAATTCTCGTCAAAATTTCTTCCAATTAATATAGAAATGACATCAATAACAAATTGAAAATTCATCAAAAGAATAACATCAGTATCTGTAGGGATAACAACGGTGAACCAAATTTAATTTTATTCAGTATTCATGCAGGATATCCACTTCAAGCAAGTAACAATTTAATTGTACAGCTGTGTTTCCTGCACAAACCAAATGATGCCAACAACCTGTTGACTATTCATTTGTTGGAATGAACATTACAGATGTTTTACTGATAAATTAAATATTTGATGCAGATCATCCAAGGACTGAAACTTTATGAAATATGGCACTTTTTTACAAACTGTTGTTTCTTTAAGCAAATAGTATTTGTTGGCTGCTGCAAATGTTAGAGAAGAAATCATAACACTAATTTGGAATTTCTGAATGGGTAAATTTGTCTAACCTGCACTAGTATGTAGGAGACTGTAGTCAGTTTGTGAAAAACAAGCAGTAATAACTAAAGGTCAGATGTTATTTCATTAATTGTTGAAAGCATGCATCTTTTTCAGATGTGCCTTTTGATTAGGAACAAAGTGAAAAAAAAAGGAAAATTAACAGCAAATATCTACAGGTAAACTATCAGATCATGGTAGAGAGTGAATGTTTAAGGTGGTGGATGGGCTGCTAATGAAGCTGTATGCTTTGTCCTGGATGGTGTCGATGTTCTTGAGTGTTATTAAAGCTGCACTCATCCAGGAAAATGGAGAATATTCCATCAAACTCCTGACTTGTGCCTTAAAAGACTGTGGACTGGATTTGGGGGAGTAATGAGATGAGTCATCTGGTGCAGAATTCCCAGCCTCTGACCCAGTCTTGGAGCCACACTACTTATGTGACTAATCCAGTTAAGCATCTAGTCATTGAAACTCCCAGCGATTCAACACTGGTAATATCATTGAATGTCAAGGGGATGTAGTTGGATTCTCTCCTGTTCGAGAAGGGCACTAGTTTTGTATCGCTCGTAAAATCAAAAAAATCACTAGTCTGACAAACTAGTTTGGTTCTTATGACAACTTGCCTATAGCACCGTTAACATATCTCAAAGCGACTGAAGGCAACAAAACAGATATTGATTGATACAAGAGAAATGATATGCGGCAATTACCAAAGTCACAGGCAGAGCTGAGATGCAAGGAGGCTTGATGAAAAGTGAAAGGACAGCAAAGTAGGCAATTTTGAGAAAAACATTCAGAATGTGGAAGAGATGAAATGCAAAATAGTTCAGTGTTGAAAGAGTGCATTGGCATATGGAGGCTGCAGAGTTAAGGAGGGGCACATCCACAGAAAGATTTATAAATAAGGATACGATTTTTGAATTCAGTGTGCTGGGGCAGGAAAAGCTACGTCCACCTCCATAATATTGCCTACCTCCAAACTTACTTAAGGTTATCTGCTCCTGAAAACTGCATCAACGGGCAGGATTATTGAGCCCCCAGGATCATCCGGTCCTGCTGAAATGGACCTTTGGCTGTGCTGCTGAATCTCCCGTGGCAGGACCCGCCACGACAGGGCCGGAAAGTCCCAGGGAATGTCTTTTTCCCTTTAAATTTGAGTACTCCAATGCTCTCAGAGCTGGTGCCCCACTTTCCACAAGTTACACCTCATCCAAAACACTGCTACCTGTATCTTAACTTCCATTCACACATCAACCCTGAATGTTATCCAGTTGTAGCCTGATGGGTATTTGTCAAGAATCTGCAGTGAACAACAGCCACAGGAGCTGATTGGACAGTGGCTGTGCCATGCCTTGAGCAGCTAGTGATTGAATACAACCCCATGTCATGCTCCAGAGAGAAATACAACCCTCAAGAGAGTCACAACTCCTTCAGAATTTGTGACCAGAAAGTAGTGGTTGATCAGCATTTGTCCTTTGAGTATGTGACTGGAAACATGGTCAGTGCCAGCAAAATTCTGTATAAGTAGAGACAAAGGAACTTCTAGAGCAATAACCTGCAGGAACAACCATCGTAAGAAGCAGCACACTGGGTCAGGGACTGAGAGAGGACACCGGAATCCACCAAACTTTGCCTCTTAGTGGATGGTATTCAGGTCCAAACCAGGTTTTGATACTTTTTATGGAACAGAGTTTTGGTACTTGGTGTAAAAGAACTTTTGATACCCTTGTGTAATGGTGTTTTGATACAGTAATATGGTATGGTACAATAAAAGAGACTGTTGTATGATAATTTGCAAGTTTGAGTATTTTGTCCGGAACATTAGTTGACCCAAGTTTGAGAAGCAATACCAGATTTTGTATCCTATCGACATGAACTGCTTCAGGACCTGAAGATTCATGAATGGTACTGAGTATTTTGCAATCAATAGCAAACATGCCATTTTTGACCTTATGATGCAGGGAGAGTCATTGACAAAAGATGGCTGGGCCGAGGAAACCACCCTGAGGAACGACTGCAGCATGTCCTGGCTGAAATGATTGGACTTTAATAACCACAATCATCTTTTTGTGCTAGGTATGATTCCTACCAGTGGAGAGTTTTCACCAATTCCTATTGACATCAGTTTTTCTAGGGCTCATTAATGCCACTGAGTCCAGCTGACATGATGTTAAGGGCAGTCACTTTCACCTCGTCACTCGAGTTCAGCTCTTTTGTCCATGTCTGCACCAAGGGGGAAGGCTGATTTTAATAAGATCAGATAAGATTTGGCCAAAGTAGACTGGGCACAGACACTTTTAGATAAATCTGTGTCTGAACAGATGGATGCATTCAAGAAGGAAATAGGGAGAGTGCAAGGTCAACATGTTCCAATCAAGAAAAAGGGTGAGATCAACAAATCCAGTGAACCCTGGATATCAAGGGATATACAGCATTGGACAAGGAGAAAAAGGGTGGCTTATCGCAGATATCAAGGGCTCAAAACAGCAGAAGCCCTAGAGGCATATAGAATGTACAAGAGGGAACTTCAAAAGGATATTAGGAGAGCAAAAAAGGGACATGAAAGGATACTGGCAGGTAAAATAAAGGAAAATCCTATGTTGTTTTACAAGTATATTAAGGGTGAAAGGATAACTAGGGAAAGGTTAGGGCCTATTAAGGACCACAGTGGTAACTTGTGTCTGGAGTCAGAGGATGTAGGTAGGTTTCTAAATGAATACTTTGTGTCAATGTTCATTTGTGAGAGGGACAGTGGGGGTATAGAAATCAGGAAGAAGGACCGTAAGAAAATTAAAGAGATTAACATAGATAGGGAGGAGGTTCAGAGTGGTCTGGCGGGCTTAACGGTAGACAAAGCTCCAGGGCCAGATGAAATGTATCGCCGTCTTCTGAGTGAGGCAAGGGAGAAAATAGCAGGGGCGCCTGCCAATAATTTTCAATTTCTCTCTGGCCACAGGAGAGGAATGGAGGATAGCCAGTATGGCACCATCATTCAAGAAGGGAGAAAGAGATAAACCAGGAAATTACAAGCCAGTCAGTCTAACCTCAGTGGTGGGAAACTATTGGAAGCAATTCTGAGAGTCAGAATTAATCTGCATTTAGAGAGACAGGGATTAGTCAAGAACAGTCAACATGGTTTTGTTAAGGAAGGTCATGTCTGACCAACGTGATTGAGTTTTTCGAAGAGGTGACCAGGTGTGTAGATGAGGGAAATGCATTTGACGTAGTCGACTGGGTCTTCAGCAAGGCTTTTGATAAGATCCCACATGGAAGACTGATAACAAAGGCAAGAGCCCATGGGATCCAAGGAAATTTGGAAAATTGGATCCAAAATTGGCTGAATGGCAGGAAGCAGAGGGTGATGGTCGAAGGATGTTTTTCTGACTGGAAGCCTGTGTCCAGTGGGGACCCGCAAGGGTCAGTGTTGCAGACTTTGATTACAGGAGGATATAGACGGGCTGGTCAGAAGGGCTGATCAGATGCAAATGGAATTCAATCCTGATAAGTGTGAGGTGATGAACTTTGGCAGGACAAACAGGCAAGGGAATACATGATAAATTGCAGGACCCTGGGAAGCACCGAAGATCAGAGGGATCTTGGTGTGTATGAATACCGGTTCCTTAAGGTGGATACTGTGGTTAAGAAAGCATATGGTATACTTGCCTTTATTAGCCGAGGCATAGAGTTAAGAGCAGGGAGGTTATGTTTGAATTGTACAAAAAGTTGGTTAGGCCACAGCTAGGGTATTATGTGCCATTCTGGAATCCACATTACAGGAGGGATGTGATAGCACTGGAAAGGCTGCAGAGGAGATTTACCAGGATGTTGCCTGGGCTGGAGAGTGTTAGTTATGAAGATAGATTGAATAGACTTGGATTGTTCTCCTTGGAGCAGAGGAGACTGAGGAGTGACATGGTTGAGACTTCATGGGGTCCAGGGTCAACGTTAAGGACTTCAAAAGCAGTGAGCCTAACGTTAGTGGTAGGGAAATTACTGGAGAGAATTCCTCGAGACAGGATCTACTCCCATTTGGAAGCAAATGGACGTATTAGTGAGAGGCTGCAGGGTTTTGTGAAGGGGAGGTCGTGTCTCACTAACTTGATAGAGTTTTTCAAAGAGGTCACAAAGATGATTGATGTAGGTAGGGCAGTGGATGTTGTCTATATGGACTTCAGTAAGGCCTTTGACAAGGTCCCTCATGGTAGACTGGTACAAAAGGTGAGGTCACATGGGATCAGGGGTGAGCTGGCAAGGTGGATACAGAACTGGCTAGGTCATAGAAGGCAGAGAGTAGCAATGGAAGGGTGCTTTTCTAATTGGAGGGCTGTGACTAGTGGTGTTCCGCAGGGATCAGTGCTGGGACCTTTGCTGTTCGTAGTATATATTAATGATTTGGAGGAAAATGTAACTGGTCTGATTAGTAAGTTTGCAGACGACACAAAGGTTGGTGGAATTGCGGATAGCGATGATGACTGTCAGTGGATACAGCAGGATTTAGATCGTTTGGAGGCTTGGGCGGAGAGATGGCAGATGGAGTTTAATCCGGAAAAATGTGAGGTAATGCATTTTGGAAGGTCTAATGCAAGTAGGGAATATACAGTGAATGGTAGAACCCTCAAGAGTATTGATAGTCAGAGAGTTCTAGGTGTACAGGTCCACAGGTCACTGAAAGGGGCAACACAGGTGGAGAAGGTAGTCAAGAAGGCATACGGCATGCTTGCCTTCATTGGCCGGGGCATTGAGTATAAGAATTGGCAAGTCATGTTGCAGCTGTATAGAACATTAGTTAGACCACACTTGGGAGTATAGTGTTCAATTCTGGTCGCCACACTACCAGAAGGATGTGGAGGCTTTAGAGAGGGTGCAGAAGAGATTTACCAGGATGTTGCCTGGTATGGAGGGCATTAGCTATGCGGTGCGGTTGAATAAACTCGGTTTGTTCTCACTGGAACGACGGAGATTGAGGGGCGACCTGATAGAGGTCTACAAAATTATGAGCGGCATAGACAGAGTGGATAGTCAGAGTCTTTTCCCCAGGGTCGAGGGGCCAATTACTAGGGGACATAGGTTTAAGGTGCGAGGGGCAAGGTTTAGAGTAGATGTAGAGTAGAGGCAAGATTTTTTACACAGAGTGTCGTAGGTGCCTGGAACTCGCTGCGGGAGGTGGTGGTGGAAGCAGGGATGATAGTGACTTTTAAGGTGCATCTTGACAAATACATGAATAGGATGGGAATAGAGGGATACGGACCCAGGAAGTGTAGATGATTGTAGTTTAGTCGGGCAGCATGGTCGGCACGGGCTTGGAGGGCCGAAGGGCCTGTTCCTGTGCTGTACTTTTCTTTGTTCTTTGTACCCTCCTAACTGTATGTCACCACCTCTAGTGGGTCTATTCTGCAAGTGGGACAGGGCATGCTCAAGGATGGTGATGTCTGGGACAATGTCTGTAAGCTAAGTATGACTATTGTCAGGCTGTTGTTTAACTAGTCTGTGGGACAGTTCTCCCAATTCAATTTCCTTTCCTAAAGGACATCAGTGAGCCAGATGTTTTTTTTACAAAAATCAACGATAATTTCACAGTCACCATCACTAGCTTTTTAAAAAAACTATTCCATATTTATTATGATGGCACAATAGCAGAGTGATTAGCACTGTTGCTTTACAGCGCCAGGGTCACAGGTTCGATTTTCAGCTTGGGTCACTGTCTGTGCGGAGTCTGTACGTTCGCCCTGTGTCAGTGTGGATTTCTTCTGGGTGCTCCGGTTTCCTCCCACAAGTCCCGAAAGACGTGCTTGTTGGATGAATTGGACATTCTGAATTCTCCCTCTGTGTACCCGATCAGGCACTGGAATGTGGCGATTAGGGGCTTTTCACAATAACTTAATTGCAGTGTTAATGTAAGCCTACTTGTGATAATAAAGATTATTATATTATTATTATTATTAATTGGGCAGCATGGTGGCACAGTGGTTAGCATTGCTGCCTGCGGCACCGAGGACCCGAGTTCGAATCCCGGCCCTGAGTCACTGTCCATGTGGAGTTTGCATGTTCTCCCTGTGTCTGCCTGGGTTTTGCCCCACAACCTAAAGATGTGCAGGATAGGTGGATGGGCCACGCTAAATTGTCCTTAATTGGAAAAAAAATAATTGGGTAGTTTAAATTTATATTTTAAAAAATTATTATTAATTAATTGTATCTAAATTCCATCATCTGCCATGAGACGCTCTGAATCCTTGTCCCCAGAGAATGAGCTGGGCCTCGAGGTTACTAGTCCAATGATATTATCACTAGGTCACCATCTCCACCCCAATGTTGTTCTGTTAAATGTCCAGGTCAGCACCCTCCCCACACCAATCACCCTTGTCACTGCCGAACCATCAAACTTCTCCTCCCCTGTGTCACTGAGTTAAACAAAGGCAACAACTCACCTCAAATCCAAAGAATTAATAATCTCACCTGTTGCACACCAGCTTTAAAGCAATCCTGAAACAGGAGGCACGAGTGTTCTGCAGCACTAACTTAACCTTAAAGGTAGGACTTAATTTTAAAACAGTTTGATTTAATGACTCATGGAATGCAAATGCTTGTAAAGAGGTAGCTGCCATGGTGTGCGAGGCCTGATCCATCACTGAAATGCCCCCAATTTAACTCGAAATTAATTTCAAAAAGAAGCATTTTATCTGGGGAAAAGCTGCCGCTATAATTTCAGCCCAGAGCCTTTTTACAATGTGCAAGAGATGACATGTCGTGTTGTCTGTTACATTATGATGGCAATATGATGGGCTTGATATACACAGAATTCCACCAGAAGCAACAATTTAAGAAAATGTCCGAATGCACTTCACAGAAACAAACCTGACACCGAGCCACATCAGGAGATATTAAGCTTGGCCAAAGAGATACGGTTTCAAGAAGCATCTATAGGAAGAAATTAAGGTAGAGAGTTGGAGAAGATTTAGGGAATGAATTATGCTGAAGAGGCCCGAATTAGATAATTGTAGGTATCTCGGAGGGTCGTGGGGCTGGAGGAGATTAGAGTTTGGAGGGCTGAGACTATGCAGGGATTTGAAAACAAAGATAAGGGGCACGATTCAGCGGACTCAAGTTAAAGTTTGCTTGTTAAAGGCATGTTTAGCGGGTTGTTTCTCGGTGGTTGCATTGCTAAGAAGCATTCGGCTCTCAAACGGCATTTTGCTGTTTTTTTTGGCCTCGGGGAGTTTCTCCCTCTCTGCTTCAGCTCGTCAGTAGGAAAGGCTCCTCATAGCCTTTCTGGCAGCCCCGATTGTTTCCCCCTCCCTTTCAGCACCCCCCCCCCCCCCCCCCCCCCCCCCGTGCTCTTTTGACCCCTCGCCTCCCCCAATCTTGGGGATGCCCCCGGGAACCCCACCCCTGGGCACTCTGGCACGGGTGTCAGACTGGTAGTGCCAAGGTGCCCGGGTGCAAGGAAGTGGCAGGGCGCACCATGGCCTGTCCCCGACCACCTGGAGGTTCCAATGGCCTAGGTGACCCCCACCCCTCCATCCACAGGTGCCGTTACAACTGGTTCACATGTGAACCAGTCATAAACGGCACCTTGGCGAAGTCTCCCAGGCACGGCCGGTGAGTCCCGTGTAACAGGGAAATTTAGCACCCGAGTATTTAAATGAGCTGTATGATTAATTTAAATATTCAGATCTGGTCTCGCGCAGTGAGGGATAGATCTAGATAATGTAGGCGCTGCTACTCAGATGACTCATGCGAGGTTTCATGCCTGGTGCCGAGCCAGATTTGGGGCTCACGTGCCATTCACCCACTGCATCTGGACCCATGCCGGGCACAACGGGGTCCCTGATTCTCATCCAAGAATTCTAAAAATCGAGGTGTTTCTTATCCAGGAGCTAATGTGGGTCAACAAGCACAGGGGTGATGTCTGAACTCGACTTACTGTGAATAAGGACACGGGCAGCAGCGTTAGATGACTTCATGTTCATCTAACTTTTATTAATCAAACTCGACTTAATCCTATACTATGCAGAAGAAACTTAATGAAAAAAGAAAATGTTATTGCAATATTATTTCACACTACATCATGAGGCATTTCCTTTACCTTAGTATTCACCAAGTCGAGACCAGGCTTCCTTCGCTGAGGAAGGGGTGGAGGAGTAGGCGAGTCTTCACTTGAACGATGATGACTTGAAATTGAGTGAGGTTCTGCAAACAGTGATGGAAGGCATTAAATTCTTAATCATTTTTGTCATGTTTATATTTTAGTAGTCCAAAAACTCCAACAATAACTTGCATTTATAAAGTTCCCGATAACTTTGGAAAATGCTAACAGATAACACCTTCACAAAAAACTGTGCCGAAAGTTGATTTTGATCCAAAAGAAGTGATATTAGAAAGGGTGAAGGAGCTCAATTTTAATCAGCGTCTTCAAAGAGTAGAGGAAGATCAGTGTGAAGGTGTTTATGTAGGAATTCCAGGGTGTGGTGTATAGATGACTGGAAGCACCACCTTCCACGCCGAGACTAAGGGACTGGAGGATACATAAAGGCCAGCATCAGAGAAATGGCAAGCTTGAGGTTTCTTGGACTAATAAAAAATCTCTACAGTGCAGAAAGGAGGCCATTCGGCCCATTGATCCTGCAGCAACACTCTGAAACAGCACCTTACCGTTGCCCTATCCCCTTGCCCCACCTAACTTGCACATCTTTGGACACTAAGGGGCAATTTAACATGGCCAATCCACCTAACCTGCATATCTTTGGACCGTGGGAGGAAACCAGAGCACCCGGAGGAAACCCACACAGACACGGGGAGAATGTGCAACCTCCACATAGTCACCAAGGCTGGAATTGAACCAGAGTCCCTGACACGGTGAGGCAGCAGTGCTAACCACTGTGTCACTGTACAGCTTTGGCAGAAAGCCATCAAGACTTGAAACGTTAGCTCCCTTTTCTCTCTACAGATGCTGTCAGACCTGCTGAGATTATCCAGTATTTTCTGTTTTTGTCACTGTTGGGACAAGGCTAGGGAGGGATTTAAATTAAAGCAAATTCAGGAATCTGAAACAAAAGAGAAAATGCTGGAAAATCGCAACAGATCTGGCAGCATCTGTAGGGAGAGAAAAGAGCTAATGTTTCGAGTCCAGATGACCTTTTGTCAATGCTAAAAGATTTAGAAAGTGGGAAATATTTATACTCTGGGGTGAGAGAATGAAAGACGAGTCATAGCCACAGAAATAAAGAGAACAGAGTGCTAATAGCCACAGAAACCAAGGGGAAAGAGTGCGAATGGTAGACCTGAGAGAAAAGGTGTGAAGGGCCAAACAACAGAGAAACTAACATCAGAGGGTAAACTGTGACAGGTGTAGATGTGGCGGGGGGGGGGGGGGGAGCAAAGGGGAGAAAAGGATTTAAATAGATTAGTGACGTTTGGGAACCATACACCAATGCAGATCATCAAGGACAGGACTAATTAGTGAGTGAATTGTGATGCTGAGTTTTGAACAATGGAGGTGTGAGACTGAGCAGAATAGCATTGGAATAGCTTGTAAGAACAAAGTGGCTGAGATGGGCAACAGTTTCAGTGGTATGGGTGACGGTAGACAATATCCCAGTCTTTGTGATGCGGAGCATATGGGTTAAAATAACCTCAACTTGGGCTCAAATAGGATGTTAACAGTCTGGCTCATTTTGAGACAAGGGCCAGGAACGAAGATGGAATAGTGAAGGTGCAGAATCTGACATGTGCTGAAGTTAATGGTGTTGGTCTTGCCAATATTTTACTCGAGAAAATTGTGGCTCATTAACAAATAGATACAAACAACAATCTGACAATATCAGCACAGAAGGGGTCAGGAGAGATGATGGACAGTTGAGTGAATGCAGTCAGCAGATATATGCAAGCTGTCTGCAGATCATGTTGCTAAGCACAGCATCCGGACATGAAAGAGGACAGGACCAAATATAGATCTGTGAAGATTCAGACACCAATGATGCAGGGGCAGGAAGAGACATGCGCTGACTCAATTAGATGCATAAGTGGAACAAAATAACGGAAATCCCACCAAGCTGGACAGTGGAGTTGGCAGAGAATTGTGTGGTCAATGTCAAAGGCTGCAGAGAAATTAGTGCACGTGGTCACAGTTACTGACTATGTCATTTGCGACTTTGTTTAGGTCATTTTGGAGCTTTGATAGAATAGAAAATAAATGATGAGATTCAAACATGGATCTGTAGAAAAGATGGGCATGGATTTGGGAGGGGACACCACAATCAAGAACCTGAGGAAGGGGAAATTGGAGATGGGAGTAATAGTTTGTAAGGAATTAAAGGCAGCGGAGGTGGCCAATGATGGCAGTTTTGATAGGTAGAAGTGGAGGAACTACTTAAAATGCAGCAGCTCATAAAGACAGAAAAGAAAATTAGTTGGTCAGCAATTTAGTGAGATTGGGGTCCAGGGACCAAGTCTGATGGACAAAATGAACTTAAAAGAAGAAATGAGGGAACAGGGAGAGAAACCAAAGAAAGTTGCGGGCCGGGGGGGGGGGGGGGGGGGGGTAAGAGAGGAGTTTTGTTTACCAGGCAAGGGAAAAAGAAAGCAACAGAGGCGGCAAATATGCCTTTAATATGAGTGACAAAGAAATCCATGAGAACATTAAGGGAATTGGATTACTCGGTGTTTAGTTTCCAGTACATTAACCAATGGAGTAACAAATGCTAAACTAAACATAGTTTTAAATTTCGCTAGCAACTGATGATGAAAGCAGCGAAGGTAAATGTGCTCAACCTACTTGATGGTGGCAGCAAGACAGGAGCAAAAATGCTGTTACCACCTGGAAAAGGAAATAACAAATATTTTAGAAATATGCCTGATAATTAAGTCACAATAATATGCAAATTATGGAAGAACTGTGCAAATCGATACTTAGCCATGTTTCAGAACAGTGCATACAAACGCAATGTCCTGAACTTAAATTTTTTTTGCGCTATTCTAAATAACCCCATTTAATTATATTCAATGTAATGACGTGTAAATTACATCAATGACATGAATGCCAATTGTTTCGGCATCAAACCGGTATCATTATTATATTGTAGCTGATCTTCTAAGCAGTGCTCATACCCAGTCTGAAGAAGATAGCAGTGCATCCCTCATGGTCTCATTCTGAACCAGGAAGGGAAGCACACTGCGGACTGGAAAGCGGAGCAGAGCAAGATAGGATAAACAGGGTGTCATGGGAGTGTCCCTTTAAGAAATGTTTTTGTCTTATCACATAGCTTCAGTGATGTCATTGTGTGGGTGGAGCTGGGCTGTGGCTCTGGGTTTTTACTTTCATTCTGAGTTTTACTTTCACTTTGAGTTTGAACTGGTTTTGTTCTGCACAGGTTGATAGGAGGTTTTTTTTTTCTCCATCTGCATTTAAAAAGCTGTTTCCGGACTGTTTGATAACTTGAAAATAAATAATTGTTTTCTAGAAGAAATTCAAACCTGCTTTTTTGACAAGAACACAAGAGCATCCAAATCAGGTGTTGAGTGCTGTGTGCTGGGCCACACCTTTGAAAACCTTTCTGGTTTATGGGATCTTGTTATTAAATTGGAACAGCTGAAGGGGAAATTTATTAAGGGTTGTACTGTAGTTGTGAGGCGTATTTATGTTCGTAGTTGATAAAAATGCTTACTGTGTGTGTTTATAAAATGTTAACTAAATTTGTAGAATGAATTTTGTTTTTGATTAAAAGTACTTCAGGCCTCTGTTGAATACAACCTGAAAGGCAGGCCCTTGTGCTCATCATAACCAAAATCTATAAACAGTTGTAGGTCAGGTGAACTCCATGATATACTTTGGAGTTTTCTAAACCCTGACCCATAACAAGGGAATTAAGCTTCAGAAATGTAAAATTAATCACCACTGGGCCATGACAATGTAAGGGCTCACCTGTTGAAGAATACTGGAAATTGTGACTGAAACTCAAACTTTTACATATGGGTTTAGCATTATTTATCTGAACATTTCATATTTAGTGGTTCTTTTTAAAGTATTATTCATAGAACGTTATATTTATTTGGGTCAGAAGTTTGATTATGACTATGACTCCCAAGTCTAACCAATTTGAAAAATAAAACAAAATGACAAATTTTGTTAATTTATGTGCCTGCTGCTGCCATGTTGGTTAGCTTTGTGCAGGCTTTTCCTCTTAGGCACTCCCTCAAAGTTCAGGATGAATTGCCTCCACACTAAAAACTAATTCTCAGGTGACTGAGGAGTCTAATGTGTGACCTACAGTTTCCGTGACAAATGGGTGGAGTGCCCAGGTTGCATGCATTTCTTTCGTTGTTGATGCTTGGCTTCAGCTTGCTCTTGACAATGAAATTGTGGTGTTCAGCTCCTTCTTGGGATGCTTTTCCTCTACTTCAAACGGTCTTGGGACAGGGATTCCCAGGTGTCGCTAGGGATGTTGCATCTTTTCAAGGAGGTTTTGAGGATGTCCTTGAAATGTTTCCTCTGTCCTCCTGGTGCTCGCTTGCCGTGTCGAAGCTCCGAGTAGAGCGCTTGTTTCGGAAGTCTCGTGTCAGGCATGCGAACGATGTGGCCAGTGGAGCGGAGTGTGATCAATGCTTCAATGCTGGGGATGTTGGCCTGAGCAAGAATACTGACATTGATGTGCCGATCCTGCCAACAGATTTGCAGGAGGTAGCGCTGGTGGTACTTCTCCAGGGTTTGAGGGGTCTGCTATACATAATCCACGTCTCTGAGCCATATAGAAGGGCGGACATCACTAGTGCTCTGTAGACCATGAGCTTGGTACCGAGTCGGAGCCCTGGTCTTCAAACATATTCTTCCTCAGGCGACTGAAGGCTGTGCTGACACACTGAAGGTGGTGTTGACACACTGAAGGTGGTGTTGACACACTGAAGGTGGTGTTGACACACTGAAGGTGGTGTTGAAAGTCATTGTTGATGTCTGCCCTTGTTGACAGTAGGCTTCCAAGATATGGAAAGTAGTCCATATTGTCGAAGGCCTCATTGTGGAATGTGATAACTGTGGAGCAGTGCTGTGTGGTGGGGATATGTTGGTAGAGGACCTTTGATTATTATAAGACCCATGCTCACGTACTCCTTAGTGAAGGTGTTGACAATGGCTCGGAGCTTGGCCTTCATGTATGCGCAGACGCAAGCATCGTCTGCATACTGTAGTGCAATGACAGAGGATGGGACGACCTTGGATCTTCCAGTCAGGTGGCGGAGGTTGAGAACAGATTCCTGTTGTTTTGTAGTTTGGCTCCACGCTAGCGGGGAGCTTGCTAAAGGTGAGATGGAGCATTGGAGCAAGGAAGATCAAGAAGAGCATCAGTGTGATGACACAGCCTTGCTCGACTCCAGTCTGAACCTTAACTGGGTCCGTAGTGGATCCAGTGGTCAGGTTCACGGCTTGCAGGTTATCATGGAGCAGGCGGAGGATGGTGACGAGCTTTTGGGGACAGTTGAAATGCAGCAGTACATTCCAATAATGCTTTGTGGTTGACAGTGTTGAAGGCCTTTTTGAGGTCAAAGAAGGCCATGTACAAGGGTTGGTGCTGTTCCCTGCATTTCTCATCTGGTTGACACACATGAAGATCATGTCCATTGTGTCCCTTAGTCGGCAGAAGCAACATTGTGGCTCTCGGAGGCGCTCTTCGGCCACAAGGAGACGAAGATTAAGAAGGACTCTTGTGATAGCCTTTGGCAATGGCACGGAGGGCATTGAACATTTGACGGGGGAATAGTGAGAGGGGGTGGAACATAGGGTCTCGCTCTATGCAGATGATTTACTCCTATATATAACAGACAGTTAGGGGGAATCACAGGAATTATGGGAATACTGGAGGAATTTGGCCAGTTCTCAGGTTACAAACTGAATATGGGCAACAGTAAAGTTTTTACGATCCAGGCAGGGGGCAGGAGAGGGGACTGAGGGAGATGCCGTTCAAAGTGGTGGGAAGGAGTTTTAGGTACCTGGGGATTCAAGTCAGCTTCATAAACTAAATTTGGGCAGGGTGATTGAGCAAATGAAAGGGGACTTCTGTAGGTGGGACATGCTCCCGTTGTCACTGGCGAGGAGGGTACAAACTGTGAAGTCGACAGTCCTCCCGAGATTGCTGTTTGTGTTTCAGTGTCTCCCAATCTTCATCCCCAAGGCATATTTTAGGAAGATGAATGTGGCGATCTCGGGTTTTATATGGGCCGGGAAAGCCCAGAGGGTGAAGAAGGTCCTTCTTGAGTGGGGCCGCGGTGAGGGGGGGGGCATGGCCCTTCCGGACTTTATGATCTATTACTAGGTGGCCAATATTTTGCTGATTAGGAAATGGGTAGTGGGGGATGGGACTGTGTGGGCGTGGGTGGAGGTGGCATCTTGCAAGGGCACGAGTCTGAAGGCTCTGTTAACAGCACCTCTGCCGTTCCAGCCAGCTCATTACTCCACAATTCCAGTGGTAGTGGCAGCCCTGAGAGTGTGGGGGCAATGGAGGCAACACATGAGACTGGAGGGGGCATTGGTATGGTCACCGATCTGTGATAATCAAAGGTTTGCTACGGGGGGGGGGGGGGGGGGGGGGGGGCTTTAGGAGGTGGCAGCGGGCAGGGATTGAGAGATTTGGGGATCTCTTCATTGAGGAGAGTTTCCAGAGCCTGGAGGAGCTAGAGGAAGAGTTTGAGTTACCGGGTGGGAATGGACTCCGGTACCTGCAGGTACGGGATTTCGTCCAGAGGCAAGTTCCAAGCTTCCCTTGCCTCCCTCTAAGGGGACTACAGGGGAAGGTGATGTCTGGAACAGGGGTTGGGGGGGGGGGGGGGGGGTCTCGGAAATATATAAAGGAACTGATGGAGTGGGAAGGAGTCCAAATCGGGGGGGGGGGGGGGGGGGGAGAATGGATGGAAGTGAAGAATAAGGGCAGGGAATCCAATATATGGGTAGTTAGGGCGGGAGGACGTTGGGTATGTGTTATTGTGGGTTTTTTGCGTGTGCTGGATCACTGTTGTTTAGAATATTAAAATTATAAATGCCTCAATAAAATATTTTCTAAAAAAAAAGACTCTTGTGATGACCTTCCCTGTGGTCTGCAGCACGGAAATTCCTCTGTAGTTATTGCAGTCAGACTTGTCACCTTTGATGAAGGTGGTCACGATTATGCCATCGCTGGTCTTCTACCTTCCAGGAAAGGGAAATGAAACCATGTATTTGTACCAATGGTGCTTCCCTGCCATGTTTAAACGCTTCGGCATGGATTCCATCTACTCCAAATACCTTGTTCTTTAGCTGCCAGATGGCCTTTTCTACTTTGTGCTGGGCAAGGTTGGGGTTTGTCTGAGATGGCGATGGATATCATGCTGTGGGTTCGAGTAGTGGGCACTCATGTTGCAGGCAGAGTCTCTGTTACGGAGGTAGTCTTCGAAGTCCTCCATCCAGCAGGTGCTGACTGCTTCTCCTGTTCTTGATGAGCACCGTAGTTCTTGGCCAGCAGTGGGATGGGTTCCTGAGTGTTTGGGCCATAGGTGATCTTAACTACGCTAAAGAAACCTCAGGTTTTATGGTTGCCGGCTAACCTCTGGATCTCCTGCACTTTCTCCATCCATCATCTGTTCTTTAGGATGTGGGTTTTTTGCTGGACCTCAGCCTTCAGCCATCTGTAGAACTGCTTTCTAGCTCTTAAGTTGGGTTGGTGTTTAAGGTTCAGAAAAGTCTTATGCTTGTGGCTTATCAGCTCCTGGGTCGCGTAGACATTCTCATCAAACCAGTCTTGTGCTTTCTGTTCAAGTGATCAAGCGTGTCTTCACAGGTCCTGATTATGGAGGCCTTGAGGGAAGACCAGACGCTGTGGACACTCTGCGTCTCTGGGTCACCAGGCGTCATCAGGTTGTCAGTGAGGCACTGCTGAATAGCGCTCTCTCATCAGGTTCTTTGCATTCTTCAGCATTGATATTCCTGTGACACTGTTTCTATTGCTGTCGCTGCTTTGGAACTACATTGATGTTGATCACAGAGCAGGTTAAACGGTGGTCCATCCAGCAGTCGTGGTTCCTGTCATGGCGTGGGGCCTAAGGAGGTCTTTGCGGTCCCTCGCTTGAACAATTATGTAATCAAGCTGGGGTCAGTGCTTGGAGCGAGGGTGTTACCATGAGGCCTTGTATGTGTCTCTCTGATGGAACACGGTATTAGTTATGCCAAGGCCGTGTTTTTATCAGCAGTGTACTGTTGGTGTTGGATTTGCCTAGTCCCTGTCTGCTAATTACACCTCCCAGAGATCTGTGTCCTTTCCAACTCTTGAGTTGAAGTTTCCAAGGAGGATCAGCTTGCCACCCATTGGAACTCAGGCCAAGGACTGTTTGAGACCGGAGTAAAATTCCTCATTGGACTTGTCTGTAGCTTCCAGCATTAGGATGCATGAGCTAAGAACTGTAGTGTGCACTGGTTCTGGGCTAGGGTTTGCTGTGATTAGTACCTTTCCAAATGCATATTGGAGAAAATTAGTCTGATTCATTTAATACATGAGCCAAACAGAAAATTGTGTCACAAAGTTATGCCACAGGCACATTTAATAAATGATGGGCAATACAGAAGCCTTTCAATTTGACGTGTAGTTCTTACTAAAGCACACTATTACAACACTTGTCATGATATAAATCTATGTTTTGCAATAGGATTCAATATATGGTTAGCTAATGCAACAAAATGAATAGTAGCAGTGTGCAGTCATATCATTGAGCAAATTCAACAAATGCAATTAAATGAAGGAAGCTTTGTGAAGATTGCAAGCTAAATTTACTTCAGTGGCATTTCATTGCAGCCATAACAGCAAACAATAAGAATGGCCAAAATTGTAGCAATCATATTTTTAGATACAAAGCCATGTGAAATGTATATTCAGATGAGTAGAATTATCTGTTGATTAACCACAGTAGGACAAATTCAGTGAATTAATAATATTCACGTGAACAGACTATGAAGAGGCCAGTCAAAAAGAAAAAAAAAAGAAAGCCAATAGCACAAGTGGACATTTAAAATTCAGCAAGGGCTGGCATACCGGCAGCAATGTGAACAGGAGCAAAGACTGTGGAGCAGATTGAACTTGAACTACCTGCAAAAAACACAAGAATAAATGGAAATAACAAGCACAGCAGCCAGCAAATCAGTCACAGTCTGTGTGCCTATCGTTTCTACCATGCATGTGTCCAAATATTTACTAATCACAGTCATTTCCAGCAAGGCAATGTTCAATTTTAAAATTAATTTTAAACCTTTCTCCTTAAAATACCAACTTTGGCTGAGGAGGAATTAGACAGACATCCTCCTGTCTTCCAGTGCCTCATTCAATTGATGCCTTCTTGAGCATACAAATAAACTGCATGTGCCAGCACATTCTGCAAATTAAACCTGGTGACCTTCTGGCTTGGTGCTAAACCAGTCAGCATCATTACTCACAAGAATGTTGTGGAGCTCTGAAAAACACACCCAAGGATTCCCAAATATCCTAACCAAAAAAAAAAAGACTTAAATGACAAAAACTTCATTTGAAATGTTATGCTTTTCAGGGAGCAGTATGATATGTTAATTAACCCAATGTACATATAAATTACATTATATAGTACAAAATTACACTCACTGCTAGAGCTGGAAAAGTCCCCATCAAAAACACTGAGCTCAGAAGCAGATGCAGGTGGGGTAGATGGTGTGTTTGGGGAGTTTGGAACAGACATTGTTGATTCATTCTCAGCTTCAGGAATTCTACTGAAGCTGATCTTACGTGGCTCCTGCATGGGATTCTTTAAAGTTCCAGAGGTAGAGGTATGTCTTGTGGGATTCGGTCGTATTCCAGGAGATTTTAAGGAGTATGAAGTTTTTCTTGGCTGAAGACAAAAGGTAAAATAAAATTAATTGTTACTGCAACTTCAATTAGAATCATAGAATCCCTACATGCAGAAGTCGACCATTTGGTCCATCGAGGCACTGACACTACCTAGGGCCACCCCCTTGCTGTAACCCTCTATACCCATCCTATCCATGTATTTGTCGAGATGCCTTTTGAACGCCGTTAATGTATCGGCTTCCACAACCTCCCCAGAGTTCAAAAGGCATCTCAACAAATACATGGATAGGATGGTATAGAGGGATACAGTACTAGGAAGTGCTGAGAGCTTTGGCCAAGGTGGTTTGTTCAAAAATAGGTGTAGGGATAACCCCAGCAACTACCGGACAGTCAGTTTAACCATGGAAAGCTTTGAGAAACAATAATCCAGGACAAAATGAACAGTCACTTGTTCAAGTGTGGATCATTTAAGGAAAGCCAGCACATATTTGTTAAAGGCAAATTGTGTTCGACTAACTTGATTTTGATGCAGTAACAGAAAAGGTTGGTGAGGGTAAAGCAGATGATGTGTTTATGGACTTCCAAAAGGCATTTGATAAAGTGCCACTTAATAGGCTTGCCTAAAGTTGAAGGACATGGAATAAAAGGGACAATGACAACATGGATTCAAGATAGGCGAAGTGACAGGTAGTAGTTGTTTTTTGGAATACAGTAAGGTATACTGTGGTTGATACTAGGACCATTGTTTTCTCTTTTGCAGGTTAATGACTTGGACTTGGGTATATACGGTACAATTTCAAAATTTACAGCTGACACAAACTTGCAAGTATAGTGAACTGTGAGGAGGATAGGGATAGACTTCAAGTGGACATGGATAAGCTAGTGGTAAGAAAGATATGACAGATGAAAGTTAATAGAGAAGTAGTCTATTTTAATAGGAAGAGTGACAATATAGAGTGCAATTCTAAAGGGGTGCAGAAACCGAGAGATCTGGGAGTATTAGTGCACAAATCATTGAAGGTGGCAGGGCAACTGAAAGAGTGATTAAAAAGGCATATTGGATCCTGGGCTTTAAAGCAAGGAAATTATGATGAATCTTTATAAAACACTTGTTCACCCTCAACTGAGTATTGGGTCCAATTCTAGGCACATTTTAGAAAGGATGTGAAGGCATTGCGAGAATGATTCCAGGAGTACGGGGATTCCGTTAGGTGGATATATCAGAGAAGCTGGGTTGTTCTCTTTGGAGAGGTTGAGAGGAGATTTGATAGAGGTGCTTAAAATCATGAGGAATCTAGACGGAATAGAAATAAAGGGCGCTATTCAGTTGCCTTACCACGCCCGACTTAGAGACCATCGGGTGCTCGGGGACAAAGCAGGAAGGCATCCTGGCACCCACGCACTACCAGCTTGGCAAAGCCAACCGGACATCTTAGCAGGGGGCATTGCCAGGTTGGCACTGCCGGGGAAAGGGGGGGGGGGGGGGGGGGGTAGTTGAGGGGGTGTTCCCCGGGGCCTGCCCGAAGTTGGGATGGCAGGATGGCAAAGATCGGGGCAGCTAGTCAAAATGGCGCCCCGATCTGTGAGGAGCCAGCAGGAAATGACTCAAGTGCTGCCTTAGTGGATAGAAACTCCCCAAGGCCTAAAAAAACGGCAAAGTGCCGTTCAATATCGGAGTGTTTCCTGGCGTTGCAGCCGCCGAGAAGCACCCCGCTAAACACGTTCAAAACCGAAGATAGGTTTCCTTCCGTTGAACCGCGCCAAAAGACACTGGTCCCCTGGATGGCGAAGTTGAGAATGAGAGGATGTAGATTTAAGGTAGTTGGTAAAATTCAATCGTGGCTTTCAAAAGGTAATTGGATAAGCACCTCAATACAAAAGAATTACATGAGCAGGTGGAGTGAGACTAGTTAAATTGTTCTTGCAGAACACTATCACTGCCCCTAAGGGACGAAATTCCTACATCAGTGATTTAATCATTCTATAATTTAACCTTTACTTGACGATCTTATTTCAGTTCTGTTGATCTTTTAAAAAAGTTAACTAAGTAATAATTTTAAATGTCAAACCAAGTGGCACACTGTAACAACTCTTTACATTTATACCTTCAACTGACTGACCTTTTATCTCCTCAGGTAACATGAATAGTAAAATTAAATTGAACTTTAGGGCAACTTACAAAACGCGGTGGTTGTCTGCAGTTTCGTGGTTCAATTAACAAGGATTTGTTGAACAAATAGTCTGTAAACTCTTTTTCATTCCTGTTTTCCATTGGATTCAGATTTTCAAAGAATCTCTGTGCATCAACACAAAAAGATCTTCAATGTAACTTTCAGTGAACTACTATAAAGACATTTTTCTCAAAATGACTGTAAAAGGTGACACTTTATATTAAAAACATATCATAGTTGTTACCTTGATATCAGTTTCCACTTGTAGGCAGTAGGGCTGGTTTTGATACTGTTGGATTTCTCCTGTGATTTCAGCTACTTTTCTTCGTTTGCTAAAATTTATTAGTTCTTTTCCACATCTTTTCAAGAAATCTGGATTCCCTACTTCGGTCTTGAGAATATTTGTCAAATAAATACCTTTGAACAGAAATAATCAAGAACCTTGATCATAAAAGTTAACACTATAACATGTTAACCAATAATAAAACAATCAAACTAAATTAATTCTTTCAATTGCATTAGTTGCTGCTGAAAAGCGGGAAAAAAATTAGTGAAAAAGACTGGTTAAAAAGCAACTTTACATACTGTACAAGTTTAAGTATATAAATGCTGAATAAGTAAGTGGCTTATAGAAATAATGTGTCACCAATTTATAAACACACAAGAGAAACAGGTATGATGCACAATTAATTCTTAAATTACATCAAGGTACCAAGTTAATAAGTAGTTTGATTGCCTACCAAAGAAAGGCACACAAGGTGGGTTTATTGACTTAAGTTTAGCTAGGTACTTCTTGAAGTGATCTTGACTTAGGTCCACTGCTTCATCCAAAACTTTTTTCTTTCTCTCAGGCAATGCCTGTGTAAAATATACAATAAAAGATACTATGAAGTAGTTTAAACAAATGGAGTGCTAGATGACCAAAAAACATTCCCAAAAGTAAAATTATTTTACAATGACATGGTTATGATAAATTTCAACATTTATTGGGATGAAAAATTCGTATTTTTGCATTCTCTTATTAATGATAGCACTTCTGATGTTGCATTCTGGTTTTTCCATACAGGAATCACATTTGTCAAACAGGAAAAGAGGACAGGTGAGACTTTGTTCATGAAAAGATGCAAGAATGAACCAACTAACTACAGGCCAGTCAGTTTAACCTCAGTGGTGAAAAAACTTTTGGAAATGATAACGTGACAAAATCAACAAAAGATAACTTGGACAAGTGTGGATCAATTAAAGAAAGCCAACATGGATTTGTTGAAGTCAAATAACATTTAACTAATTTTGGTGAGGTAACACAGAGGGTTGAGGAGGGTAATGCGGTTAATGTAGTATACATGGACTAATGTAGTTAGTTAAATAAAGTGCCACATAATCAGCCTGCCAGCAAAACTCAAGTCCAGGGAATAAAAGGGTCAGTGGCAACATGGATATGGGGTTGGGTGAGAGACAAGAAACAAGAAAGTAGCAAATTAATGTTTTTCAGTATGGAGGACTGGGTTCCCTGTGGTTGGTACCAGGGCCACTGCTTGAACTATATTAGATATGGACAGACTATAGACAGCTTTTTGATTTCTCAGAGAATGAAGGGGTGGGGAAGTGGGCGGGTTAGTGGAGTTGAAGCCAAATGTCAAACATGTTTGTATTAAATGGTGCAGCAGGCTCAATGGGCCATATGCTTTACTTCTGCTACTATTACCTCTGTTCTTATTTGTGACCTAGCCTTGGGTGTACAAGGCATAATTTCAAAATTTACAGATGACACAAAACTTGGAGGAACTGTGAGGAGGATGGTGATAGACTTCAAGTGGACATGGACAGACTGGCGGAATGGGCAGGCATGCGGCAGATAAAATTTAATGCAGTTAAGTGTGAAAAGATAAATTTTAGCAGGAAGAACGAGGAGTGACAATGTAATCTAAAGGGTACAATCTGCCTAAGAGTGTGGCGGACGCAGATTCAATTCTTGGTTTTAAAAGAGAATTTTAAAAGGGATAAGCACCTGAAGAAACAAAAATAATTGCTTGACTAGAGGAAAAGGGAGGGCAATGAGACCAGCTGAATGGCTCTTCCAAAAAGTCATCATGGATGTGACAAACTCTGAGTTTGACGGTAGTGAGGGATCCAGGTAGGAGGTATGTGATTGTGAGTGGAGTATTGGAAGAGACGCCGGTGGTGTTGGTAAACGTGTATGCACCAAATTGGGACAATGTGGGTTTTATGAGGGGGTTGCTGGCAGCAATACCAGACTTGGCCACGCACCACCTAATTATGGGAGGAGATTTTAACTGTGTCCTGGAGCCGAAGGTGGATAGGCCGTGCCCCAGGTCGATGGGTAGGGTATGAAAGGCAAAGGAGCTGGGTAGATATGGTGGATCCATGGCGCTTTAAGAAGCCGAGAGGAAGGGAGTATTCCTTTTTTTCCATGTGTTTATAAGGTGTATTCAAGGAATCATTATTTTGTGGTGAGCTGGGAGATTTTGGCTGGGGTGGAGGGGGCAGTGTACACAGGGATAGTAATTTCAGACCATGCGCCCCACTGGCTGTAGATTCGGTTTAGACCGGGACGAGAGCAGAGGCTGGTTGGAAGTTTGATTCGGGGTTTTTGCCGGATGGTGGCTTTGTGACAAGGTGCGGATGGCGATTAAGGAGCATGTGGAGTTGAATCAGAATGGGGAGGTATCGGCGACCTTTTTTTGGGAAGCGCTAAAGGCAGTGGTCCAGGTGGAGATTATCTCGTTTAAGGCTCACGTAGATAGGGAAAGGAGGGAGGAATATGACCATCTAATGAGCGAGATGGTGGAGGTGGATAGGGAGTATTGGAGGGTGCCCATCACAGAGGGATTGGCAAGGAGGAAAAAGTTACATGGTAATTTGATAAGTTGACAAAGGGAAGGGTGGTAGGAAAGTTATGTAGGGCAAGAGGGATGCAACATGAACATGGGGAGAAGGCGAGTCGCATGCTAGCGCACCAGCTGCGGAGGCAGGCCGCGTCCTGGGAAATATTGAGGATATGGACTGGGGTTGGGATATGGTATCGGAACCGGGAAGATAAATGAGGCATTTAGGGAGTATTACCAGGGATTGTACAAGGCAGACCCGGGGGTGGGGGGAGAAGAGGGGGACATGGAAAGGTTTTTGGACGAGCTGGAGTTTCCTCAGCGGAGGAAGTAAAAAGGCAGGTGCCGGAGGAGCTTCTGGAACTGAGGGAGGTGCTGGATAGTATAAGGGGTACAAAGTCAGGGAAGGTGCTAGGACCGGATGGATATCCGTCGGAAGTTTATAAGGAATTCACGACGGAGCCACATGTTTTGAGGGCATTTAATGAGGCACTGGAGAAGGAGGAGCTGCCGGAGACGATGACGCAGGCAGTAATCAGACTAATCCCGCAAAAGGGGAAAGACCCGGTGGAACGTGGACCGTATATGCCCATATCATTATTGAATGCGGATGTGAAAGTGCTGGTTAAGTTGTTGGCGGAAAGAATGGAGGGTTGTGTCCCCGCGGGTTGCAGAGGACCAAACACTTTGTAAAGGGCAGGCAGCTCTCACGCAATATAAGGGGGTTGTTAAATGTAGTCAAAAATCCATCAGGAGCCTTGGTTATGGAAGTAGTAGTGTCTATGGACGCGGAGAAGGCATTCAACCGGGTACAATGGCGGTAGATGTTAAAGATTCTGGGAAGGTTTGGGGCATGGGTGCGCTTGCTATATGTGGCACCAAGCGAGAGTGTCTGGAAGAATGATGATCTCATGGAGCTTCGAATTACACAGGGGAACAAGGCAGGCATACCCGCTTTTAACACTGTTGTTTGCGCTGACTATAGAAACTTTGGCGATGGCTATTAAGGGGTCAGGGGAGTGGCAGGGGACAGAGGAAGCATCGGGGGTCGATCTATATTGATGACCTACTGTTGTATGTTTTGGACCCGCGGGGGAGTATGGGAAGGATCATGGGCCTGCTGGGGAGGTTTGGGGCGTTCTTGAGGTATAATGTAGGGAAAAGTGAAGTGTTCCTGGTGAATGAGTTGGGACAGCGAGCCAATTTAGGGGGAATGCCATTTAAGGTGGCTAGAGATAGGTTCAGGAATTTGGGGATTCAGGTAGCGAGGGAATGGACAATGCTCCACAAGTGGAACATAACAAAGCTGATGGAGGAGGCCAGGGAGGAACTTAAGGGGTGGGATACATTGCAATTGAATTTGGCAGGGACGGTTCAAGTGGTAGAGATGAGTATTCTGTCGAGATTCCTATTTATTTTTCAGACACTCCCGATCTTTATACCCCGATGTCGGAAGCTGAACACGATTATTTCAGACTTTGTATGGGCGGGGAAGGTGGCAAGGGTTAGGAGGACCCTGCTACAGAGGCATAGGCAGCAGGGGGGTTGGCATTGCCTAACCTGCTTCATTATTTTTTTTTTTTTTATAAATTTAGATTACCCAATTATTTTTTCTATTAAGGGGCAATTTAGAGTGGCCAATCCACCTACTCTGCACATTTTTGGGTTGTGGGGGCGAAACCCACGCAGACACGGGGAGAATGTGCAAACTCCACACGGACAGTGACCCAGAGCCGGGATCGAACCTGGGACCTCAGCGCCGTGAGGCGGTTGTGCTAACCACTAGGCCACCGTGCTGCCCTGACCTGCTTCATTATTAATGGGTGGCCAATGTGAAAAAGGTGTGGCGATGGTGGGAAGGAAAGGAGGTAGAATGGGTTAGGATGGAGGAGGAATCTTGTCGGGGGTCCAGCTTGAGGGTTATGGTGACAGCAGCGTTGTCAATAGCGCCGAGTAGGTATTCAGGCAGCCCGGTGGTGCGGTCAACGGTGAAGATATGGAACCAGTTGAGGAGGCATTTTCGGATGGAGGGGATGTCCGTGTTAACACCTTTGTGTGAGAAACCAGGGGAGATAGAAAGCATGCATAGGAGGTGGAGGAAAGTGGGGCTGGTCAAGGTGAGGGATTTGTACCTGGAGGAAGGGTT
This sequence comes from Scyliorhinus canicula, assembly GCF_902713615.1. NCBI lineage: Eukaryota > Metazoa > Chordata > Chondrichthyes > Carcharhiniformes > Scyliorhinidae > Scyliorhinus > Scyliorhinus canicula. The sequence continues at coordinate 53,155,847 of NC_052147.1, forward strand.
TGCCAGTCTGGAGGAGCTGAGGGAGAGGGTGGGACTCCCAAGAGGAAGTGAGTTCAGGTACCTGTAAGTGAGGGACCTTGTGCGGAAGGTTTGGAAGGAGTTCCCTAGGTTGACGAGATACACCCTACTGGAACGTCTGCTGCTTCCGGATGTGGAAGGGGAGAGTAAGAATTGGAAATATATACAGGTGGCTGGGAGAGCAGGGAGGTGAACATGTGTGAAGATTTAGGAAAAATGGGAAGGGGAATCGGGAGGGGAAATCAATTGAGGAATATAGAGTGAGGCACTGCACAGGGTAAACGCGACCTACTCATGTGCAAGGATGAGCCTGATACAGTTCAAGGTCGTACACAGGCTACATATGACTCGGATAAGAATGAGTGGGTTCTTCAAGGGGGTGGCAGATGAGTGTGAGAGGTGTGGGGTGGGACCAGCGAATCACGCGCATATGTTCTGGGCTGTGAAAAGTTGGAGAGATTCTGGCCAGGAGTGTTCGCGGTCCTAGCAAAGATAGTGGGGGAGGTGGTGGAGCCGGATCCATTGGTGGCGATAATTGCGGTTTCGGAGAAGCCTGAGCTCATGGAGAGGAGGAAGGCTGATGTTGTGGCCTTCGCCTCTGATTGCCCGGTGACGAATCTTACTGGAGTGGCGGTCGGCATTGCCACTGGGGTAACGGCCTGGTTGGCGACCTGCATGACTTCCTTCGGCTGGAAAAGATAAAATATGAGCTAAAGGGCTCAGCAGAGGCATTTGAGACACTGGGTCCTGCACACAGTTTTGGTTGCCAAATTCACAAAGAACTTGGGTCACTGGAAAGCATGCAGAGAGGATTTACAAGGATAATATCAGAGTTCCGTTGGCATATTGATCAGGAAAGCATCAACAGGCTGGTCTCTTTTTTCTTAAAAAAATAAAGCGGAGGGATGACCTAATAGAGGTCTTCCAAATTTATGAAAAGCTTTGGTAGAATGGATAGAAAAAGACTGTTTCTTCTTGCGGGAAACAGCATAGCTAGAGGCCATTCATACAAAATAGTCACCAAGCTGTCCAATAGAGAATTGTACCCAGAGTGGTGAGAATATGAAACTCACCACCAGAGTGGTTGGGGCAAATAACATAGATCCATTTAAGGGAGCACTAGACAAGTTTATAAGGAAAAAGGGAATAGAGGGTTACAATGTTAGTTTTAGATAAGGAAATACAGAAGGAGGCTAGAGTCGAGTGGAGAGCCGACATGGAGTGCCAAATGGCATGTTTCAGTGCCATATATTCAGTGTGATATCTCAATCACCACAAACCACAAATTGCACTCCATTCTGCCAAACAGATAACTACTCTAAGTTTGCATGCATTGCAAAGACAGAAAGAGGAATAGAAAACTAGGACAATTCATGACCACAAAGTACAAATAGATTCAGTGATGTTTAAAGAGGTTTTTATATTTGCACATCAGACACCAAAAAGCACAAGTAATGAGGCAGAGGTAACAGCTAACAGACTACATGAGCCTTTATTTCACAATTAAAGGGGAACTGTATGACAAACCAACACAATCACAAATTAAATTGACAAATTCTGAATGCCAACCCCCCCCCAGTCAAAACATTTGTAGGCTTTAGATCAATGTATTGGATGGGGATGGGAAGAAAGGAAGACAGTGATTTCCCTTTCCAATGGAACAAAGCAGAATTGAAAAATACTCACCTCAAAAGTATGATCCAGCCTATAAACTGGCACAGAGTTTACTGTGCTTACAATCTCCAGCACACCATTAAAATTGTTGAGCTCTTGGAAAACCTGCAAGATCTCTATAACTCGACTGAAAACAGCCACTCTCTCCTCAAAATTTTCTGTTTCCACAATGCACCTGGGAAATAAAAACATTTAAAAAATCCATATTCATAAGCAAAAAATTTGATAAGTGTTTTGCACCAGGAAATAAATATTGCCAGGTTTTTAAAAATCTTTGCCTCACTGAAAAATATGGCAATCTCATGTCTTTTCTGGTGTATATTGCAGGCGTAATTAGCTATCAAAACCAGAGGTGCCTGATCAGGTCACTTGGCTGAAAACTTCCATCATCCGTGCTGAGCAAGGTCTACACCTTTTAATTCCGCACTTTATTTTGAATTCTCTGTTCATCAGTTTCCAATTCCAACCTAATTAAGCCAACATCGCTATTTATCTTCAGGTAGCTTACTTGTCCTGTTAATTATACTGAATTAGGCCCTCCTCGGGGATAATTTTGGTTACATTCCAAGATGGCTTTTCCCATTTTAACTGTAAATTGTCAATGCAAAGGCAAATTCTTTGTGAAAATGTGTACTAATTAATATTTTGAAATCTTACATCAGTATTCATTCCCAGTCAACCTTTCTGCTGGCTATTCGGATATCCATATTGTAAATACAACCACTTCCCAGGGGATGGCGCTGGCCTGAAACCCTGCTTCATATGACCTTCACTCAATGTGCAACATCTCAGGCACCAACTGGTGCTTTAGATAGAAATCTGCTGCATAATAATATTTGAATGTGTCATCTGCATAATATTTATAATTGTAATCAGTTCAAAATCTCAGCTAAATTCTTCTGAAATCTAAAAATGGGAAAAGCTTACTCAATTTTCCTTAATTTGTTTTGGAGCATTAAGTAAATAGGCGTAAAACCACGCATTTCATGCTTATGGGTAGAAATAGATGGCACCTATATTTAGTCAGTTATTTACATTGCATGCAAAAGTCTTGATCTGAAGAATCACCTCCCAACAAAATTAAGCTGAAGGCTGGGAATGTAGTGTTAATTAAGGAGGCTGGCTGCCAATATGGCCCACAGATACAAGGTCACAGTTTTCAGTCTGCTAAAAAACATCAAAGATAGCAACACAATGGAGTCAGAAGTGGTCTAAGGTATCTCAAACTCAATGGCAGGGGAACAGAATCCCATTAAAGACAGGCTCGATGTGGGGATTAATGGAACTGCAGGAGGGACAGCGGTAAGCCCCAGCTTTGACGGTAATATTAATAAATATGCGATTTTACAGTTAGATTCCAGACACACAGATCCTCATATAGATCAGCATTGCACTTACTTTTCAAACCACAAAGTAAGGTTTGTTGTATGACGAATCATTTTCAGTAAATTCGGAGAATTTAACTCTTTATTTTCTTTTGTCCAGACACTTCCTACAAGTTCTGATGGCTGAACAGCCCTGTTAAAAAAAACGTAGAGTATGTTAAATTGGAGATTTTTAAAAAGCCACTGTCCATAATCATATAAACAAAGATATGGAGATGCCGGCGTTGGACAGGGGTGAGCACAGTAAGAAGTCTTACCACACCAGGTTAAAGTCCAACAGGTTTGTTTCAAACACTAGCTTTCGGAGCACTGCTCCTTCCTCGGGTGAATTCACCCGAGGAAGGAGCAGTGCTCCGAAAGCTAGTGTTTGAAACAAACCTGTTGGATTTTAATCTGGTGTTGTAAGACTTCTTACCATAAAAACAAAGTTACAATTAATTAGGAGGGCAGTGAACAAAAATTCTGTAGCTCAAACTTTATTTTGTGAGATTGTAACACATGTTTGGTTGTTATTGATTTTCGAAATAAATCATATTTTTCAATTCTACAGGGATCTTAAAAATATACATCCAGAAGCACTTGAATACTGTACAGCAAATATTTACTAATTGCCAGAGAGGGAAGAAATTTCAGTTTTGATATTTTATGAAAACTTTAGTATTACAAATTGCATATGCATGAAGTTCCGACAATGATCAACCTATGCACACTAAACAAGTGTAAATAATAATTAAATCAAATAAAATTACTGAGAATTGGCTCAGGCTACTCCTTCTGTATTTGTCCCAATCTTGTTCCTCACATTGTAATGTCATGCTTCCCCTTCACCTGTGATTTCTTTAGTCTATTATATGTTTCATTCTGCTTTCACCAACTATTTTACTGATGGTCCCCATTTTGCACATTTTATATCCTTCTGCTCCATTTGGAATCTACTCAGCTCTTTGATTAAGTTATTACTATTTTTAACATAAAGTGCATCTCTGTCTCTCAACCCCCTTCTTTCTAAAGGCATAAAATAGACAGGAAAAATATCTGACTGAAAAATAAAAATCAAGTTAAGAAAGTTGTTTTCTTAAAATTGCATTTGTACCTGCTGTGATGTGGTGTGTGCACAGCTAGTTCTCACAAATGGAATGAATAACCAATGCACTGTATTAGTAATGTTGGCTGAAGGACAATTGTTGGCTAGGATACTGGAAAAAATTCCTTGCATTTTGAATAGTTCCATTGGATCTTAAGACCATAAGACATAGGAGCTGAAGTAAACCATTCGGCCCATCAAGTCTGCTCTGCCATTCAATGAGATCACCTTCCCACCTCAGCCCCATAACACTAGATTCCCTTACTGATTAAAAAACTGTCCATCTCAGCCTTGAACATACGTAACGACTCAACCTCTACAGTCCTGTGATGAAGATTTCCACTGATCCACTACCCTCAGAGAAGAAATTCCTCCTTACCTGTCTTAAATGGACAACCCCTTAATCTGGGATTATGCCCTCTGGTCTTAGATTCTCTCACAAGGGGAAACAATGGATGCGATTCTCCCAAAAGCTCACAGTGGCAAGAAACACATGGCTATTCACTGCGACTCGCGTTGTATAAGAGGGCTGAATGGGGAACGCGCAGCCGAGGCCGCAAATAGCCCTGTTTTGTACAGTGGGGAGCTCCGCTCACCGGAAACTCCCCAATGTAACGAGATTGGAATGCTATTTTTAAATGGCGTCTCGATCTCTGACGCCTCCGAAGTGATCCCAGACCTCGGCTGCCTCGGCTCCCCAAGCCCGAATGCACTATGGGGCGGTCCCTGCCGCTACGCGCCCCCACGCCTCCCCCCCAACCGGGCCCAGTCGTGCATGCGTAAAAATGAGAGATTGACATCTTCGCAGTGCCAACCTGGCATGCTAAAAGCGCCAGGTTGCACCCAGGTGGTCAGGTCCCCATTTGTGGGGACCAGTGCTGAATGGCGCTCGCTCGAGGTCTCTGACATGAAGGGGATGAATCCCAAAGTCTCAGATACCTTGACAAACTGCACATTAGAGTGAGGCTAGCTGTCGCGCTCTAATATACAGACTTGCCAAAAAATGATCCTGCCCACAATGGGCTGGATTTACATAGCAACATCTCGTGAGATCGTGTTGAATCTTGCAAGGCGTTGTCAGCCACGATGAGCTGCGGCGAGCTGCTTTTCTGGCGCAGCGTGGCCACTGGATCACGCCCAACCTCTCAGTGTCTACCCTGTCAAGCCCCTGTTTCAATAAAGTCGCCTCTCATTCTTCTAAACTCCAATGCGTGCAGGCCCAACCTACTTAACCTCTCCTTAACCTGGTTCAATCTAGTGAACCTCCTCTGGACTGCCTCCAATGTCAGTATATCTTTCCTTAGATAAGGGGACCAAAACTGTTCACGGTATTCAAGGTGTGATCTAACTAGAGCCTTGTATAGTTCAAGCAAGACTTCCATATTTTGATACCTCAATTCCTTTGAAATAAAAGGCCAACATTGAATTTGACTTCCCTGCTCATCTTTGGGATGTGGGGGTGAGACCCAAGCAGGCACGGGGAGAATGTGCACAGACATTCCACACAGACAGTGACCCGGGCTGGGATCAAACCTGGGTCCTCAGCGCTGTAGGCAGCAATGCTAATCATTCCCGCCCGTGTTAACAATGACACTTGTTTTAATATAAAAGACCCCTATTTGTCAGTGGAATCGCTCCGAGGGTGAAGTACCTTTCCACACTATTTTACAAATTGAAAAATTGTTGGGACTCGTACGGTTTTGTACCATAAATTGGGGTCTGGTCCAGTATCCTAACACAGGGTTATATTGTTCTTTCATTTTATGGTATATCAGGTACGCTCCTGAAACCCCAAGCCATTTACACTGCTTATGAAAAATGAATAGCATGGAAAGACTTAAAAGAAAAATCAAAAATTTGTAACTAGTGTTGTGTTGGAATCTATATTATGTCTGTAAGTGTGTTAGGTGTGCAGTCACAGGAATTTCACAGAGGGGTGACCTCTGGTTGTCTCGCGATTGAAGCATTTAAGATACAGAGCGTACCCAACAGGAGTCAAAATTCTGTTGGGAAATATTAACAGGATAGGGTCAGTGAGTTAGGAGCAGACTCTGAAGTGCTGTTGTTAGCAATGTTTCTGAAGGGACTTGGGCTCCGGGAAGCCCTGGAACCGCTGATACCTCCAGGATGCTGGGAGTTGGGGCTTTAGGGAAGCCCAGGAGCAGCATATGCTCAGTGCAGCTGGGGAGATTGGAGCTCAGAAAAACTTTGGGGCAGTGCAAGCTGTGTGAAGCTGGCTGCTGTGGCAAAGGAAAGCCGAGAAAGAGTTGTTGTAGCAACGTGACTGAGAAAGGGAAGCGATGTATGTATTTAGATGCTAGAGTTTAGCCTGGTCATTACAGGGGGATGCAGTCTCAATAGTTGGGTCATCTCAAGACCATGATGGTTGGACCTTGAAGCAAATTTGAGAGAAATCTGGTGCCTTTTGAATTAAGATTGTACTTGTGGAACTCGGGGTAGGGTAGAGCTGCTGTTGGCTGGGGATCAGAGTAGCTCTTTGAAAAAGAGGAGCTGAAGTCCCTCAGGAGGAAGACAGAGTTCTAAAGAATTTTTGTAACTCAATGACGTCGAGGTGTGTTGCTGAGATAATTCTGGGACCTGTATTGGTTCTAACTTCCATTTATTGTGCAGTTTGTGGCGATCAACCACAGTTTGCCTGTTAATTCATGTTCACCTTATGTTGGTTTAGCCGGTTTAGCTCAGTTGATTTGTGATGCAGAACGAAGCCAGCAGCACGAGTTCAATTCCTATACTGGCTGAGGTTACTCATGAAGGATCATCTTCTCAACCTTGCCCCTCACCCGAGGTGTAGTAATCTTCAGGTTAAATCACCACCAGTCAGCTCTCCCCTCAAAGGAGAGATCAGCCTATCGTCATCTGGGACTATGACAACTTTACAGCTCATGTTAATTCTGTATGTTAGAGTGTAAGAGTATAGACGGCTTTGTTGATTTTGATAAAGTTTCTTCTGTTTGTTTAAAACTGGAATCTTGTGGCTTTATTCTCTTGGTATGTAATTGGGATTTCAACATTGTCTGCTTTAAAAAGGGGACTGTAAAAAAATTGGGGTCTGAACTGGGACGGTAACAGTATGTCTTGGTGCCAACTGTATAATAGTTTGTTCAAACTAATTATTGAGAAAATACAGTATCAACAGTGTGTTCTCTAGTGCCAGAATGCAGGAAATTGCTGTTATTTTAACTGTTGTAGAAATTACCTATAATATTTACCTTTTGAATGTCAGATTGCAACAATCTTAAAAACTTATTGTGCTGATCTTAAATAAAGTCTAAAGTTACATTCTATTTGCATTAGTTATATTACTAATTTACCTGTAAAGCTCAGATTCTAAAAGCGTAAGTTGTCGCGCTATTTCAATTGGATGAAGAGTCATAAGGTCAAATGTCTCAATTTGTCCAGATCGACTAATATGCCATTCAATTTGAGGTGGTGGATCCGGAAAAGTAATAGCATGGCTGATTCCATTTACTTGAGTTTGTCTCTTGCGATTAATAATTTTTGTAATAGATTCTACCCACTTTTTCATGGCTTTCCCTGCAAAAATAAAATATTAACTTGTGTTATTCACATTATAGATGTGTAAATCAGACATAAATTAGCCAAGATGAATGCTGTCTGCAAACCCTTAGGATGGTATGGATTAATTTCCTCACTTTGCTGTAATCAGGCTGCTGGTACCACACAGGAGAAAACTTATTCAGCTTCTTAAATTTAAGCTGAGTAATTGACTTTACATTGAGTCAAAGTTCACAGCTTGTGATTATATTATAAAAAATTCATTCACAGGATGTGGGCGTTGCTGGTCAGCAAGCATTTATTGCCCATCCCTAACTGCCCTGCATTTCAGAAGACATTTTAAGAGTCAACCACATTGCTGTGGATCTGGAGTCACATGTAGGCCAGACCAGGTACAGATTTCTTTCCCTAAAGGACATTAGTGAATAAGATGGGTTTTTAAAGACAAATCGACAACAGTTTCACGGTCATCATTAGATATGTAATTCCAGACTTTTATTGAATTCAAATTTCACCATGTGCCATGGGATTTGAACCCGGGTCTGTAGGTCTTGGTCCAGCAACAATGCCACTGCACCACAACCTGACAATGGGTTGGTATTTTATAATACTGATGTTGAATTGAAATGAAAATGAAAATCGCTTATTGTCACGAGTAGGCTTCAATTAAGTTACTGTGAAAAGTCCCTAGTCGCCACATTCCGGCGCCTGTCCGGGGACAGTTGTGCTTAGCTGGACTTAGTTGGGCATGTAGGAGGGGACACTGTTCCAAATAACATTTTAAAAATGCTTTAAATAAGTACGAGAAGAAAGAATCATAGATCATAGAATTTACGAGCAGAAGGAAGCCCCATTTGGCCCATTGAGTCTGCACCGGCCCTGGAAAGGGCACCCTGCCTAAACCCACACCTTTACCCTATCCCCATAAACTAGTAACCCCACCTAATCTTTTTTGAACACTCAAGGAAAATTTTAGCATGGCCAATGCACCTAACCTGCACATCTTTGGACTTTGGGACGAAACCGGAGCACCCGGAGGAAACCCACGCAGACACAGGGAGAACGTGCAGACTCTGCACAGACAGTGACCCATGCGGGAATCAAACTGGGACCCTGGCACTGTGAAACAGCAGTGCTAACCGCAGTGCTACTGTGGCGCCCACAAGAAAAAAAGTGAAATTACCACTAATGGGAAATTGGCAGGAACTTGAGCAAAAGTTAAGTTTTTAATATAGCAGAGGGCAGCACGTGGCACAATGGTTAGCACTGCTGCCTACGGCACTGAGGACCCGGGTTTGAATCCTGACGCTGGGTCACTGTCCGTGTGGAGTTTGCACATGCTCCCCTTGTCTGCGTGGTTTTCACCCCCACAACCCAAAGATGTGCAGGTTGGGTGGATTGGTCACGCTAAATTGTCTCTTAATTGGAAAGAAAATAATTGGGTATTCTAAATTTATTTTTAAAAAAGTTTGTAATATAGCATTATTCTAGTTGAATAAAGCTAATAGTGAAGTAATACATCTACTTCTGGGATATAAAATACCAGTCTGAAACTCTTATTTACAAAAAAGGTCTAGCTTTCCTTAATACACACCTTTCACACTTGAAATAAATCCTTCCAACCTATTAAGTAGCATATTATCTCTCTCAAAGTCGTAGAAGTGATGTTCTACCCAATGTCGAAAAACATTTAGTACCCTAAAAAAGAAAATAAGTTGTTATACTGAGTAACGCCACAAAACATTTTGTTTAGATGTCTTTCACCCATCATAACCTTTAAAATGCTTACATTTAGAATACAACTTGCACATTGGGCGGATTTTCCGTCCCGTCCCGCCGGTGGGATCTTCCAGTCCCACCAAAGTCGGTGTCTGCCGTGGGTTCCCCGGCAGGACAGGCTAACAATGGGCAGATCATCTTTGACTCCGGCGGGACCAGAAGATCCCATGGCAGCCAATGGTGAGCCACTTCCGCCAAAAGGAAAACCTGCCGAAAATTACGGCCATTGTTTTACAATTGTCTAATAACTTTTAAAAAGAGCGTACCTTCGAAAATTACATCTATAATTATAAACTAGTCAATTATTACAACTCTAAGTAGCTACTATCACCTTCTTTTGCCCATTTAGAGCAGCAGCTTTAACAGCAAGTTGCTAAACACTACAATCATACTCTGTGAAGCGATAACTTATCAACATCGAGAAATCCACTGATTTGTGTGACAGTCAGTTGCTCCATTCTTTTGCAATAGTCATGTCGATAGAAAGACTGAGACAATACATCGTCTAACCTATCAGGAAGTTGTTAAGAGTTCAAAACTGCACCTTTTGTATCATATTCTACCCCAACAAAAACAAAAACATTATACTGTGAAAAATAGAAACCCGGAGAATGCAACAAAAATACAATGGGGTCATTGGAGACCAGGCCAAACATTTACGCATGGAAACTGCAACTAATTGATGAAAGAGTTTTTCAATGTACAGTTACTGCCTTTGAGTGTTGCTATGTGCGATGGGTAGGATTCTGGGACAGGATTCTCTAATAATGCTGCTATGTACCCACGCCGGCGTGAAAACCGGCGCCAACAACTCCACTGTCAACGGCCCCCGAAAGTGAGGAATTCTCACTTTTCTTTTTTTTAAATAAACAATTTTATTGAGGTAGTTTTTGGCTTTATAAACAGTTACAGACATCATCAGAAAGGAAGCAAAAAAGGCAAAAATGTGCAAACATCCACGTACTTTCAATACTTCCACCGTAACATATTGCACAAGCCCGCTCCCCTCCCACCGGTACTACCCGCCATATTTTCCCTCCTACTCTACTCTAACCCCCCCCCCCCCCCTGCTGACGCTCACTCTCCCGCAAAGAAGTCAATAAATGGTTGCCACCTCCGGGTGAACCCCTGCACAGAACCCCTCAAGGCGAACTTGATTTTTTCCATCCCCAGGAAACTCGACATGTCCGCAAGCCACCACTCAGTCTTCGGGGGCTTTGAGTCCCTCCACGCCAATAATATTCGTCGCCGGGCTATCAGGGAAGCAAAGGCCAGCACATCGGCCTCTTTCTCCCCCTGGACGCGGAATTCTCACTTTTCTGAGGGGCTAGGTTGCCGCCAGAGTTGCCCCCGCAGCTCCAGCCAGTGCGGAACGTCCTGCGTGAGTTCGCTCATGTGCAGAACGGCCAACGTGTTTTCGTGCATGCGCAGGGGTTCCCTTCTCTGCGCCGGCCCCCGGGCAATATGGCTGAGCCCTAAAGGGGCCTGGCACGGAGTCAGGTAGGCCCCTAAGGAACCAGCCTGCCCTCCAATCGGTAGGCCCCGATCACGGGCCAGGCCACCGTGCCCCCCCCCCCCCCCCCCCCCCCCCCCCTCCAGGACAGCCCCCGCACACTCACCTTCCAGGTCCCGCCGTGTGGGGGGTGAGTAATCTACGCCGGCGGGACTCGGCCAAACCCGTCGGCCACGCGGCCTATCGGGGCCCAGAGAAACGCCATGAGGGGGCGCTGCCAACAGTCCCCGACCGGCGTGGCGGCGGTCCCGCCGGCGTCCGAAAAACAGCGCCGGAGAATGTGGAAGCCAGCTTCTCGCGCCTCCACGGCGATTCTCTAACCCGGCGCCAGGTCAGAGAATCCCGGCCCTGATGTCTAGAATACTTCCCTGGGACAAAGTCTCACCATTCATATCCTTGACTGGCATACTACAGACTGGCATATTACAGATTAGAGACATTGTGTGGGATTCTCCCGTACCCAGTGGGTCGGGAGGTCCAGGCGGGACGGAGTGGCGCGAACCACCCCGGCGTCGGCCCACCTCAAAGGTGCGGACTCCTCCGCACCTTCAGGAGACTAGGCCGGCGCTGGAGTGGTTTGCGCCCCGCCAGCCGGCATGGAAGGCCTTTGGCACCACGCCAACTGGCGGCGAAGGAACTACGCCGGCCGGAGCGGGAGTGTCAGTAGCTGCTGACATCACCCCGCGCATGCGCAGGTCACCTACGCATGGGCCATTGCGGAGGCCGATACAGCCGACACGTAGGAAAAGAGTGCCCCCACGGCACAGGCCCGCCCATGGATCGGTGGGCCCCGATCGCAGACTAGGCCACCGTGATGACACCCTCCGGGACCAGATCGTCCCGCGCGTCCCCCAGGACCCCGGAGCCCACCCTGCCGCTAGGTCCCACCAGTAAGGGACCTCGTCTAATTTACGCCGGCAGGACTGGCAAAGAACGGGCAGGACTTCGGCCCATCGTGGGTAGGAGAATCGCCGGGGTGGCCGCTGTGAGCGGCCGCCGACCGGCACGGAGCGATTCCTGCCCCCGCCATATCTCCGGTGCCGGAGAACTCGGCGGCCGGCGGGGGCAGGTTTCACACCGGCCCCGGCGATTCTCCGACCCAGTGAGGGGTCGGAGAATCCAGCCCATTATCTGTTGAGTTTGAACTCAACTGGGAACCCTGAAACAACTTGAGCATTTTTCTGAATCAGTTGCAACTTGTTTGCCAAACTGTGTTACTAGAGTGACATCTTCAAGAACTTTTGGAAGGCTGCAGGAAAACTCTAACTCTAGATCAAACATCGTCAATCTTGGGGATGCGACCCGTGGGTGGGTCGCAGGCGGGTGTCAGGAGGCGCGGAGTTGTCCGTTGCGGCGCTCCCGATCACGCAAATCTGCGCGTAATAGCCACAGCACCTGGCTTTTAATAATGCCGGCTGCAAGCGGCCTTCAAAATGGCCAGGAACAGATAAATAAAATTTGGTCGCACTGAGCAAGCATGCCCGATCATCGGTGCGCATGCGCAGTACGGTTGCATTTTTAAAATATGGTCGCAGCCTTTTTTTCCCCCCCAAGTTCGGAGGTCCAAAGGGACCATTGGGGCCAAAGGGACCAAAAACCATTTCCTCCATTTTTGTCAGCAACAAACAAGGTAAGAGAAAACGGTGGGTCGTGCAGGTAGGCCGCTGTGGGTCGCGAAGTTCGGCGGCGTGGGTCGCAAAGGTCAGCCAGGTTGGGTCCCGAAGGTTGGCTGATTGGTAAAAATGGGTCCCCGGAAAAAAAGTTTGAAGAACACCGCTCTCGATATTCAAGTCAAACACATATATGGGTAATATCCTGAATTGGGCATTCCAGGTCCCATGTCAAATAGAATACCAGTGGTGTAAATGCACGAGTAGCCTGCACCGTCCCCTGACTGTCGGGATGTTATGAGTAGTATCAGTACCAATGTGACTATATTTCTGTTAAAAATGTAAAAAAAAACCTGAGTTGCACTGGCTGGATATACTCCTTACGAAATCGTTTCAATTCTGCACTGGTTGGCTGTTCACCCTTCTCTCTGGCAAGTCTATCTGCCTCAGTGGGCTCTGGATCAGGTATTTCAAACCTACACAAAATAAAAATAGACAAGTTTAATAAAATAATATTTAATACACATAGAAAACTTAAAAGCCAAAGAATACATCCTGACAGAAAAAGTACTGCAATTTATACATACCGACTTTTATGTTTCACTAAATCCAATTGATAAATACACCGTTTTCAAAAAATCTTTCTTGCCTACATTTTGCAGGGCATCTAACAGTAATTTTGTTCAGTATCTAGTTAAAACCTTAATTGCTGATTTACCTTTCTATCAACAAGCTCAGCAAATCTTGGGGCTTGCAGAATGAACGATATGTTGTCAGAAAAGTGCGCACAAAATTAGGATCTGTAAATAAATATTAAATGACTTATACTGAAAATACAATAGCATCACATTTATCAGATAGTTGTATTACAAAACGCTGATTCATTGGGGGCAAATAAACTGCTTGATTAAAGAGACAACTTATCAGTGTTACACAGTACTGTCTTTTCAACTAGGGGAATCCAAATTTGAATCCAACCAACGCTGACTGATGAAGTCGCCTCTCTCAGATAGTTGTAAATGTCGAAATGAAATTTGGTGGTAGTGACAATTCCTTGCAGGTGCAACTCCACAGGACAAAATCAATCGTGCTTATCACATCATAGAATCATGCAATTTACAGTGCAGAAGGAAGCCTTATGTCCCATCGAGTCTACACCGGCCCTTGAAAGAGCACCCTATTTAAGTCACGCCTCCACCCTGTAACCCCAACTCATCTTTGGGCACTACGGGTCAATTTAGCGTGGCCAATCCACCTAACCCGGACATCTTTGGACTGTGGGAGGAAACCAGAGCATCCGGAGGAAACCCACGCAGACACTGGGAGAACATGCAGACTCCGCACGGACAGTGACCCAAGCTGGGAATCGAACCCAGGTCCCTTCCACTGTGAAACAACAGTGCTAATCACTGTGCTACTATGCTGCCCCAAGCTGGCTGCTTTGACCTGGGTGGTGTCAGACTTCTTGGTTGTTGCTGGAGCTGCACTCATCCAGGAAAAACATATTCTATCACATTCCTGACTCGTTCCTTGTAGATTTGGACTGCTATCATAATTGTATGATCTTAGATAGTTGGAGCAAATAAAACATACAATCAAACTGTAATTGACGAGCAAAACATGTTTTCTTTTAAATTACAATGTCTGGGTAGAAGTGCACTCTAAAGGTTCTAAAGAAAGCATAATTGATGAGACAGTGTAAAATTAATTCCATCTTGAGTGGGACTCAGGCAAACTTGAGAGAAAGGAAAGTGCTGAAACTAGGAGGCAGAGAGGGTGTCGGGGGGGAGGTGAGAGTGGTGAGAGGGGAGAAGTAAGCAGGGGTTGAGCTGTGAGTGGGAGAGGTGAGAAGAAAAGAAGGAGGGGCTTGAGACAGAGAAGAGTAAGGGGCAGGGAGCGGGTGGAGGTGGGTCACAGCAAGCCTGGTAAGAGTGAAACAACCTGAACAAAAGAGATGGCCAGACAAAGATGGCTAAGCAAGCAAGAACAATAAATAACAGGACGAGAGAAAAATAACTGAACAGGAGGAGAGGAAAAGAACCATAAAGATAAATTAAGAGTGAATAGGAAGCAGTAAATGGGTGCCTCACATCGAATCATAGCAATAATAGGACACAGGCAGCAGATATATGGGCATGCTACCACTTTCGAATTTCCTTCCAAGTCACATACCATCCTGATTTAGAACTGTATAGCTGTTCCTTCACTATCACTGGGTCAAAATCTTGAAACTCCCCATCCCCCACACAATACTGTGGGTATCTGGACACACGGACTGCAGTGGTTGAAGAAGGCAGCTCACCACCACCTTCTCGAGTGTAACTTGGAAAGAGCAATAAATGCTGGCCTAGCACACAATACCTACATCCCGTGAACAAAAGACATTACGGCACTGAGCATACTTCCACTTTCCAGCCCTTGGTTCCTAGCCTTGGATGCGGAATTTAAGTGTCATAATATAAAAGTACTTTTTAAATGTTAGGCGGGTTTATGCCCCCACCAACCTTTTAGGCAATAAGTTCCCAATCCCATCCACCCTTTGGGTGCAAATAATACCCCTCAAACGCTCTCTAAACCTCCTACTTCTTACCCTAAAATCTATGTCTCTTGATTATGGACCTCTCAACCAAGAGGCACGGGGCCTTTGTCTAAAATGAGGAACGCATTAATTGTGCAAATTAAATTGACAATTTGTGAGTATGTAAATTACATTATTTCATAAATCCTGGCCTGGATTATCCACAGACCCGCGTCGAAATCGCATTTGGCGGGGGGCAGAGAATCGAAGTTCCCAACCGAATGGGGCCAGGCCCCAAAGAATCGCATTTCTGTAAATTATGCCGCGCGGCTGGGGTGCCGCTGCCAGAGGCCCGCCCACCAATACTCCGCTTCCAGCAAGTCGAGTTCCCGATGGCATGGTTCTAACCACGTATGGCTGGTCGGGAACCTTGCGTGGCGGCCGGGGCAGCGATCGGGCGGAAGGATTCTTGGGCGCACAGCCGATCGGGGGGGGCCTAGTTTGTTGATGTTGGTCCGCGGTCCGAGTCCGCCATGGCGCTCGGCGCGGCTGCTGGAGGCTGCCGCCATACGCATGCGCGGACACGGAACCGGAAGTGCGGGGGGGCCCGTATCCACAGCCAAAGCTGCGTGAATTACTCTGGGTACCTGCCGGCCCCCTGAAGGTAAGTGAATCGTGATTTTTTTTTTCTAGGAAACTCGGGTGTGCAATGCCTGCGTTTTTACGTCGGAGTTGGGACATAGCCCCATTTTCGGAGAATCCAGCCCCCTATGTAAATGTGAACTCCACTGCTAAAAGTTGTAACTTTTGACACTTATATATTATCCTTTGTACACATTTCAATAGCTTAGTTCTCAGTTCTCTAAATTACATGTGATTTATATCAAATCCTGTGTTGTTCTGCTCTCCAATTTTAGCATCTGCACTAAAATATTTTAGATGTAAAGGTCAATTTAGGTTTGAGGATTCTTTTTGACAAGTGTACAAGACTAGATTTCAATTTAATTTGTCAAAAATACTTAACAGTTCTTTGCTATGTTTGCAACCATTAAGATGGTTTCAGACAATTATAAAAGTGAATTCAGGGTGTTGTTTAAAATTACCATCAACTGAGTTGTGTAGGGGGTGACCCAAATAACAGCACAAATTTACTCAAGAAACAAAAGCCCCAGCTAACTACCCTGTTCAGAAAATTTCAACATCGAGACAAAGAACTACATACTTCCTTATTTCATTTGATGTACAACTCAACTGCTTTGAACTAGCGAATCAAAATACCTGACAGACTATACAATATAAAGCCTCAAAAGTTGATTAAGTTGCATTTTGTGTACGAATTATTAAAAAGGGCAACATTAAATCCATTCAAATTTTAATGAGAAATTCCATCTGCCCAGCAGCGAGACATTTACCTGCATACATGTGGTATGTCAGCCTCTCAATTAATTTTAGCACAGTTCCTCCTTTTATGATTGGTATTCCAGATTTAGCTTGTACATTTTCTTCAAATACTATGTTCTCTTCAGAATCTTCTTCTGTAAAGTTGTAGACATTTGGACTGGGCAGTCTCAGTGGTTGCTCTTTCTCCTCATGTAAAAGAATGGTGTCCAACATGCGCTCCAGTGTACTCCGATACTGAAGTGAAATCAAAGCCGCCATCCAGTTGTTTTTGTCTTCTGCAGATTTGGCGGCAAATATTATACTGTTCTCGTCCTTGGAAAGTATTTCAAACATATGTTTGTATTCACAAGAGTCATCTTTGTCAACAATTTTCACTTTGCGCATCAGAAACTTTTCTTTGAGTCTGTATTCAACATTGCTACAGCCTGGGAGCCTAGACTGCCCATGATTGGTCCTGCAACTGATCATTAAACCATCAAAAAGGAAAATATGTCGCTCATGCTTTGCTCCAACTTGTGTTAGCGTTCCTTCCATTATAAATTCATTGCAGCACTGTCCAATATCTTTCCCCTCCCATCCATCAATGCTTTTCTGGATTTCGTTCATTTTCTTGATAGCAAGGTGTTTACTTCTTATCTGATGGTTGTAGAGGCGAGGCAAAGGTTCACTACAATACAGAGAAAGTCAAATTTTATTACATTTTATGACAATAAATTGTCCAACAAGATAACATGCTAATATAATTTTATCACTTTATTATGGAAGTGGAAAATTCAAAGATTAACCAATCTTTAAAAACAATATAAAAGAAATCATCCAAAAAATACATCCATCAATATATAAGACTGCTGGATATTGGAACAGATTTTGTACTCGAGTAAATATTAAGCACTTCAAAAGAAGAATATGGTTTAATGCAGAGAAAATCCCATTCTACTCTGTGTTAACAATGTGCTTTTGTTCCACCTCAACAGTGATTTTCCACATCCCACACGAGCCATCCTACGGACTCAGTGAACTACTGATATAGTAGTAGTCAATGTTAATCAAGGGGCTCTTCCTGCTAAGGGCACGTGTCCATTGACAACGGTTTTGAGATAATCCAAAACCCATTTCATTTAAGATATTTACACCCTCCTTCATTCCACCAGTCTGTGCTGAATTCAAATGAAAGCTTGAAAGGTAAACTGCATAACTGTTTTTTTCCTTTTGCCTCTTGCAATTCAACTTGGTTAAGGTCTGGAGCATCATTAACCCACTGAAAGATCCATATAGTATTTGCCTTTGTTTCCAATTTCTACATACGTCTCCTTTATCTGGGTTGAACTAATGTTAATGATGACAAAAATTAATTAAAGGGATGGCATCTGCAACTGGCATTCTTGTTCAAGTAGCTAAGATACCCTATTCATATGGAGATCTCAAACAACATGTTCAACAATAAAAATAAGAATGTCAACTCACGTATAAAATACTTACACAATTGGAATATATATATGGCTTTAATGTATTCAAAATTATTCTGAATAAAGATAATTTTAGCTTCACAACCAATTGTTTTGTATTTATAGCTGATCTGATAAAATTGTCAAGTGGTCAACCACCTGTTCCCACAAAGAAGGAAAATGCTAAAATAATTTAGCTTACCCTGCCCTGCGTTTAGGTAGGTGCTTATTGCAGATACGTTCCATACTGCATTGAAGATTCAGCAAGGTGGTAATGGCTTGTTTCAAACACTCCCTGTCTTCTTCATCTTCACTTCTCTCCTGTAGTTGCTACAATTGTACACAAAACAATTAAATGCTTGGTATAAAACTAACACCACAGCAGGAAACCCAGGGTTTCCTACTATAAAACAGAAATCAACATGGAAATAATCCCTTTAATGGAATTTTTAATATTTTACGAAGCTAGTGACCTTTCTTCCATTAAAAAGCACATTAAAATTAGTTCTTATGAAAAAATGGAAGAAAAAGATATTAAGATAAAATTACAATGAAACCTGGTCATATGGATATTCGCAAACAATAGATAATTGTAAAACACAAAGTTCTTGACAGTTTTAAATATTTTACATTATAAAAGACACAAGAGGCACGCTAAAACAATGCAAATTTTAAACCCTGGGCTTTCGATGTAACAAGTCCTATTTACAAGTGCATTTTACACCTTAAAACAGAGGTCACTGTAAAAATTCAATGAATAATGTCACCATCGCCCAAAAACAAGAGTTGACTGAAATTGAGTTGCCCCGTGTCTAATGTCCATGAAATGTAAGGCAATTAGGGGAAATATTTGAGAATATGGATAGTAAGCCCTTGCATAATGAGTTGCGCAAGTTATCAAGGGATCAAAACAAACATTATTCAATCTGGATAACCAGACAACCTCCAATTCCTGGTCAAACAGCCATGCTGACATCTCCCACCCCATAAAATCAGTCAGTACCCGACATACTGCCTCTGTCCCAATAGCTGAGTCGGCGCCTGCACAGGTGTAGCAGATTTTGCATGGCCGCCAAAACCCAGAGGTCATTGGCCAAGAACATCCGAGCAGGCAAGACAGAGATCCGAGCAGGCAAGGCAGGGATCCGAGCAGGCAAGGCAGGGATCCGAGCAGGCAAGGCAGGGATCCGAGCAGGCAAGGCAGGGATCCGAGCAGGCAAGGCAGGGATCCGAGCAGGCAAAGCAGGGATCCGAGCTGGCAAAGCAGGGATCCGAGCAGGCAAGGCAGGGATCCGAGCAGGCAAGGCAGGGATCCGAGCAGGCAAGGCAGGGATCCGAGCAGGCAAGGCAGGGATCCGAGCAGGCAAAGCAGGGATCCGAGCTGGCAAAGCAGGGATCCGAGCAGGCAAAGCAGGGATCCGAGCAGGCAAGGCAGGGATCCGAGCAGGCACGGCAGGGATCCGAGCAGGCAAGGCAGGGATCCGAGCAGGCAAGGCAGGGATCCGAGCAGGCAAAGCAGATCCGAGCAGGAAGGCAGGGATCCGAGCAGGCAAGGCAGGGCAGGGATCCGAGCAGGCAGCCTCTATCTTTACTGAAGCCATGCGTCCTGCCACATAGTGGTGCTATGAAGTAAAGATTTGTAGTTACATAAGAGTATGCCCATGGGTGTGTTACACAATGTTAGATAGTTGATATTTATGAGCAATGTAAATATTACTTGTTTACACCACTTTCCTGCCTTGCCCATTTTTGCCTGCTGCCTGACAAGTAGCCATCTCACATACAAAAAGATAAGATTTAAAGCGAGCAATAGGTGCTATGAAAGGGATGAATGCAGGATGGCTCTGTGTAGGGGAAATTCTTGGAGACGGGGTTTTAACATATATAACCCACAAGTATTTTACTGGGTAGAAACAATTAACTTCCCCATGAACCTTACAGAATATGAGCACCCCCATTAAGGGGCGGAGAACCTCTCAACAATTTATAGTTGGACGATATATAAAGCCGGCCAGTTAGGCACCAGTTGGGATCTGCCATGTGATGTATATAATAGTTATTGTAAATAAACTGAGTTTTGTTTGAACTACTCAGTGTGGCTTCTTTTGTAGCCTTATACAAAGCACATAGCTACCACATAGGTGTACTGGATACAACCTAACTGAACCTGAACATTTAGGGAACACTGAGTATTCCCGGCCGCAAATGCTGGTGCGCTGGCTTCATGATTTTCGTCCTCATGGCCGGGATTTTCCGGAATGCAGAGTGCTGTCATGGGACCCGCCCCATCCAATTTCTATTTCCCCAGTGATACGGCAGAGAAAGCCATTCAGTGCCACTTTTTCCACCCGCTGCCATGCTCTGCAAGAAAATGATAAAATTCCACCCCATGAAACAGGCTCTATGAACTGCTCCCGTACCAGCCCCCTGAACATGCGCCGGAATGTGGCAACTAGGGGTTTTCCCACAGTAACTTCATTTGAAGCCTACTTGTGACAATAAGCGATTTCCATTTCCTATATCACCATTGCAAAGTGAAATCAGGCACACAAACCTCCCAAAACTTGAAAGTCACTTCCCTAGGTAGTAGAACTCACCACTTAATTAGTGAAAAAAAATTCTCAGAACAAGTAATAGGAGCTAATGCCTTTCACACAATTTTGTCTTTCACACAATGGGAATTTTTGCCTGCCGTTTCCTCAATTACTGCTGAGCTTACACTTTGCTTTCACTGGCAAGTTCCAGGAAGCCTGTGCACACACAGCTAAATCACAAACTCCTATTAAGTTAACTTCTGCTGAGTTATTAACATATATAAATTGCTGCCTCACCTCTCTCAAGGGAGTTGCTCACATGCAGACTAATATGCTGCAGTTAAATGCCGAGGTCAGCGAGTTGGAGCTCGCTTCCCAATATGTTGTCAAATTCAGCATTTATAAACCCCTATCCCCTCCCACATCCACTCGCTGTTGGAAGTTAAAATTCCACCCCCCGTGGAGTCAAACGTCCATATTATCTGGGTATCGATCAGGGCCTGGCTCCTTAAGTGCCTCTAGACAATGGATGAACGAACGTCTCTTTTTTATATGAATGGATAATTGATTGCACTGATTGATTGCTGCTTTTATGAAAAGAAAAATACCATTTCATAAGAGATTTGTTTGCAGGAATATATGGATACGTCTTTTATAAAATTAATCAATTGATGACTGTTTACATATAACCTGATTAAAACTGCATACAATAAAATGGTCATTTGGACAATGTGCCTACAAAAAAAAAGACAGTTGATGTCAATCCAAGAAGCAATGTTCCCTCCAAACTGCACAGCTACCGAACAAGCTAGAAGCTACTGTACAGGTCACACACAAGTCGTCTCCTTTAAGATACCGCATTTGCATCGCCACACAAGAAAATATAAATGCTGTGAACATGAAGTGCTGTGCACAACAGGAAAAAAACTTTAGGACGGGAATGCTGTTCTTCTGAATTCATAGTTCACCTGTTTCACTGAACTTGCAAATAGGCCTTTTAAGAGAAGAACATAAAGGAAGCTCAATACAAATGGAAAACATCAACAGCCAAGAAACAGGACAATCACAACCCCGTCAGCCTACTCTTGATCAAAAGTAAAGTGACAGAAGGTGTCACTGACAGTGCCAGCATGTTCGCGGTCTTAGCCGGGATAGTGGAGGAGGAGGTGGACCTGGGCCCTTTGGTGGCGATATTTGGGGTTTCAGAGAAGCCGGAGCTCATGGAGAGCCTCTCTGATTGCACGACGGCAAATTTTGCTGGAGTGGCTGTCGGCATCGCCATGGGGGTAGCGGCTTGGTTAGGTGATCTATACGACTTCCTGCGGTTAGAGAAGATGATGTATGAGTTAAGGGGCTCTTCAGGGGGGTTTGAGGAAAGGTGGGGGGTGACCGTGTTTGAGGGGCTGTTCGGCGTTGGGGGGGGGGGGAGGGGTAAAAAAGAGGAAAAATCTGTACAGACTGTATAGTTGATTGCTGGGAAGTATGTTTCCCAGGGTGTTTATTCGCTGTAACCTATTTTGATAACATATTTGTAATAAAATAAATTTTTAAAAAAATTGATAGTGCCAGCAAGCCACACTTACACAGCAATAATGGTCACTAATGCTTAATTTGGGTTATACCAGGGTCACTCAGCTCCTGAGCTTGGTCCAAACATGGACAAGAAAACAGAACTCAAGACATTGAGTGTGGCATCAAGGAGCCTTAGCAAAAATAAAGTCAATGAGAATTATGGGGAAAATCCTCCAATGGCTGGGGTGATACCTGGCAAAAAGGAAAATGGTTGTGATTGTTGGAGGTAAATCATCTCGGTCCCTGGATATCGCTGCATGAGTTCCTAAGGGTAGTGTCCTGGGCCATCTTCAGCTTCTATATCAATGACCTTCCTTCCATCATCAGTTCAGAAGTTGGGATGTTTGCTGATGATTGCACAATTTTCAACACCATTAGCACCCCCTCAGATACTGAAGCAACCGGTGTACTAATGCAGCAAAACCTGGACAACATTCAAGCATGAGCTGATAAATGACAAGTAACATTGCTGCCACACAATTTCCAGCAATAACCATCTCCAACAAGACAGATCTAACTATTTCCCCATGACCATCAATAACATTACCATTATCAAAACCCCACAGTCAACACCGGGGGGGGGGGTTACCATTTACTTCTAGTTGAATTGGACCAGCCATTAAAAAGCTGTGCCTACAAGGCTGGGAATTCTGCAAAGAGTAACTCACCTCCTGACTCCCCAATGCCTTTGCAGCATCTACAAGGCACAAATCAGGAATACGATGGAATGCTCTCCACTTTCCTCGGGGGGTGCAACTCCAACAACAGCATTCAAAAAGCTCCACATCATTTAGGACAAAACAGCCTGCTTGACTGGCACCCTTCCATCACCTTCAACATTCACTCCTTCCACTGACAATACACAGTGACAGCAGTGCGCACCACATCAACTCACCAAGGTTCCTTTTGACAGCTCCTTTCAAACGCAAGACCTGTACCACCTAGAAGGATCAGAGCAGCAGATACATGGGAACACATCACCCGTAAGTTCCATACTAAGCCACAAACAATTCTAACTTGGAACTGTATCACCGTTCCTTGAAAGTCATTGGTTCAAAATCCTGGAATCACTTCCCGAACAGCACAGTTGGTGTACCTACACCACATGGACTGCAGCGGTTCAAGGCAGTGGCTTCTCACCACCTTTGCAAGGGCAACTTGGGATGGGCAACAAATGCTGGCTTAGCTAGCGATGCCCACATCGTGAGCAAGAATTTAAAAATGCATCCTGACAATGCAAATATTGAAAATATCAGAATTAGAGGCTACTTGCAATATAAAGAATTCAAGTGACTAGTTCCACACCAGTTAACAAAGCGCAAGTGCAGATATACTCCTCGTTATTTCATACAATCTTAGTCCTTTTAGTCCCCACTCTTTTGGCTCTGTTCCTTAGTTTCCTACTTTTCTCTCATCTTTCTCATTCTTTTAACCTCTTCACTATTCTTTTTTCCTCCTCATTTTGTTTATAGCCACCACAAATCCTGATCACAGTATGGTGCCAGCGTCCCCAGAATGGATGGCCAATGACATATCCCTGGCATAGGGAGGTTTTTTTTTTTTTTCTTTTTTTTTAAAATTTAGATTACCCAATTATTTTTTCTAATTAAGGGGCAATTTAGCGTGGCCAATCCACCTACTCTGCACATTTTTGGGTTGTGGGGGCGAAACCCACGCAGACACGGGGAGAATGTGCAAACTCCACACAGACAGTGACCCAGAGCCGGGATCGAACCTGGGACCTCAGCGCCGTGAGGCGGTTGTGCTAACCACTAGGCCACCGTGCTGCCCGGCATAGGGAGGTTTGACTAGTCCACAAAACTAAAGGTTGCTACTACACATTTGTCAACACATAATTTAGAACAAATAGTTTTAAAATTATTTTTGGGGTTTTAATTTTACTGTCAATAATGTGAAATATATGGACCAGGTGCCCTTTAAGGATTCTCTGGAGAACTTGAAGCAAATGTGACAGGCAGCTGCTGCGTCATATTTTAACAAGGAACTTAATGGGGTAGCACGGTGGTGCAGGGGCTAGCACTGCTGCCTCACAGCACCGAGGTCCCAGGTTCGATCCTGGCTCTGGGCCATTGTCCGTATGGAGTTTGCACATTCACCCCGTGTTCGAGTAGGTTTCGCCCCCACAACCCAAAGATGTGCAGGGTAGGTGGATTTGCCACGCTAAATTGAAAAAAATGAATTGGGCACTCTAACTTTAAAAAAAACAAGGAACTTAATATGTATGAAGCTCATTAGCAATCCATAATAGTTGATGTTCACAAATAACCCCATATTTCACATATTCCAGGGCAAAGGTGAAAGTGTCTGCCCTTGGCATCAAGATATCAGTTTACAAAATGCGCCATCAAGTAGCTCTAGCACATCAGGGCCGGGAATCTCCCCTACCAGGCGGGGCGGGAGGGGGGTGTCCCGGCGTAGCGCCAACCACTCCAGCGTCGGGCGCCACTCCGCTACGCCGGTACCCCCCGCCTTGCCTGGGCCTTTGGCGTCTGCCGGCCGGCGTCGGGGCTGGCCGAAAGGCCTTCGCCGGTCCGCGCATGCGCCGGTGTGTCAGCGGCCACTGACGTCACCACCGGCGCATGTGCGGTAGGGGGGGTCTCTTCGTCCTCCACCATGGTGGAGGCCGTGGCGGAAGAAAAAGAGTGCCCCCACGGCACTGGCCCGCCCGCCGATCGGTGGGCCCCGATCGTGGGCCAGGCCACGTGGGAGCACCCCCCGGGGTCCGATCGCCCCACCCCCCCGGACCCCGCTCGCACCGCCAATACCGCCGGCACAGAGGTGGTTTAAACGACGCGGCGGGATTGGCCTGTCAGCGGCGGGACTTCGGCCCATTGCAGGAAGGAAGATGGTTGTGGTTGTTGGGGGTCTATCACCTCAACCTCAGGACATTGCTGCAGGAGCTCCTCAGGGTAGTGTCCTATGCCCAACCATCTTCAGCTGCTTTATCATGACCTTCCTTCCATCATAAGGTCAGAAGTGGGAATGTTTGCTGATGATTACATAATGTTCAGTACCATTTGCGACTCCTCAGATACCAAAGCAGTCTAGCTCATATGCATCAAGACCTGGACACTACCGAGGCATGGATTGATAAGCGACAAGCAATATTCAAGCCACACAATTGCCAGACAATGGCCATTGCCAACAAGAGAAAATCTAATCATCTTGCCTTGATATTCAAAAGTATTTACTATCGTCAAATCTCCAGGATTAACATCCTAGGGCTTAGCTTTCATCAAAAATTTAACTGGACTAGCCATGTAAATAAATACTGTGGCTACCAGAGCAGTTTAAAGGCTGGGAAGCCACCTGCTGACTCCCAAAAAAATCTGGACGGCACAAATCAGAGGTGTAACGTAATACTCTTCACTTACCTGAATGAGTGCAGCTCCAAAAAAGGAACTCAATACAATTCAGGACAAAGCAGCCTGCTTAATTGGCATCCCATCCACCACAGTAAAAATTCACTCCCTCCACCACCAGTGGCTAGTGGTAGTCGCGTGTACCATCAAGAAGATTCACTACAGCAATTTGCTACGCTCCCTTTGACAGCACCTTCCAAAACTGCAGCCTAGTAGATCTTCCATCCAGTAGGACAATAGGAATATATGCATGGGAACATCACCACCGACAAGTTCTACTCCAAATCATACATTATACTGACTTTGAACTGTATTGGTCTCCCTTTAGTGTTGTTGGATCAAAATCCTAGAACTCCTTTCCTTGCAACACTGGAAGTCTACCTGGACCAGATGAACTGTAGCGATTCAAGAAGGTGGCTCACCCCACCTTATCAAAGGCAATTAAGGATGGACAATAAATGCTCACCTTGCCAGCAATGCTCACATCTCAAGAACTAATTAAAAACTGAGCAAGCACTTGTTTAGTCTCTGTTGTTAAAATCTGCTGGACCACTTCAATTTCCACTTTTGTAATTTAGCAGATTAACAACACCACTGCCTATGTCTTTTATTAAGGTTTCAATTACCAAGTCTATCTTAGAAATTTGTTTTTAACTGCAAACAAAAATATTTACAAATAAACAGTATTAGCATAATATAATTTCATCTTCCAGGAGGCTCCAAAATGGAAATTACATCAGGTTTGAAACAGCAGATTGCCAGAAGATGGCAGTACTGATCACTGATTGTTGAAGACCATTTTAAACCAAGCCCAGTTTTACATTGATATTAATGAACCAACATGTTGCTGTTGTTGTTTCTCTTCCCAAAACTACTGGTGTACAAGGCAGATTTTTTATTTGTTCCCATAGCAAGTTTTGGGGTGGCACGGCAGCACAGTGGCTAGCACAGTTTTTTTCACAACTCCAGGGTGCCAGATTCGATTCCCGGCTTGGGTCATTGTCTGTGCGGAGTCTGCACATTCTCCCTGTGTCTGCGTGGGTTTTCTCCGGGTGCTCTGGTTTCCTCCCACAGGTGGATTGGCCATGCTAAATTGCCCTTAGTGTCCAAAAAGGTTAGATGGGGTACTGGGATACAGTGATAGGATGGAGGTGTGGGCTTAGATAGGGTGATCTTTCCATGGGTCGGTGCAGTCTCGATGGGCCAAATGACCTCCTTCTGCACTATAAATTCTATGATCTAACCTGGAACAGGTCGCTCACCTGACACCAGAGGCTTATAGCTTCAGAGGCGCCACTCCGGATCAAGCATGGCTGATCAGGAATCTCTCCCGCTTCTACCACCCACCACTGGCATGTTAGAAGGATTTTTAAGGCTGACACACAAACCATTTGGCTGTGTTATGAACACAACTTCCTTGGCCATTGGGTCCTGGGGTAGGGCTCGAAACCCTGAGCTTCTGGCCCAGAGGCAGGGACATTATTCACTACGCCACAAGGTCTCCTCCTGAGACAACATAGCACTGCATATAAAAACTACACTACAATAAGTGGCATAAAAGGAAATAAAAATACATTATTTTCCACTTTAAGACAATTGAAGAAGACGTGATGAATTTAATAAGCATCTCACCGGGAAATAAATCATTAATTTTCCTACTTGGTAATACCATAATTCAACACACTAACTTGAATCATGCAGAACGTCTTACCTGCAATAGTTCGAAGTAATGCAAACAGTGATAAATTGGGACTAAAAGTAGCTGTGGAAGTACATACTGAACAGCCTCTTTGAATCCTTCAGCAATAGACTAGAAAATAAAAATGAAAATTTTTTTTAAACATATTTTTATTCTCCCCGTTTCACATTTTCATCAAACTTTACAACAAATAATCAACAATAACTACAAATACAATGGCAATCCCACAGCCATCAATCCCCTTATCCCACCCACCCTCAAACAGCTCCCAATATTTTGAATACAGAACACCAATGAAAAATAATCATCAATAACTTAGACATTCCGACCCCCCCCCCCCCCCCCCCCCCATGTTCGATGTCATACAATTCATGAAAATGCATGATGAACAAGGCCCATGAATTATAGAACAATTCCATCCACCCCCTCAACTCAAAATTTACCTTCTTGAGCATTACGAACTCCAGCAGATCCCCCCGCCACGCTGAGGCACAGAGAGGAGAAGCTGACCCCACACCAACAGAATCCGCCTTCGGGTGATTAGTGAGGCAAAGGCTAAGACATCTGCCCCCACACCCGCTTCCAACCCCGGCCGATCCGACACCCCGAATATGGCTTCTAAGGGACCCGGTTTGAGTTATGCGCACCACCTTTGAGATTACCTTAAAGACCTCCCTTCAGTTTTGGACAGGACTAAACCAAATGAATGTGATTAGTGCCCCCCCGCCCCAACAAACATCTTCCAACCCCTCAAAAAGTGGGCTCATTCTAGCCCTTGTATCAGCCCCAACCTCGGGCACGAATTTGACGCATTCACCCTCCGGAGCACCTCACACCATGACCACTCTTCAATATTCTCCCCCAACTATTCCTCCCACTTCATCTTAACCCTCTCTAGCGATACTTTGGGCAGGATTCTCCGAAAACCGGCGCGATGGCCGGGATCCGGCGGCAAAAGCGGCGCGGATCACTCCGGCGTCGGGCCCCCTCAAAGATCGCGAAGTCTCCAGGCCCGAATGGGCTAGCAGCGGTGTGATGCCATTCGCGACGGCGTCACCCGCCATGGACGCACTGCGTCACAGCACAAAAGACGGTCCCCTCCCGAAGACCCGCAAAGATGGCCAGCCGCCGCGCAGCCCCGAGGTTCCAGGAGCGCGACATTGAGGCGCTCCTGGACGCAGTACAGGAGAGGAGGGAGGCCCTGTACCCAGGACATGGCCGCAGGGTCACCCCATGCCTCAGCCGGCGCCTGTGGAGAGAGGTGGCAGAGGCCGTCAGCGCTGTGGCTGTGACACCGAGGACAGGTACCCAGTGCCACAAGAAGGTCAATGACCTCGTCAGGGCGAGTCTTCCCCTCCCCCGATGTGTGGCACCCCCCTAGGTGCAACCAACCCCAACGCTAACCCAACCCTAACGTGCTGCGCACCTCTGCCAATATACGCACAACCGCTGTCATGCAGTCATATACCTGTCTAACACTGTTGCCCTTTACCCCTGCCACCCACCCTGCCGCCCCCCACAGGAGAAGCGTGCACACAACAACAGGGAGCGTCAGAGGACTGGAGGGGGCACAGCTGATGAGAGACCACTCACCGTCCATGAGGAAAGGGCTCTGGAACTGGCAGGCGGACCCGAGGACCGGGAGGTTGCCAATGCAGAGATCAGGGGCCCGCCAGCAAGTGAGCCACCCACGGCCCTTCCCCTTCCCCCATATTCCCCCCTCCCCCCAATGTAAGAACTGCACAATAATTGGATCAATGCATCAGTTACAATGCTAGAAGTCCACAAGAGAGCAAATTAATAGATTGTTTTTGCTTGTAAGTCAATGGCAACAACATTTTTTAAAAAACTAAGTAGTACTGAACAACTTTGATTTCTAATCATGATGAACACCCAGTACCAAGATAAGAACATTTACCCTTTAGAGTTTCCTTGGCTTGTGCAGTAAGACATTGAGTTTTTTTTATACATAAGACAAAATTTATATAAATGCTTCATTTTGTAAAGAAACATAATTTATTGTTCATGTCCGAAAAAACTGAAATGCACTCTTCAAGAATTAATTTAGCTCCATGCAGCGATAGTTTCAGCTATAGATTTCTATGTGGAGGGGAAGCTTTGTGTTTCCTTTTATAAACATTTTATTGAGGTATTTATAGTTTTAAAACAATAACAGAAGAAACAGTGTACATACAAATATAAACATAGTGCAAAAGTCGTCTTCCTCCCTCACAGGTCCCACCTTTTCTAACCCCCTACTCTAAACGAAACAAAACTAACCCACTGTTAATTTTCCCCGAAAAAGTCGACGAACGGCTGCCACCTCCGGATGAACCTTAACAATGACCCTCTCAGGGCGAACTTGATTTTCTCCAGACAGAGAAAGCCAGCCATGTCAGTTAGCCAGGTCTCCAACTTCGGGGGCTTTGAGTCCCTCCAAGCTAACAATATCCATCTCCGGGCTACCAGAGAGACAAAGGCCAGAACGTCTGCCTCTTTCTCCCCCTGGATTCCCGGTTCTTCCCACACTCCAAAAATCGCTACTCTTGTTTTCAACACCTTGGACATGACATATGCAAACCTCTACCAGAATCCCCTAAGCTTTGGACATGCCCAGAACATGTGGACATGGTTCGCTGGTCCTCCCGCACACCTATCTTCTACCCCGAAGAACCTGCTCATCCGGGCCACTGTCATGTGGGCCCGGTGAACGACCTTGAACTGTATCAGGCTGAGCCTGGCAGATGACGTGGACACGTCAACTCTGCTCAACGCGTCTGCCCAGAGACCGTCCTCAATCTCTCCTCCTAGCTCCTCTTCCCATTTGTGTTTCAGCTCCTCGGTCTGCGTTTCCTCTGACCCATGAGTTCCTTATAAATGTCTGAAACCCTCCCTTCTCCCACCCACATTCTGGAAACTACCCTATCCTGTATCCTTGGTGGTAGGAGCGGGAAGGTTGAGATCGACCTGCGTAGGAAGTCCCACGCCTGCAGGTAGCTAAACTCGTTCCCTCCCGTCAATTCAAATTTCTCCTCCAACTCCCTCAGGCTGGGTAAACTCCCCTCTATAAACATATCTCCCATCCTCTCGATCTCTGCTCTCTTCCATCTCCGGAATCTTCCATCTAGCCTCCCCGGGGCAAACCGGTGAGGATTGCTGATTGGAGACCAGACCGATGCTCCCTTTGCTCCCACATGTCTCCTCCACTGCCCCCAGACTCTCAGGGCCACCAGCACCACGGGACTGTGGAGTACTTTGCCGGCGGGAACGGCAGAGGCGCCACAACCAATGCTCCCAAACAGGTGCCCTTACATGATGCCGCCTCTATTCGCTCCCACATTGCCCCCCCCCCCCTTCCTAATCATGGCTATATTCGCCGACCAGTAATAATTACTAAAGTTTGGCAGTGCCAGCCCGCCCTGCACCCCCCCCCCAATGCTCCAGCATCCCCTCTTTTACTCGCGGGGTCTTACCCACCCATACAAAGCCAGAGATCACCTTGTTGACCCACTTTAAATAGGGCTGTGGAATAAAGATGGGGAGACACTGAAACACAAACAGGAATCTTGGGAGGACCTTCGTTTTCACTGTCTGTATCCTCCCAGCGAGTGTCAGTGGGAGCCCCTCCCACCTTCGAAAATTCTCCTTCATTTGATCTACTAGTCGGGTCAGATTTAGCTTGCAGCCGTTCCCATTCCCGCGCCACCTGGATGCCTAGGTACAGAAAGCTTCCCCCTACCACTCTAGGCAGCTCCCCCAATCGACTCTCCTGCCCCCTTGCCTGGATCGCGAACTCACTTTTCCACATTTTCAATTTGTAACCCAAAAATCGGCCAAAATCCCCCCAGAATCCTCATAATATCTTCCATCCCTTCCAGTGGGTCGGACACATATAAGAGCAGGTCGTCTGCGTATAGGGAGACTCTGTGTACCACCCCCCCCCCCCCCCTCGCCCCTTGAGCCTCTCATTCTGCACTGTATGTTCTATGTTTAGCGAGGAATTCCTGTATCACTACATGACAAAAACTACAATGAAGCATATCTGATAATCAGACTCAAAATGTAACTCAGAACACAACTCATAACTATTTACGAAGTCCATTTCCATTTAAAAATTGCATGTTACACGATAGCTGCAGCTATGCTTCCTGCACCATTCATCTGCACTTGAACATAAGGCAAGATGAAGCTCATTATTTAATCAATCGTCGTTCTCACATCTTCAGGGAGGGTTTAAACTAAAATGGCAGGGGGATGGGAACCTATGTAGGCAGTCAGAGGAGGAGGACACAAGGACAAAAAGCAATGGCAGAAAGAGGAAAAAGAAAAGTGATAGGATGGAATTCAATGGAAATATTTTGAAGTTCATTTGTGGCAGGTTTTTTGGGAGTTTCCCTCCGGCTCTGCCAGAGGGTTCTCCACTGATATCCAATGGTACTTAGTCACTATTTTGGCCTGTAGGAGTTTCTCACCTGTTTAGCCCACACAGAATTTTTTCAACACTGGGAAGCTGAACGCAGAGTCAGGCCATCATTTTGAAAGGGTGCCCTAATCTCCAAGCGAACTTGCGGGTCCCTACACTCCCCATTCATGGGCAATGTCAACCCCCACACATATGGGCACTACCCCACACCAAACGAGGACACCACTATTGGTTCCCTGGAGGTCCCTGCTCTTTAGGCCCCACCGCATCAACCCTTACGGGCTCCCCTTTCCAGGACCCCCATCCATTACCCCCACAAGCCTCCCAGAGACCCCTACTTACCTGCCATGCACCCCCCACCCTTCAAACCCCCCGTCCACCCTCCTTTCATGGGCATGGCCCCCTCGGCCCGTCTTGGCTGTACCAGGGTGGCAATGTTAAGGTGCCCGCTGGGCACTGCCAAGGTGGCCAGGTACCAGGGAGCCACCCTGCACTATCCCAAATACCCAGGGGTCTCCGATAGCCCGAGAGACCCCAGGTGTCGATCCGCCTGGTCCACGTTTGCTGGGGAGGCCGATAGATCCCGGGTAAGCTCGCCAAAGTCAGTTTAAAACCAACTTCGGCAAGTACTGTTTGCTCACGTCCATTTTGAGCGTGATCCTGACTCCGACATTTTGCGGGACTAGGGTAGGGGACGAGGTGTGAAGGCTGCCGGGAAACCCGCGAAAGGCCTCTCCCGGCTGCATTGCACTCGAGCAAGACAACAATGCGGTCGGTGGATCGTGCCGATAGGCAGAGAAACCAAGGGCTAGATTCAAACAGGGCCACAGTGAAAAACATCGAGAGCGAGACAAGTAATGTTAAAAAGACACGCCAAAAGGCTTTGTGCAATAACTTGTGGAGCATTCACAATAAAGCGGATGAACTAATCCCGCAAATAGGTGTTAACGATTATGAGATAATTGGGATTACGGAGACATGGCTGCAGGGTGACCAAGGACAAACAAAAAGGAAAAGGCGGCGGAGTGGCAGCACTGGTTAAAAAGGATAGTAACACAATAGTGAGGAAGGATATTAGCTCTGACAATGTGGAATCTGTATGGGGAGAGCTAAGAAACATCAAGGGGCAAAAAACATGAGTGGGCATCGTATATAGACCATCCAAACTGCAGTGGTGATGCTGGGACTGGCATTAAACTGGAAATTAGAGCCGCATGCAATAAAGGAACATCTGTAATTATGGGTGATTATAATCTGCATAGGAATTGGGCAAAACAAATTAGTTACAATACTGTAGAGGAGGCATTCTTGGAGCATATACAGAATGGTTTTCTGGACCAATACGTTGAGGAACCAACTGGAGAGCATCCTAGGCTGGGTACTGTGTAATCAGAACGGAATCGTTGGTAATCTAGTTGTGCAAGACTCCTTGGGGATTAGCGATCATAAAATGATAGAATTTTTCATCAAGATGGAGAGTGAATTAGTTGACTCCTTAATAAAGTAAATTATGATGATATGAAGCGTGAGTTGGCTTTGATTGATTGGGGATGTTAATTAAAGGGATGACAGTGGATATACAATAGCAAACATTCAAGGAGCGCATGGGGGGTGGGGGAGTGAGAGAGAGACTAGAACAGTTGTTTATTCCTGTCTAGCACAAAAGTAAAATGGGAAAGGTGGCCAATCCATGGTTTACAAGGGAAATTAGAAATAGTATTCAATCCAAGGAAGAAGCATACAAATTGGCCAAGAAAAACAACAGGTCTAAGGACTGGAAGCAGTTTAGAATTCAACAAAAAAGAAACAAGGGATTGAATAAGAACAGAAAAATAGAGTATGAGAATAAGCTTGCATGGAACATAAAAAACAAAGAACAAAGGAAATTATAGCACAGGAACAGGCCCTTCGGCCCTCCATGCTGCTCGTCTGAACTAAAATCTTCTGCACTTCCTGGGTCCGTATCCCTCTATTCCCATCCTATTCATGTATTTGTCACGGTGCCCCTTAAATGTCACTATCGTCCCTGCTTCCACCACCTCCTCCGGCAGCGAGTTCCAGGCACCCACTGCCCCCTGTGTAAAAAACCTGCCTCATACATCTCCTCTAAACCTTGCCCCTCGCACCTTAAACCTATGCCCCCTAGTAATTGACCCCTCGACCCTGGGAAAAAGCCTGTGACTATTTACTCTGTCAATGCTCCTCATAATTTTGTAGACCTCGATTAGGTCATCCCTCAACCTCCGTCGTTCCAGTGAGAACAAATCGAGTTTATTCAACCGCTCCTCATAGCTAATGCCCTCCATACCAGGCAACATCCTGGTAAATCTCTTCTACACCCTCTCTAAAACCTCCACATCCTTCTGGTAGTGTGGCAACCAGAATTGAACACTATACTCCAAGTGTGGCCTAACTGAGGTTCTATGCAGCTGCAACATGACTTGCCAATTTTTATACTCAATGACCCGGTCAATGAAGGCATGCATGCCGTATGCCTTCTTGACTACCCTCTCCACCTGTGTTGCCCCTTTCAGTGACCTGTGGACCTGTACACCTAGATCTCTCTGACTGTCAATACTCGAGGGTTCTACATTCACTGTATATTCCCTACCTGCATTAGACCTTCCAAAATGCATTACCTCACATTTGTCCGGATTAAACTCCATCTGCCATCTCTCCGCCCAAGTCTCTTAACGATCCAAACCCTGCTATATCCTCAGACAGTCCTCATCGCAATTCCACCAGCCTTTGTGTCATCTGCAAACTTTCTAATCAGACCAGTTACATTTTCCTCCTAATCATTTATATATACTACGAACAGCAACGGTTCCAGCATGGATCCCTGCGGAACACCACGAATCACAGCCCTCCAATTAGAAAAGCACCCTTGCATTGCTCCTCTCTGCCTTCTATGACCTAGCCAGTTCTGTATTCATCTTGCCAGCTCACCCCTGATCCCGTGTGACTTCACCTTTTGTACCAGTCTACCATGAGGGACCTTGTCAAAGGCCTTACTGAAGTCCATATAGACAACATCCACTGCCCACCCTCCATCAATCATCTTTGTGACCTCTTCGAAAAACTCTATCAAGTTAGTGATACACGACCTCCCCTTCACAAAACCATGCTGCCTCTCGCTAATACGTCCATTTGCTTTCAAATGGGAGTAGATCCTGTCTCAAAGAATTCTCTCCAGTAATTTCCCTACCACTGACGTAAGGCTCATCAGCCTGTAGTTCCCTGGATTATCCTTGCTACCCTTCTTAAACAAAGGAACAACATTGGCTATTCTCCAGTCCTCTGGGACATCACCTGAAGACAGTGAGGATCCAAAGATTTCTGTCAAGACCTCAGTAATTTCCTCTCTTGCCTCCTTCAGCATTCTGGGGTAGATCCCATCAGGCCCTGGGGACTTATCTACCTTAATATTTTTCAAGACGTCCAACACCTCATCTTTTTGGATCTCAATGTGACCCAGGTTATCTACACACCCTTCTCCAGACTCAACATCCACCAATTCCTTCTCTTTGGTGAATACTGGTGCAAGTATTCATTTAGTGCCTCGCCCATTTCCTCTGGCTCTACACATAGATTCCCTTGCCTATCCTTCAGTGGGCCAACCCGTTCCCTGGCTACCCTCTTGCTTTTTATGTACATGTAGAAAACCTTGGGATTTTCCTTAAACCTATTTGCCAATTACTTTTTGTGGCCCTCCTTACTCCTTGCTCAAGTTCCTTCCTACTTTCTTTATATTCCACACAGGCTTCGTCTGTTCCCAGCCTTCTAGCCCTGACAAATGCCTCCTTTTTCTTTTTGACGAGGCCTACAATTTCTCTCGTTATCCAAGGTTCCCGAAATTTGCCGTATTTATCCTTCTTCCGCACAGGAACATGCCAGTCCAAAAAAACTGACTGTAAAAGTTTCTATAGGTACGTGAAGAGAAAAAGATTGGTAAAGACAAATGTAGGTCCCCTACAGTCAGAAACAGGGGAATGTATAATAGTGGACAAAGAGATGGCTAAGCAACTAGACACTTACTTTGGTTCAGTCTTTAAAAATGAGGACACAAATCAGATACCAGAAATGTTGGGGAATGCAGGGTTTAGTGAGAGGGAGGAACTGAAGGAAATCAATATTAGTAGAGAATTGGTGTTGGGGAAATTGATGGGATTGAAGGCTGATAAATCCCAGGGCATGATAATCTACATCCCAGAGCACTGAAGGAAATAGCTCTAGAAATTGTGGATGCATTGTTGGTCATCTTCCAGGATTCTATAGACTCTGGAACAGTTTCTACAGATTGGAGGTTACTAATGTAACTCCACTATTTAAAAAGGGAGGTAGAGATAAAAAGGGAATTATAGACAAGTAAGCCTGATGTCGATAGTGGGGAAAATTTTAGAATCCATTATCAAAGATTTTATAGCAGAGCACTTAGAAAATAGTGGCAGGATCAGACAGAGTCAGAATGGATTTATGAATGGGAAACAATGCTGGACAAATCTACTGGAATTCTTCGAGGATGTAACTAGTAGAGTTGATGAGGGGGAGCCAGTCGATGTGGTATATTTGGACTTTCAGAAGGTTTTTGACAAAGCCCCGTATAAGAGATCTGCGTGTAAAATTAAAGCGCCTGAGATTAGAGGTAGTGTATTGAGATGGATAGAAAACTGGTTGGCATTCAAGAAACAAAGAACAGGAATGAACAAGTAATTTTCAAATTGGCAGGCAGTGACTGGTGGGGTACCGCGGGGATGTGCGCCAGGACCCCAGCTATTCACAATATATATTAATGATTTAGAAGAGGAAACAAAATGTTAATCTCCAAATTTGCAGATGACACCAAGTTGGGTGGGAGGGTGAGCTGTGAGGAGGATGCAGAGATCCTTCAGTGTGATTTGGACAAGTTGAGTGAGTGAGCAAATGAATGGCAGATGCAGTTTAATTTGGAGAAATGTGAGGTTATCCACTTTGGTAGCAAAAACGAGGAACATAGAACATAGAACAGTACAGCACAGAACAGGCCCTTCAGCCCTCGATGTTGTGCCGAGCAATGATCACCCTACTCAAACCCACATATCCACCCTATACCCGTAACCCAACAACCCCCCCTTAACCTTACTTTTTAGGACACTACGGGCAATTTAGCATGGCCAATTCACCTAACCCGCACATCTTTGGACTGTGGGAGGAAACCGGAGCACCCGGAGGAAACCCACGCACACACGGGGAGGACGTGCAGACTCCACACAGACAGTGACCCAGCCGGGAATCGAACCTGGGACCCTGGAGCTGTGAAGCATTTATGCTAACCACCATGCTACCATGCTGTTAGATTATTATCTGAATGGCCATAAATTAGGAGAGGGGAATATGCAACGAGACCGGGATGTCGTCATACACCAGTCACTGAAGGTAAGTATGCAGATCCAGCAGGTGGTAAAGAAGGCAATGGTAGGTTGGCCATCACAGTGAAAGGTTTCGCGTACAGGAGCAGAGATGTCTTGCTGCACTTATAGAGGGCTTTGGTGTGGCCACACCTGGAATATTGTCTGCAGTTCTGGTCTCCTTATCTGAGGAAGGAAGTTGTTGCTCTAAAAGGAGTGCAGCGAAGGCTTACCAGACTGATTCCTGGAATGGCAGGACTGACACACGAGGAGAGACTGAATCGCTTCAGATTATATTTGCTGGAGTTCAGAAGAATGAGGGGGGGGCGGGGGGGCTTATGGAAACATATACAATTCTAACAGGATTAGACAGGGTAGAAGCAGGAAGGATGTTTCCCTTAGTGGGTGTGTACAGAACCAGGGATCACAGTCTGAAAATGCTGGGTAGACCATTTAGGACAGAGATGAGGAGAAATTTCTTCACCCAGAGAGTTGACAGTTTGTAGAATTCTTTAGCACAGGAAGTAGTCGAGGCCAAAACATTGTGGGTGTGATTTAACTAAATAAGAACAGAGTCCCATAATGAGCACATTTAGCTGCGATTTTCCCAGGGCTTGCAGCGCTGACGAACATGACGCTATTAAATATCACTCAGGTTAGAAAGGGGGGGCTCAGTGGGGAACGCGTGGCCGAGACTGCACATAGCCCCGTTTTCTGCAGAGGAGCTCACTCGCCAGAACTCCTCAGTTCAGTGAGAGACCGGCCGCCATTTTAAAATGGAATACCGATCTCTGTAGCCCCGACTCGACTCCCGACCCACATCCCCCACCTTCACCCAATATCTACGCAGGGCACCCCATCCCAATTGCTGCCACGTGGAAAATGCTAGCTTGGTACCATGGCAGTGCCAACCTGGTACCCTGGAAGTGCCGCTGCCAGCGCCACCTGGGCACCTTGGCAGTGCCATGCTGGCACCTAGGGTGCCATACTGGCAGTGCTAGGGTGTCCAGGTGGCACCAGCAGTACCAGGTACCACCCTGCCCATTCCGTCTGGTCCTCGTTTGTGGAAACCAATACTGAACGACAGTCGTCCATGGTCTTCGAGGCGAAGGGGATAGATCACAACGCCTCGGGAAACTGCATGTTACAGTGAGACTAGCTGTCTCGCACTAACATGCAGATTTACCAAAAGGTGATCCCGCCCACAATGGGCAAGATTTACATCGCAACATCTCGCGAGATCGTGTTAGATCTCACCAGGCATTGTGAGCCTGGTAAATGCTGGCAGCGGGGACACCTGGCTTCTATCGGTCACATTGCGCCGCATCGCCGTTTCATGGGCGCAGTGTGGCTGTTCGATCGCACCCTGTATGTTTTCTGGAAGCAGTTAGATATAGCACTTGGAGCAAAGGGAATCAAAGAATATGGGGAAAAGCGGGATTAGCCTATTGAGTTGGATGATCAGCCATGATCACAATGAATGGTGGAGGGGCTGGAAGGGCCTATTGACCGCCTCCTGCTCCTATTTTCTTTGCTCAGCATCCCACCTCTTTCTCTCTCACTGCAATATTACTCATCACTATATCATCAATACGATGAACTTTACTCTTACTCCTAAATTCCAGAAACACCATCCTGGAATGTGGCGACTAGGGGCTTTTCACAGTAACGTCATTTGAAGCCTACTTGTGACAATACGGCATTTTCATTACATGTTTTCCATCTTTGTATTTTTGTTAAATAACTCGCCTGCTCTAGGGCAGCACAGTGGCACAGTGGTTAGCGTTGCTGCCTCACGGCGCTGAGGTTCCAGGTTTGATCCTGGCTCTGGATCACTGTCCGTTTGGAGTTTGCACATTCACTCAGTGTCTGCGTGGGTTTCGCCCCTACAACCCAAAAGATGTGCAGGGTAGGTGGATTGGCCATGCTAAATTGTCCCTTAATTGGAACAAATGAATTGGGTACTCTAAATGTTTTTTTTTAAAACTCTCCTTGGGCAGCACGGTGGCACAGTGGTTAGCATTGTTGCCTCATGGCGCCGAGGTCCCAGGTTCAATCCCGGCTCTGGGTCACTGTCTGTGTGGAGTTTACACATTCTCTCCGTGCTTGCGTGGGTTTCGCCCCCACAACCCAAAGATGTACAGGCTAGGTGGATTGGCCACGCAAAGTTTTCCCTTAATTAGACAAAAATTAATCGGGCACAATAAAATTAACCTATTGTGGTACGGCCCCACGCCATCGGGAAACCCCCAGGCTGTCAGCAAAACGGAGAAACCCGACGGCGGAGAGTTCAGCCCAATGTATCTAAACCTTCAAATACGTTATCGATTTTTAAAAAATCAGTACCTAATATTGCTTGTAGAAGTGAAAGAGCTCCTCTGGGATTTTTATGGCATTGGTTGACTTGGACTCTTTCACTATTCGTCTAATGCAATTGGCCTCACACTGAGCCCCAACTCCCAAAGATTATGCTGTCTAGGCTCAATTTCACTGTAAATTGTGCAGTCTTAGTTCTTGGAGAAACTTTCTCCACAGGGATATTTTTCAGCTATTTTTGCCAATTGTAGACATTTCACATACTACTGTCTGTGTGGAGGTCTTAGTGGCCAACAGGATGTGAATTTTCAGCCAATGTCTGCATCCGAGACTACAAAGGTTCTTGGATAGTGGAACAGATTAAAAATTAATACTGGATAATCCTGGATCTGATCTAGTTTGACCACTTTTACACCTGCTCTGGAAGCATTGTGCAATTTACATAAATTATACTAAAGTGTGATGAATTATAAAGTTCCCAAGACTCAATTGAGATTTAAAATCATTGATGTATGTACCCATGTGTGTACACACACGTGGATGCAGTAGCCTGCACAACTTAAGTCAGAACATGCAGTAAAGATGCAACGACTCAAACCTACACTGGAATAGAATTGGCTCCTATCGAGAAAAGGGCTCTTTCTGATAGGAAAAAC
This sequence comes from Scyliorhinus canicula, assembly GCF_902713615.1. Lineage (NCBI taxonomy): Eukaryota > Metazoa > Chordata > Chondrichthyes > Carcharhiniformes > Scyliorhinidae > Scyliorhinus > Scyliorhinus canicula. The sequence goes on from NC_052147.1 coordinate 53,195,781, forward strand.
TGAGTGAAGGCAGACGGTATTATCAAAATGGCATAGGAAAACAAAATTACAAGGACCAAAACATTTCAATTGCTGAACTTCCAAGTGTTAACCGGTGTTAATTATTGTTGAAAGTATTTCACTACAATTAATCTAGACACCGACTTTAGCAGTAATGAAACATGGTGATTTCATTAAGCCAGTATGTACATATGTGGGTCTTTTCCAGTGATTTAACAAAATCCATACAAAAATGTTAAATTTCCCCTAAAGCCTCTAATTATTTCAAAAGTTAGCTGTCACTTTCTATTTTAATCATGCCTTTTGACTAGGAACGTCACCCCCGCTCAGTTTCCATAGCCAGAACAAAAACAGCTTACCTGAAAGTAAAAGGCTACAGGTGACCTTGACATCAAGTTGTTGAAGTGCTCATGAAACTGTGGTGAAAGAATGTCTTGTGCACACACTTCATATGGGTCAAATACTTGTTCCTGTACACAAGAAAACATTTTAAACTTTTTGATTTTGCTTAAAAGACTATTTATTATAAGCTTGGCATAATAAAAATACACCTTACTGCAAATAATATTCTGCTGTAACGTTGGTATTTTAAAATTACAACTCAAATTCAAAGGTTACAATGGACACATTTACTTTGAAATTCTCTCAGCAATTTTAGTAACCTCAGTTGTGCCATGGAGAAGTGTAAAACATGGGTTTAAAGATTTCATAAGAGTGAAAAAACAAATAGGAAGAAGTTTCTATTTTATAGCAAAACTGTAACTGTTTTTCACATGCACATTTACGATTTTGCTATTCTACTCCAAAGCAAGTAACAGGGATTGTTGCTATGGTCCCACTTTACTGATATAAATTTTGATTCAAGAGATAGATTTACCTGCTTATATTTTTCATTGGGCTACGATGTATGTCAGTCTTTAGTTGAATGAAAGGCAAAACAAATAGTAACAGAAATGCACAGGACTGCAGTCCAATGAGCCAATTCCAAGATAGAGAGAGAAAAAAATCGTATGATAGTTGAGAATTAAGGAAAAATTAAGGTCGGTGCCCTCTTAAGTTGCCCAAGATTTTCCAGCTACAGAGTCCCTGGCTAGTTAATTGTTGGGTGTGTGAAGTAGTTAAATTTAAACTGTCTAATTGCCATCCTCATTCTAAGCTTGCCCATTTGTACCTGTGGTACCAGAGTTTGTAATTATAATCACAAATTTTCTCAAAGTTCTAAACACTTTACGATTTTAAATCGTAACATTTTCCCAGCCTTTCAAAGCTATTCTAGACCCAGCTTCATTGCTCTCTTTTCAGATGCCGAAACCCAAGCACTAACAAATTTGTCCTCTTCTGTACTATGTTTATGGGAAGGATGTTCGTACTTTAACATAGTGATCAGACAGTAAACAATACTCCAGGTAGAGCTCAGTGTCTGTTTTAGGAAATACAAAGGATAATTTGCATTTTCATTTTGCTAGAACAATGTACAATACAGAGTGACATGATAGAAATGATTAAAATTATAAAAGAACAGGACAGGATAGCTAGGAGCTATTGCCAGTCTAGGCATCAAGAACAAAAGGTACACAGGTGCAAGATTTAATGCAAGAGATTTAGAACAAGGGTGGGAATAACTTAGTCAAGCAGAAGGTTGTGAAGCCATCAAATTTATTTTCAGAAAGGTAGAAACTGTGTCAATGTTCAATGGATAGATAGATTAAAGGGTCGAAGGAACACAGGTACAGGATACGTAAATATGATTAGATTTATTTGCTTGCATAGAGGTTAAATAGCAACATGGTCAGGTTGAGTTGTACGGCTTATATTTGCGTTGTAACTTCTGTGTACTTCAATGAAAACTTACTATTGCTAGCCAAAGATTTATGTTCCATCCCTCTGGCTATATACAGGTTGAGTTGGATATCCGAAATGCTTGGGGCTGAGTGTGTATCGGATTTAAGAATTTTTCGGATTTCGGAATGTAATGTGTATCTGCGGCGAGTTGGGAACTGCGTATGCGCGGCGTGCATTGGGAACTGCACATCACCCAGGGACTTGTGACATCACGCGCGCTTGAAAAGTACAAATTTCAAAATTTCAGATCAGGGATGCTCAACTTGCACTGTAAAATTGTTTACCTTCTTTACTGCTTTGCACAATTTGTGATCACTTCAAGCAGCTGTCCACGGGCACACTGGCACCAAAAAGTCCAGTCGCATGTGATGCACTGTCATTTACACCAGTGTTTTTCAAATTTTTTCCCCCCAGGACCCACTTTTACAAACCGGCTGACCTTCAGGACCCACATCGGCCGACCTTCGCAACACACCATTTTCTCTCACCTTTAATACGACAGGTGAGCCTACTTGGTCTTCACGATCTCACTCCAATCAGGTTCACAGAGAAGAGGGCTATGTGCGTATCAGGTGCAGAGATTAGCATGTTTCTTTGTGCTGTCTTCATCTTTGTGAGGACAGAAAATCCAACCTCGCACTTGTAAATTGTGAATGGCAAAAGCAAACAAATACTTGTTTTACTCAGCACTGAATACTCCAGAGGCACTACTCCTGAATGCTGAGAGCCTCTTTGGCTTGTGTCATGTTTTTTATGGGCTGGCACAGAAGTTCAGTCTCTTCATTTGGAGTCAGCTGTAAGTTAATAGTCGACTCTGGGGTCTCAGATGCAAAAGAATTTTTCACCCACCGCTTCGCTCTCAAAATCTGAAACAACTTCTCGGGAAAGTAGCGACAATAACTTGATCAGTGCACTCCGATGCGACTGAATAAGGCTTGCTAGTTTGATGACAGTTCCACTACTAGCACTCTTTGCTTTGATGTGTCGTACCAGTGCGGGGAACATGTTGTAGTTTTGGCTTTGCACTTGCACTTGCCAAACTTTCAATCACTTTTGGAAAGCATCTATTTCTTCACAGTGCTGAAAGCAATCATCATCCTCCCCTTGCAATTGAAGCTCAATTCATTTAGAATTGAAAAGATGTCAGCAAGGTAAGACATAGATAGCATTCACGTTTCATCGTCAAAGTATCAGCCAGAGGGGACGATTTCCCAAGGAGGAAAGCGTACCTCAGTTCGTAAACTCTGACAAACACCTGACCACTTCACAACCAACATACTTCTGTGAGGAACAATGAATGTGTGTGCTTGGCCCCCCACAGAGCCTCAAAAAGCCTGGTACTGAGTGCGCTGCTTTAATGAAATTCGTAACTTTCGCAATTCGTTTCAACACCACTTCAAGATCGGGTGGAATTCTTTTCAATGCCAATGCCTCACAGTGAATAAAAGAATGAGTCAAAACAATGTCCTGGCCAGCTGCCTCCTTAATCTTTATTACAACTCCATTGGAGTTTAGAAGGTTAAGGGGAGATCTAATAGAAACTTACAAGATAATACATGGCTTAGAAAGGGTGGACGCAAAGAAACTGTTTCCGTTAGGCGAGGAGACGAGGACCCGTGGGCACAGCCTTAGAATTAGAGGGGGTAAATTCAGAACAGAAATGCGGAGACATTTGTTCAGCCAGAGAGTGGTGGGCCTGTGGAATTCATTGCCGCGGAGTGCAGTGGAGGCCGGGACGCTAAATGGCTTCAAGGCAGAGATAGATAAATTCTTGATGTCGCGAGGAATTAAGGGCTACGGGGAGAATGCTGGTAGGTGGAGTTGAAATGCCCATCAGCCATGATTGAATGGCGGAGTGGACTCGATGGGCCGAATGGCCTTACTTCCACTCCTATGTCTTATGGTCTTATTGTTTTTCCCAGTCATGTTGGCAGACCCATCGCTTATGATACCTCTGCAATGAACCCAATCAAGCCCGCAATTTCCAACCACGTATCTATTCAATGCTTTATAAATCTCTGCATCAGTCATGTAGGTTGGTAATGTCAGACAGCATAGCAAATGCTCAACAAATTAATTGTACCAAACACATCTAACATTAACTAGCAATCTGAAACATCTATACTTTCATCAAATTCTATGGAGAAATAAGCTGGGCTTCTAAATTCTCAACAATAGCACAAATTCAGCGAGCCATTGTGTTCTCACTGAGAGGGATGTATTTCAGCCTTCCAGCTAACCTCTCATCTAGGACTGTATAACCTATGTCTATTGCTGCAGGGATAATTAATCTCTCTGCTAGTGTGGGGCACTTTCTCTTTAGCTACATGGTAAGCTACCATAAAAGAGGCTAATTGTGCTTTATCATTCAATACATTTTTGCTAAAGACTTCAGCTGACTATTTAAGTTCTCGTTACAGCCTTTGAAAAAAAAATCAAAGAGGTTGGTCCTCAAACCTGCCATGCTTAGTCTTCAAGTGCCTTTGAAGTTTTGAGGGTTTTGAACTTTGATTTACCAGTACTTCCCTGCATATAACACAAATGTGTTTTGCATGCTGATTTGCATTGGCACAATTAATAAAGTCAGGCCTCAAGAAATCATCATTATACTGCTTTGTTCATGATTTCAGCTTCTTCTTAATGTGTTGTTCACCAGAGGCCCTGGAGCTCACACCAGCACTGCTTTGTTCTGCTGCAGACTCTCCTGTGCAGCTCTTTCCAGCAGATTTAGTTGTGAGATCCTGGCCTGTTTGTAACTCTGGTCCTCTCTTCCTTATTATGAAATGATCCATTTTAAATTCTTCGGTCCTGCTGCTTGCTTGCTGGCAGTTACAAAATGGAGGAATCTCTCTTTAGTGATTTCACGCCCTGAGCTGTGATGTCAATGTATGGGGCTCGTGACCTACTCTCTGCCACCGCTTTTGGCAGGAAGACTCCATCGATTTTTAAAATTCTGCTCCTGGGACAGTGTGCTGACATCTGGAGGAGGCAGTCTGCCCGGCTGGACTCCGGGCAAGCATAATGCTACATCCAGCTGAAGGGGGCATGATTGGGCTGGACAGCTGGCATTCTTGAAAGCTGGTCTCGGCCGGCATTTTTAAAAGCCGGTCACAGCCATTGGGTACTTCTTCCAGCGATCGGGAATGGCACGAGTTCGAAAAATGACTGATTTGCACGTCAACCATTTGAAACACCCTTTCTTAATCTCAGGACGTTGCATTTAACCCTTTGCCATTCCTTAGATCACTTTGTCTTTTTATATCCGGCAGGCAATGGAAATGTTCACCACAAACATCAAAATAAAAATTAATGATGCAAACCCACACGGCCTTCTGTACAATAGCGCAAAAGATTACCCATCGAACAGATTTCTGCAGAAATTGTCGGCAATTTCCCATTGTGCAATGATAACAATACCTTATTTATGTAAGATTAAGCAAAAGATATATTAATAGTCTTTTGGCCATTGAGAACTTGAGTATTGCTGAAAAAAAGAGACAATCTATCAAAGGTTTACATTGCACACACATCAGATCAGCAATGCAACAGCAAAGGGAATGACAATTTCTACTGCATGAGAAGAGACCACTGACTGGGTGGCAAAAATAGACTCTGATTGGTAGAGGCATTGCCACAGAGAATGCAGCAGAGAACAGTTAACTGCCAAGCTACGGGTTCAAATTCAAACTAGGTAGGTTGACCATGATTGGTCAAAATGTTGCCATGGGGAATGAACGAGGGAATGGCACTATCCCAAGCTTTTGGTTAGTTTTGAAAAAATGTAATGCATGGACATGCTCCATTTGTCTGTAAAAAGGGTTGTGTGAGAGAATATATTTGGCTTCTAGCATATGCAAGTGAGCTATACTGCAAGCCTGACTGATAATCTTAAATTGGTTTTCAATGTGATTTGGCTGTTCACAACAGACAAAATACTGACGGAACAAAACCAGCTTACAAATCTCAAAAATTAGAACTGCTTTAACTTTAAAAAAAGTTTCTGTTCTGGGCAGGAATGCAGGGGCCATTCCCGACACTTGTAGTGCCGCTCCTCAATGGAGGAAGAAATTGGGGTACCATCGGACCCCCCCCCCCCCCCCCCCCCCCCCCCCCCCCCCCAATCCCCATAATGCCCCAACTCACCTGTTAGAGGGTTCTCGAGCCAACTGCATCCCACAACATACCGACAGGGCACCCCTGGCCCCAATCCCCACCAGTGTATCTATGTCGGGGATTTCCGCTATGGTCTTCTTTATAAAATCTATGTTGTCCTAGTTGGGCGTGTACACGTTTACCAGGATTACCGGTGCCCCATCTCGGACACCGCTGACCATGACACCCCCCCCGGCCCGTAACCACCTTTGTCGCCGTAAACACCGTTCTCTTACTTAACAAAATAGATACCCCCCCAGTCCTCATCCCGTAGCAGGAATGGTAGGCCTGTCCCAATCAGAGCTTCCTTACCCGCAGTCGGTCTTTCTCCCTCAAGTGCGTCTCTTGGAGGAAAACTATGTCGGCTTTCAAACTTCTCAGATAGATGAAGACTCTGGATCTTTTCACTGGGCCATTAAGTCCCTTACCATCCAGGTGATAATCCTGGTGCAGATTTTCTGTCTCCCCCCCCCCCCCCCCCCCCCCCCCCTTCCTGCAGAATCAACCATACTTACCTGGTGGATGCACCCTGCACTCTGGGGTTTCCCTTTGTTAGGGGGCCATCCAAAATGGCCACGGTCATCTTTCGCACCATGAGGCCAGGTCCTTGTGCTCCGGGGTTTCCCTTTGTCCAGGGGGCACTCAACATGGCCGCCGTTGTGTGTACAGCATTTGGATGAGTCCCTTTGTTTATGGACCCTCCAAAGTGGCTGCTTACGGCTTTTCCCGCTAGTGTGGTGGCCCCCAATCCCGGGGCTGATCTTAACCGTTCCCTGTGCCCAATCGATTGCTGTCCCCATAGTCTCCTCTTCCCCTTTCCTTCGCTCCGCTGCCCTCACCCCTTCCCCCCCCCCACTGTGAGCTGGTACTCTTGCTCAAAGCCAGGCAGTACTTTCCCTGCGCAAGAATTGTTCATGTCCATTACTTTTCTTTCCACTTTCTCTCTCTGCAGCTTCCTCATCGCTGTCTTGTCTGCTTTTTGTCCAGGCCATTCGTCCGCACAAACTCGTCTACCTCTGCTGGGGTGTTAAAATAATGTTCCTTGTTTTGGAATGTCACCCAAAGCCTGGCTGGAAGTAGCATCCCAGATTTTATTCCGTTTTTGTACAGGGCGATTTCGCCTGCTTGAACTCGGCCCTGCACTTCGCCTGGTCTGCTCCAATGTCTTGGTACACCCGTATTCTGTGTCCTTCCCAGCTGCCTGCCTTTGTCTGCCAAGTCCAATGCAGGATTCCGTCCTGATGCTGGTTCCCGTGTTTGGCGATTATCGCTCCCCGGCCTTGGGCTTCAGTCGGAGTAACCTGTGTGCCCTGTTGATCTCCGGCAGCTTGGGAAGCTGTCCCTTCCGACCAAGTGGCCCAGCATCTGGGCCACATAGTCTGTCGGGTCCCTGCCCTCGATCCCCTCTGACAGGCCCACAATTTGGATGTTTTGGCGCCGAGACCAGTTCTCCTGAGCCTCGACTTTCCCCTTCCCCTGGGTCGCCACCAACCTTTTTATTTCGGCCCCCAGAGCCACATTCCTGTGGCTCTGGGCAGTCAACGCCTTTTCAAGTTCCTGGATCGTCCTCCATGAGCTTCCAGTTTCTTCCCATTCCATCGATCACCCTCTGCATGCCGATCAGCGCCTCCGTCACCTCTACCTGGATCTCCAATTTGATTGCCTCCCTCATCGCAGTCAATTCCTTAGTCAGGAATAGCTTCCATTCATCCAGGTTTTCGGGTCTCCCTCGCTTCGGGCTGGCCAGGGACCTCTCGCCTCTTGGGGTCCGCTGACTCAATTGCTCGGTGTTCCTGTCCTTTTTCCCCTGATTCTACCTTCTCTGCGGCCTCTTGAGCTCCCACTTGCTGGCACATTGTACCTTTCCTCTTCCTTTCCATTTACAGGTAGAATCAGTAAGGATAAACAACCACACCTCCTTCACGCTAGTCCTCAATACCGGGGCTCTGCAAGGCTGCGTACTTAACCCCCGAATATACTCCCTATACACACATGATGTGCAGCAAAATTTGGCTCCAACTCCATCTACAAGTTTGCTGATGACATGACCGTAGTGTGTTGGATCTCGAACAATGATGAGTCAAAGTACAGGAGAGAGATTAGAGAATCTAGTGGAGTGCTGTAACGACAACAATCTCTCCCTCAATGTCAGTAAAACTACAGAGCTGATCATTGACTTCAGGAAGCAAAGTATTATACACACCCCTGTCTGCATCAATGGGCGAAAGTGGAGATGGTTGACAGCTTCAAATTCCTAGGTATGCACATCACCAATATTCTGTCCTGGTCCACCCACATCAACGCTATGACCAAGAAAGCACAACAGCGCCTATACTTCCTCAGGAAACCAAGGGAATTTGGCATGTCCACATTGACTCTTACCAACTTTTACAGATGCACCATAGGAAGCATCCTATCGGATTGCATCACAGCCTGGTATGGCAACTGCTCGGCCCAAAACCGTAAGAAACTACAGAGAATCGTGAACACTGCTCAGTCCATCATGCGAACCCGCCTCCCTTCCATTGACTCTGTCTACATCTCCCACTGCCTGGAAAGCAGACAGCATAATCAAAGACCCCTCCCACCCGGGTTATTCACTCTTCCAATATCTTCCATCGGACAGAAGATACAAAAGTCTGAGAACAGGTTTCTCAGCTGTTGAAAAACAGCTTCTTCCCCGCTGTTACTAGACACCTGAATGACTCTCTTATGGCCTGATCTGATCTCTTCACTACTGAGGCAGTGGCGTAGTGGTATTGTCACTGAACTAGTAATCCAGAGACCCATGATAATGATCTGGGGACCTGGGTTCGAATTCCACCATGGCAGGTGATGAAATTTAAATTCAATAAAATATCTGACCACGAAGCCATTGTCGATTGTTGTAAAAACTCATCTGGTCCACTAATATCCTTGAGGGAAGGAAATCTGCCATCCTTACCTGGTCTGGCCCACATGTGACTCCAGACCCACTCACAGCAATGTGGTTGACTCTTAACTGCCCCCTCAAGGGAAATTAGGGATGGGCAATAAATGCTAGCACAGCCTGCGACACCCACGTCACATGAACGAATATTTTAAAAAGTAGCACTGGATTCCGTATGCTTCACCCGTGCTCGTGTCTATGTATTTACATTGTGTATTTATGTATGTCCTACGTTTTTTTATCATGTATGAAGTGATCTGCCTGGACTATATGCAGAACAATACTTTTCACTGCACCTTGGTACACGTGACAATAAAACAAATCCAATCCAAAATCCAATGACTCTGGATGTTCGAGCTAAATTCATCCAAAAGTGTCAGTTTTACTGTCTTCTGGAGGAGAGCCACCTGATGTGCAACTTCTTAGCACAGCCCCGTCACCAGAATTGTTCCCAATAAAAACTTTTTAAAAAAAAGAAAGCATGCCCCTACCCAATGACGAGGATGACAATGAATGGGCTATTTCCTTTGTAAATTTACTTCCTACCCCCACGAAGCCTGTGAGAAGTTGGTCCTGCCATCAGTAAAATTCTTTGGTGGTAAGAATGTGTCCTGAAGCCCATTCAGCCCAGCTCTCTGCAATTTTACCTGCTTGCCCCGCACTACCATCACACTTCCTGAGGCCAATAACATTTTCCAAGTTTCAGTTGTGTTAGGATCCCTAACAAGAACCCAACTATTTTCAATTTGTAAAATTGTGAGGAAATGTTACTGCACCACAGGACAATTACACTAACCAATAGATATATTTTATGTTAAAACAAACTTAAATTTAACCACAGAATAAACCACATTAGCAACAAAGAAATAGCTTTACAGTGAACAGTTACACCTGTCCTTAAGTAAAAGAAGAAACCTTAACTTACTTCATAAACTGCCACTATTTTTCAATTAAGCAAACCAATATATATTCAATACCACTCATGAATAAAGTTAACAACCAGGGTTTTACTTACTTCTACTTTTTTTACTTACTTTACTACTCTTGTGTAGAATCTTTGGAGAGAGAAGCTTGTAGCACCAAACTGAAACACCTCTGTTCAGAGTTCCAGGACCCACTCCGCAGACAGTGGGCCCCGTTCCTCCCATTAACTACATTGCCTGTACCCGAAGCATACAGCATTCTTTTATCTTTTCTTACATGATGTCCATTGATTGTTTAGCCAGGACCAAACACAATACCCATAAAAATTATCTACACCTCAGGAGTCCTTCAAACCAAAACAATGTTCCATAAGCTAGGTACCTGTAAACAAGTAAATGGTTCTCAACATCTATTAGCAGAACACTTGACCTGCAAATCAATGATTATCTCACTTTTACGACAGCTTAATCACCGCTCTAGCAGTCATACTGTTTGTATGCGTCTTTTTTTTCTCATTTTTTTAAATTAAGGAGCAATTTAGCGGGGTCAATCCACCTACCCTGCACATCTTTGGATTGTGAGGATGAGGTCCACGCAGACACGAGTAAATGTGCAAACTCCACACAGATAGCGACCCGGGGCCGAACTAATCCTCGGCGCCATGAGGCAGCACTGCTAATTACTGCGCCCCTTCTGCATGCATCTTAACCCAGATTTTAATTACATTACTGCAAAAAATATTAAAATATAAAGTGTGAAAATTTCTTACATTCATCACAGTTGGATGATGACAAACTAGCAATTTGGAGTTCAACCTCCAAAGCTAAATTACATTCTACTGAAATAAACTTCAACTACAAAGTGAACATGAAGTAAGGCAAAGTTTAATCTTTACGTGCTAGCAAGGCTAATACAAAAAGAAAAGATCAAGGTCTTCACCTAAAATTTGTGAAAGAAACTTAAAAGAAAACTTTCACAAACCAGTTCTGGCCTCATTATTTCAAGACATATTTCCTCAATGCTGAATTGCTAATTAGCCCCAAACTCCATCCCTTAGTGGCTCACACCAATAAAACAACTTGTTTTTCTTTTTAATTAGTAGGGGTATAATAATCATTTTGTTTGCCAGAGTCTTAGCAATGAAAGGACTGGTCAATGACACCTAATGCAAATGAGCTTTTACAGCACATAAATGTTAGGAAATTCAATGCGCAGCATTTAAATCATATTTCTAAAACACATGCAACATATAAAATGTGTTCAAAAGCTACCAATGCTCGACAAAACTTTCTATGTTGCAAGGCAACATAACTTTAATTAATTTGTGTAATAATTCACAACATATCAAGTACTGTATTCTGTTAGCAGTCTGCGTCCTCAGAAAGTGAATATTAAATTTTTGAAATATTCAAATGTGGATCTCCATTCAATGTGGATGAGAAGGATACTTAACGTCATCAGTGTGCGAAGCAAAAGAAAAATAATGGGGAAGCAGGATGAGTCTACTGCCCCTTCATAATCCTACATCTGTATAAAGTGGCATCACCATATTTTTTCCTAGAGCCATCTTGAGGAACAATGAAGAATGGAAATTTTAAATCCGAGTAATATTCCATTCATGAGAAAGAAATCAAAACAACAGAATTGTTGTCAATGAAGAAAGTCATTTTAAAATGTATTTGGTATAAGAAAATAATGTAACATATAATCATTCAAAATCCAGAATGAGTGACAAGTGGTGTATATATAGATTTGCTTTGGGGCAAGTGTACAACAATGTTTGAGCAGAGAGAACAAGTGCTTATATTTAAGCTAAATAATCATTTCTTCAAAGTACTGTAGAGAAAAACTGTTGGATGATAAAGATGTTATAGTCAAACATCTCACCGTGTGCCAAAACACAAATGATTATTGCACTGTACCTCCGCCAGATCTTCAAAGCAGCTGCCAACAAATGGATGAGGGCTGCTTTCATCTGTCATTTCAACAGTATCCTCCATCAATCCAAGTATCTTCACAGTCAGTTCATGAATATCCAAGATGTTACTGAAGATTATTTCAATGTCCTATCAGAAAACAGAGATGCATACACTTAACAGTGCTTGGAAATTTAGCCTGTAGATGTAATAAACTTCTAAACAAAAGTATCACAAGTCACTGAAAAGGATATATTGACACACAGCAGCTGCTTCCAATACACAGATCATAAATTTCACATCTGGAAAATCAAAGTGTTTATTTTGGCATCCATAAGCAAGGTGAGCTGGGGATATGTCAACGGTTAAAATTTTCAAAATCTCAAACCTGCCCCAACCACCAACTTCCAGATTGAATGCAATGGGACAAGAACAGGCAGCCAATCCACTCCAAGCAGGGGTTTGACAACATATTTGAACAATTTGCGGAGTTTATATATTCTCTCCGTGTGTGTGTGTGTGGGTTTCATCCAGGTGCTCCGGTTTCCTCACACAGTCCAAAGATGTACAAGTTAGGTGGATTTGCCATGCTAAATTGCCCCTTAGTGTCCAAAACATTAGGTGGTGTTACTGGGTTCCGGGAATAGGGTGGGGGCTTGGGCCTGGGTAGGGCTCTCTTTCAGAGGGTCGGTGCAGACCATGATGGGCAGAATGGCCTCCTTCTGGGTGGCACAGTGGTTAGCACTGCTGCCTCACATCTCCGGGTTCCCGGGTTCAATTCCAGGCTCGGGTGACTGTGGAGTTTGCACTTTCCCCTCGTGTCTGCGTAGATTTCCTCAGGGTGCTCCGGTTTTCTCCCACAGTCCAAAGATGTGCAGGTTAGGTGGATTGGCAATGCTAAATTGCTCCGCAGTGTCCAAAATATTAGGTGGGGTTACTGGGTTACAGGGATAGGGTGGAGGCATGGGCTGAAGTAGGGTGCCATTTCCAAGGGATGGTGCAGGCTCGGTGGTCCAATGGCCTCCTTCTGCACTGTAAATTCTATGACTCTAATTTAATGATGCTGGCTTCCTCCAATTTAATAATAATCTTTATTTAACCCCTTTCCCAATTTTTACTGTGATCTGGAGATGCCGGTGTTAGACTGGGGTGAGCATAGTAAGAAGTCTTACAACACCAGGTTAAAGTCCCACAGGTTTGTTTCAATCACTAGCTTTCAGAGCACTGCTCCTTAATTCACCCGACTGGAAACCAATGTTATCAATCGGGCTGACTTCTGGTAGTAGACCTGGTAAATACAAACCCACAGTTTGCAGGAAACCACAGACTTGCAAGTTTCCTATCGAAAACAAATTGGCTTCAATTTTCCCAATAATTAATTGGAGAACATTTCTGCTCCAAAAAACAATGAGGGGGAGCCAGAATTTCCCATCTAAAATTCTCAAGCCTTCTTTTCAAAAGCCTCCTTAGTTTTGCCCCTTGTTTTTTCTGCAGTCTCCTTCAGCCCCACAACACTCCCAAGATATGCAAACTTCTCTAATTCTGGCCTCTTTGGTTTCCCCTTCACAATCCCCATTCCGAGCCACCCATTCCATCCCTCTCTTTGGCAACTGCCTACGGTTGAGGCAGTCTGTTTCTAACCTTGTTATCATATTTGAACCCAAGATAAGCTTCTAACCACATATTCACGCCACCACCAAAACCACCTGTCACACTGCCCATCTCTGGCCCTGCCTCAGTTCATTTGCTTGCTGCTGAAACCCTCATCCAGGCCTTTTGTAACCTCTAGACTTGACTATTCCAACATTAACTGGCTGGATTACCACATTGTACCTTCTGTAAACTTGAGGCCATTCAAAACATTGCTTCCTGTGTACTTATTCACAACATCCTGTTGACCCATCACCCTGTTCTCCCTGATCTATATTTTCTCCTAGGCCAGCAATTCCTCCATTTTAAAGTTCTCAACCTTCTTTTCAAATCACTCCATGGGCTTTACCCTCCCCATTTCCATAATCACGACCCACAATTCTCAGATATTGGTGATCCTCTGGGTGGGATTCTCCGAGCCCCGCGCCGGGCCGGAGAATCCCCACAACCGCCCCACGACGCCGGCGCGCGATTCTCCGAGGTGCGGAGAATCGGCGCCATTTGTGCCAGCGCGTTTAGCGACTTGGGACATTTTATTACATTAAAGCTCTGCATAAATATATATTGTTGTCTATGTTGTAATCAACCCCTGTTAATATCATAGAGTTTACAGTGCAGAAGGAGGCCATTCAGCCCATCGAGTCTGCACCGGCTCTTGGAAAGAGCACCCTACCCAAGGTCAACACCTCCATCCTATCCCCAGAACCCAGTAACCCCACCCAACACTAAGGGCAATTTTGGACACTAAGGGCAATTTATCATGGCCAATCCACCTAACCTGCACATCTTTGGACTGTGGGAGGAAACCGGAGCACCCGGAGGAAACCCACGCACACACGGGGAGGATGTGCAGACTCCGCACAGACAGTGACCTAAGCCGGAATCGAACCTGGGACCCTGGAGCTGTGGGGCAATTGTGCTAACCACTATGCTACCGTGCTGCCCAAATAATTAATATCCAGGCCAAAGACATTCAAGCACATTTTACCACACAGCACCTTGTAGCCATTGTTGAAACCCATCTGGTTCACTAATGTCCTTCAGAGAAGGAAATCTGCCACCCGTACTTGGTCAGGCTATGACTCCAGAACCACAGCAATGTGATTAACTCTTAAATGCCCTCTGTAGTGGCCCAGCAAACTGCTACAAAGTCAAAAAGGAATGAAACCAGACAGACCACCCAGCATCGACCTAGGCACCAGGAACACAGTGGCACATCCAGCCATGTCGGCTCTGCAAAGTCCTGCTTCCCAACATCTGGAGGCTTGTGCTAAAATTGGGAGAGCTATCCCACAGACTAGTCAAGTAACAGCCTGGCATTGGCTCTTGGGTATGATTGGAGAGGAAAAAACTATTTGACCTAGTCCTCATCAATCTATCTGTTACAGATACATCTGTCCATGAGAGTATCAGTAAGAGTGACCACCACACAGTCCTTGTGGAAACAATTTCACATCTTCGCATGGGGGATAACTTCCATCATGTTTTGTAGCACTACCACTGTGCTAAATGGGATAGATTTAGAACAGATCAAGCAACTCAAAAATAGGCATCCATGAGGTACTGTGCGCCATCAGCATCAAAATTGTACTCACTCACAATTAGTAACCCAAAAGCCCCACATGTTCCCACTCTACTATTACTACCAAGCCAGGGTATCAACCCTGGTTCAATGGAGTGCAGAAGCACACACCAGGAGCTAAATAAAAATGAGTGTCAACCTAATAAAGCTACAACACAGGACTACTTCCATGCAAACAGTGGAAATAGCATGCAATGGACAGAGCAAAGCGATCCCATAACCAACGGATCACATCTAAGCTCTGCAGTCCTGCCACATTGTGTCATGAATGGTGGTGGGCAATTAAACAAATAACTGGAGGAAACGACTCCACAAATAGCCCCATCCTCAATGACGGGGATGTCCAGCACATCAATGGAAATGAAAAAGCTGAAAAACCTGCAACCATCTTCAGCCAGAAGTGCCAAGTAAATGATCTATCTCTGTCTCCTCCAGAGGTCCCCAGCATCAGAGATGCGAATCCTTAGCCAATTCTATTCACTCCATGTGATATCTAGAAACAGCTGACGGCACTGTATATTACAACAGCTATGGCCCTGACAACAATAGTACTGAAGAATTGTGCTCCAGAGTAACCATGCCCCGAGCCAAGCTGTTACGCTTACTACAGCTGCAACACTGGCATTCACCTGGCAATGTAAAACAATTCCCAGGCATGTGCTATCCACAAAAAGCAGGACATATCCAACCAGGCCAATTACTGCCCCAGCAGTCTGCTCTCAATCACCACCAAAGTGATGGAAGGGGCCATCAACAGTGGCATCAAGCAACACTTACTTAGTAATAACCTACTCATTGACATTCAGTTTTGGTTCCATCAGGGCCACTCAGCTCCTGACCTCATTATAGCTTTGGTCCAAATATGAGCTGAAGTCAAAAGGTGAGTTGAGAATTGACTGTCTTTGAAATCAGGGCAGCACTTGACCATGTAGCATGAAGGAGCCCTAGAAAAACTTTAATCAATGGGAATGGAGGAAAAAACTCTCCTCTGGTTGGAGTGTTATCTAGTACAAAGGAAAATGGTCAATCATCTCAGCCCCAGGATATCGTTGCAGGAGTTGTCCATGACGCAACCATCGCTGCTTCATCGCTGAATCCCCTCTACATAAATCCTGAGGTTACCAATCACTGCAATTACAAGAGCAGATCAGAGGCAGGGAATAACTCACCCCCTGGCTCCCCAAAGCCTGCCCACCATCTACAAAGCACAGGTCAGGAGTGCACTGGAATACTTCCCACCTGGCACAGGAAGCTTGACATCATCCAGGACAAAGCAGCCAGCTTCATCTAGTGATTGACTCTTTATTGTCACAAGTAGGCTTACATTAACACTGCAATGAAGTTGCTGTGAAAATCCCCTGGTCGCCACACTCCAGCGCCTGTCAGGCACACTGAGGGAGAATTCAGAATGTCCAAATTACCTAAAAGCACATCTCGGGACTTGCGGGAGCAAACTGGTGCACCCGGAGGAAACCCATGCAGACTCGGGAAGAACGTGCAGACTCCGCACAGACAGTGACCCAAGCCGGGAATCAAACGAGGGACCCTGGCACTGTGAAGCAACAGTGCTAACCACTATGCTACTGTGCACACCCACTAAGGATAATCTGCAGTGATTTTTAAAACTGATTGAATCTGACAAATTGAATAGAATTCTTTCAGAAGACAATAGTACGTTCTGATACACTAAAAGCTGCAACCAAGGATTTTTAAAGGATGTTTGTTAAAAAAAAATAGGATTAATGCAAAGAAGCGTGACATGATACATTAAGGGAGAAAGAATATCAATATGCACTTAATTATTATAACATTTAAAAGACTCATTTCAATTTGTTCAAAGATATTCTTTTTTTTATAAATTTAGAGTACCCAATTAATCTTTTCCAAATAAGAGGCAATTTAGCATGGCCAATCCACCTACCCTGCACATCTTTGGGTTGTGGGGGCGAAACCCACGCAAACACGGGGAAAATCTGCAAACTCCACACGGACAGTGATCCAGAGCCGGGATCAAACCTGGGACCCCGGTGCCATGAGGCAGCAGTGCTAACCACTGCGTCACCGTGCTGCCCTCATTTGTGAAAGGATTTTGAAAAGAAATGGGAGGATAATCTGTAAAAAAGATTAATGGGCTGGATTCTCTAATTTTGAGTCTATGTCCTGACCGGCGCCGGTGTGGTAACAGTGGTGGTTTACGACCGAACATTCGGCGCAAAACAGCCACCAATCCTCCGTTTGGCTGGCGGCTAGCTGCCCAGCAGCGTAGAGCACCCAGCTCTAGCTGCCCGGAGAATTTCCGGATCCGTGGCTGCGCATGCGCACGGCGGCAACCTACAGCGGCCACACCGTGCAGCATGGCGCCGGCCACTCGCGGATCGGGCCTGAAAAATAGTGCGCCCCCCCCACCCCCCCTCCTTGGCCGGCTCGCGAGCCCCGGACCACCCCCAACAGTGCCCCCAGTCCCTGACAAAGTCCCCCCATTGCCCGCTGGACCGAACCTGCAGCCGCCACGCCGAGTTCCTGACGGATGATAGCACGCGCGACAGACTCCATCAGGAACCCTGCCAGTCGGGGGCCGGAGCATCGGGGGTTTAGACAGTTTGTCAAAACATGGCAAGGCGTGGTAAGAAGATATGAAGAAAGAGGCTTTAATTATGAGAGCAACTAGAGCTGTGTAGGTTATGGAGAAATCTAATGGGGGTGCTCAAAATTGAAAGGTATTGATCATATAAATCATGAAAAATAATTTCTCATTTCAGTGAGTTAGTGAATAAAACAGAGGTTAGAACTGTTTTCTTCGAACTGCAGTGGGTTGTTAGCATAATTTGCAACAGTGACGTAAGCAGAATCCTTAAGATTTTAAGAAGGAAGTGAAAAAATATATTTGTAAAGTCTTTATTCTTTCAGGGCATTAGACTACGTGGATATCACTTTCAGTGAGCTGATGTTGGCATGATCAATTGGCTTCCTTCTACCTTCCCTAAAATTCCACATCAATCTAAAATAATACAGAAATTTTCTCTCATGGACAGCTGTAAAACATTTAATATCATATTTTGCTGCAGGATGAAAAATCATAGTGGTAACATAACATGCAATTTGTGTCTGAAGCACTTCAAATAAAAATAACTATAGTAAATTTACTCATCATTCTGTAAATTACAAGTAAAGAACAGCATGAGCAAAACAATTTCACAAGATAAATATTCAAAATTTTAAACAGTTCTCTGTTCTTATTCTTATTTCACACAGAAACCTTTCAAATCTTTCAGAAATATTTCAAGTATGTTTGAAATGAATCTAAAGTGCAGTCTAATATTTCAATACAAAAAGTATCAAGGTACATTAAAAACTTACGCAAGCAGTAAACAGCTTGTTGTTGGCCGTAAATGGCTCTCTAAAAACTTTTAAAATCAGGTTCAATTCCCGTAGATATTGCCTTTCCTCTGCAATTTCAGCCTTCACCAGATCATAGTAATGCTGTTCACCTGTGGTATTTGGTCCATCATCTCCCAAAGACGACAGCCCAATATCATCCTGATCAAACATGTCCATAAGGACCTGAAAAGAATATCAAGCCCAACACAAATTATACGCTGACTATAAGAAAAAAGGTTGTGTTTTATCTAAAAAAATTCAAAAATACATGAGAAGAATTAAGTTCCTAAAGTATATCTGCACCAGAAAAATGTCACTATAATCCTGAACTAACCAGGAGACTTGGATTAATATGCTCAGGAACTATATAAACACAGCCGCTATACAAGACTGAAAGATAGTAAACATAAAGCTGATATTCAAAGCCATAAATCCAGAAACTGGAGTTAAGAAAGTGTAACATTAGCTGTGATGAATTGTTCATCTTCATCTGCAGTTGGATTTAGCACAGCCTGTTAAACTAATTCTTTAAGAAACTTAGCACTGAAAGTTAACCAATAGATATAATACTCAGATATTCAGAAAACATTTGATAAAACTCCACAGGTGAGGCTTTTTAAAGAAGGTCACAGTATGAATAAATTTAATTACTAGTTAACAAATGAAAACAGACTTGGGGCAGGAACCATAATAAAAGCACTGGGTTTTGAGAGGTGTAACTGAATTTGTTTTTCCTTTAATTTTCAGCAGTAAAACATCATCAATGTGGAAAAATCAATAAAGTTACAACGTCACCTTAAATAAAAGGGTAGCATATTTATAAAAGAAGTTTGGTGAGTCTTGATTACAATACAATAGGATACAAAGAAAGGAACAGCAATGTATTTGATTTTAGACGGTAGACAGAAATATTAATAGGAGCAATGACCGACATAGCGTCAATATTGAGGCAGACATGAAATAAATTGGAGGCTAGAGTTGAGAAAACTAAATTCACCAGACAACAAACTCTTTTATGCATCATGTCAGGAAAGCAAGAGGTTCTGCAAGAACCATTCATCCTCAATAATTCTATTATTATAATCCAGTGAGTAACTATGCCATAAAGATCACAAAGAACCATGTTCAATCTCCAGCCTGTGCTGCATTGGAGAACAACTAAGGTGACAACAGGAACATTTTCCTCAGAGTGCCACAGAGTCAGGGAAGGAAACTATCAGCTAAGGTTTACAACCTTGTCCAAATTTGCAAGTGTGGATGTATCAACACTGACAATTGATTTGGGATAGAACAATGAAGGAAAAGGGGATGAACGAAACGGAGAACAGGACAGGTAAATATGACTGAAGACTATTTGACCATATTTTTAAAAATAAATTTAGAGTGCCCAATTCACTTTTTTCCAGTTAAGGGGCAATTTAGTGTAGACAATCCACCTGCCTTGCACATCTTTGGGTTGTGGGGGCGAAACCCACACAAATATGGGGAGAATGTGCAAACTGCACACAGACAGTGACCCAGAGCTGGAATTGAACCTGGGACCTCGGCGCCGTGAGACAGCAGTGCTAACCACTATGCCACCGTGCTGCCCTCTATTTGACCATATTGATGGTAAATGATAACACGGGCTGGTTGGATTGAATGACATCTCTATGAATGTCAGGTAACAAAAGATAGTAAAGCAGCTTTACTTTTTAATCAACCATGTATTAAAGATCAAAAGAACTGTTCCTGCAGTCACTCAGGCAAAATAGGATAATTATTCCTCAATAAAATACCTAATCTACAAGCTCATCATTAGGCTTTATGTACTTGTCTTATTATTAGTACATGGTCATTCTTCTCCCCCAAAAACATTATGAAGAGTGATAACGTCCCATTGAGATAAAACTCACTTAGAATAGAATAGCATCCCGAAGGTGCAGGTCAATCGGCACATTGAGTCTGCTCCTGTATGTATCGGACCCAATAGAGGGGATGGAGGAAATCGTGAGGATTCTAGGGGAATTTGGCCGATTTTCAGGGTATAAGCTAAATATGGGGAAAAGTGAGATGTTTGCGGTCCAAGCGCGGGGACAAGAGAGGCGATTGGGGGAGCTGCCGTTTAGGTTATTAGGGGGAAGCTTTAGGTACCTAGTCATCCATGTGGCGCGGGAATGGGACTGGATACATAAATTAAATCTGGCCCGACTAGTAGACCAAATGAAGGACAATTTTCGGAGATGGGACGCGCTTCCGTTGTCACTGGCTGAGAGGGTGCAGACGGTGAAGATGACGGCTCCCGAGATTCCTGTTTGTATTTCAGTGTCTCCCCATCTTTATTCCACAGACCTTTTTTAAACGGGTCAACAAAGTGATCACTGGCTTTGTTTGGGCGGGCTAGACTCTGTGAGTAAGGAAGGAAATGCTTGAGCGGAGTCGGGGAGAGGGCGGGCTGGCGCTGCCATATTTTACTAACTATTACTGGGCGGCGAATATAGCCATGATCAGGAAGTGGGTGGTGGGAGAGGGGTCAGCATGGGAGCGTATGGAGGCAGCTTCATGAAAGGGGACCAGTCTGGGGGCGTTAGTAACTGCGCCTCTGCCGTTCCCGCCGGCACAGTACTCCATCAGCCCCGTGGTGGTGGCGGCCCTGAGAGCCTGGGGGCAATGGAGGAGACATGTGGGAGCAGAGGGAGCACCGGTCTGGTCCCCAATCACCCGTCTGGTCCCCAATCTGTAATAATCACTGGTTTGCCCTGGGAAGTATGGATTGGGGGTTCCGGATATGGCGGACAGCAGGGCTTAAGAGGATGGGGGACATATTTATAGAGGAGAGCTTTCAGAGTATGAGGGCGGTGGAGGAGAAGTTTGGGTTGGCGAGGGGAAACAAATTCAGGTATCTGCAGGTGCGAGACTTCTTAGGTAAACAGGTGTCAACCTTCCCGCTCCTACCGTTAAGGGGGATTCAGGATAGGGTAGTTTCCAGAGGGTGGGTAGGAGAAGGCAACGTCTCTGACATTTGCAAGGAACTTATGGGGTCAGAGGTGATGCAGACTGAGGAGTTGAAGCACAAGTTGGAGAAGGAGATGGGAGGAGAGATAGAGGATGGTCTATGGCCGGACGCATTGAGTAGAGTCAACGCGTCCTCAACATGTGCCAGGCTCAGCCTGATACAATTAAAGGTCGTTCATCAGGCTCACATGACAGTGGCCCGGATGAGGAGATTCTTTGGGGTGGAAGACAGGTGTGCAAAATGTGCGGGAGGACCAGCGAACCATGTCCACATGTTCTGGACATGTCCGAAGCTTAGGGGATTTTGGCAGGGGTTTGCAGATGTCATGTCCACGGTGTTAAAAACAAGGAGGGCACTGAGTCCAGAGGTGGTGATTTTTGGGGTGTCGGAAGACCTGGGAATCTAGGAGGAGAAAGAGGCAGACGTTCTAGCCTTTGCTTCCCTGGTAGCCCAGAGACGGATATTATTAGCTTGGAGGGACTCAAAGCCCCCGAAGTCAGAGACCTGGCTATCGGGCATGGCTAGCTTTCTCTGTTCGTCTTGAGAGGGTCACTGTTAGGGGTCATACGAAGGTGGCAACCGTTCATCGACTTCTTCGCGGAAAATTAATCGTCAGCAGAAGGGAGAGGTTAGTTTAGCTTAGAGTAGGGGGTTAATAAAGGTGGGACCTGTAAGGAAGGGAGACGGCTTTTGCACTATGTTTATAGTTTCATGTACATTGTCTATTTTGTAGTTGTTACAATATAATGTTCATTTTTTAAAAAAAGAATGACTAGAAGTTTGGTTAGTGATGGCCTTTTGAGGAGGATCTCAAAATAGTGGAATGCAGAAGAATCTCAGAGGTAACTCTAGAGCGTGGAGATTAGACTAGTGAAAGCACACCTGCCATTGGTGGGGTGAAAAGAGTTAGGGATGCACAAGGGACCATATTGAAGGAATGGTGAATTCTTACAGGACTGGAGAACGTTGCCGAGATAGTAAGGGAAAAGGTTGTAAGTTGGGGGACTGGGAAATTGTAAATCAGTGAGCACAGGATTGATGGGTGAGCAAGACAAGGTGCAGCAGAGGATATGGTTCGTGGAGTTTTGTTTGAACTCAAGCTTACAAAGGGTGAAAGATGGAAGGATGGTCAGGGGTGCAAAGCTAAAATGTTTTTAAAATGTCTGTACCTGCAAATGGCTGATCTTCAGATTGCAGTTAGTTTCTAAAATGTAACCCGAATCCTGATGGTTTAGCATTTTATCGTTTTTAATTTCCAGTTCTATTTAATTTTCCTTCCTATTTTCTATCCTTACTCCTTCGACCTCTCCTTCCCCACCCCTGCAAAAATAACTTTTTTAATATTGGAAGAGATTTTGCAGCTGCCAATCAGGTGCCTTGGTCCCGGGAAGCTACACTTTACAAAAAATCTGGGTTAAGAATGGTTTTTCAACTGTCGAATGGTCATCATATTGACAACCTCAGTCTTGTCTACTAACACATGCACCTTCCAGCAAGGACTGATCAATTGTAATCGAGAACAGGAAAATTGCTGACTTTCTATTATTCATAAGTCAGATTCATAGCTACAAAGCTCTCTGTTCAAGTCTATTATAATGAAATGTTTATGGATCCAGAAACAGTTGCATCATCATATTAAATTAACTTTGGCAGTGACCTGGTTCAGTCTTTCTCTAAACTAAAGAAAGAAGGGATGGGCAACCTGGGCTAGTGAGTGGGCCGCATGAGTGGCCCTCCATCACAGTGGGCTGCAAGATTGAAATCAGGTTTGTTCACTAACCATGACCCATGAATAAGATTAAATACATTTAATGCATGCCAAATATTTCATAACGAGTTATAAAAAATGCTTAATCATTTATATATTAATAGAACTATCAACTTCAAATGGTTAAACCAAATAAATCTTTACACTTTGAACGCAGAAAGCCCACACATCTCTCACAGTCAATGTTTTATAAAATATTTTTATTTAGAATTTAGAACAGTACAGCACAGAACAGGCCCTTCGGCCCTCGATGTTGTGCCGAAAAATGATCACCCTACTCAAACCCACGTATCCACCCTATACCCGCAACCCAACAACTTCCCCCTTAACCTTACTTTTTAGGACACTACGGGCAATTTAGCATGGCCAATCCACCTAACCCGCACATCTTTGGACTGTGGGAGGAAACCGGAGCACCCGGAGGAAACCCACGCACACACGGGGAGGACGTGCAGACTCCGCACAGACAGTGACCCAGCCGGGAACCGAACCTGGGACCCTGGAGCTGTGAAGCATTGATGCTAACCACCACGCTACCGTGCTGCCCAAGTTTGGTTTTTAACATTTCAAAACAATGCAAAACAGCAAGAACAGAACTTCCCCCACTCTACCAACCAACACCCTCCACAACACCTGACACAACAATCCCTCCTCCAATACCAGCTCCTCCTCCCACTTGGCCTTAACCCCTCTCCAGCGACGCCATATCCTCCTCCAAAATCTTCCCATACATCAGAGATGACCCCCCCACCCTTCCAACCCCATCACTGACAACACTCCCTCCAACAATGAGGAGGGAGGTGTCCCTGGAAACATCAGGAAAACTTTCCTTGCATAGTCCCGCACCTGCATATATCTAAAGGCTCCCCCCCGCGGAATCCCAAATTTCTCCGTCAACTCCTCCAAACTCGCAAACTGCCCTTCCAAAAATAAGTCCTTCATTTCCATCACCGAAACCAAGCATCCAGTCTTGCCAGCTCAAAGACCTGGGGCGGGATTCTCCCCTACCCGGCGGGGTGGGGGGTCCCGGCGTAGCGGAGTGGTGCAAACCACTCTGGCGTTGGGCATCCCCAAAGGTGCGGAATTCTCCGCACCTTTAGGGGCCAAGCCCTCACGTTGAGGGGCGAGGCCCACGCCGGAGTGGTTGGCACCACGCCGACTGGCACCAAATCCGGCACAACGGCCTTTGACACCCGCCGCCGGGGCTGGCCGAAAGGCCTTCGCCGGTTTACGCATGCGCCGGTGCGTCACCACTGGCGCATGCGCGCTGGGGGATTCTCTTCCGCCTCCGCCATGCTGGAGGCAGTGGCGGAAGAAAAAAGAGTTCCCCCACGGCACTGGCCCGCCCGCCGATCAGTGGGCCCCGATCGCGGGCCTGGCCACCGTGCGGGTACCCCCCGGTGTCCAATCGCCCCGCGCACCCCCCCCCCCCCCCCCCCCAAACACACCTAACTTAAAATACTGCCGAAATTGCCTCCATATCTTCAACGTGGCTACCACCACCGTACTACCCAAATATTTCCCTGGGACAAACGGGAGCGGCGCCGTTACCAGCACCCGCAACCCCGACCCCCTACAAGAGCCTGCCTCCGTCCTCACCCACATCGCCACTGGCTCCCTACCCTAGTCCCGCACTTCTCAACGTTCACCATACAAGAGTAATAAATCAGATCCGGAGCCAAACCTCCCGACTGTTGCCCTCTCTGAAGCAGTCTTCCGAATCCTCCCATACAACGACAAAATCAACCGCTCCACCCCCATAAAAAAAACGCAAGATATTCATCTTTACCATCTGCACCCAGCCTGCCAATGATAGGGGGAGGCTGTCCCACCTCAATAAATCTGCTTTTACCCTACCACCAGGCTCATAAAATTCAATTTAGGGAGCTGGGCCCTGGCCCGAGCTACCTGCACCCCAAGGTACCTGAAGTGAGTAGTCGCCACATGAAACATCAATCCCCCCAAGCCAGCTTAGGCTCAATTCCAAACTGCTCCAACATCGCAAACAAATAACCTGATTAAACACCTTCTCCACATCCAGCACTGCCACCACCTCCAGCTCCGCCCTTCTGATGGGGAGAGCACCATGTTTAACAAACGCCGCACATTCGAGGACAACTGCCTAACTTTTACAAACCTCATCGCATCATCCCTAATCACCTACAGACGGCACTCCTCCAACTTAAGTGCCAACAATTTGGGAAGAGTTTTGGCATCCACATTAACATGGCTATTGGCCGATACAATCCACACTCCACCGGGTCCTTATCCTTTTTTAACAAAAGCGAAATAGATGCCTGTCATCATCATCTTTGGCACACCCCCTTAGCCACAGTGTCCTCAAACAGCTCCACTAACAGCGGTGCCAACCTATCCAAAAACGTCTCATTGAATGCCACCAAGAGCCCATCGGGCTCCGGTGCTGTACCAGTTTGCATCTTTCCTATCGCGTACAAACCTCCTCAATCCCAGCTGGCTCCTGCAACCTGCCCTCTCCAACTTGGATACTCCAGCCCTTCCAAGAACTACCTCACATCTGACTCATCACCCGGAGGCTCCGACCTATGCAACTGCTTATAAAACTCCTCAAATGCCCTGTTCATCAGCTCTGGCGCCACCACCAACTCCCTCGCCCCATCCTGGACCTGAACAATCTCTCGCGAGGGCGCCTGCCCACGGAGCTGTCCTGCCAGCAAGCAACTGGCCTTCGTCCTGTACAACACACCTTTTCCCACCTCACTGGCATACCGCTTTCCCTGTGGACAAAAGGTCAAACTGCGTCTGCACTTCCTTCCTACTGACCAAAAGCTCTGGAGTGGGATCTTCCACATACTTCCCATCCACCTCCAAGATTTCATCTACCAGATGCCACTCCTCTCTTGCCTCCCTATCCAGCTGCGCCTTATACCAGATGATCTTGCCCCTTACCACCACCTTCGGTGCCTCCCAAACCACCAACACCGAGATTTCCCCATTCTTATGAAACCCCACATCATCCATCACTTTTGCCATTCTCACACAAAAACGCAAGTAGCCCCACATCCAATCTCTACGCCGGCATGCAGCTTAGATCGATTGTCTTCGGAGGCAACACTGTATTCAAATCCCCCCCTTAAAATTACTGATGCGTGTCCAGACTAGGTATGGCAGCCAACATCCTAGTCATAATTCCTACATCATCTCAATTCGGGGCATACCTGCTAACCAACACCACCAACCTCCTTTCCAAAGCACCCGTTACTATAATGTATCTGCCCCCCTGATCTGCCACCACCATCGCCATCTGAAACCTAACTTACTTAACCACTAGTACCTGCTATCAAAGCCCAAGTGGAACACCTGATTCACCCAACCCTTCCAAAGCTAAATTGGTCCTTCACCCTCATATGGGTCTCCTGCAACAGCACCACTCGCTCTTCAAACGCAAGAAGACCCACTTCACCGTTCCACCCAACCCCCGTACATTCCACGTTACCATTCAGATTGGGGGTCTCTCAACCCCCTCCCCCTCTTATCAGGCATGACCATGGCACCCAGTTCGCACCATGGGTGGGACCAAGCCCCAACCCTAGTCAAGGTCAGCCAGCTACAGTTTCCGCCCCCCCCACTTTAGAAGAAACCCCCATCACTTCCTCTCTGCATACTCACCATCCCCTCACCATTTCCACCTCCCAAACAATGGAAACCTGTCCCCCCACTGCGCTCCCATTCACCAGCCAACATAAGTTTGCTAGTGAGGTGGCCCCAGCCAGAGTCGCCTCCTCCCATATACTTAGTACAAAAACCAACAGAAACCACATGACGGTGGCTAGGATGAGCAAATTCTTTGGGGTAGAGGACAAATGCGCTAGGTGCACAGGAGGACCAGCGAACCACGTTCACATGCTTTGGGCATGCCCGATGCTTCGTGGATACTAGGAGGGATTTGCAGGTATCATGTCCCGGGTGCTAAAAACAAGGGTGGCGATGGGTCCAGGGGTGGCAATTTTTGGGGTTTCGGAAGACCCGGGAGTCCAAGGTGAGAAAGAGGCCGATGTTTTGGCCTTTGCTTCCCTGATAGCCCGGCGACGAATATTATTGGCATGGAGAGACTCAAAGCCCCCGAAGACTGAGTTGTGGCTTACGGACATGTCAAGTTTCCTGGGTATGGAAAAAATTAAGTTCGCCTTGAGGGGATCTGTACAGGGGTTCGCCCGAAGGTGGCAACCATTCATTGACTTATTTGCGGGAGAGTGAGCGTCAGCAGGGGGGGGGGGGGGGGGGGGGGGGGGGGGGGGATGGGGGAGAGGGTAGAGTAGAGTAGAGTAGGAGGGATAAATTGGCGGGTAGTACTGGTGGGAGAGGAGCGGGCTTGTGCAGTATGTTACGACTGAAGTATTGAATGTACGTGGATGTTTGCACATTTTTGCCTTTTTTGCTTTCTTTCTGTTGATGTTTGTAACTGTTTACAATGCCAAAAAACTACCTCAATAAAATTGTTTGTTAAAAAAAACCCTTCTAAACCAACCAAACATGATAAATCGCAAACAAAGGGGTAAAACCCCCAAAACATTATCCCACCATTCCTAAACCATCCCCTCCCAATCACAACATAAGAAAACAAAGTCCAAACTCAGTTCAATCCCAATCCTTCAGCCCTCACGAACGCCTCCGCTTCCTCCGCCGTCTCAAAGTAATAGTCCTTGGAGTTAAGCGTAACTCTCAACTTTGCCGGGTAGAGCACCCCAAACCGCGCATTACTCTTATAAAACGCTGCCTTCACCCTCATAATATGTATGAGTCCAAAGTTCATGAATTTATTTGGTCGAGTGTCTTTCTTATTTTGTTATTGAAGTGTCGATGTTGATGATGTGATTTCCTTGTGAATGCCGTCAGTGTCCCAGTGCGCAAGGAACCAAGACGTCATCCGGATGTGTGCAAATGGGCAAATCACTTTGTTGTCTGATTTGGACTCTTTTTTTTCTATGCTTGTGGTAGCGATGCAGTATGTCATCTGTCTTGAAAGCTGGTAGTTGAGTCCAAAACGTTGTGTAATTTCAAGACAAAAATTAGATATAGCTCTTAGGGCTAAAGGTATATCTGAGGGGGGGGGGGGTAGCCATGATCATAATGAATGGCGGGGCAGGCTGAAAGGGCCTAATGGCCTCCCCCTGCTTCTATTTTCTATGTGTTCTCCTCCGCCCCCAACAGTTTGGTGAACATCTCCGAAATGTACTACGCGGCCTCGAGCCCTCCAGGCAGTCCCACAATCCGAAGATTCTGTCGCCGTGACCTGTTCTTCAAGTCGTCTTTGGCTCTCAGCCCTCTATTACTTTCCTCCACCTTCTGCAGTCCCTCTCCCATCGAGGTGAGCTGCTCACTGTGCCGTGTCAATGCTTCCTTCATCCTCTTGAGCACCTCTCCATGCTCCCGCACTGCTGTTGATGTCTTTCCAAGAGCCTCCTTTATCGGGACCAACGTATCGTTCAACTGTTTGAGCGTTCCCATCATCTCCTTCCCATGCCACTCAAAATACTTAGCAAATTGCTGCTCAAACTCCACTGCTATCACCTCGGCCAGAGTGTCCACCGGAATGGGCACAGCCCCATCGGCGAGCTTGCCCCCACCATCTTTCCTCCCACCAAACCCGAGCTCTCAGGTGGACTAGTACTCGTTCCTTTTCGGGCTGAATTCTTCCATTGGGTTTTCGACATCCTCCAATTACCACAGCTTTACTGGAGACCGTTCATATAAAATTTCCCCCCACAACTGGGTGAAATGGACCAAAAAATTAAAGCTCTAGTGGGAGCCACCCAACATGCAACCTCCACCTATATGTTGCCATTGGAAGTCTCTCCCAGTCAATATCAGCATGTACATCACTGCACTTGCCTATGCTTTAAGTGCGTATTATTTCAGTCGTACCAGAATTTTATAAAACTATGTGGATGGAAATCAGTGTAATGTGGCAACCCTGCACATGGGCAACGGTCAACAAAATACCCCACGGGTCACACTCAGAATCCAGATGATCCCCAAGTGCCCCGGGCCGCAGATTACCACTGCTCTGAAGTGTTAACGCCATCAGCTACGGCTCCAGCTTTGATCTTATATCTTCTTTTGCTTCTGATTCACAAGAATTCATTGCAGATCCTTCTTTACCGACATATATTCTTATAACTTTACTTAGAACATGAACGTATGTCACTGGATAAGTGGTTATAAAGACCGCTGAAGTTCCCGAACCTAAACAGAGTTCTATTGAATTTTCCAACACACTACTTCGCTCCTTGAAAGCAATCTGTTCCTTTTACTTTCTTTCTAATTTAATTTATGGAAAACCTTCAACTCCTATAGTACTGTATGCTACAGCTTCCAAGTGTCTGTGTTAGTATGTCACCTCCATGAACCATTGAGTCAACACTGTACAGGACTTTTCTAGAATTGATCTGTATCTAAAGGCTCATCATATAGACCGATCTCGCTGCTAAATGTAGACGCCAAGCTGCTAGCAAAGATCTTAGCCACAAGAATAGAGGATTGTGTGCCGGGGGTCATTCACGAGGACCAGACGGGGTTTGTAAAGGGAAGGCAGTTGAATACCAACATACGAAGGCTCCTCAATGTCACTATGATGTCGGCTGTGGAAGGGGAGGCGGAGATAGTGGTAGCATTAGATGCGGAGAAGGCCTTTGATAGGGTTGAGTGGGGGTATCTGTGGGAGATGTTGGAAAGGTTTGGGTTTGGGGAGGGGTTTGTTCGTTGGGTGAGGTTGCTTTATGAGGCCCCGATGGCGAGTGTAGCCACGAATAGGAGGAGGTCGGAGTACTTTCGGCTATACCGGGGGACGAGACAGGGGTGTCCCCTGTCCCCCTTGCTCTTTGCGTTGGCAATTGAGCCCCTGGCCATGGCGTTGAGGGAGTCAGGGAACTGGAGGGGCCTGGTACGGAGTGGGGAGGAGCATCGAGTGTCGCTTTATGCGGACGACCTGTTGCTGTATGTGGCGGACCTGGTGGGGGGGATGCCAGAGGTGATGAGGATTCTCTGCGAATTTGGGGGCTTTTCGGGGTACATGCTCAACCTGGGTAAGAGCGAGTTGTTCGTGGTGCACCCGGGGGAACAAGGAGGAGGGGATTGGTAGGCTCCCACTGAAGCAGGCAGGGAGGAGCTACGTAGCAGTCCAGGTGGCTGGGAGCTGGGGGGCCCTGCACAAGCTCAACCTCAAGGTTGGTGGAACAAATGGAGGAAGAGTTCAAAAGGTGGGATATGTTACCGCTGTCACTGGCAGGTAGGGTGCAGTCCGTCAAGATGATGGTGCTCCCGAGGTTTTTGTTCCTGTTCCAGTGCCTTCCAATCCTTATCCCGAAGGCCTTTTTTAGGAGAGTTAACAAGAGTATTACCGGATTTGTGTGGGCGCATGGGACTCCGAGGGCGAGAAGG
The DNA here is from genome assembly GCF_902713615.1 of Scyliorhinus canicula. Lineage (NCBI taxonomy): Eukaryota > Metazoa > Chordata > Chondrichthyes > Carcharhiniformes > Scyliorhinidae > Scyliorhinus > Scyliorhinus canicula. The sequence continues at coordinate 53,226,336 of NC_052147.1, forward strand.
GTGTTCTTCGAACGGGGCAGGGATGGGGATGGGGGGGATGGGGGGGGGGGGGGGGGGGGGGGGGGGGGGGCCTGCCGCTGCCCAACCTCTGTGGGTACTATTGGGCTGCCAACGCAGCGATGGTGCGTAAGTGGGTAATGGACGGGGAAGGGGCAGCATGGAAGAGGATGGAGATGGCGTCCTGTGTGGACACGAGCCTGGAGGCGCTGGTAACGGCGCCGGTGCCGCTCCCTCCAACGAGGTATACCACGAGTCCAGTGGTGGCAGCTACCCTCAAAATGTGGGGGCAATGGAGGCGCCACGGGGGGAGGTGAGGGGGCTCGATGGAGTCCCCGATACGGGGGAACCACCGGTTTGTTCCAGGGAGCATTGATGGCGGATTTCTGGGCTGGCATAGGGTAGGTATTAGGAGGTTGAGGGACCCTGTTTGTGGATGGGAGGTTCGCGAGCCTGGGGGAGTTAGAGGGGAAGTTTGGGCTCCCCCCGGGACACACGTTCAGGTACACGCAGGTTAGGGCGTTTGCCAGGCGGCAGGTGGAGGGGTTCCCCTTGCTGCCCCCACGTGGGGTACCGGACAGGGTGCTCTCGGGGATGTGGGTTGGAGGAGGGAGGTTTTCGGACATATACCGGGTAATGCAGGAGGTAGATGAGGCCCTGGTGGAGGAGCTGAAGGGTAAATGGGGAGCTGGGTGAGGACATTGAGGAGGGGACGTGGGTGGATGCCCTGGAGAGAGTGAATTCCTCCTCTTCCTGTGCGAGGCTTAGCCTCATACAGTTCAAGGTGCTGCATAGGGCCCACATGACTGGGACAAGGATGAGTAGGTTTTTCGGGGGCGAAGACAGGTGTGCTAGGTGCTCGGGAAGCCCAGCGAACCACGCCCATATGTTTTGGGCGTGCCCAGCGCTGGGGGAGTTTTGGAAGGGGGTAGCAAGGACGGTGTCGAGGGTGGTGGTATCCAGGGTCAAGCCAGGCTGGGGACTCGCAATCTTTGGGGTTGCAGTGGAGCCAGGAGTGCAGGAGGCGAAAGAGGCCGGTGTCCTGGCCTTTGCGTCCCTAGTAGCCCGGCGGAGGATCTTGCTTCAATGGAAGGATGCGAGGCCCCCAAGCGTGGAGGCCTGGATCAATCATCTGGCGGGGTTCATCAAATTGGAGAAGGTGAAAGTTGGTTATTAGAAATGGCTGGAAAAGCCAATCACCATACAAATCTAGTCTTATGTCTGCAACCAGGAACTCAAATTGGAAACTACATCCAAATCACTGGTTTATACCCGCCACATTTTGTCCATGTGTGCGTCCAGGTTGTGCTTAGCAACACAGCAAGATTCCACAAACAGAAATTACTGAACAAAATCAAGATAATAACAAAGAAAACAAAACTTCTAAGACAGCAATGTCTAAGTACTTGTGCATTATAAGTGCCAATCTTGGTAAGAAAAATACTTTCTTCTCTATCAAAGTATTTAATCTTTGAACAATCTTTTATTAAATGTATTGAAAATGCAATGGGGTTTTAGCACTTTAAACATGAGAAAAGAAATGGCACAAGTTTCTATGATTAAAAGATAGAGCAATAGTAAAACATTGAATTAAAATGAGGATAATGGACAAAACTACCCTCCATGGCGATTATTTATTTGCAGTGATGAGAGTTTTTTTATGTTCGACAGAGCTCTACTTGGGTTATTTTCATCTACAGCATTTGGATAGCAAATCTGTACTCACCTTATCTGCACACATGGACACTTTAATGTCCTGTTGTGAAATTTCATAGTGTCGAATATTGCCCACATAGTTTCCAGCAAGCTTTAGAATGTCAGCTGAAATGTACTCCAGCACAGCCACAATGTAAAGGGAAACCTGATAATCTGCTTTGTAACCTAGCACATCCTGCAAAAAAAAGTTACAGAACATTTAAACAGAGCAATCAATTATAATGGAAATCAAATGGAGATAATCAGACCTGTTTGTATTTTTAACTGTCAAAGATCAGGGAGAGGTTGGGAAGGGGCGGGGAAATTGTAGCTGAGAAATTGATAAAAACGTAGATTGTATTTGGATCGCTAAAATTCAAGAAAATAAAGAGACAAACAAAAAGTAACTGTGAAGCTAATCGACAACCATAATTATTTATGCAATTACTTACATCAACTCACTGAAATAGTAATCCATTCATGCTCTTTCCCCTAAATCCATCTAATTTTTTCTTTTCAAATGTTTATCAAATTCCCATTTTAAAGAGTGAAGATTCTGCTTTCATTCTGGGAGGGTTAATATGGAAAACTTTCTTTCCAAACTTTCCGACTTCTCCCTTCACTATTTTGGTGGTGATCTTAAATTTATGCTCTCTAATTACCAACTCATCAGTTTTTAGAGGTGCCTTGATTGTTGCACTAACACAGCAGAGCTTAAACAAATAGTTAGGGTTCATTAGTTGATCCTGATTTACCTCTAAACCTTTGCATAGTATTAAAAATCTCAATTAGATTCATCCTTAAACTTCTCTGATTATTAAAGAAGCATCCATCTTTTCACTCCTTCATGCCTCCAGCCTTTCATTCCTGGCAAAATTTTTGTGAACCATTTCCATGTCTCCAAATCCTTCATATAATGGGTACCCAGAGATGTATGCAGTACTTTAATTGTGGCTTTGCCATCAATGTCTTGAATAAATTTAACATAACTGCCTTGCTTTAATATTCAATACTCCTAGGTGTATATATTTACTAGGAAACATTCCTGGAATGTGGGAATCACCGGCAACACTGGCCTTTATTGTCCAACTCTAATGCACGCTAGAAAATTGTGGAAATCCATTCCTAATTCTTAACGCTCATCTACGATTCTGTCTTAATGCACCTTCACGACACCCTTGTAATCTAGTGCTAACAGAAACTTTTAGCAACACCACTACTCTATCCATATTTCTTTCTCCCCACTCCCCATCTCACTTGATGATGATAGAACCATGAAAAGTAAGATCACAGTTTTGTCCAAACCCAAGTAAAGTCCCCATTATAATTTCTATATCTAAGCCATAATTAATTGTTTAATTTTGATTCAAGTGCTTTGTGCATTCACATGCACACCACTCAAACCTAAATCTACCACTCAACCTAAATTCATTATTTTTTAAAACACTGACCCTTGTCAAAATATTTATTTTTAATCATTCATCAATGTGGGCATCACTGGCAATCCCAGCATTTACACCCCATCCCTAACTAACATTATGAAGTGGAGATGCCGGCGTTGGACTGGGGTGAGTACAGTAAGAAGTTTTACAACACCAGGTCAAAGTCCAACAGGTTTGTTTCGAATCACTAGCTTTCGGAGCACCAGAGGAAGGAGCAGTGCTCCGAAACCTAGTGATTCGAAACAAACCTGTTGGACTTTAACCTGGTGATACAACATTATCAAAGTGGTGCTTACCCACCTTTCTTGCTAATTAGAGGTTTGCTCGATCATTTCAGAGGGCAATTAAAAATCAACCACATTGATGTGGATTTGGTGTCACATATAAGCACAGACTAGGTAAACAGATTTAATACCTTAAATAAGAACATAAGAACTAGGAGCAAGAGTAGGCCATCTGGCCCCTCGAGCCTGCTCCGCCATTCAATGAGATCATGGCTGATATTTTGTGGACTCAGCTCCACTTTCCGGCCTGAACACCATAACCCTTAATCCCTTTATTCTTCAAAAAACTATCTATCTTTATCTTAAAAACATTTATTGAAGGAGCCTCTACTGCTTCACTGGGCAAGGAATTCCATAGATTCACAACCCTTTGGATGAAGAAGTTCCTCCTAAACTCAGTCCTAAATCTACTTCCCCTTATTTTGAGCTATGTCCCCTAGTTCTGTTTTCACCCGCCAGTGGAAACAACCTGCCCACATCTATCCTATCTATTCCCTTCATAATTTTATATGTTTCTATAAGATCCCCCCTCATCCTTCTAAATTCCAACGAGTACAGTCCCAGTCTACTCAACCTCTGCTCATAATCCAACCCCTTCAGATCTGGGATTAACCTAGTGAATCTCCTCTGCACATCCTCCAGTGCCAATACGTCCTTTCTCAAGTAAGGAGACCAAAACTGAACATAATACTCCAGGTGTGGCCTCACTAACACCTTATACAATTGCAGCATAACCTCCCTAGTCTTAAACTCCATCCCTCTAGCAATGAAGGACAAAGCTCCATTTGCCTTCTTAATCACCTGTTGCACCTGTAAACCAACTTTTTGCGACTCATGCACTAGCACACCCAGGTCTCTCTGCATAGCAGCATTTTTTAATATTTTATCATTAAAATAATAATCCCTTTTGCTGTTATTCCTACCAAATGGATACCCTCACATTTGTCAACATTGTATTCCATCTGCCAGACCCTAGCCCATTCACTTAACCTATCCAAATCCCTCCGCAGACTTCCAGTATCCTCTGCACTTTTCACTTTACCACTCATCTTAGTGTCGTCTGCAAACTTGGACACATTGCCCTTAGTCCCCAACTCCAAATCATTTATGTAAATTGTGAACAATTGTGGGCCCAACACTGATCCCCGAGGGACACCACTAGCTACTGATTGACAACCAGAGAAACACCCATTAATCCCCACTCTTTGCTTTCTATTAATTAACCAATCCTCTATCCATGCTACTACTTTACCCTTAATGCCATGCATCTTTATCTTATGCAGCAACCTTTTGTGTGGCACCTTGTCAAAAGCTTTCAGGAAATCCAGATATACCACATCCATTGGCTCCCCGTTATCTACCGCACTGGTAATGCCCTCAAAAAAATTCCACTAAATTAGTTAGGCATGATCTGCTCTTTATGAACCCATGCTGCGTCAGCCCAATGGGACAATTTCTATCCAGATGCCTCGCTATTTCTTCCTTGATGATAGATTCCAGCATCTTTCCTACTACCAAAGTTAAGCTCACTGGCCTATAATTACTCGCTTTCTGCCTACCTCCTTTTTTAAACAGTGATGTCACGTTTGCTAATTTCCAGTCCACCGGGACCATCCTAGAGTCTAGTGAATTTTGGTAAATTATCACTAGTGCATTTACAATTTCCCTAGCCATCTCTTTTAGCACTCTGGGATGCATTCCATCAGGGCCAGGAGACTTGTCTACCTTTAGCTTGCCCATCACTACCTCCTTAGTGATAACAATCCTCTCAAGGTCCTCACCTGTCATAGCCTCATTTCTATCAGTCACTGGAATGTTATTTGTGTCTTCCACTGTGAAGACCGACCCAAAAAACCTGTTCAGTTCCTCAGCCATTTCCTCATCTCCCATTATTAAAACTCCCTTCTCGTCCTCTAAAAGAACCAATATTTACGTTAGCCACTTTTTTATTTTATATATTTGTAGAAACTTTTATTATGTTTTTATATTCTGAGCAAGTATACGCTCATAATCTATCTTACTCTTCTTTATAGCTTTTTTAATAGCTTTCTGTTGCCCCCTAAAGATTTCCCAGTCCTCTAGTCCCCCACTAATCTTTGCCACTTTGTATGTTTTTTCCTTCAATTTGATACTCTCCCTTATTTCCTGAGATATCCACAGTCGATTTTCCCTCTTTCTACCGTCCTTCCCTTTTGTTGGTATAAACCTTTGCTGAGCACTGTGAAAAATTGCTTGGAAGGTTCTCCACTGTTCCTCAACTGTTCCTTCCAAGAGGATCCCTAACTATGAGATCATTAATCAATCCTGTCTCATTACACAGGACAAGATCTAGGACCGCTTGTTCCCTTGTAGGTTCCATTACATACTGTTCTAGGAAACTATCGCGGATACATTCTATAAACTCCTCCTCCAGGCTGCCTTGACCGACCTGGTTAAACCAATCGACATGTAGGTTAAAATCCCCCATGATAACTGCTGTACCATTTCTACATGCATCTGTTATTTCTTTGTTTGTTGCCTGCCCCACCATAATGTTACTATTTGGTGGCCTATAGACTACTCCTATCAGTGACTTTTTTGCCTTACTAGTCCTGATTTCCACCCAAATGGATTCAACCTTATCCTCCATAGCACCGATGTCATCCCTTACTATTGCCCGGATGTCATCCTTAAATAACAGAGCTGCACCACCTCCCTTACCATCCACTCTGTCCTTCCGAATAGCTTGATACCCGTGGATATTTAACTCCCAGTCGTGACCATCCTTTAACCATGTTTCAGAAATGGCCACTAAAGTCATTCACGATGATTTGCGCCATCAACTCATTTACCTTATTCCGAATACTACGAGCATTCAGGTAAAGTACACTTATGTTGGCTTTTTTACCTCTGTTTTGAATCTTAACACCTCGATCAGTAACCTCTCCCAAGTTATATTTCCTCTTAACTTTTCTCCTAATTTTCCTTGTCGTTGAACCCATATCTTCATGTAACAACCTGCCGTGTCGCTAACCATTAATGTTTTTACTTCCAGTTTTATTCCTTTTAGTATTACTGGGCCTATTCACTGAGCTCCCCTCAGTCACTGTACCTTGTACTGTCGCCCTTTTTGATTTTTGACTATAACTTCTCTGCCTAGGGCAGCACGGTGGCCTAGTGGTTAGCACAACCGCCTCACGGCGCTGAGGTCCCAGGTTCGATCCCGGCTCTGGGTCACTGTCCGTGTGGAGTTTGCACATTCTCCCCGTGTCTGCGTGGGTTTCGCCCCACAGCCCAAAAACGTGCAAGCTAGGTGGATTGGCCACGCTAAATTGCCCCTTAATTGGAAAAATGATTGGGTACACTAAATTTTTAATAAAAAAAAAAAAAAAAAAAAATAACTTCTCTGCCTTACACTTTCCCCTTTACTTCCTTTTGCTTCTGTCCCTGTTTTACTACCTTCCAACTTCCTGCATCGCTTCCCATCCCCCTGCATCAATGAACCTGAAACTTTTAAATAAGGGGGATGAAGTCAGGGAAGATCCAAGGGCCAGACGGATACCCGGTAGAGTTCTCCAAGGGGTTCGTGAAAGAGTGGTCATCGCATTTGCTGGGGATGTTCAGTGAGGCGCTGGAAAAGGGGGAGCGGAGACATTGACACAGGCATCGATTATGTTAATCATTAAGAAGGAGAAGGATCTGCTGGAATGTGGGGCATATAGGCATACTTCACTGTTAAACACAAATGTGAAAGTGCTGACCAAATTAGTGGTGGGGAGGACGGAGGGGTGTGTACCAGGGGTGGTCGCAGAGGACTTAATGGGTTTTGTAAAAGGGAGGCAGCTCTCCAGTAACATCAGGAGGCTGCTAAATGTGATGATGACCCTATTAGGGGGGCGGGTACCGGAGGTTGTGCTCTCTACGGATGCGGAGAAGGCTTTAGATTGGTTGGAGTGGAGGTACCTGTTTGAGGTAGTGGGACAGTTTGGGTTTGGCTCAAAGTTTGTGGCATGTTGTACGTGGCCCCGGTGGTGAGTGTACGGAGAAATGAGATGAGTTCGCGGAGCTTTGGATGGCATAGGGGATGGAGGCAGGGATGTCTGCTGTCATTCACCACTGCTGTTCACACTGGTGATAGAGTCCTTGGTGATGGCCCTTCCACCAGGGGGTCAATGGAGTAGCAGGGGATCGTGAAGCGGAGTAGGGAACACAGGGTGTTGGTGTATGCAGACAACCTGTTGCTGTTTGTGTCGGACCCGCTGGAGCGTATGGGGAGAATTATGGACATACAGGAGATGTTTGGGGCCTTTTTGGGATACAAATTAAACATCGGGAGGAGTCAGGTGTTCCCGGTGAATGCGGCTGGTCAGGTGCATTGCCATTTAGGGCAGCCAGGGATAGGTTTAGGTATTTGGGGGCCAAGGTGACGGGGGAAATGGGCGACGTTGCACAAGTGGAATCTGACAATGTTGATGGGGGAGGTTACGGGGCATTTTAGGAGATGGGATACGTTGCACCTGACATTGGCGGCGGGTGGGGGGGGGGTGTTCAGGTGGTTAAAGATGAATGTGCTGCTGAGGATCCGGTTTACATTCCATACCCTCCCGATCTTTATCGCTAAGTCTTTCTTCCGGAAATTGGAGGTAGTGATCTCGGAGTTTGTATGAGCGGGGAAGGTGCCATAAAGAAGGTCCTGTTACAGAGGCAGAGGCAAAAAGGGGGGGGCGGCGAATGTGGAAAAGTTAAGACGGTGGCGAGGGAGAGGGATTAGAGTGGGTTATGGTGAAGGAGTCCTGAAAGGGGTCCAGCTTGGTGGCCATGGTGACAGCGTCGCTTCCGCTGGCTCCAGGCAGGTATACGATGAGCCCGGTGGTACAGTCCATGATCAGGTTGTGGAACGAACTGAGGAGCCCCCTTAAGATGGAGGGGATGTCGGTGCTGACATCGCTGTGTGGAAATCACAGGTTTAAGCCAGGGAAGATGGATGGCATGTATGGGAAGTGGAAGGATGTGGGACTGGTGAGGGCGAGGGATTTGTATCTAGAAGATAAATTTGTAGGCATGGAAGAGCTGCGAGAGACGTTTGAGTTGCCGAAGGAAATTGAATTCAGATATCTGCAAGTGAGGGATTTCGGGCGGGAGAAATGGAGAATGGTTCCCAAGCTACTGGAGCGGTTGTTGCTCCTGGATGTGGAGGGCAGGATTGATAATATATATGGTTGGCTGGGGGAGCAATGGCGAACGCAGGTAGTGACGATCAAGAATGGGAACAATTGGAAGATGGGGGGGGGGGGAAAGAAATAGGATGGGGAGTGTGGAGTGAGGCAATGCGTACGGTAAATTTGACCTCCTCGTCCGTGAGGATGAGCTTGATTCATAGAATTATTCACAGAATGTACGATGCAGGAACAGCCCATTGAGTCTGCACCGGCCCTTGTAAAGGGCACCGTAACCCAGTAACTCAAAGTAACCTTTTGGACACTAAAGGACAATTTAGCATGGTCAATCCACCTAACCTGCACATCTTTGCACTGTGGAGGAAACCGGAGCACCTGGAGGAAACCCACGCAGACACGGGGAGAAAGTGCAAACTCCATACAGACAGCCACCTGAGGCCGGAATTGAACCTGGGACCCTGGAACTGTGAGGCAGCAGTGCTAACCACTGTGCCACCATGCCAGATTCAATTCAAGGTGGTGCACAGGGTCCGAATGACCCAGGCGAGGATGAGTGGATTCTTCCAGAGGGTGGCGGACAAGTGTGAGAAGTGTGGACGAGGGCCAGCAAACCATGCGCAATGTTCTGGGGCTGTGAGAAGTTGAAGAGATACTGGGAAGCAGTGTTCGAGACGCTATCAAAGATTGTGGGGGTGGAGGTCAGGCCGGACCCAATGGTGATGATCTCTGCGGTGTCGGAAATGACTGAGCTGATGGAGGGTAAGGGGAGCAATATCGTGGCCTTCGCCTCTGTAACTGCTGGATTGGCGATTGGCAGCACCGCCCGGGTGGTAGCCTGTCTGACGGACCTGTATGACTTCCTGCTGCTGGAAAAGATCGTTCAAGTTGAGGGGATCAGTGCAGGGCTTTGAGGCACAATTGGGGCTGTTCATGGCAATGCTGGGAGAATTATTTGTCATGAGGGGGGGGATGATGATGTACACTGTGAAGGTGTACCTTCAGCCCAAGCCCAAGCCCCTACCCTATCCCCGTAACCCAGTGACCCCACCTAACGTTTTGGACACTAAAGGACAATTTAGCATGGTCAACCCACCTAACCTACACATCTTTGGACTGTGGGAGGAAACCGGAGGACCCGGAGGAAACCCACGCAGACACAAGGAGAAAGTGCAAACTCCACATGGTGAAGTTTGAACTCGTATCTCTACATCATTAGTCCAGGTCTCTGGATAACAACAAAAGTTCTCATGAACTATTCGGAGTGTGTGACTTTTTTACAATAGAATTAAACACCAGCAGAGTTCTCACTGCAAATAGCAAAATGTATTCCCTTCCTATGATGCCGTTCAGGAGTACACTGAATGTCACGTGAAGGACAAAGAAGTTGCATCAATTCCTAAAAGCTCTCCACACATTATTCTCAGAAGGGTCGGACAAACAAAACTGAAGGAATAAAAAAATAACAAATTAACAAGTACATCACCCCTGGTGCCAATATCTCCTCCATCATGCAAATTGCTCCCTGAAATTCTTCAACTCCACAAGCCAAACTTTACGACTTCTGGCTGGTTATAAGCTGGATGCTTTGCTAATTGGATATTGTTTTTAAACTACACATAGCAATGTCTATAGAACACACTTCACAGAATCACACAGGGCAAAAGAGGCCCTTCAGTCCATCAAGTCTGCACCAACAAAAGAAAAAAACACCTGACCCACAAATCCCATTTGCTAGCACTTAACCCATAGCCTTGAATGTTATGACGTGCCAAGTGCTCATCCAGGTACTTTTTAAAGGATGTGAGACAACCTGCCTCTACCAACCTCCCAGGTAGTGCATTGCAGACCATCACCACACTCTGGGTAAATAATGTTGTTCTTCACATCCCCCCCTAAACCTCCTGCCCTCACTTTTAAGTTGTGTCCCTCGTGACTGACCCTTCAGCTAAGGGGAACAGCTGCTCCCTATCCACCCTGCCCATGCCCCCCATAATATTGTACACCTGGATCAGGTTGCCCCTCAGTCTTCACTGCTTCAACCAAAACAACCCAAGCCTAAGACCATAAGACCATAAGACATAGGAGTGGAAGTAAGGCCATTCGGCCCATCGAGTCCACTCCGCCATTCAATCATGGCTGATGGGCATTTCAACTCCACCTACTTTTTTTTTAAAATTTAGAGTGCCCAATTCATTTTTTCCAATTAAGGGGCAATTTAGCATGGCCAATCCACCTACAATGCACATTTTTGGGTTGTGGGGGCGAAACCCACGCAAACACGGGGAGAATGTGCAAACTCCACACGGACAGTGACCCAGAGCCAGGATCGAACCTGGGACCTCAGCGCCGTGAGGCTACAGGGCTAACCCACTGAGCCACCATGCTGCCCTCAACTCCACCTACCAGCATTCTCCCCGTAGCCCTTAATTCCTCGCGACATCAAGAATTTATCTATCTCTGCCTTGAAGCCATTTAGCGTCCCGGCCTCCACTGCACTCCGCGGCAATGAATTCCACAGGCCCACCACTCTCTGGCTGAAGAAATGTCTCCGCATTTCTGTTCTGAATTTACCCCCTCTAATTCTAAGGCTGTGCCCACGGGTCCTCGTCTCCTCGCCTAACGGAAACAGTTTCTTTGCGTCCACCCTTTCTAAGCCATGTATTATCTTGTAAGTTTCTATTAGATCTCCCCTTAACCTTCTAAACTCCAATGAATACAATCCCAGGATCCTCAGCCATTCATCATATGTTAGACCCGCCATTCCAGGGATCATCCGTGTGAATCTCCGCTGGACACGCTCCAGTGCCAGTATGTCCTTCCTGAGATGTGGGGCCCAAAACTGGACACACTACTCCAAATGGGGCCTAACCAGAGCCTTATAAAGGCTCAGTAGCACATCGCTGCTTTTATATTCCAACCCTCTTGAGATAAATGACAACATTGCATTAAACATTGCATTCGCTTTCTTAATCACAGATTCAACCTGCATGTTTACCTTTAGGGAATCCTCGACTAGCACTCCCAGATCCCTTTGTACTTTGGCATTATGAATTTTCTCACCGTTTAGAAAGTAGTCTATGCTTGGATTCTTTTTTCCAAAGTGCAAGACCTCACATTTTCTCACGTTGAATTGCATCAGCCATTTCCTGCACCACTCTCCCAAACTGTCTAGATCCTTCTGCAGCCTCCCCACTTCCTCAGCACTACCTGCCTGACCACCTAACTTCGTATCATCGGCAAACTTCGCTAAAATGCCCCCAGTCCCTTCATCCAGATCATTAATATATATGGTGAACAGCTGCGGCCCCAACACTGAACCCTGTGGGACACCGCTGGTCACCGGCTGCCATTCCAAAAAAGAACCTTTTATCCCAACTCTCTGCTTCTGTCAGACAGCCAATCCTCAACCCATGCCAGTAGCTCACCTCGAACACCATGGGCCCTCACCTTACTCAGCAGCCTCCTGTGTGGCACCTTATCAAAGGCCTTTTGGAAATCCAGAAAGACCACATCCACTGGGTTTCCCTGGTCTAACCTACTTGTCACCTCCTCAAAGAATTCTAACAGGTTCGTCAGGCACGACCTCCCCTTACTAAATCCATGTTGACTTGTTCTAATCCGACCCTGCTCTTCCAAGAATTTAGAAATCTCATCCTTAACGATCGATTCTAGAATTTTACCAACACCCGAGGTTAGGCTAATTGGCCTATAATTTTCCATTTTTTGTCTTGATCCTTTCTTGAACAAGGGGGTTACAACAGCGATCTTCCAATCGTCCGGGACTTTCCCTGACTCCAGTGATTTTTGAAAGATCTCAACCAACGCTTCCGCTATTTCTTCAGCCACCTCCCTCAGAACTCTAGGGTGTAGCCCATCGGGGCCAGGAGATTTGTCAATTTTAAGACCTTTTAGCTTTTTTAGCACCATCTCTTTTGTAATGGCAACCATACTCAACTCAGCCCCCTGACCCTCTATAATTTTTGGGATATTACTCATGTCTTCCACTGTGAAGACAGACGCAAAGTACTTATTAAGTTCTCCAGCCATTTCCTCGTCTCCCATCACTAGCCTTCCGGAATCAGTTTGAATTGGCCCAATGTCTACTTTGGCCTGTCGTTTGTTTCTTATGTATTGAAAGAAACTTTTACTATCATTTCTTATATTACTGGCTAGCCTGCCTTCATATTTGATCCTCTCCTTCCTTATTTGTCTCTTTGTTAACCTCTGTTTGTTTTTGTAGCCTTCCCAATCTTCTGATTTCCCAGTGCTTTTGGCCACTTTATAGGATCTCTCTTTTTCTTTGATACATTTCCTGACCTCCTTTGTCAGCCATGGCTGTCTAATCCCTCCCCGGATAATCTTTCTTTTCTTGGGGATGAACCTCTGTACAGTGTCCTCAATTATGCATACAAACTCCTGCCATTTTTGCTCTGCTGTCTTCCCCACTAGGGTCTGCTTCCAGTCGATTTTCGCCAGTTCCTCTCTCATGCCCTCGTAATTACCTTTATTTAACTGTAACACCATTACATCCGATTTTGCCTTCTCTCTTTCAAACTGCAGACTGAACTCAACCATATTATGATCGCTGCTTCCTAAGTGTTCCCTTACTTTAAGATCTTTTATAAAGTCTGGTTCATTACATAGCACTAGGTCCAGAATAGCCTGCTCCCTTGTGGGCTCCATGACAAGCTGTTCCAAAAAGCCATCTTGTAAGCATTCCATGAATTCCTTTTCTTTGGATCCACTTGCTACGTTATTTACCCAATCCACCTGCATATTGAAGTCCCCCATGATCACCGTGACCTTGCCTTTCTGACATGCCTTTTCTATTTCCCGGTACATGTTGCGCCCCTGGTCCTGACCACTGTTAGGAGGTCTGTACATAACTCCCATTATGGTTTTTTTGCCTTTGTGGTTCCTCAATTCTACCCACACAGACTCCACATCATCCGACCCTATGTCGTTTAGTGCCATAGATTTAATTTTGTTCTTAACTAACAAGGCAACCCCACCCCCTCGGCCCACCTCCCTGTCTTTTCGATAGGTTGTATATCCTTGGATGTTTAACTGCCAGTTCTGAACCCCCTGCAGCCATGTCTCTGTGATGCCTACCACATCATAATCATTCACGATGATCTGTGCCATTAGTTCGTCTACTTTGTTACAAATGCTACGAGCATTCAGGTAAAGTGCCTTAATGCTAACTTTCTTATCATTACAGATATTGGAAGTCCTAAGATGTCCAAAGTTATCCTTCCTTTTTGTTGAATTCCTAGTCTGCCTCAAGCTTAAATCCACCTGCCTACATGTTATCCTCCTGCGTATCTTGCCATTTAACTCCATGCTCCCTGTCGCTTTCACTTTCCCTTCCCCCCAACTCAGAAGTTTAAAGTCCTACTGACCACCCTAAGCCTATCAAACCTCTCTTCATAACTTAAATTGTGCCATTCCAGGCAACATTCTGGTGAATCTCATCTGCACCTCATCCAGTGCAATCACATCCTCCCCATAATATGGTGACCAGAACTGCACACTGTACTCCCAGCTGTGGTCTTCACAAAGTTTTTTACAACTCCAATATGACCTCCCTGCTTTTTCATAATCTATGCGTCGATTGATAACCCTCTTAACCTGCCCTTCCACCTTCCGAGGTCGATGGACAATCACGCCAAGGTCCCTTTGTTCTTCAGAACATCCTAATGTTATGCTGTACAGTGAATACTTCTTTGTCAAATGACTCTTCTCAAAGAATATCACCTCACACTTTTCAGGCTTAAATTCCATCTGCCAATTATCTGTCTATTTGACCATCCCGTCTATATCTTCCTGTAACCCTAGACACAACCTCACTGTTCCCCATCCAGCCAAACTGTGTCAGCCGCAAACTTACTGATCCTACCCCCACATAGTCATCTATGTAATTTACATAAATGGCAAATAATAGGACACCCAGTGTAGATCCTTGCGGTACACCACTGAACACTGGCTTCCAGTCACTAAAGCAACCTTCAGTTATCACCCCGTTTCCTACAACTAAGCCAATTTTGAATCCAGTTTATCAAATTACCCTGTATCCTATTTGCATTTACCTTCTTTAGAAATCTCCCATGTAGGCCCTTGTCAAAGGCTTTGCTGAAGTCCTTATAAACTGCACAAACAGCATTACCCTCATCTACACACCTGGTGACCTCTTCATAAAATCCAATTGAATTTTTAGGCATGACCTCCATCCGACAAATCCATGCTGACTATCCCTAATCAAACTTTGCCTTTTCAAGTGGAGATAAGATTCTCTCCTTCAGAATTTTCTCCAATAGTTTCCCTATCACTGACGTGAGACTCAGTCGTCTGCACTTCCCTGGCTTATCTCTTTAACCCTTCTTAAAGAGTGGAACCACATTAGCTGTTCTCCAGTCGTCTGGCACCTCCCCGGTGCCAGAGAGAAATTAAAAATTTGGGTCAGAGCCCCTGCAATCTCCTCCTTCACCTCCCCCAGCAACCTGGGACACAATTCATCCAGACCTGGTGATTTGTCCACTTTTAAGCCTGCCAAAATCCTCCAATACCTTATCACTCCCTATGTTAATTTGCTCAAGGAGTTTGCACATTCTCCCCGTGTTTGCGTGGGTTTCGCCCCCACAACCCAAAAATGTGCAAGCTAGGTGGATTGGCCATGCTAAAAATTGCCCCTCAATTAGAAATTTTTTAAAAATTTGCTCAAGAACCTCGCAGTCTCTCTGAGTTCCATATCTACCTCCTCATTCTCTTGAGCGAAGACGGATGTGAAGTGTTTGTTCAACAGCCCACCAATGTCCTCTAGTTCCATCCACAGATTGCTCCTTGGTCCCTACTTTTCCCTGGTTACCCTCTTCCCATTGAAGTAGTTATAGAATACCTTGGAATTTTCCCTAGTTTTATCAGCCAAAGCTTTCTCGTATCCCCTCACTCCTCTCCCACTTGCTTTCTTAAG
This sequence comes from Scyliorhinus canicula, assembly GCF_902713615.1. Taxonomy (NCBI): domain Eukaryota; kingdom Metazoa; phylum Chordata; class Chondrichthyes; order Carcharhiniformes; family Scyliorhinidae; genus Scyliorhinus; species Scyliorhinus canicula. Next base: position 53,241,880 of record NC_052147.1, read on the forward strand.
CTCCACCCTGCACTTTCTGTACTCCAGTAATTTGCTCCCCTTATGTTTGCTAAAAGCCTCTCTTTCCTTTCTCATCGTATCCTGAATATCCCAGGTCATCCATGATTTTCTGGGCCTGTTGCTCCACCCTATTACCCCAGAGGGAACATGTTGGGCCTGTAGCCCTCCCACCCCCATTTCCTTTTTGAGTGCCCCCCACTGCTCTTCTGTAGATTTTCCCACAAGCAACTGTTCCCAGCCTACTTTGGCCAGAGCCTGCCTTCTGTATGTCCTTACTCAACATAATATGGGCGCAGTAATACGAGGTGGCCATTGTGTAGCTGAAGTCCAATTTTCAAATGTTACTATGATTCCAAAAATACAACACAGGATATAAGGAGAGAGAAAAAACTTCTAACAGGGAAGCCTGAAAATGCTGTTAGACTCAACTAAAGGAGCAAACCACTGATAGGTATTGAAGGGAGGTATTGAAGGGGAAAATACATTTCTGTCAAAATCAAATCCACCTATTTACAATCATGTGTACCTTCTATGGAGCTAATTGCGGAATTATTTCACATTTAACACGATTAAAGGCATTTCCAGTTGATCAAACATTCCATGGCCCCAAAACATTCCTAAATTCATTCATTTGCAAACCAAAGCAAACATTAAAGCAATATTTTACAGTACAACACATTCTCAATTACATAAGCATATGATCAAAACAAACTTCCACCTTTAATAAAGGATGTATTTTATCCACTGGTAGAAGAAGAGGATTCCTCCGTCTGCGTTTCTCAATAGCAGACTGTGCATCAGCAATAGCCCATTTGTCAATTGGGTGTGGAAAGGTTTTTTGAACACGCTCCTAAGAGGAAAAGCAAAATAAATGTATCCATTTTGAATAACACATGAAGAATGTCAGCTTAAATAACATCACAGGTCGAGTCCTACTGCTCCTGACTAAAATTCTAAATGATTTTAAAACTATCAATATTTATCCTACTGCAGTAAATGTCAACGCTCTCCCAAATGAAAAATTAAATAAATAATGTCCACCTGCTCTAGAAACAGAATGTATAACCGAGCAACATTACTAGATGTTCACAAAGTACAAACAAATCTCAGCATTAAGTTTTGATATAGGACATTTGGCAATCAATACCTTTACAGAAATCAATCTGCTTAACTACTGAAACTCCAGTTAACTAAATCTGTTAATTGTCAGAACTTATGCAGAAAAATGCTGTGGGTGAAATGTCTCCTTATTACTTAGTTTGCTGACAGTCTGCCTCTCATCCAACAAAAATAAAACTTCATCCCATGAGAAATTAAACGTTTGTGTATTCTGTTTGTCTCTATTCCCGTGTTTACGATTTTGCCGCAGCATTTGTGCAAAATCTCATGGTCTGCAATTTTTACCTATTGCATTAACCATCAAATAGGTCCCCTCCATTATGGAGGGAGACCGAGGGAGAGAGAGCAGAGGCAGAGGGAGAGAGAGCAGGGACAGAGGGAGAATGACAGAGTGAGAGGGAGGGTTAATGACAGGGAGGGTGTGAGAGTTACAGAGGGTGACTGAGAGAGTGACAGAGGGAGGATGAGAGAGAGTGAGAGCATGAGAGTGTGAGCATGTGAGAGTGACATCGTAAGAGAGTGAAAGTATGAGAGATTGCAAGAGAGTGAGAGATGTATGAGACTGAAGAGCGTGACAGAGTGTGAGTGAGTGAGAGAGAATAGTGTGAGAGTGAGAGAGAGTAGTGAGAGCGTGAGATAGTGAGAGCATGAGAGAGAGAGAGAGAGATAGTGAGCGCATGAGGGCGAGAGAGAGTGAGATAGTGAGAGCATGAGAGAGAGAGATAGTGAGAGCGTGAGAGAGAGAGAGAAAGTAAGATAGTGAGAGCATGAGAGAGAGAGTGAGAGCATGAGAGCGTAAGAGAGAGAGTGAGATAATGAGATAGTGAGACTCAGCATGAGCGTGAAAGTGAGCATGAGCGAGGGTGAGAAAGAGAACATGAGCGTGGGCGAGGGGGCGGGCGAGAGGGAGAGGGCGGGCGAGAGGGAGAGGGCGGGCGAGAGGGAGAGGGCGGGCGAGAGGGAGAGGGCGGGCGAGAGGGAGAGGGCGGGCGAGAGGGCGTGGGCGAGAGGGCGTGGGCGAGAGGGCGGGCGGCCGAGCCCGAGGGCGAGAGGGCGGGCGGCCGAGCCGAGGGCGAGAGGGCGGGCGGCCGAGCCGAGGGCGAGAGGGCGGGCGACCGCGCGAGGGCGACAGCGCGAGGGCGACAGCGCGAGGGCGACAGCGCGAGGGCGACAGCGCGAGGGCGACAGCGCGAGGGCGACAGCGCGAGGGCGACAGAGCGAGGGCGACAGCGCGAGGGCGACAGAGCGAGGGCGACAGCGCGAGGGCGACAGAGCGAGGGCGACAGCGCGAGGGCGACAGAGCGAGGGCGACAGCGCGAGGGCGACAGCGCGAGGGCGACAGAGCGAGGGCGACAGAGCGAGGGCGACAGAGCGAGGGCGACAGAGCGAGGGCGACAGCGCGAGGGCGACAGCGCGAGGGCGACAGAGCGAGGGCGACAGAGCGAGGGCGACAGAGCGAGGGCGACAGAGCGAGGGCGACAGAGCGAGGGCGACAGGGCGGGGGCGACAGGGCGGGGGCGACAGGGCGGGGGCGACAGGGCGGGGGCGACAGGGCGGGGGCGACAGGGCGGGGGCGACAGGGCGGGGGCGACAGGGCGGGGGCGACAGGGCGGGGGCGACAGGGCGGGGGCGACAGAGCGAGGGCGACAGAGCGAGGGCGAGAGGGCGGGCGACAGAGCGAGGGCGAGAGGGCGGGCGAGAGAGCGAGGGCGAGAGGGCGGGGCGACAGAGCGAGGGCGAGAGGGCGGGCGACAGAGCGAGGGCGAGAGGGCGGGCGACAGAGCGAGGGCGAGAGGGCGGGCGACAGAGCGAGGGCGAGAGGGCGGGCGACAGAGCGAGGGCGAGAGGGCGGGCGACAGAGCGAGGGCGAGAGGGCGGGCGACAGAGCGAGGGCGAGAGGGCGGGCGACAGAGCGAGGGCGAGAGGGCGGGCGACAGAGCGAGGGCGAGAGGGCGGGCGACAGAGCGAGGGCGAGAGGGCGGGCGACAGAGCGAGGGCGAGAGGGCGGGCGACAGAGCGAGGGCGAGAGGGCGGGCGACAGAGCGAGGGCGAGAGGGCGGGCGACAGAGCGAGGGCGAGAGGGCGGGCGACAGAGCGAGGGCGAGATTGCGGGCGACAGAGCGAGGGCGAGAGTGCGGGCGACAGAGCGAGGGCGAGAGGGCGGGAGACAGAGCGAGGGCGAGAGTGCGGGCGACAGAGCGAGGGCGAGAGTGCGGGCGACAGAGCGAGGGCGAGAGTGCGGGCGACAGAGCGAGGGCGAGAGTGCGGGCGACAGAGCGAGGGCGAGAGTGCGGGCGACAGAGCGAGGGCGAGAGTGCGGGCGACAGAGCGAGGGCGAGAGTGCGGGCGACAGAGCGAGGGCGAGAGTGCGGGCGACAGAGCGAGGGCGAGAGTGCGGGCGACAGAGCGAGGGCGAGAGTGCGGGCGACAGAGCGAGGGCGAGAGTGCGGGCGACAGAGCGAGGGCGAGAGTGCGGGCGACAGAGCGAGGGCGAGAGTGCGGGCGACAGAGCAAGGCGGGCGACAGAGAATTAAATTTGCTTCAACATACAATGTGAAATTAGAGTATGCAATTCAGAGCACACTAATACAATATACAGTCTATTGAGAATTAAATCTGACAGTGTAAATGGTCTATTAGCCACTAATAGATGATAAGAATGAGATACAAGGATCAATTAGCATTGTACTAGAGTACTTTACTTTCGGAGATGCAAGTCACTGCACTCTTCGGGTATGCATGCTCTGCCGATCTTGTTTCAATTAAGAGCAATGCCACAACCCACTCAATACGAGAAATACTCAAGGAGAGATAACATGCATCATCTTCCATTGCCATGTACTGGTATGCATCAATCACTGCCAAATAAGACCAATCTACGAAAGGTTATATTTTACATTGGAAGTCACATTGCACAGATCATAGAATCAATTTGGCTGCCATGTACAAAGCATACCATAATAAGGGCAATTATTTTGTTTCACACATCAGTTTTATCACTTGGTACAAATCAATTTGACCTTTTTTAATTTAACAAATTAATCATGTTAGTCATTAAAATGAACTCAAAATTGTGCAGAATGCAAACACTATTGATGGATGTAGTTCCTTTTTAAATGGAAAAGACAAATACAAAACACCATCATCCATACCTCTACATCTTGAACAGTCCGTGGTTGTGCAACACAGAGCATATTTAATAACTGGAGAATCAACTCTTCTATGTAAAAGAGGGCATCTTCTTTTGCTGAGAGGGTCGGATGCACCTGTCGTTGTACCTGCATCAAGAAACAAGATTGTAAATATCTCGTCAGGAAAATATTTATTTTGAACAAAGATTTGAACTATCATGAATCTCCCCCTCTTCTCTCACCATTAACATTCTTTTCTTTCTTGGTGTGAAGCCCATAATTTCTGCCTTTCTTTAATTTGTAACACATTCAGTATCTTTTGGGAAATCACTAAATCTGACAAGAGAAGACAATCACTTATAAATCTGCCAAGTATACAGTTTCCCCTTATCAACACAAGTCTTAAGCTCAAAACTGATGTACTGGAAGAAATCATCTATGTCGGAGAACACTTGGATCAACCTAATATTCACTGAAGAAACGCTCTTCAGGTAAACTGGAACACAAACACCAAAATCCTCAAGTTCAGAGCAGAAAATTTGCAAATCAAAAAAATTGGATGACGAACCTTTCAAAATAAAATTCACCAGAATTTGTAAGCTACAAAGCAAAAGGTAGAGCAGAGCAACATTTAACTAAACTTTCCCTCTACCTGCCCACTCCCAAGGACAGAGGAATGGATTCTCCATTTCTGAGACTAAGTTGTGACGCTGGCGCAGAATTCGTGGAGTTCCACGCCAGCAAAACTGTGCCACACCTGGACCGATTCACCTATTGGTAAGGGGCTAGCACCAGCGCCACATGGAACACAATCGATTCCAATGAGAAACGGTGCAGGATTTGCCGGTTTCACAATTGACACTCGGGAAGCTGACAAGCTGCAGCCGCATATACACACTTCACTCCCCACACACACACCATCTCAGCCAACAAGATGGCGGAAAGGATAGCAGCTCCACGCTTCACCGATGCCGAGCTGGAGACTCTCCTGGACGCGGTGGAGGAGAGGCCGATTACCCTGTACCCATGTTCAGGAAGGAGACTACAGCCGTCGCCATTCACCGTGCCAGGGCACAGATGGCGGAGGCGGTGGGTATCACCATATGGACCGGCCAGCAATGCCGGAAGAAACTGCACAACCTCCTCAGGGCGGCCAGGGTTAGTAGGCAGCACTCTGCCCCTGGCACCAACCCCCATCCCACACACCCAGAACCGTATCCCTCCCAACCCAGAGGGCTGTTAAATCCCCACCCTACACCACATGCCGCAACACATACCAGCCGCCATGGCCAGGTGCCCTGGCAACTGAGGCCACCAGTTACCCACCCCTTGGGCTACATGCGTCGGACTATCCAACACTTGTCATTTTCCATTTGCACACCCCCACCCCCAACCCAGGAGAAGACTACCCATAACCGCAGGAAGCAGGAGAAGACTGGAGGGGGAGCTGCCGGACTTGCAGCCCTTCACCATGGCAGAGCAGAGGGCCCTGGACGTGGTCAGTGGCCAGAAGGAAAGGGGGGTCATCGGGGTGGAGTTCGGCCCCGTGACCCGAGCACCGACGCTCAGAGCAGCCGGACACCAGCCCTACACCTGAGACGCAGGACACCCCGGAGCACGAGTCGGAGGATGACAAGGAATTCCCATCACAGCCGTCTCCAACACCCTTCACCATCCCAGAGACACTCACCTTGGTTGGGCACTTGAAGAGGCTCCTGGTCCACTACCTGGTGCGTACCACACAGTTGATCTGGTACAGCAGATGGAGGTAGGAAATTCCGATGGGGAAGACAGGCAACCCCAAGAACTAGCTGCTGTCTTGTTGGATTTTGAGCTTTGATTGTGGAGATGCAGTCACAGAGCCAGGGACTACACGAGGGGTTGTCGGCAAGCATCCGTACCCGAAGTGCAGTTGGAGGAGTCCAATGCATGCAGGAGCAGGAGGTGGTGAAGACCATGCATGCCACCCAGGGTGGCATACGCAGTGGAGGAGACGGTTTTGGCTATGGATCAGCATGTCCAAGGCCTTGGGCATTCTGTGCAGGCGCTGGCTGAGGCCCTGGACAAGGTTGCCACCTCTTAGGTAACCATGTGCCAAAGCCACCTGGAAATTGCAAGGGCGCTTCTGAGCTTGGCCCAGTCATAGCAGGCCATGGCTGAGAACGTCAGCAGCATTGCCCAGGCGCTGGCTGACGTGGTGCAGACATTTATTTTTAATTAAAACTTTTTTCAAACAGAATTTTTACATAACCAATAACAGAAAAATAAAAGAAAAATATTTAACAAAACTAGGTGGCTGTTATCATTGTACAAAAAGAGAATATACATTAAATAAACAGTTCCCCACCTAAGCCCGCCCCTCCCCCCGGATTGCAGCTGCTGCTGACATTTTAACACTCCCCTAAAAAGTCAAGGAACAGTTGCCACCGCCAGGAGAATCACAGCAAGGACCCTCTCAAGGCAAACTTTATTCGGTCCAGGCTGAGGAACCCAGCCATGTCACTAACCCAGGTCTCCACACGCAGGGTGGTTTCCAGTCTCTCCACATTAACAAGATCCGTCTCCGGGCTACCAGGGAGGGAAAGGCCAACAACTCGACCTCTTTCGCTTCCTGCACTCCCGGATCCTCTCACACCCCAAATATCGCTATTCCGGGATTCGGCTTCACCCTCGTGTCCAAACTCCTGGACATAGCCCTCGCAAAGCCCTGCCAGAATTCTTTAAGTGCCGGGCATGCCCAGAACTTATGGACATGGTTCGCTGGACTCCCTGAACATCTCGCACTGCTGTCCTCCACTCCAAAGAACCTACCCATTCTCGCCGTCGTCATGTGTGCCCGATGTACCACCTTAAACTGAATGAAGCTGAGCCTGGCACATGAGGAGGAGGAATTTACCCTGCCTAGGGCATCAGCCCACAGGCCCTCATCTTGCTCCTCACCCAGCTCCTCCTCCCACTTGCCCTTCAGCTCCTCCACTGAGGCTTCCTCCACCTCCTGCAGTTCTTGGTAGATGTCCGACACCTTCCCCTCTCCTACCCAGATGCCAGCCACCACCCTGTCTGAATCCTACGAGGGGGTAGCAACAGAAATGTCCTCACCTGTTTTTTGAGAGTCGCAGACTTGGAGGTATCTGAAGGCATTTCCAGGGGGCAGGCTGAATTTCTCCACCAGCGCCTTCAAGCTCAGGAAAGTCCCATCTATGAACAGGTCCCCCATCCTTTTAATGCCTGCCCTGTGCCAGCTTTGAAACCACCCCCCCCCCCGTCTATCTTGCCCAGAACAAATCTATGATTATTCCGTATCGGGGTCCAAACTGAGCCCCCCTCCTCCTTCCTGTGCCTTCTCCACTGACCCCAGACCCTCAGTGCCGGCGTCACCACCGGGCTTGTGGTGTATTGTGCAGGCGAGAACGGCAGCGGTTCCGTTACTAGTGCCCCTAGGCTGTTGCCTTTGCATGACACCGCCTCCAGCCGCCCCCACCTCCATTACCCATTTCCACACTTTTGAAGGATTTGGGGATGAAGATGGGAAGGCACTGGAAAACGAAGAGGAATCTGGGGAGGACCGTCATTATGACGTGGTGCAGACATAGTGGGAGGTGGCACAGTCAGAGAGGGAGATGGCGCAGTGATGTGACACAAACCCAGAAGGTGGTGGCATAGTCAACGGATGATGTGGCGCAGTTCCAGAAGGAGATGCCCACTCCCTGTGCTCCAGGGCCACGGGAATGCAGACCCTAGCCTGAGCCTCCAGGACCGGCAGTGCCAGGTGGTGGGGGAGCCTCAGGGGATAGCTCCGCTCGCAGCCCCGTCCCATGGAGTAGCCCAGAGGCGATCGGGCACTCCAAGGGAGGAGGAGGTGATGGGGCCCGTGCCGGTGACTCCGCAGGGAAGGTGCCAGAAAAACGCAGCACCTCAGATTCTTCACCCCCCCCTCCCGTCGCTGGTGCATCTGGTGGGTAGCGGGCAGAACATGGCAGCACCACGCCACCTGGGACACCTGAGCAGCATCTGGGCCCAGTCGCCCCAGAAGACTCACGCCAACGGTGACCCAGGTTGCAGGGCGGGAATCAAAGCAGGCTGCCTCCACTTGTGGGGGTGGGATGCAGTGCCCATGCCCTTAGCCAGTCTCAGTCACCTCGTTGGCAAACCTGGAGGTGATCAGAGCATCAGTGTGTGTTGGCCCTGGTGCACACATCGTGTGGCCACCCTTGCCTACCTGGGCTCCCAGCCCTGCCCATCCTCCCCTGTATCCAACTCATCGAAAGAGGACTGACGTTCCTCTTCCTCCTCCAGCACGTCACCCCTCTGCTGCCTAATGTTGTGGAGAACGCAGCAGGCCACCACTCTCAGCATCATGCTGGAGGACCCCTCCAAAGCAGTCCAGGCACGTGATCCACATCTTCGGGAGGCTGTAGCACCACTCGATCATTAGCCGCGACCGCAACGGATAACCCCAGTTGCCCAGGAGCCAACCTCCCACGTCTTGAATATGTTAAGAATTGTCGAGTGTGCCAGATCAAGGTATCGTGCGCACTGCCTGGGTATCAGGTGCAGACTGATGGTCACATAACAGCTACACGTTCATAGAGTGGAACCCCTTTTGGTTCGTGTAGAGCAGCCTGTCATCTACAGGTGCTCGTAGGGGGCCATGCAAACCCTGCTGCTCGGGCATCCTGGTGGGCTCGATCCACATTGAAGTGGATGTAATGAGCCGCCTGGGTATATAGTACTGTATTGATGCCGCCGTCAAGGTGACGGAGAATTGCGATTTGGCGTCAAATGGGCAAATACGGCAATTTTGGCATCGCAACCTATTCTCCGCCCAATCGGGTTTCGCAATTTAGCCATCAGCCAACGGAGAATCCCATCCAGAATCTCAAAATTTATAACCTTCTCCGACCACAACTCCACTCTATCCATTATTATTTTGCATGTTCAATGTTTCAAGGGCTGCTAATTATGATTTTGGGATTGATTATATTTTAAAATAGAATCCCTACAGTCCCTACCGAGGAGCCATTCAGTCCATCGAGTCTGTACCAATCCTCCGAAAGAGTACCCTACCTTGGCCCACGCCCCCATCCCATCTCCGTAACCCCACCTAACATTTTGGACACTAAGGGGCAATTATCATGGCTAATCCATCCAACCTGCACATCTTTGGACTGTGGGAGAAAACTGGAGCACCCAGAGAAAACTCATGCAGACATGGGGGAGAAAGTGCAAACTCCACACAGACAAGTGACCCACGGCTGGAATCGAACTCGGGTTCCCCGCTGTGAGGCAGCAGCGCTAATCACTGTGCCACCGTGCCGCTCACAGTTATTGTTTCATGAATGTACTGTCCACCTTCTTTAATAAACAAGACTTAACAAAGAAGGATTAATTCCTCAGCAGTTTGTGAGTATCCTAATGGGAAGCTCGTAATTTAACTACTAAAATAATCCAACTGGTTTATATAAGACAATGCAGTGAATTAAGGGATCAATCACTCTTTGGTATAGACTGGGCTGTAATACCAGATAGTTCTCTGCTGAAATGTTGAGGTGAAGACAAAAGGATTTATCCGTTGCTCTTGATAAATGCTCTCTTCATGGCAATAGCCCCAGTGTCCTTAAAAGGTGTAGGATGCCGATATCAAAGAGTGAAAGAGATTGCAGGGATAGAATTGAGTGTAAAGAGCAATTTATGGATGGAGATGGCAATTTTAAATGTTACTCATTGGTTGGTGGGCAACAAAAGTAGATCAGGCAAATTGAAGGTGATGGATGAGAATGACAGGATATGCACACAAAGCTTCGGACAAGGTTGGAGTTTATGAGGATGAAGGATGGAATCCCAGAAAGGACAGCATCAGAGTAGTGAAACCAGGATGTGACAAAGTTGTACAATACAGTTTCAGGAGAAGTTTATATTGAAACTCCAATAACATATGCAGTGGAGGCTCCAAATATAGCTGTCGCACTGAATTCCAATTAAATAACTAATTTGAAATGTCAATCATATATCTCCCTTTCACTCGTATGATTTCATTCATTGAGCAAAATGAAAAGTCAATTCTAAAATTGTTCATTTCAAATACCCCTGCTGTTCCATGTCAGACTTGAACATTATTATCTTGCGACAATATAGACACATCAGCCAAACGGCACACAGGATGCGTAACTTAACATTTAGATAACATGTTAGCTTAAAAAATTAACCGTAAATCGGCAAGTAGGTTCAGTCAGGGAAGTTGAAATATCTATATTTATCCTCTCTCCCCCAACCCCTCAAAAACCACTTCTTTGCAAATACTTATTTCTTTGCTGATCTCCAAGTGAGTAGAGGATGTCATGGATACCATACTGATAACCAACAGGAAACGCATTCCTCGTCATTCAAGATCGACAAAGCAATTTACAAAAAGAGTAACTGTCTCACTTAAAAGCACCGAATGCCACATTAAAGTTAGTGTTCCTTGCAGACATAAAATACTCCAGCAAACGGCCAAAACGCTAACATTCAACAGATGAGTCAGGTGTTTACTAGATTCAAATACATTTTTAAAACTCAATCTTCAACGTTTGTGATAACTGCCAGATATACGCTTTGCAGTCCAATTGATCCGGTTTAAAACTGCAATTCCTATTATTATGAATTAAGCCGATGTGGATAGTACTCAGCTATTTTTCATCAATGACATCAGAGTGGCTTTGTTGTCAAAGAGACCTAAAACACCAAGTTTGTGTGAAGGAACTAAATCAAGCAAATCTGATCAACAGCCAGGACTAAATATTCTCACTTTAACATGAAACATTCCCCATTCATTCTCTCTCTCTTCCTGGGGCATTGGAACCGGTTCGGGGGGAAGTGGGACCAGTATAAAGCGGACTGTCTGCACCTGGGCAGGACTGGAACCAATGTCCTAAGAGGAGATGTTTGCTAGTGCTGTTGGGGTGTTTAAACTAATATGGCAGGGGGATGGGAATCTATGCAGGAAGTCTGAGGGAAGTAAAACCGGGACAGAAACAAAAGGCGCTAAGGGGGAAAGTGTAAGGCAGAGAAGACATGGTCAAAAATCAAAAAGGGCCACAGTACAGAGTACAGCTCAGTGAATAGATCCAGTAATACTAAAATGAATAAAACGGGAAGTAAAAACTTAAATGGAAAGCGAAGTAGCAGGTTATTACATGAAGATATGGGTTCAACGATAAGGAAAATTAGGAGAAACATTAAAAGGAAAAATAACTTAGGAGAGGCTACTGATAGAGGTGTTAAGATTCAAAACGAGGTATAAAAGCCAACATAAGGGCACTTTATCTGAATGCTCATAGTATTCAGAATAAGGTAAATGAGTTGATGGCGCAAATCATCGTGAATGACTATGATTTAGTGGCCATTACTGAAACATGGTTAAAGGATGGTCACAACTGGGAGTTAAATATCCAAGGGTATCAAACTATTCGGAAGGAGGTGGTGTAGTTCTGTTATGTAAGGATGACATCCGGGTAGTAGAGGAATGATTTGATTTATCATTGTCACATGTATACAGTATACAGTGAAAAGTATTGTTTCTTGCATGCTGTACAAACAATGCATACCATACATAGGGAAGGAGAGACTGCAGAATATAATGTTACAGTTATAGCAAGGTGTAGAGAAAATATCAACTTAATACGAGGTAGGTCCATTCAAAAGTCTGATGGTAGTAGGGAAGAAGCTGTTCCCGAGTCGGTTGGTACGTGACCTCAAACTTTGGTATCTTTTTCCTGATGGAAGAAGATGGAAGAGAGTATGTCCGGGGTGCGTGGGGTCCTTAATTATGCTGGCTGCCTTTCTGAGGCAGCGGGGATTATAGATAGGATCAATGGATGGAAGGCTGGTTTGCGTGATGGACTGAGCTAAATTCACGACCTTTTGTAGTTTCCTGCAGTCTTAGGCAGAGCAGGCTTCATACCAAGCTGTGATACCACCAGAAAGAATGCTTTCTATGGTGCATCTGTAGAGGTTGGTGAAGGTCGTAGCTGACATGCCAAATTTCCTTAAGTCTTCTGAGAAAGTAGAGTCGTTGGTGGGCTTTCTTAACTATAGTGTCGGCATGGGGGGGACCAGGTCAGGCTGTTGGTGATCTGTACACCTAAAAACTTGAAGCTCTCGACCCATTCTACTTCGTTCCCATTGATGTAGACATGGGCATGTTCTCCACTACGCTTCCTGAAGTTGATGACAATCTCCTTCCGTTTTGTTGACATTGAGGGAGAGATTATTGTCGGTGCACCAGTTCCTCTGTCTCATTCCTGTACTCTGTCTCATCATTATTTGAAATCTGGCCCACTACGGTGGTGTCATCGGCAAATTTGAAACTCGAGTTGGAGGGGATTTTGGCCACACAGTCATAGGTGTATAAGTATAGTAGAGGGCTGAGAACACAGCCTTGTGGGGCACCGGTGTTGAGGATGATCGTGGAGGAGGTGTTGTTGCCTATCTTTACTGATTGTGGCCTGTGGGTTAGAAAGTTCAGGATCCAGTCACAGAGGGAGGAGCCGAGGCCAAAGCCACGGAGTTTGGAGATGAGTTTCGTAGGAATGATGGTGTTGAAGGCTGAGCTGTTGAAGAAATCGGTGCTATGGAGGATAAGGTTGAATCCATTTTGGGTGGCAATCAGGAATTGTAAGGCGAAAAGGTCACCGATAGGAGTAGTCTTTCGGCCACCAAATAATAACATCATGGTGGGGGCGGGGATAAACAAAGAAATAACTGATGCATATAGAAATGGTACAGCAGTTATCATGGGGGATTTTAATCTACACATCGATTGGTTTAACTAGTTCGGTCAAGGCAGCCTTGAGGAGGGGTTTATAAGTATATAAAACAAAAAATGTATCCATGATAGTTTCCTAGAACAGTATGTAATGGAAGCTAAGAGGGAACAAGCAATCCGAGATCTTGACCTGTGTAACGAGATAGGATTGATTAATGATCTCATAGTTTGGGATCCTCTCGGAAGGAGTGTTCATAATATGGTGGAATTTAAAATACAGGTGGAGGATGAGAAGGTAAAATCAAACACTAGTGTTTTGTGCCTAAACAAAGGAAATTACAATGAGAGAGAGAAGAGAAGAGCTGGCTAAGGTAGACTGGGAGAAAAGACTATGATGAAACAGTTGATGAACAGTGGAGAGCCCTCCAAGTGATTTTTCACAGGGCTCAGCAAAGGTTTATACCAACAAAAAGGACTGTAGAAAGAGGGAAAATCGACCTTGGATATCAAAGGAAATAAGGGAGAGTATCAAATTGAAGGAAAAAGCATACAAAAGGCAAAGATTAGTCAGAGACTAGAGGATTGGGAGATCTTTAGGGGTCAACAGAAGCTATCAAGAAGAGCAAGGTAGATTATGACAGTAAACTTGCTCAGAATATAATACGATAGTAAAAGTTTCTACAAGTATATAAAACAAAAAAAGATTAGCTCAGGTAAATATTGGTCCTTTAGAGGGAGATTTAATAATGGGAGATGTAGAAATGGCTGAGGAACTGAACAGGTTTTTTGGGTTGGTCTTCACAGTGGAAGACACAAATAACACACCAGTGACTGAGAGTCTATGACAGGTGAGGAGCTTGAGACAATTGTTATCACTAAGGAGGGAGTGATAGGCAAGCTAATGGGGCTAAAAGTAGACAGATTTCCTGGCCCTGATGGAATGCATCCGAGGGTGTTAAAAGAGATGGCTAGGGAAATTGCAGATGCACTTGAAATGAAATGAATTAAATGAAAATTGCTTATTGTCACAAGTAGGCTTCAAATGAAGTTACTGTGAAAAGCCCCTAGTCGCCACATTCCGGCGCCTGTTCGGAGAGGCTGTTACAGGAATCGAACCGTGCTGCTGGCCTGCTTTCAAAGCCAACAATTTAGCCCTATGCTAAACAGCCCGTGTGTGATAATTTACCAAAATTCACTAGACTTGAAAATTAGCAAACGTGACACCACTGTTTAAAAAAGGAGGTAGGCAGAAAGCGGGTAATTATAGGCTAGTTAGTTTAACTTCGGTAGCAGGAAAGATGCTGGAATCTATCATCAAGGAAGAAATAGCGAGGCAGCTGGATGGAAATTGTCCAATTGGACAGACGCAGCATGGATTCATAAAGGGCAGGTCGTGTCTAACTAATTTATTGGAATTTTTTTGAGGACATTACCAATGCAGTAGACAACGGGGAGCCAATGGCTGTGGTATATCTGGATCTCCAGAAAGCTTTTGACAAGGTGCCACACAAAAGGTTGCTGCATAAAATAAAGATGCATGGCGTTAAGGGTAAAGTAGTAGCATGGATAGAGGATTGGTTAATTAATAGAAAGCATGGGGATTAATGGGTGTTTTTCTGGCTATCAGTGGCTAGTGCTGTCCCTCATGGATCATTGTTGGGCCCACAATTGTTCACAATTTAAATAGATGATATAGAGTTGGGGACCAAGTGCAATGTGTCCACGTTTGCAGACAACACCAAGATGAGTGGTAAAGCAAAAAGTGCAGAGGATACTGGAAGTCTGCAGAGGGATTTGCATAGGTTAAGTGAATGGACTAGGGTCTGGCAGACGGAATACAATGTTGACAAATGTGAGGTTATCCATTTTGGCAGGAGTAACAGCAAAAGGGATTATTATTTAAATGATAAAATATGAAAATATGCTGCTGTGCAGAGGGACCTGGGTGTGCTGGTGCATGAGTCACAAAAAGTTGGTTTACAGGTGCAACAGGTGATTAAGAAGGTGAATGGAGTTTTGTCCTTCATTGCTAGAGGGATGGAGTTTAAGACTAGGGAGGTTTAGCTGCAACTGTATAAGGTGTTAGTGAGGCCACACCTGGAATATTGTGCTCAGTTTTGGTCTCTTTATCTGAGAAAGGATGTACTGACACTGGCAGGTGTGCAGAGTAGATTCACTAGGTCAATCCCAGAGTTGAGGGGTTGACTTATGAAAAGAGGTTGAGTGGACTGGGACTGTACTCAAACATATAAAATTATGAAGGGAATAGATAGGATAGATACAGGCAGGTTGTTTCCATTGGTGGGTGAAAGCGATAGGATAGATACAGGCAGGTTGTTTCCATTGGTGGGTGAAAGCAGAACTAGGGGCATAGCCCCAAAATAAGGGGAAGCAGATTTAGGAGTTTAGGAGGAACTTTTTTACCCAAAGGGTTGTGAATCTATGGAATTCCCTGCCCAGTGAAGCAGTTGAAGCTCCTTCATTAAATGATTTCAAGATAAAGATAGATCGTTTTTTGAAGAATAAAGGAATAAAGGGTTATGGTGTTCGGGCGAGAAAGTGGAGCTGAGTCCACAAAAGATCAGCTATGATCTCATTGAATGGCGGAGCAGGCCCGAAGGGCCAGGTGGCCTATTCCTGCTCCTAGTTCTTATGTTTATGTTCTTATGCACCACAAATTGCTCTTCTTCCACCGTGGAATAGCAGCAACATCTTCAACGTCCCTCATCCTCTACTATATTATAGATCCTCAACTTTAAAGATTTCCTTCCTGTCTTGGAACAGGGTAGGGCGACAGTTGTGAAAGAGTACTCTTTCAGTAAACATATAAAATCGAAAATGCACATATGTAATGTCTGTTGCATGTTAAAGACATCCCAAGGTGCTTTACAGCAAAGTTATATTTGAACTGTAGTTTTGTGGACAAACGCAAAGTGGAAATAATGTTATTTCTGCAAGTGGCAAACACAACAGACTCTCCATCCAAAGCTAACAATCCCGTCTTGCCCTAGAAAACCTCCAAATACACAGCAGCCAGCGAGCAATGCAAATAGCCACTGACTAGCAGAACCAGAAGTACCCACCAGTGGCCAATGGCCCGCCACCACGAGAAGGCAGGGCGGGAGGATGGCTAAGATACTGGGCAGAAACTCTAATATTTTATTTTAATTTGTAAGACTTGGAGGAAAGGATACTTTGCTCCAGAAGTGATTTCACGAAGAAATAGGGATACGGTATATTAAAACAAACTTTATCACTAACACTTTATCACACTAGAATATAATGTGCACTTACTCCTTAAGCAATACTACTCAATACAGCAAATAAAATACCCTTAATTGCTATCTTTATTCCCACTTAAACAACAGCTCTCAAACCACCTTAAATACCAATGGCACATAAAGAATATCTCTGTAAAGTAAGTATTCCTGAGAGTGATCTCTTGACATTGCTTTACAGAAAAGCAATGCCTCTGTCAGACCCATGTAAGATCTCTAGCTGTATGTCTTCAAGAGCTTCTTTCTCCATTTGTTTCCCCTTTGTCCTCAGATAGGTCTGCACTGCTTTAAATACTGTTAAATACTGTTAATCTATTTTAACTAACGTACAGTGAGAGCAAAACTGCTTCATTGTGGATATAGCTTCCTTCAGCTCTGTATTGCAGAGAGCAAAATGTGACTTGTGGTCACAGCTTCACCCAGAAAAAAATTGACCCACAAAATGCCTGATACCTTAGATCCACTCAATAATGACATCATCTTACCAAGCTGAAAACTAATTAACTCACAGGGAATCCCCTTAATCAAAACAAAATTATATTAGCGCAAGCTTTTTACGATACTTTAATTGCACCTCTAGTTCCCAAAATATACTTGCCTTTCAAACTGGGATTTCTTTTAAAACATGACTGCAGCAGTCAAACACACTAATCCAGGCTTTTAACCCTTATTTCACCAAATACTTATAATGTCTGAAATTCCTACATTCATCGCACCAGCCATTAACTCTGTTTCTCCACAGATGCTATCAGGCCTGCTGAGCATTTCAAGAACTGTTTTCACTTGGGGACAGCGTCTAACCTTGCCACAGAAAGAGTCAGGCCAAGGAAGCCTTCCCATCGATTAAGAGTATGTTGAATTGTTGATAATGGATTATGGTGTTCAGACTTATTAACCCAAACCTTTAACAAAAGAAAAATACTGCAGATACTGGAAATCTGAAATCTGAACAGAAATATTCAGCAGGCCAGGCAGCATCTGTGGAATGAAAATAAGAACTACAGATGCATCAGGTTTCAAACATACACAAGGGCACAGAAAAGGGATCTGAAGGGAGGGGAGCAAAGATGCAGCAATTGCCCTTTCACCTTTTCCATTCCCAGCATTCTGTGCCCCAAGCACTCCCTTGAAATGAAACAGTGCTGCTCAGGGTACGGTCTCCTCCATATTGGAGAGATCAAAGGCATACTGGGTGATAGCTTTTCTGAACACCTCTGTTCAATCTGCAAACATGAAACTACCTTATGGTTGCTAACCATTTTAATTTGCCAAACCAAACTGAGACACCTACACTGTTCCAATGAAGTTCAATGGAAACTAGAAGGGCAGTGCCTCACTTCTCAATTAGGCACTTTATAACCTTCTGGACTTGACATCAAGTTCATACAATGTCCACAGTGCAGAAAGAGGCATTTGGCCCACCGTGTCTGCACCGACTCTCTGAAAGAACATCCTAGGCCCCCAGCTTATCACTGTAACTCCACCTAACCTTTTAAACACTATGGGGAAATTTAGCATGGCCAATCCACCTAAACTGCACATCTTTGGGAGGAACGTGGAGCACCCAGCGGAAAACTACGTAGACACAGGGAGAACGTACAAACTTCACACAGTCACCCAAGCTCAGAATCGAACCAGAGTCCCTGATGCTGCGCAGCATTGCTAACTACTGCACCACCGTGCCGTCCTACACCAAATTCAGATCATAACTACTGCTCACATATTTTGGGACATCAGATGCTGACCATGATTCTGCCATATATTTAGGTTGCATTGTGTACCAAAAACAATCTCTCTCTAAATGTTGGAAAGACCAAGGAACTGATCATTGACATCAGGAAGCATAGCACGACACACACTCCTGTCTGCATCAATGGCTCCAAAGTGGAGATGGTCAATAGCTTTAAGTTCCTGGGGGTCATCAGCACCAACAGTCTGTCCTGGTCCACTCACGTTGATGCAACAGTCAAGAAAGCCCAACAACGTCTCTACTTCCTACGGAAGCTAAAGAAATTTGGCATGTCTGCATCGACTCTCACAAACTTCTAGATATGTGATACAGAGCATCCTATCCAACTGCATCACAGACTGGTATTGCAAATGCTCAGCCCAAGATCGCAAGAAACTGCAGAGTGTGATGAACTCAGCCCAATGCATTACACAAGCTTGCCACCCCACATTGATTCTGTATACACCTCCCGCTGCCTCAGGAAGGCAGACAGCATTATCAGAGACCCCTCCCACCAAGGCATTGCCTACTTCCAGACCCTTCCATCAGGCAGAAGGTACAGAAGTCTGAAGACCCGCACATCCAGATATAGGAACAGCTTCTTCCCCACAGCTACAAGACTCTTCAACGTCTTCCTTCGGACTGATCTAATCCCTGTAAGAACACTATACACAACGACCTATGCTGCTCTTGCTCATGTACTTGCTTCATTTGGCCCCTTGTTCCGCACTGTAACCAATCACTGTTTGTCGATGTACCATTTGTCAATGTTCTCTGTTGATTTTTTTTTGTCTACTATGTACGTACCCTCGGCCGCAGAAAAATATTTTTCACTGTACTTCAGTATATGTGACAATCAAATCAAAAATCATTCTAACCTTCCATCCTCTCACAGACCTTCCCTTTTGTCCTCTCATCCCTCCTCTCCACTCCTTGCTTTGTATTTGCTTACAATCTGTGGTATATGTAACATGTTCTACTGCTAATGAAAAGTTACCAGCCAGAAATATTGAGGGGAGGGATTTTCCATGCCCTCCCGCTGCATGTTTCTTGGTGGCTGGAGGTGGCCTGCCGTTGTCCAGCAATGGGATTTCCCATTGAATCCATCAGTGTCGCCGGGAAACCCATGGCAGGGTTCACCATTGGCGGGACTGAAAGATCCCACTGGCAAGAACAGCCAGAAAATCTCTTCAAACCCCCTAATTAACTAATTAACTCTGCTGCTCTCTCCACAGATTCCAGCCTTTTCAGTTTATATCCCAAAAGTTGTGAAGCACTGTTTAATTGGATTCATACCAAAGAGTAAAGTAGTGAACTTTCTACAAACTATAGCTTTTAATTTAAAAAACAACTTTCAAGGTATAAACTGCTGCTCCCCTGTTTTGCATTCTTGGAGCAAAAACGTCAGTTTATGTGTTTTAGTTGGTGCTAAACAAAGCCAAAGCTGTGCCAAACACATTTTTTTAAAAACTGGTGTTGAGCTAAGTGCAGATTGTAGAATGGTTACAGCACAGGCCATTCAGCCCTCTGTATCCCTGCTAGTCTCCAAGAGCAACTCATCTAATTCCAATGCCTCCACTCTTTCTCCTGAAACTGTTTTTTTCTCCAGAAAATTAACCATTTCCCTTTTGAAAGCCATGATTGACTCTGCCTAGGGCAGCACGGTGGCCTAGTGGTTAGCACAACCGCCTCACGGCGCTGAGGTCCCAGGTTCGATCCCGGCTCTGGGTCACTGTCCGTGTGGAGTTTGCACATTCTCCCTGTGTCTGCGTGGGTTTCGCCCCCACAACCCAAAAATGTGCACAGTAGGTGGATTGGCCACGCTAAATTGCCCCTTAATTGGAAAAAATAATTGGGTAATCTAAATTTATAAAAAAAAAAAAAATGATTGACTCTGCCTTCATCACAACACTCAACCATTGCATTCCAAATCCCCATCTACACACTGCGTAAAAGAATCATGATGTGGAGATGCCGGCGTTGGACTGGGGTGAGCACAGTAAGAAGTCTTACAACACCAGGTTAAAGTCCAACAGGTTTGTTTCAAACACGAGCTTTCGGAGCACGGCTCCTTCTTCAGGTGAATGGAAAGGCTTGTTCCAGAAATGTTTATATAGACACAGTCAGAGATGCCCCGGAATGCGAGCACCTGCAGGCAATCAAATCATCAAAGATGCAGAGAGAGAGGTAACTCCAGGTTAAAGAGGTGTGAATTGTCCCAAGCCAGTTCAGTCGGTAGGCCTCTGCAAGTCCAGGCTTGTTGGTGGGGGCCGAATTCGGCCCCCACCAACAAGCCTGGACTTGCAGAGGCCTACCGACTGAACTGGCTTGGGACAATTCACACCTCTTTAACCTGGAGTTACCTCTCTCTCTGCATCTTTGATGATTTGATTGCCTGCAGGTGCTCGCATTCCGGGGCATCTCTGACTGTGTCTATATAAACATTTCTGGAACAAGCCTTTCCATTCACCTGAAGAAGGAGCCGTGCTCCGAAAGCTCGTGTTTGAAACAAACCTGTTGGACTTTAACCTGGTGTTGTAAGACTTCTTACTGTAAAAGAATCATAGAATCCCTACAGTGCAGGAGGTCATTCAGCCCATTGAATCTGCACTGACCATCCAAAGAGCACCCCACCTAGGCCCACTCCCCCACCCCATCCCCGCAACCCCACCTAAACGTTGGACACTAAGTCAATTTAGCATGGCCAATCCACCTAACCTGCACATCTTTGGGTTGTGGGGAGAAACCGGAGCACCCAGAGGAAACCTATGCAGACATGGGAGAACAGTCACCTAAGGTTGGAATAGACCCAGATCCCTGGCACTGTGAGGCAGCAGTGCTAACCACTGTGCCACCCAACAGGTTGTTCCTCAAGTCACTTTTTGTTCTTTTGCCAATCACCTTAAATTAATGTCTTCTGATTCCCAACCTTTCACCAATGGGAAGTTTCTCCCTATTTTTCTGTCCAGATCTCTTGCAATTTTGAACAGCTGCATCTTAACCAATGCTTCTCAAATCACGATTTCCATACTTCTGTTAGCAATCCAGCACATTAATGATCTGACTGTATTTGCAGAATAACAGCATTGCCTTCCCAAGACCAGAGCTTCAACATAAAAGGGGCCCTAAAACACTTGCAATTTTTAATCAGGTACAATGCCTTCATCGGACGATGCTTGAAAGGTTAGCCACTCCTGATCTTGATTGTTAACAGTTTTGTGTGGTCATTGGAAGAAGTTTACATTGCATATTAAAAAACAGCAAATATTTCCACTTCACTTCTGTCCAATCTTTGCCTTTATATTGGCAAAATGCCATGGCTGCTATGGAAAAATTACAAACACTGAGCAAACAAAGCTATCCTTCAGAACAAAAATCAAAGTTGACATTCCAGTGCAGTAGTGAGGGACTGCTGCACTGTCCAAAGTGCTATCTTTTGGGTAAGATGCTAAAATCAGGTCCCATTTACTCTTTCCAGTGGATATAGAACATTCCATGGTACCATTTCAAAGAAGAGCAGCAGAGTTATCCCTGGTGTCCTGGCCAATATTTATCCCTCATTAATATGTGGTCATTACCACATTGCTGTTTATGGGAGTTCAGTGTGCAGAATTGGCTGCTCCTTCATTACAACAGTGACCACACTTCACAAGTGCTTCAGTGGCTGTAAAGCATTTTTTGAGATGCCCAGTGGTCATAAAAAGTGGTATATAAATTCACGTTTTTCCTTTATCCAATGATAATGAAATTGGGTCGTGCGTTTAGCTACAAGTTGGCATTCAATACAAACTTTAAATTAATATCAATCATAAGTGGAATAATCAAATCAGTACCCACCTTGGAATACAAATATTTACAAATTACTCAATACTTCGTAGCTGATACAAGTGAAGAGGACACTCAGTAGAGCGCATACCACAGGCTTACTGTGCTAACTCAAAGTTATTACAATTATACAGCCTTTCCTTGAGGCTAAATTCCCTGGCTGATTGGTGATCTGTAACTACAAAGCTGAATTTTCTTTTCTCCATTAGGAACTTTCATCTCACCGAGGAGCCTCGCGACCAATCCACATCCAACAACCTGCTCGGAAAACTCTGCCGACATCTTGACACCGTCTCAAGGGCAATTAGGGATGGACAAATACATGTTGGTCTAGCCAATGACACCCATATCCCACAAACAAATAAATAATATCACTACAGAAGCCAAGGCAATCAACAACATTCAAAATAAAACCTATAACATTCTAAAAACGTAAATTCACCACATCTCCCAATGTTAACCAATGATTTCTTTAAATTCCAGGATCCATATCCGCATCTTCGCCAAAAACGAATCAGTTTCTTCCTTGGGCTATACCCTTTCTGTGTACCAGGGAATCCTGAAATCTATCTAGTAGATTTGGAGATAAGGCGGGATTTACTGACCACCCTGTCGTATGTTTTTCAGAGAGGGTCCGCCAGCGGGATCTACCGGAGCCACTATTGTCAATGGGATTTTCCGTTGACAGCACCCTCGTCGCCGGGAAACCCATGCGCCGGCTTGGGACTGGTGTTTTCCGCCATGTGAATAGTCGGTAAATCTCGCCCATTTTAGTATCAAACAGACTAACAAATAGGGACTTAAAACATTCCTTCTGCCCACCTTCAATGGTGGAGGCAAGTATCAAATAACTACAAGCAACAATGCAAAATGAATCATAAGAGTAACAAGAAACATCCAGGAACACCAATTTTATAGTCAATGTCCCATGGTATTGCACACAAGGTGTTATGATGAGGTATATAGTCATGTCCATCAGGATTAGGAGAGGGGGATTACCTGGAAGAGGGAGCAAGGAGGATGGGGAGCAAGGTGGAGAGGAAAGCAAAGAAAAGGAGAGGTGGCTGATATGGAGAAAATCATAAGAACAAACTTTTATTAGCTGAATGGCCTGTTTCTGTTATGCAACTCGTCATGATTCTATAAAATTGTTCACTTTTACATATATCTACAAAGGATCACCCCTCCTTCCCCAATACCACCCCAACACTACCACTCTTCTTGGCTTTGGTTCCTGGGGATTTCCAGCTGCTGTGGACAAGTATGTGTGGAGAAATGCATTATGGGAACTGCACCACAAAAACCCAGGTCACTTGACAACAAGACAGAATTAGGACTGGGAAGTTCTCACTTCTTGTTGAAAAATGTGAGAAACATATATGCATCATTTCAGTTTAGTTTTAATTTGCTCCTGCTGAACTACAGTATCCCAGAGTGTACAGCAATAACCCCAGGCAGAAAAATCATAAATAACTGTGACAAAGGACAATAACTTCAATTGAAGCCAATCCAGAGCTGAAGCGTTTTCTGCATGAGTCTAGAAAATGTATGTTTACATTACATTCAGAGAGATAGTGATTAAGATGCTTTGATGTTAGCCTCTTGTCAGCCAAAATTAATCATGGAAAACAACCAGCTTGTTTCAGTGCCTGTCATTGGAAGTAACAGCATTAATGGCAGTTTCAGTAAGAATTCAAATTAAGCATGGCATGTAAGGGGAATTTTAAACAGACTAACTGAGAATGCAGTGCTTGAACTCTGCAGTTCTTCAAAGCGAGACCCAGACAACTTCTGTGGCAAAAAGTCCACTTCTGGTTATAGAATCTGATTTGTTAGTTAGGTGGGACAAATGATGGGGATGAGCTAGAACTTAGCTTGACAGGCTTAGGTGCTGGAAAGGAATTTTGAGTTATTTTTTCTGAAACTGGCTGTAGTCTTTCACCTCAATCAGTAAATTACACAGTTGAAGAGTTGATAAATGAACTACATGGGGCTGACATGAACTTGATCCAGTGGTCTTGATTCATTCTTTGAAATGCACATAGGAGGCTTTAGAGAGGAAAGAGCAAAGCTACTTGCATTTTAAAACATATTTTCTAAAACTGATGAATATATAACATTTGTAATATTTATCTAAGGATCAACATTTTTCCAGAGATCAATCATGCAACATACTGTTGAAGTAAATTTGGTGTATTCTCGTAATAAGTGAATCAGTCACATTTGGATTGCAGTTGGGACCACAATAAATCAGAAACGGTCATTCAAGTTCCACACTACTAGTCTGCTACTGCTCACAATAAATGCAAATTTGTAGAATGTAGTACACAATAAATCTCAAATTGGATTTAAAAAATACATCACAACCTATTTCCATTTTGAGTCAGAAATGTATTATATTAAAATTGTACCAAAGACTACAATATATGATTTTTTTTTAAAAATCATAACCTGCAAGTCATTTACAGAAACAACCTGCCATCTGTGGAGAGGCACTCATGAAGATTGGCTGAAATCCGATAGCAGCTTCATAATTAACGTGTAAATCTGGAGTTAATTTCAACAATTGTCAACTATATGCTCAACTGCAAATCATGCATTCATCTCCTTCCAGAGAAACAAGCAAATATCAAGGTCTTAACTAAGACTTTTTTTTATATATAAAGGTCAGTATTTCCATCATGCTGCTGTCAGAAAAAGTTCCCTGTTCTATTTATGTCATCTTGATGTGCTAGAGCTTCATCCAAAATCTCCTATCCATAGCAAGTTATTATTTATGAGGAACATCATTTAAATATACCTATGTAGAATTCCTACAGTGCAGAACGAGGCCAGAGTCTGCTTTGAACCTCTGAAAAGGTCCTTGGCCCACTCACCCCATTCCCATCACCCCACCTAACCTGCACTCTCCCCATCAGCCCACCTAACCTGCACATCTTTGGATAATAAGAGACAATTTAACATGGCCAAACCACCTAACCTGTACATCTTTGGACTGTGGGAGGAAACCGGAGCACCTGGAGACACGCAGACATGAGGTGAATGTACAAATTCCACACAATCACTCAAAGTCGGAATTGAACCGGGTTCCTGGCGCTGTGAGGCACTGTGCCACCATGCCGCCCCAAAAAATACTTAATAAATAAAACCTAGCCCATGAATGAATTTTTAAAAAATCAGGAGTCTTCTGTACTCACTCAAAGAAAAGGAACAGATCCCTGTTTAAGAAGAATATAATTATTCCAGTTTTGTACTATATTGGCAAACTATATAATTTCCTAACACACTTCACAGCTACTGAAACAAATACAAAGTACAGCTGACATGGTTTTTGTTTATTTCACAAATATGTTTGGGGGGAGGGGTTAGTCACTGTTTAAAAATAAGGGGTCGTCCATTTAAAACAGAGATGAGGAGAAATCTTCTCTCAGAGGATTGAGAGTCCCCGGAACTCTCTTCCTCAAAGGGCAGTGGAAACAAAGTATCTGAATATTTTTATGGCAGAGTTGGACAGATTCTTGATTAACAAGTTGTTGTTCTATAAGAATGGTAACAAAATCAATTTCAAAACAGAGACTGTTTACCTATGGCATCACAAGAACATATGGGGCCGTAACTTCTGAGCTCCCCAGCAGCGGATTTGGAGGGGTATCCTAAAGATGCGCTGTGGAAAACCTCTAGGATCTTCAAAGGCAAGGATTTGCTCAGCTAACTTCCTCTGGACAATTGTCCTGCGGTGGAAACCATATGAAAATGGGGTCCCCCTCCCCACACCCCTGACCTTCCAGGGGACACCCATCAACCCCCGACTACTGCCCACATGGGACTCCCCTCACCTCCAACATTGCTGGTGTAGTGTACCTTTCAGCTAGTGGCATGAGCATCAATCACTTTTACCTCACCTTTTCAGATTGCATTATATTTGCACTGCAAATTGTTGGAAATCCAGATTGATAATTAACACAACAATGGCAGCATCACATCAGGGACCTTATGAACATTGTGCCCAATGACCTTTCTCCTTAGTCAGTGAAATTTAAGGGTAGGAAAAGCAGAGCAGGTGACATTAAAGAAAATAGGATATTAGAGATGAAACAAAGTCAGAAAACAAAACAGAAAGAAGGAAATAGATAATGAAGCATGAAATAAAAGAAAAAGGTAAATTAAGAAAAAATAAAACGCATAAACAGAAAAAGAGCATCATAATCCGGCTGTTTTTGGGAGCTGTTGTATTAGTCCTTGAGAATTTATGAATGAACAGTAGGTGTATGAAGTGTACAGACATTTTTGAGTCACAAATTATTAAACCAGCAGGATCACCAGGATCAGGAACAGTGAAACTGCTAACATCGAAACAGCTGGATTTTTAGAAATTCATCCCGTTCACCTAAGAGTAAGGCGTTGGTGTAGTTGTGTTGTCACTGGACTAGGAAGTCAGAGAGCCAGGGTAATACCGTGGCAGATTGTGAAATTTCAATTCAATAAAATATGGAATCAAAAGTTTAACGATGACCATGAAACCATTGGCGGGTGTCGTAAAAACACATCTGATTCACTAATATCCTTTAGGGAAGAAAATTTGCCATCTTTATCCATCTGACCTATATGTAATCAGATTCACAGCTACCTTAAAAACCCTCTGAAATGGCCCAACAAACCACATTCAAAAGCGCAATAGTTGCTGGTGACTCACATGCCATGATTGAATAATAAAATATGCTGGTATGATACAATGGAGTTATTGACTAATCTTATATCAGATCTAAATCACATTTCTGAGTGCTGAAATAGCTTTTTATCCTAAAAATCCCCGATCACCAATACCACTGAGATGGCAAGCACTGTACAAAAATACCACCAAGATATATATATTTTTCTTTTTTTAAAGTGTTTTCACTATCTGCAGGAATTAATTCAACTGTTCTCTTCCTGGACCTTGCCTTTAAGACGGAGTAGCAAGTCAGGACCTAAATCCATATTATTAGGGTTCTGATTATATAAATTATTAGCCCTAAATAATAGTGATGGGAATAATTTGAATGAAGGATGCAAGTACAGCAATTTGTTGAAATGCAATGAACTTCAATGGAGAGCCTCATGTCAAGTGCACAATGTTTAGGTTTTAGCAAGGCCAAAAAGTGGTGCAAATTGTCCAGTCTAGTAAGAATCTAAATCCATGCCATACCTTTCCACCATCACAAATTTCAGGATTTATCATGAACTAATACATTTTAAAAATAAATTTGAAGTGCCCAATTATTTTTTTCCAATTAAGGGGCAATTTAGCGTGGCCAATCCGCCAACCCTGCATATCTTTGGGTTTTGGGGGAAAGTTCCACACAAACATGGAATGTGCAAACTCCACACGGACAGTGACCCGGGGCCGGGATCGAATCCAGGTCCTCAGTGCCAAGAGGCAACAGTGCTAACCCATACACCGCCCTTTGAACTAATCAAGTTTAGCACAGAAAGCTCACAATTATTTTTACAGCAATTTCTGGGCCAATACAATGACAATTATTACTGAGGTTTTAGTAGTTTTTTTAAAATAAATTTAAAATACCCAATTCATTTTTCCAATTAAGGGGCAATTTAGTGTGGCCAATCCACCTACCCTGCACATCTTGGGTGGTGAGGGGCGAAACTCATGCAAACACGGGGAGAATGTGCAAACTTCACACGGATAGTGACCCAGAGTCGGGATCAACCCTGGGGCCTCAGCACCGTGAGGTAGCAATGCTAAACACTGCGCCACCATGCTGCCCGAGGTTTGAGTAGTTGTACTATGGTACTGGCATGTTTTTTTATTGTGCTAAAGTGCAAGGTAAAATTATTCAAACCAAATGGGCAGAGTAGATCAGAATTTCCCTGAAACTACTGGCCTTCTTTCCTGCGCATATATTAACATTAGCTACAGAAGACAGAAAATATAATTGGAATTATATATGGATACCGTATGAAATGTAAAATTCACGCAACACAAATGCCAGGCAATGACTATGTCCAATAAGAGATGTAATAGCATCATCATTGTTGAATCCCACATCAGCATCCTTGGGGAGGTGATCACTGACCAGAATCTTAACTGACCCAGCCATATCAGTAGTGTGGCTACAAGGACAACTCAGAAACTGCACATTCTGCAGTGAGTGACTTACCTCCTGATTCCCCAAAGCTTGTTCACCTTCTAAAAGAAGAACAAGTCAGAAGTGTGATGGAATACTCTTCACTTGACTGTGATAACTGCAGCTCCAGCAACACAGTCAAGAAGGTTGAAACTATCCAGTACAAAGAAACCCATTTGATTAGGACCCTTTCACACACCTTAAGCATTCACCCAAGCCCGAGTGTTGTCCAGGTTTTTCTGCATGTGGGCACAGACTGTTTTGTTAATCAAGGAATTGCAAATGGTACTGAACACTGCAATCGTCAGCAAACATCCTAATTTCTGACCCACCTTGGTAGTCTGGTACACCATTTACAAAAGGCACTGCAGCAACCCACTACATCTTCTTCAACAGCTCCTCCCAAAGCACAGATCCCCACCACCTCTATAAGGGCAGTAGGTGCATGGAAGCACCACCAACTCCAGATTTCCCTCCAGCATGGTAGCATTGTGGATAGCACAATCGCTTCACAGCTCCAGGGTCCCAAGTTCGATTCCGGCTTGGGTCACTTTCTGTGCGGAGTCTGCACATCCTCCCCGTGTGTGCGTGGGTTTCCTCCGGGTGCTCCGGTTTCCTCCCGCAGTCCAAAGATGTGCAGGTTAGGTGGATTGGCCATGATAAATTGCCCTTAGTGTCCAAAATTGCCCTTAGTGTTGGGTGGGGTTACTGGGTTATGGGGATAGGGTGGAGGTGTTGACCTTGGGTAGGGTGCTCTTTCCAGGAGCCGGTGCAGACTCGATGGGCCGAATGGCCTCCTTCTGCACTGTAAATTCTATGTAAATCTATGTAAACTTACAAGTCATCCTAACTTGGAAATATATCGCTGTTCGTTCATTATCTGGGTCAAGATATGAACTTCCTCCCTAACAGCACAGTAGAAGCACTTGAACCACTGGAGACCGTGTGGTACTGCCTACACAAAGGCAATTCAGATTGGGAAAGAAATGTTGGCCTTGCAAGTAATGTCCATAACTCATGAATGAAAAAAAACTCATCCTTTTTCTTAATTCAATTCCTTTACCAAAAACAGCATGTGAAGATGTGCCAATTTTCTTCCCTCAATAGATCCAGAAATGAACAACAATCCGAGGATTTTAAGTGTTCACTATTTCCAAGGATTGTAAACACGACTACCAATCAGCAATAATAATAATGTTTATTAGTGTCACAAGTAGACTTACGGTAACACTGCAATGAAGTTACTGTGAAAATCCCCTAGTCACCACACTACGGCGCCTGTTCAGGTACACTGAGGGAGAATTCAGAATGTCCAATTCACCTAACAAGTACGTCTTTCGGGACTTGTGGGAGGAAACTGGAGCACCTGGAGGAAACCTCATACGCACAGAGGCGTGCGGACTCCACACAGACAGTGACCCAAGCCGGAAATCGAGCCGGGTCCCTGGCACTGCAAAGCAACAGAGCTAACCACTGTGCTACCATGCCGCCCCATTGCCACTACTGTTTCAATAATATGTTATGGTAGCTTTGTGATTTCCTTATTGTCCTGTGTAGACTTGGAATTAATATTCTGCATAGATCTTTGTCTTTCAAGTCATTAATTTCATTTGGTTTGAGCATAGCCATGGAATGGCATGCTGAAATGACAGATGGTAATAGGTTTATCACTAATGGTAGCGGCCAGACCAATTTATGGTGATGGATGAAAAAACTAGACCAATTTATGGTGATGGATGCAATATGCATGTTGGCATATTAAAGTTTATTGGATTAAGTGTGACATGAACTCCTGTAGCATGCAGGTGCCAGTACACAAAATAAGCCTGATGCTAACATTAAATATGTTATGTGAGCATTAAAGATATCAGTCTAACCTGACCTGTCTTCTCATGACACAAACGTATATTAGACACCCATACACATTTCAGTAGTGTTTACTTGATTGTGAATACAAATGAGAACATTACCAGTTCTATTTCCTTTCTTCCCCAGGATAGTGCCATTGCTAAAAGTTTTTTTCCACAGATTGTTGTTGACAAGGACGCACTTAATATCCATTCTTGCCGATTATGATGTGGTGAGCCTATCCTGGTACTGTTGCAGTCCTCGTGCTAATGATACCCACAGTGGTGTTCGATGGGCAATTACAAGGCTCTTCCCATGTGACAATGAACAAATTATAATATTTGCCCACATCAGGGTGGTATAGGGCTTGGAGGGGAGCTTCAATGTGATAATGCTCCCATAATATACTTTTTTTTATAAAATCTATATTCTTGGACCTGCTCAGAGAGAGCTCACAGGTAAGGTAAATACAATCAAAGGCACCTTGATGAGCTGCTATAGTATATTCTGCAAATCATACATACAGTGCATTGAAGGAGGATATGAATATTAAGTCCAGTATACTGCTATGTCCTGGATGGTGTCAAGTTTCTGGACTGTTATAACTGCATCCATCAAGGTAAACAATGATTATTCTTTCACACTCCTTAATTAAGGATTGGGGATATAAAGAGGTTCCAAAGTTCATCATTCATCAAATGCTTGGCCTCTGTCCTATTCTTGTAGCCATTGTTAACAATGTCCCTAGTTCAGCTTCTTGCCAATGGTGACTGACTTATTGTTTTTTGGGAATTCGGCAATGGTACTTTTGCTGAAACTCCAGGAGAGAAGGCTATGCTTACCCTGGTTCATGGTGGTCATTACCTGGCACCTATGAAGCACAAGTGTTACCTGTTATTGTTTAGCTCAAGTCTAGTTAACATCCCAATCCTGCTGTCAGCTGACACGGACAGCTTCTTTACTGGGGGAGTTATGAATGGAGCGAATATTAATGAACAGTGCAACACCCAAAGGCGGAGAGAAGATATGGTTGAAGCAGATTGAAGCTGATTGAGCGAAGGACATTTTTGAAGCAGAATTTATTTGGCTGAGGACACTTGCGTGGGGAACCCATACAGCAATAACCTGGAGTTACGATTGGTCCCTTGACAATCTTCCTTTGTGTTGAGTATGATTCCAGCAACTGGATGGTTTGCTCGTTAAAGCATTGCTCTCCCCACTACCCACCAGCCCCACTCAAATCAAGGCCATTGTGAGTTTTGGTAGAGTCCAAACTAACCATCAGCAAGTAAATTATTGGTAAATCTCATTTTATGGCACCATCGATGGCTCGTTCCTTCAGTTTACTGATCACCAGCTGGAGGCAGATAGGCTAGCAATTGGCATGGTTAGAGTGGTCTTATTGTGGTGTGGGTAGACATACTTGGGTAATATTACACATTATTAGGGTAGATGCCAACATCATAGCTGTGCTGTAACAGCTTGGCTAGCGAAGCAGCCAGTTCTGGTACACAAGGAGCACTGAAATCAGGATGTTGTTCAGGCCATGGCATCACCATGTATACAACGAGGTCAGCTTTGCATGATTGTCCTGACTAAGATCTGTCAATGTATAACAGATCAAACTTAAGACCTTTGGTCTCCATAACATTGTCGTATAATCATATACACTCCATCATTTGGTAGATTAATAGCTTTTTAAATATATATTTGTCCTCATCCATCCTATAGCAACGTTTTTGGACCATAACACACAAAATGAAAAGCGGAAAGCAAAAAGTGATGTTCGGCAAGTACTTCCCCATATGAGAAGAACAAAAAAAAAAGAGGGTGTTGCTACATACACACTTCCTGCTACCAGCTATACCACACAAGTGGTTAGGGTAAAAATGTGACTGTAACATATCTGGAAACAATGGTTTTGTTAAAAGAGTGAGATAATAATATCCCAACTAAAATGGTCACGAACAGAATTTATTCCAAACATTGTTTTCAAAATGTGCCATTCTGTGTTCTTCGACATCTAAGCTTTCTTATAACAGAGAGCCAATAAAAGAAGGATCTTGTCAGCTGTATGCCATTCTTCCCAGCAATCCAAAGTGAAATATAACTATTGTCCTAGAGAACACAGCGACTGACAAAACCAATTGAAATGGTTTGCCCTGGATTACATTTTACAAATAGACACTAATCAACAATTTTAAGTACCCTCATTTTCCATCTAAAATGCAAGGCTTTTCTAATTAAAAAAGAAGACAATTAACTCAGATGAACACAGACTAAATTACATAATTGGAAAGCTGGTGGTGTTTTAGCAGCCTATAGTTTTACTTTTGGTCAACAAAGATATAATCAGCTGGAGTATTGCATTAGAAATTCCAATTGCTTATTTTATATTAGCCTTGTATTAAATGTAGTATTCCAAGTACATCACTGGCTACAAAGTGCTTTTCGGTGTCCTGAGGCCATGAAAGGTGCTGTGCAAATGGAAACATCAATATCAATTATAGGAATCAAGTCAATAACAGCACAATTCTCAGACACAATATTGTACTGTTTTGAGTTTTGCATCAGGTGTAGAGTAACTGCAGTCCAGCGTGAAGATATTTTGAGTTCCTCAGCAATCCACTGGGTCACAAGCATGTATTTTTAATGTAAAAAACAAGTTGTAATCGTTGTCAATCAATCCTACAGTCATGACCGTGCACTTTTAACATTAGAGCACAACTGGGAGCCCAAAAATATGCATGGACTGGCATGGTAATGAGACATATAGAATTAATGCCTGACAGTACCATGTCACATTTTACAGGTGTAAGATCAGTGTGCTGTGACTTTAATTTTTCTACAGAGCAGAATTAAAACAAAATTGCGCAGCTATATTTAGAATGCACTTCATTAAAATACCCATCATATTGATGACTGCATATTATACTTCCTTCAAGAGGAAGTCCCTTATGAGGCAGAAATTACTGCAATATATGAAGGAGCAGTGCTCAAATTATATTTTAAAATATTCCATCAGGTCAAGTAATAAAAAATACTTTGCTCAAATGCTGGAATTAACATTCTTATATAATTTCACAAAAATTAGCTTTATTTGCACCTTCAAGGATTTACCCAACTAATAGATGGTCAATAGAGATGAAAAGTGAATGTTTGTTTCCTTTTGTGACATCACATAGACATTAGTAGGCTTGTATCGATGAAATTCATTCTTGTGTACCCATAAAAGGCATAGATTGCTACAGCATACCACATAAATATAGAAAGCATATATTACAATAATAATCATTATTGTCACAAGTAGGCTTACATTAACACTGCAATGAAGTTACTGTGAAAATCCCCTAGTCGCCACATTCTGGCACCTGTTCGGGTACACAAAGGAAGAATTCAGAATGTCCAAATTACCTAACAGCACGTCTTTCAGGACCTGTGGGAGGAAACCAGAGCACCCGGAGGAAGCCCACGCAGACAGAGAGAGAATGTGGAGATTCCACACAGTGACCCAAGCCAGGAATCAAACCTGCAACCCTGGGGCTGTGAAGCAACAGTGCTAACCACTATGCTACCGTGCTGCCCATTTGGGTATATAATGGGCAATTAATACAAATTCCCTCTGGGGGCAGCAGTGATGCAGTGGTTAGCACTGCTCCTCACGGCACCGAGGACCCGGATTTGATCCCATCCCCGGGTCACTGTCCGTCTGGAGTTTGCACATTTTTCCCTTGTCTGCATGGGTCTCACTCCCACAACCCAAAGATGTGCAAGGTAGGTCAATTGGCCATGCTAAGTTGCCCCTTAATTGGAAAAAAAGAATTGGGTACTTGAAATTTTTTCTTTAAAATCCCCTTTATGCAACAAAATATGAACCTTCGAGATATAATATATGTTTTACAGACAGAATTCTAATTTTATTAGTTCTCAGGCAAATAATGTTACAAGGGCAAGTTTTCTATGGCACAGACTACAATTATATAGGATGTTGGTGCTGCTATCATGAAATATGATAGGTGTATGGTCAGTAATAATATTGCAAATCTATTGATTACTCCTGAGATGCTGGTCTTCAACCACCCTGGAATCTCTATCATTCATTTCACTAGTGTAGAAATACAAAGCTCTAAACCATCTAATGTGAAATAAATACTTTTATGTTTTCAAATCAAGATCATATCCTGTGGAAAAAAATAAAATATATAAAGCTCAATATTGGGCGGCACTGCTGCCTACGGCGCTGAGGATCCGGGTTCGATTACGGCCCCGGGTCACTGTCTGTGTGGAGATTGCACATTCTCCTCGTGTCTACGTGGGTTTCACCTCCAGAACCCAAAGAGGTGCAGGTTCGGTGGATTGGCCAAACTAAATTGCCCCTTAATTGGAAAAAAATAATTGGGTTCTCTAAATTTATTTTTTTTTAAAAAATATTCTCACTATAAAACCATTCAGCAACGGAACTTTAATCATTTTCTTATCAATTTTGCTAGAATTCTTTTTTTGGTCTCGAGTGGCCAATCAGAATTGCCCCTCAACAGTTCAACGCAGGTTAATCTTTGATCAAGTGGTACTGCATTGTTAACAAAAAAATTGATTCCCAGTGTTAAAGCTGCTAATACACAGTTCAAGTGATTCATGTTATCTTATTGAAAAATTAGTCTTACAAGTCATACGTGACTCCAGTAATTTAAAATGGAATAGTGTATCTGTACTACATTCTACTTACAAATAATGAGGAGATTATTTATTATATTCAAAATACGAAGCCAGACAAAAATGTACTGTTGGTATGTCTGTAATGCTCTCACTGGGGAAGGGGAGGGGGGGGGATCAAGTTTTTTTTAAAACAAGTACAGTAAACCAATTGCTGCATCTGAATTCCTTTGATTTACAGCAGAAATCAAGCGAATAATTCAATTTTAGCTGTAGATTTTCACGCCATGGCGAATTCGGATTTGAAATGTCAATATTAATCAGAAAAAATTACAAAGAACGATCAGCTGATCACACACATCGATGCAACCCAGAAGAATGCAACACAGAAACATCTGATATTGTTACTGAGCAATAATAATTTAGTAACGCGCAGCTAAAATATTCTCGTACAATTCCACTTCAAATGTAAATATTGCATTTGTACCTGCTGCAATTAAATTCACTGATTACACTGGAGACCACTGACACCAACCTAATCTGTAGCGCACAACAAGTTGCACTCCCATGTACACCTTGCCACCATTATCTCTTCCCCAAATATCGATGCTGCATTTGTAAACTTGTTATAAGTTGGGGGGGGGTTTACCTTGCGTAAAGCTGGTACAAACAGCCCCCGCCATTTCGGACTGTTCTCCTCGCTGAAGAAATCGTAAGGTTGCTGCATGGCTCTGGCACACGGCACTCGGCATCGGCCTCAACTCCAACCCGGCGACCGCCACACACTCAGCAATCTGAAAACACTCAAGTACTTCTTCCCTTTCCCCCGTCTGTTTGAGGGTTTTTTTTTACAACAAGTAAGAACGCATATCAAGTCCGAATCCTCACAGTTCGTGCATTACTCAGCATGGCAGCCGCGGTCAGAGAGGAGAGGAGGAAAAGGAGAAATGACTGATCAGGCGGCCGAGGCGAGAGTTCACAGACATCCCTGGGTAAATAATCCCCCCTCACGCCGCGCGGCTCCAACTCCACGGCCTTTTTTTTTTGTCTTGCGCTCGAATCCGATGAGCCGAACCTCTCTCTCCTCCCCGGCCGAGTCCGCTCTGGACCCGCGATGACCCCCACCGCCCCTTTAATGTTGACAAGACGATCGGCCGTTGAAGAAGCGCGCGACGCCCTGCACCGCGCGAGGAGGGGGGCCTTCCGAGTCTCGGCTGCCGGCAGCTCAAGCGCAGCTAGTGAAGGTCCCCGGGACTCGGCCGGTGTGTCGTCCGCTCTGCTTCATTTCATTCCCCCCCCCCCAATCCCATGTTAGCGAATGGAAGCTCCAGCTGTCAATCACCGATCGCGGAACGTTCCATCTGCTGCCTGCAGGGGTCCCCCTAACCCCCGCCCCTCGTGCGCACGCGCGCGCTCCCTGGCCGCCCTCCCCTCGCTCTCCTTTCTTGCCCAGCCCTGCCTGCCGAACGCCGCAGGAGTCTGAGGACAGCCGAGGAGCGCACGTTGGGTTTGCGCTGAACTCCCTCATTCTTTAAGGCTGGCCGCTTAATTTTGTTGCCCAGACCATGTTTGGGGGTGGGGGAGGGGGGAGAAACCCCGTAGGTCCCCCGTAGGAATATATAATTTTATTTTGGGTTTATTCCTGATTATATTACGTCTATGTACAGCACATACGACATTGTTTTCTTTATGAGCGTACAGATACAGGTCTACGTGGACAATTTAATTTCTAGACAATCTTTGCTAAATGCAAATGTCTCAGATAAGGGAAACTTTGCATTAAATGTCACAATTTGCAATTTATCCTTTCCTTGCATCAAATGCACAATGGATAACACTGCTGCCTCACAGCGCCAGGGACCTGGGTTCGATTCCTACCTCCGGTGACTGACAGTGTGGGGTCTGCACTCTCTCCAAGTGTCAGCGTGGGTTTCCTCTGGGTGCTCTGGTTTCTTCCCACAGTCCAAAGATGTGCAGGTTACATGAACTGACCATGATAATATTGCCCAAAAGATTAGGTAGAGTTATAGGGATAGGAGTGGGGGATTGGGCCGAGGTAGGGTACTCTTAATGGAGCAAGGGCTGGTGTGAACTCAATGGGCTGAATGCCCTCCTTCTGCACTGTATGATTTCAATGATAAATTCTGAATGGGGTCAATTGTTTACAGTTTACGTAGACAATTGGAGTTGGAACCAAGTGTAATGTGTCAAAGTTTGCAGGTTACACCAAAATGAGAGGTAGAGTCAAGTGTGTAGAGGTCACTGAGTCTGCAGAGGGATCTAGATAGTTTAAGTGAGTGGGCAAGGGTTTAGCAGATGGAGTACAATGTTATTAAATGTGAGGTCATCCATTTTGGTAGAAATAACAGCAAAATGGACTATTATTTAAATGTAAAAAATTGCAGCATGCTGCTGTGCAGAGGGACCTGGATGGCCTTGTGCATGAATAGCAAAAAGTTGGTATTCTGGTGCAGTAGATAATTAGGAAGGTAATTTTGCCCTTCATTGTCAGAGGGATGGAGGTTAAAAACGGGGAGGTTATATTACAGCTGTATGGGGTGCTGGTGAGGCCACACCTGGAATACTGTGTACAGTTTTGGTCTCCTTACTTGAGAAAGGATGAACTGGCACTGGAGGGGGTGCAGAGGAGATTCACTAGGTTGATTCCGGAGTTGAAAGGATTGGCTTATGAGGAAACACTGAGTAGAGTGGGATTATACTCATTGGAATTTAGAAGAATGAGGGGGGAATCTTATAGAAACATATAAAATTATGAAGGAAGCAGTTAAGATAGAAGCAGGGAGGTTGTTTCCACTGGCGGGTGAAACTAGAACTAGGGGGCATAGCCTCAAAGTAAGGAGGAGCAGATTTAGGATGAGTTGAGAAGGAACTTCTTCACCCAAAGGATTGTAAATCTGCAATTCTCTGCCCAGTGAAGCAGTTGAGGCTACCTCATTGAATGTTTTTGAGCCAATGATAGATAGATTTTTCAACAGTAAAGGAATTAAGGGTTATGGTGAGCGGACAGGTAAGTGGAGTTGAACCCAAAAGACGATCAGCCATGATCTTATTAAATGGCGGAGCAGGCTCGAGGGGCCAGATGGCTTATTCCTGCTTCTAGTTCTTATGTTCAATCTATATTTGTGCACAATGTGAATAGATTTTCAAAATAAATTCTAGATGATAAAACATCGCCATCGTGGCTGTTCCTCGATTTGAGGGTGACATTTAATCAGGGACCCGAGTTTTGACAATGAGTCTTCATATGATTAAACAGGCCGATTCTTGACCCACAGATCTTTGGGCACATGGGGCAGGACATTCCGCAAGGTAGTGGGATCCGGACTACAAGATTTTGCTTCCTTTTTAAATCCTCTGCGCCCACTCTCCCTCATCATTAAAGCTTTTGGACTCAAAAACATGATGGATAAGTTGCCACCATTTTGAACAATTGGGAGCAAGGTCCTCCCAGTCACCATTTTCAAAGCTGCTGCACTTTAAGCAGAACTTCAGAATATCTAATTTTCTTTGTCCTCCCTGGAACACTGGCCATTTGAATTGAGAAAACTGGAGCCAGCGGGGGAACCTCAGGATAATAAAGTTATGAGTGAGGCTAACGATCTAATCCAGGTTACTGATGTTCACACTTGTTCACACTTGAGCTGGACCTTAAAAACTTACATGAACGTGACAGCTATTGTCGTGAAAAGGGGCTTTGTCTTTGCCTTCCATCTCCTCTTGCTCCTGTCGATCTTTCCCGAGGATAGCTATGCTGACCCTTCGATATTTCAGTTGGGATTGGAAGACATAACTGAAAAATCGTAAGAGGGTCAGGCAGCATCAATGCATGCACTCAGCGTCAGTCCCGACTGGAAGATTTGGAGTCTTGTATTAAATTGCTGGTCAGACTACTTTGATTCTAGACTCAGCAGATACAGCAGCATCGGTGTAGAGAGAAAAACATATTTAACGTTTTAGGTCCAGGACCGTCAGAACTGAAGGGAGTGTGAGGAGGAAGAACAAAAAGGAAGTTCGGTGATAGAGTGGAGAGTCACCCACTGATGTACTGAGTTCTCCAAGAATTAGAATGTTTTTAGAATCCTTCTTGCTTAATTGCTCACTCCCATTCATACTGAACGTGGCAGCGCTTTGATCTGATTGGGTGGTTGGGAGATCACATAACTCCATCTATAATGCTGCCTCTACTGCTCAGCATATATATTGTAGCTTTAGCAGGTTGGCACCTCATTTTTATATTTGCCTGCTACTGTTCCTTGCATGCTTTCTGGCACTCCTCATTGAAACAGGTGCAATTGCTAAGTTTGAATAGAATATTTGCCATTATTAAAATTGTGCAATGTCACCCTTCAGTTTGAAGAGTACAGATACATAGAACACAAGTATTACTTTCAAAGAATGAACTGGTTGTTAAACACTAGACCAGTTCTTAACAGGAGCAGAGATTGCATCATATAGGGTGTGCACTAACAAATAACACACAGTCTAAGTGATCCCCTCGATAGGTTTCAATCCTGATGATGTCAAAGCGGAATTTTCCAAAGCACGTTTGAACTTTTTGGCCCTGTACCTGTCTCTTATTCTTTATGTTTAACCCATGTGCTTACATGGATTTTTGGGGTGGGAAGTGTTACATCATGATGCACCAGCCATCATGAGTGTGGAGCAATCTTAATGGGACAGCTAGTCTTTTCTGGCCATCATTGTCCTTTGTACCTATTGATCAAACTTTCCATTGTCCTCTTTCCAGGTTTCTGCCAAGCTGCATTCTAACAGGGTCCACCTTTGCTTCAATGGTAACATTTTTGCCTGAATGAGAAGCTCGTGAATTTACGGTATCAGTACATAAATTTGATTCACATAATTCAGATTGACACAAGTTGCAGAGGTGATGAGGTTAGACTTAGACCTATCTATCCGCTCAGATAAAATTTATTAATTCCATGGAGCTTTGTGCAATTAGTCCTGGCCAATATGTATTCCTCAATCAACTGAAACAGATTATTTTGGTCATTCTTGTTTGTGCATCTTGCATTTGGGTGCTGTGTTTTCTGACATTACAACAATGACTACATTTAAAATGTACTTCATTAGCTATGACACACATTTGCACGGAGATTGTGACTTTTTTTTCCACTATGTCTGATTATATTGTAAATAGTGTCGTTTGCAATTCTTTTTAGTTCTTTGAATTGCTTGTAACAGAAACACATGGTTTCTGAGTCACTTTTTTGAATATTGGTCAAGCTATGGAGGCTCATAAGAACATTTAACAAAAATGAAATTAGTAGTTTTCTCTGGCTTTTAGATATTTTCTACTTTTCATGGCCGGTAAATTCCTCAAACCCTTTTAAACTTATTTAGGTTTTCATAGAACTTCATTGAAATAGAATTTCATAGAAATTCTATATATAAATTCTATATATCTGATGATATAATACCAATTTTAGGAGGTCGCCTTGGCTTGATTGTAACACTCTCACCTTGACATTAGTAGCTTGTTGATTTGAACGATATTTCAGGCCTATTCAGGCGAATGCTTCAATGCAGCACCATGGAGTCCTGCATTGTAAGAATTATGGGGCTGGATAATCTGGTCCCCCAA
Source organism: Scyliorhinus canicula (assembly GCF_902713615.1). Classification (NCBI taxonomy): domain Eukaryota; kingdom Metazoa; phylum Chordata; class Chondrichthyes; order Carcharhiniformes; family Scyliorhinidae; genus Scyliorhinus; species Scyliorhinus canicula. Next base: position 53,281,957 of record NC_052147.1, read on the forward strand.
CCACACGTTTCCCGGTGGCACGCCATTTGCTGGTGGTGGGATTATATATTCCTGCCGCTTATCAATGGGATTTCTCATTGAAGCCACCCCACACCACCGGGAAACCCACGGGCGGGGTGGGCTGCTGGTGTGAACAGAATCCCAATGGAGAATCCCAACCATTGTCTTTTGGGTGAGACATCACACAAAGATCCTGTCTGCCTGTTCAGGGTGACGTAAAAGATTCCATGGCACATTTTAGAAACATAGAAAAATAGGAGCAGGAGGAGGCCATTCGGCCCTTCAAGCCCACTCTGCCATTCATTATGATCTTGGCTGATCATCCAAAGCAATAGCCTAGTCCCCCTTTCCCCCATATCCTTTGTTCCCCTTCGCCCTAAGTGCTATATCTAACTGCTTATTGAAACCATATAATAATTTGGACTCAAATACTTCTTGTGGTAGCGAATTCCACAGGCACACCACTCCCTGGGTGAAGAAATTTCTCCTCATCTCTGTCCTAAATGGTCTTCCCGGTTTCCTCAGTCTGTGACCCCTGGTTCTGGACACACCCATCATCGGGAACATCCTCCCTGAATCAACACTGTCCAGTCCTGTTAGAATTCTATAGGTTTCTATGAGATTCCTCTCATTCTTCTGAACTCCTGCGAATACAATCCTAACCAATTCAATCTCTCCTCGTATGTCAGTACTGCCATCCCAGGAATCAGTCTGGTAAACCTATGCTGTACTCCCTCTATAGCTAGAACATCCTTCCTCAGATAAGGAGACCAAAGCTGCACATAATATTCCAGGTGTGGCCTCACCAAGGCCCTGTACAACTGCAGCAAGATATTCCTGCTCCTGTACTCGAATCCTCTCCCAATGAAGGCCAGCGTACCATTTGCCTTCTTTACCGCCGGCTGCACCTGCATGCTTACCTTCAGTAACTGGTGTCTGAGAACACCCAGGTCTCGTTGCACGTTCCCCTCTCCTACTTTATGACCATTCAGATAACGCTCTGCCTTCTTGTTTTTGCTACCAAAGTGGGCAACCTTGCATTTATCCAAATTATATTGCATCTGCCATTCATTTGCCCACTCATTCAACTTGTCCAAATCACACTGAAGGATCTCTGCATCCTCCTCACAGCTCACCTCCCACCCAACTTGGTGTCATTTGCAAATTTGGAGATATGATATTTTATGCCCTCATCTAAATCATTAATATATATTGTGAATAGCTGGAGTCCTAGCACCAATCCCTGCGGTACCACACTAGACAAAGCCTGCCAATTTGAAAAAGTCACATTAATTCCTACTCTTTGTTTCCTGTCTGCCAATCAGTTTTCTATCTGTCTCAATAAACTACCCCCAGACCCGTGCGCTTTAATTTTACATGCTAGGGGCTGGTTTAACTCACCAGGCTAAATCGCTGGCGTTTAAAGCAGACCAAGCAGGCCAGTAGCACGGTTCGATTCCCGTACCAGCCTCCCCGGACAGGCGCCGGAATGTGGCGACTAGGGGCTTTTCACAGTAACTTCATTGAAGCCTACTCGTGACAATAAGCGATTTTCATTTTCATTTCATTTCATTTAATCTTTTATGCGGGACTTTGTCAAAAGCCTTCTGAAAGTCCAAAGAAGACAAGCAGGGACTCTTTCCTGGGTCGGCATCCAAGATGGGTCGTGTCAGGACTAAGACGGTCAAGAAAGCCGCCCGAGTGATCATCAAAAAGTATTACATCTGCCTCGACAATGACTTCCACACCAACAAGAGGGTATGCGAAGAGATTGCCATCATCCGCAGCAAGAAACTTTGCAACAAAATTGCACGGTATGTGACACACTTAATGAAGCGAATTCAGCATGGGCCTGTCAGAGGCATCTCCATCAAACATCAGGAAGAAGAGCGGGAGAGGAGGGATAACTATGTCCCAGAGGTTTCCACTCTGGATCAGGAGATGATTGTGGTGGACCCAGACACCAAGGAGATGCTGAAGCTGCTGGACTTTGGCAACTTGTCGAATCTACAGGTCACACAGCCTTCGGTAGGAATGGCCTTCAGGAGTCCAAGAGTCTAAAGTTTATTTGTACTACAATGTTCTATCATTTAAAAAAGACAAAAGTAAAGACAAGCAGGGAATTATGCCAATGTCTTGGCCAACATTCTGCCTTCAAACACCACCACCAAAACAGAATGACTGGCCATTCATTTCATTGCTGTTTGTGAGGCCTTGCAGTGTGCGAATTGTCTGTTGTGCTTACCTATCAAACATGAGTAACTACACCTGTAAAGCATTCATTGCTATGAAGTGCTTTGGAAAGTCCTGAACATTAAAGTCCACAATTGAGGTTAGATGTGTGGCTGTTGGCAGAACAGGTTTGTGAGCAGGTGAGGGCTGCTAGTCGGGGATATGTGGAGCTGAATGACACAGGTAAGGTTTCGGCCGCCACATTATGGGAGGCACTTAAGGCAGTAGTAAGGGGGAGAGTTTATTTCAATACGGTACACAGAGATGGAGCAGAGATGGCGAGGTTAGTGGAGGAGAGTTTTTTAAATAATAATCTTTAATAGTGTCACATGCTTACATTAACACTGCAATGAAGTTACTGTGAAAAGCCCCTAGTCGCCACATTCCAGCACCTGTTCAGGTGCACTGATGGAGAATTCAAAATGTCCAATTCATCTAACAAGCACGTTTTTTGGGACTTGTGGGAGGAAACCGGAGCACCAGGAGGAAACTCACGCAGACACAGGGAGAATGTGCAGACTCCGCACAGTCAGAGATCCAGGCCGGGAATCGAATCTGGGACGCTGGTGCTGTGAAGCCATAGTGTTAACCACTATGCTACCATGTTGCCGTACCATGAGAACCTTAAAAAAAAATACTCTTTTCTGTAAAGATGAAAGCCTAAATCCATAAGGTGGTTGCTTCATAGCGCCAGGGAGACAGGTGCTGGAATGTGGCAACTAGGGGCTTTTAACAGTAACTTCATTGCAGTGTTAACGTAAGCCTACTTGTGACAATAATAAAGATTATTATTATATATGCCAAATGCGGGAAATTGGGACTAGCTTAGTGGTTAAAAACTGGGTGGCATGGACAAGTTGGGCCGAAGGGCCTGTTTCCATACTGAAACCCTCTGACTCTATGATTCTAAAAGAGAAAATTATCTGCAACAATATCCCTCAGAACAGTTAACCTCCCATCCCACACCAGACTGTGGTGATATGCATAGCAATGTAGATGCTTGAATATATGACCTCCGACCAGCAGGTGGCGATAGAGATCTACCATGTGATTCCAGAGGTCCGGTAGTTGGTAGTAAGTCGTATTAGAGGACAGCCGCTGAGAAGTAGCTCCAGGAGAACTCACTGAATTCACTTATTCGTTATCTTTGTATCATAGTTCGTTGGTTATCTTTCCACGTGGTCATTTTGTTAATAAACTATAGAACTAGATGTTCTGTGTGCATCTTTACCATGGCCACAGACAGAATGTAACATGGTACCAAGTATGTAGAACAATTGAAGATAACTACGGAGAAGATGGGACGAAGAAAGAAAAAAGAAAATTCTTCCACCTACCTGGTAAACTACGGGCAACTGGAACTCAATACACGGAAATACTGTGAAGTTAGAGATGGAAGGTCTGAAGGCACCTCACCAGCTTCAAGTCACCAGTAACGTATTCGAGAATTGCCGTGTTTTTAAACAGCAATCCAGACTCTATGTTGCAGCCCTTGGCCTGCAGACACAGCCTGACAAAAGACATATTGCACTGCTCACGGTAGTAGGTCCTCAAGCCATAGACATTTATAATACCTTCACGTTCGACAGCGAGGCGGACAGCAAAAGCTTCAATTAAGTAATAATGTACTTTGATTGGCACTGCTCCCCGAAGAAAAATGAAACATTCAAACGTTATAGCTTTCGTATGCATACCCAGAAGGCAGGCAAATCTTTTGATAGTTTTCTGACCGACTTGCAGTTGAAGAGGCAGTCGTGCAAATTTAGTACATTAAAGTCGTCAATGATCCACGATCAGCTAGTGTTCGGGATATCGAAGGTAAGGTACATGAGAGGCTATTGAGGGAAGAAGAGCTTCAATTAGAAAACGCTATCAATATTTGTCATGCAAGCGAGCTAGCTGTACGCTCAACCTGAAATATTTTAGCGCCAATATCGAAGAAAACCCAGCGCCGTATGTATAGTGACGCAGTTGAATAAGAAACTTGGTCTCAGTGTGGGCGGCCATTAAAAATTTTTTTTTTAGAGTACCCAATTCATTTTTTTCCAATTAAGGGGCAATTTAGCGTGGCTAATCCACCTACCCTGCACATCTTTGGGTTGTGGGGGTGAAACCCACGCAAACACAGGGAGAATGTGCAAACTCCACACGGAAAGTGACCCAGAGCCGGGGTCGACCTGGGACCTCGGCGCCGTGAGGCAGCAGTGCTAGCCACTGTGCCGCCGTGTTGCCACTTGGGCGGCCACTTTAAGCGGCCGACCTGACCCGTCATTCTCTGCCAGGGATGAGGAAATCGACATTTTCCACGGTAATGTCCAGTATTTGGGAAGGTGTGTTTCAAATGTGGCAGAACAAATCACTTTGCGAAGCAATGTTTTTCATATCCAATAGTGAGCCAAACAGGATCAGTCAACGTGATTGATGAGGTGCCCATTGAAGTCCTGTTTTTCGTTGATCTGATTTCGACTGAGGACACGATGAGTCCGAATATGCAACGTGAAGAAGTCTTACTTATCAGTTGCAGCAATAGTGATGCTGGTACCATAGAAGACAGATGGACAATTCCATGGATGCTGAATGGCACATTGATCAAATGCAAGCTCGACACAGGAACGAGAACCAACCTTCTCAGTTTGTCCGATTTGAACGTCCTGCGAGTTAAACCAAAAATCGTCAATCAGACAAGACCACTGAAAGGTTACAATGGGAATGAGATTGCTAAATTGCCCCTTAATTGGAAAAATAAATAATTTGGTGCTCTAAACTTATTTTAAAAAACTTTATGCTTCATGTCTATCTAGTTAGTGCTTGGTTGAACCCTAAACTGGTAGGCATCACAAAAATTCAACAAGTTTCAAAGAGATGGACAATAAATGCAGAACTTTCCAGTGACACATGAATAAAATTTTTAAAATATTTTAATGAGGCTGCATTCCTAACATTTTATCTATCCTCCAGCTTCAACACTGGTCGGCCATGTTTCCTAGGCCTCAGATAACTAAGCAGCTGAAAGTAGGCGAGAACTGGTGGACCGGTTGATGGGCCAGAAGGAGCAGAGTGCTTCCCCCAGCCTACCGATCTCCCTTATTAACCTCCCCAGCTTCATCCTTTGGTCTGATCCATGACACCCCTCCAATTTCCTCCATGGGCTCACTGCCATTTTATGCAGGCATCCCACCCCACAACCCACCCCCATCGATGCCCTCGACAACTCACAATCACTCGTTCCCTCTTCCACATTCCCCAGCTTCGATCTAGTGCCTCATGCCTAGTTGTGCGATGGCGATCAAGGCCAAAAATCTGGCTGGTTGGAGATAGGAGGAAGCTGCAACATTGACTGCCTAGTCAGTCAGCGCACTGAAAAAAGACAACCACCTGGGGCGGGATTCTCCGTCGGCTGACGGCACCAAAATCATGATGGGCGCCGGTTTTATGCCAAATCGCACTTCTCCGATGCCTTGACAGCGGCGTCAATGCGTTCCACTCCACACGTATAGTAAACGCCATTGACATATCAGTAGCAGGCCTGGGCTTTCACGATTCTTTGCCTCCACTGGCGGGAATTCCTGACAGCGAGGCACACTTTTGCTTTTAAAAAGCGTGAAACAGGCACCGTAGATGATGAGGGAGAGATAGGAGGTAGGACACAGAGAGGCGCGACCATGGGCTGCCAGTCCTGATACTGATCGGGCTGGCTGGGGGGCGGGGAGAAGGGCCTTGGGGCCGAGGTGACCCCCCACAGGACCGAGGTGGTGCCCAGGCACGGACCGCCATTGCCGCAGCCATCTAGCTGCACACGCCCTGACCACCCGCCTTGGCCTAGGTTCTGCAGAGTGATACCGGCCGTATGGGTGGCCCCACCCACCACCCCGAATTCCACACCCCACCCACCACCCCCGCACCCCACCCTCTGTAATACCAATCCCCCCCAACCCAACCGGCCGGCACTCACCAGTGGGGCATCACGCGGCCCACACAAGAGTAATGCCCACAGTAGCCCCTACAGGTGGGGCACTGGACAGGGCCACGGAGCATATCGCTGGCAAGAGCAGCACCAGCTGACGGTCCCCTGGAAGCAGGGACAGGCATCAGGGCCAGAGGCCCCCCACGGTGCCGGGAACTGACTGCATCTCCACGATCGAAGGGACTGTTCCTGAAGCCTGTAATCCATCTGGACGGCAGCTCGTCCCTGGTGTCTGCCCACCCTCCTTGGGAATTCCTACCTCCACCTGATGTACCAGAGCATTTGTGTGGTGAGCACCAGATAGTGTCCCAGGAGCCCCTTCACTAAAGTGCCCAGCCGAGGTGAGTGTCTCTGCAATGGTGGAAGGTATTGATGACAGCTGTGACGGGAAATCTGTGTAATCCTCCGGCCCGATCTGCAGGGTTTCCTGCGTCTCGGGTATATGGCTCCCATCCCTGTCGGTATCCTCATCGCTGCTCGGTACCCAGGGTTCTGGCTTGGGACGGGGGACACCAATGGGCCCACCCCATCACCAGCAGGTCCTGGAAGACACAAGACAGGACGCATGATTAGACCGCAGGCCGGGGGGGGGTGGTTGAGGGGGTGGTGTGGGGTGAGGGGGTGGTGTGAGGTGAGAGGATGAGGGTGGTTTTGAGGGGGGGGGGGGGGGGTGACACTCATGTCACCGGGAAAGGCAACTCAGCAATGTCTCACTTCCTCGCCCGAGGCCAATCTCCACACTTCCCTTTCCTTCGGCCTGCTGACTATGCCTAGGGCCCACTTCTCTGCCGCAGTGAGGGGCCACAGGTACAGCGATCCCCTCCAGACTTCTCCCACTTCCAACAGCCTTGTCCTGGGCGGGGGGGAGCAGAAAAGGCATAGTGTTAGACAGTCCGATGCTTGCAGCTCAAGGGGTAGGTAGCTGATGCTTTCAGTGGCTAGGGCACCCACGCCATGGTGGCCGGTGCTGGCATATGGTGGTGTGGGGGTTCGGCTGCCCTCCTGATGGGGGGGGGTTGGGGTTACGGGCACGTGGGACGGAGGTTGGTGCCAGGGGCACAGTGCTGCCTTCTCACACTGGCCACCCTGAGGAGGTTGTGCAGTTTCTTCTGGCACTGCTGGCTGATCCGGATAGTGTTGCACGTGGCGCTTACTGCCTCTTCCACCTGCGCCCAGGCACAGCGAGCGGTGGCAGCTGGCAGCCTTCTTTCCTGGCCCGGTACAGGATGGCCCACCTCTCCTCCACGGCATGCAGCAGCGTCTCAAGCTCGGCGTCCGTGAATCTTAGGGCCGCTCTTCTTGCTGCTACCTTGATGGCTGGGATGGTGTGTGTGTGGAGGGCTGTGTGTATATGCGGCTGCAGCTTGTCAGCCTCCTGAGTGTCAATCGCAAAACCGGCGAATCCGGGACCGTTTCTCATTGGAATCAATTGCACTCCACGTGGCGCCAGTTCTATCGGTCCAGGTGTGGCACCAGTTTTGCTGTTGTGGAAATCTGCGAATCCTGCCCCGGCGTCAACACTTAGCCTCAGGGATAGAGAATTCCGCCGCTGATATTTCAATTGGGGTTCTCCAGCGGAAGGTGAGCAAAATCTTGGAGAAATGCTGTATACTGCTAAAAATTGCCTTTAAGAAAATTTATGAGGAGGATCTGGAGACAATTACACTCCAAAGTTATGGCAGGAGAACCCCATGGAGATTTAGGGCTAGAGTGTCTTGCAAGATCAATATTTGTTGTTATCCAATAGAAAAAATCTGGACTGATGGAAAGAAAGGCAGTCTGGCATAGATCTCAGAAAGTTTTTTCCTACTTTGAATTACCTGACTTATTTTCACCCGTGGCCATGTGTTTCTTTTCCAGCTAGCCAAGAAAGGAAGCAGAACACCAATAGTGAGTCATACATGTTGTTCATTGATTCAACTGAGAATCAGAGAAACAGCTGCACAAGTTAATTGGATTTGCATGTTATGCTAAACTAAAATTTAGCTCTTCGCTGTGGAACAAATGATTGTGCAACATTCTGCACTTTGATCTTTATCTAAATAATTCCAGAAATTCATATTTTGATTTGCTGTGTAGTCACAGGCAGCAATCCTGAAATGTGTGAGAATTCAATAAATGAAGGTAAGCACAGAGAGCCTAAACAAGATGATCTTTAGAATGTGTAACATTTAGGACTTCAGTGAGAGGAATCAATTAGCATAAAGGCACACAGGCATTTTACCTTGTGCTACTTTAAGCAGAGTTGCCATCAGCAGGCTTCTGTAAATATGGAAACAATGATAAATGCAATATTTGTGAAATATGATTTCAAGCCATGTATTAGAATTGAGTTGCATAATGGCATTTCATTGGCCAAAATAATTATTTTATCTTAACCATGCAACTTTTAAAATTGCCTTGCATAGTGAATAAAACAAAACACAATTTGTTGCAAAATGGATTAAGTAAATGCCATTGTTAATTGTTGAAGGCTTGTAATGAAATTATAGCACGTCCCTAGAGGTAATCACTGACCTTATCATGAAGAGTACAGGAAGTTTATTGACCTCTTGTGTTGTTTCCAAAAATGAACAGAACACATAAAGTTGTTGCACAACTCAGTCATTACATCATGATTCTGAGTCACTTTTTCCTCTATTAGCTCTTGTATGCACTTTAAAGATAGGCTGCAGTTCAAAAATTAGTCAGCCTTGATATGTTTCTATTAAGAACATAAAAGCATAAAGTAGGAACTTGAGCAGGTCATTTGGCCTTTCAAGCCTCCATTCAACAAGATGGTGGCTAATCTTCTACCTCAACTCTATCTTTCCACACTAAACCCATATCCCTTATTCCCTTACTACCAAAAACTCTTATCAACCTTGGTTTTGAATTCCAAAGACTCATGGCCCTTTGAGTTAAGACATTTCTCCTCATCTTAGTCCTAAATCACTGACCTTTATCCTGAGCTTGTTCTAGATTTCCCAGCAGGAGAAACATTTTCACATTTACCCTTTAAGAATTTTATATTTCAAACACCTCCGTTTCTTGGAATATTCGTCTTCGACTCCTCAATCTCTCCTCAGAGAAAAATCCTTCTATCTCAGGAACCAGTCTAGTGAACTTTCTTTCCATTCCATCTCTGGAAAGTATGTTCTTCCTTCAGCAGGGAGTCCAAATTTGCCACAGTACTCCTCAATAATGCCCTGCATAATTTTGTTATATTTACTCGTACTCCAAGTCCTTAGTAAGAAAAGCTAACATCCCATTGACTTCCTAATTTCCTGCTGAACCGGCATGTTGAACTTTGCGATTCATGCACAAAGACATCCATATTCCTTTGAATATAAACATTTCCCAGTCTCTCATCGTTCAAAATATTCTGCTTTTTAATGCTCCCTGCCAAAGTTGACAGCTTCACACTTCACCACGATGTATTCCACTTGCTTCCTTTTCGTGATCACTCACCCAACCAGTCTATATTCTCCGGCAGCTCCTTTGCATCCACCTAATTGCTGGCTTTCCCACCCAGCTTTGTTTCATCAGCAAACTTGGATATGTTACACTCAGTCTCCTCATCCAAGTCATTAATATAAATTTTAAATCACTGAAGTCCAAGAACTGATCCTCGTGGTACCTTGTTCTAACATTCTATAATTAGAAATCATTTAATATTTGTTGAAATGATGATTATGCAAATTTAAATTAGAAAGGTTCTTGAGGTGGTCTAAAAAAAAAAACCAGTTTTTTTCTACATAAGTTAGAAGTTCCATAGCGCGGGCGTAGTTCGGCGCATCCTGTATCAGCGGGAACATGCTGGAGCTCAACCTTGAGTAGAGTAGCTGAATTTTCGGAGCTTCCGATGGTGTAGGGTCCGCTGAGGTGATGTAGGCCTCGAAGACAGCCAGCCAGTGGTTAAAGTCTTTTCTGGCGTTCGGCGATTGCGGATCCAGCTGCAAACGGTCAGGTTTTATTCTGATGTCCATGATTCGGAAAATCTCACGGTAATAAATTGATACGCTATCAATTGCACATAAAGACTCGAATCGGTACAAGAGAGGTTTTATTACCGTGAGATGTTATTCCTTCGACTGCAGCTGTAGAATGGCAGCTAAGGAGAACTCATGAATATTTATACGTCTCCCTGTGGGCGGAGCTAGCCGGCAGGGGCTTACCGGCAAACCTGTAATAGCAGGTACTGCTGTACATCCCCTAATACAGGTACACATATATATACAGTTGTGGATCACCACACATACAAGTCCATCACTTCAACATACAATACAGATCCTCTTAATTTTGACAAAAAGAAACAAATAGCACTCAAATTCCACTCAGAGATATTGGAAGAAAGTGTCACTTACACTAAAGATTCAATGTTAATTAGATTTTTGCTGTATCAACTTGGAACAACAACAGTAACTGCCCTATCCTGGACAAAACATGAGCGATTAACAAAAACTACTCTGACAAGAAATTTGACATAGCCACCTTGCAAAAAGCCCATCTCTCAGTCATCTCCAACCATATAGCCCACATTCCAATTAACCAACTAATTGTAAACAGGGATAACAAGACATATGGCCGAGCCACCTACATCAAGGAAAGCTTCACCAAAAGTACAGAAGACCTAAAATCAGATGACCACTAAAATTAGGTGACCCTTACTTCACCTCCATCAAAGTAGCAAAGCTGATCATCGCAAATGTCTATGAGCTACCAAATAAACTAAAGCTTACAGCATGAGCAACATACTACCATCCTAAAGACAGTAATCAGCACCTGCACTGGAGGTTAGATGTGGGACTATTGGCGGATGAAGGGGTGTGCGAGTGGCTGAGGAAATGCATTCAGAACTATCTGCAGGTCAATGACACGGGGGAAACTTCGGCAGCGGTGGTTTGGGAAGCATTGAAGGCAATGGTAAGGGGGGAGCTGATCTCGATCCAGGCTCATAGGGAGAAGCTTGACAGGGCAGAGACGGACAGACTGGTAAGTGAGATATTACAGATCAATAGGAGGTATGCGGAGACCCCAGAGGCAGGGCTCCTGAGGGAGGTTGCAGGCGGAGTTTAGCTTGCTGACCACAGGGAGGGCGGTGGGACAGCTGTGAAAGGCGAGGGGGTCGATCTATGAGCATGGAGGGGGTCGGAGGGGATGAGGCACTTCTTGGAGGGGCTGAATTTCCCAACGGTGGACGGAGAGTGGGTAGAAGGGCTGGGGGCCCCAATTGGGCTGGAAGAGATAGTGGAAGGCTTGAAGGCCAATCAGGCGGTTAAGGCCCCCGGTCCGGACGGGTACCCATTGGAGTTCTATAAAAGGTTCTCGGGAATACTGGGGCCATTGTTGTTGAGGTTGTTCAATGAGGCAAGGGAAAGAGGGGTGCTGCCCCCGACGATGTCACAGGCAATGATTTTGCTGATTCTTAAGCGGGACAAGAACACGGAACTGTGTGGGTCCAACAGGCCAATTTCCCTGCTGAATGTGGATGCCATGTTGCTGGCCAAAATCATGCCTTCCAGGATTGAGAACTGTGTTCCGGACGTCATTGGGGAGGACCAGACGGGATTTGTTAAGGGTAGGCAGTTGGTGGCCAATGTAAGGAGGCTGTTAAATGTGATCATGACAAATAAAAAAAAAAAAAATGTGATCATGATGCCCCCGGAAGGTAGGGAGGTTGAGGTAGTGATCACAATGGATGCAGAAAAGAGCACAGGGTTTCGCTCTATGCGGATAATCTGTTTCTGTACGTTTCGGACCCAGTAGAGGGGATTGGTGAAATCATGAAGATTTTTGGGGAATTTGGCCGTTTGCGGGGTATAAGCTAAACATGGATAAGAGTGAGATGTTTGTGGTTCAGGCAAACAGGAGGGGCAACTGGGGGAGCTGCCGTTTAGGTCAGTAGGGGGTAGTTTTAGGTATCTGGGCATCCAAGTGGCGCGGGAATGGGACCGGCTGCATAAATTGAATCTGGCTAGGCTAGTGGACCAAATGAAGGACGATTTCTGGAGATGGGACGTGGGACGTTGTCGCTGGCCGGGAGGGTACAAACGGCGAAAATGACAGTCCTCCCGAAGTTCCTATTTGTATTTCAACAGGGGGCCAACAGGGTGATCACGGGCTTTATCTGGGTGGGCAAGACCCCGCGGGTAAGGAAGGTAATGCTCAAGCGGAGCCGGGGAGAGGGCGGGCTGGCGCTGCCAAATTTGAGTAATTATTACTGGGTGGCTAACATAGCCATGATCAGGAGGTGGGTGGTGGGGGAGGGGTCGGCGTGGGTGCGTATGGAGGCGGCTTCTTGTAAGGGCACCATCTGGGGACATTGGCAACTGCGCCTCTGCCACTCACACCGGCGCGGTGATCCACCAGCCCTGTGGTGGTGGCGGACCTGAGAGTTTGGGGTCAGTGGAGGGGGCATGTGGGAACAGTGGGAGCATCGGTCTGGGCCCCAATTTGTGATAATCACCGGTTTACCCCAGGGAGTATGGATCCCCCATGGTTCCGGTTATGGTGGAGAGCGGGAATTGAGAGGATGGGGGATGTGTTCATAGAGGGGAACTTTCCGAGTATGAGGGTGCTGGAGGAAAAGTTTGGGCTGGCAAGGGGAAACAAATTCAGATACTTGCAGGTGCGGGACTTCCTTCGTAAACAGGTGGCAACCTTCCTGCTCCTACCGCTGAGGGGGATTCAGGACAGGGTAGTTTCTAGTGGGTGGGTAGGGGAGGGGAGGGTTTTGAACATCTATAAGGAGCTTATGGGGTCAGAGGAAACCCTGACCAAGGAGCTGAAGCGTAAGTGGGAGGAGGAGCTGGGAGGTCAGAGAGAGGATGGTTAATGGGCAGACGCGTTGAGTGGAGCCTGACACAATTTAAGGTTGTGCACCGGGCTCACATGACAGTGGCCCGGATGAGCAGATTATTTGGGGTGGAGGACAGGTGCACAAAATTGCCGGGAGGACCGGCGAACCATGTCCACATGTTTTGGACATGTCCAAAGCTTCGGGGATTTTGGCAGGGGTTTGTGGACGTCATGTCCAAGGTTTTAAAAACAAGGGTGGCGCTGGGTCCAGAGGTGGCGATTTTCGGGGTGTCGGAAGATCCGGGAATCCAGGAGGAGAAAGAGGCAGATGTTCTGGCCTTTGCTTCCTGGCAGCCTGGAAATGGATACTATTGGCATGGAGGGACCCAAAGCCCCTGAAGTCGGAGACCTGGCGATCGGACATGGCTAGCTTCCTCTGTATGGAGAAAATTAAGTTCACCTTGAGAGGTTCACTGTTAGGCTTTCACCCGGAGGTGGCAACCGTTCGTCGACTTCCTTGTGGAAAATTAATCGTCAGCAGACGGGCGGGGAGGGTGGGGTGGGGAGGGGGGGGGGGGGTGGTAGTAGTTTAGGTTAGAGTGCCTACAGAACCTGGGTACAGCAGATACTTAGAATTCTCTATCAATCAGATTCCATCCCTCCCCGAAAACTACCACCACTTCTCAAACTGGCAGCCTCTAACTTTGTTCCCTGGGTCTTCAGAAAAACTTTCATCCCCTTCCAGAAGCCATTTGCTTTCTGGGTTCTAGAAGAATATGGAGAAACAGAACTCAAGTCCCATGATGAAGGGCACATCATAAGGTGGCAGGAAACAGCAGAGAGAATTAATTTCACACACTCAAGCTGAAAGACTTGGAAACATCTCAGCTGCCTAGGAGATGCCAAGCAACAACTAAGCAACAATAATATACATGGCCCAGAATCAACACTTCAGAGCTCCTAATGAACTCAAAGATACCGGCAACAGGGAAGATAAGCAGACGGTAAAATGATGAAGTCTCTCAAGACTGCCCCAGAGCAGACAGACTTATCAAACCCTCACACACAAAACAAAGTGGACAATGCCCTCATGGTGACCAAATCAGGTAAAGTTAGGACTCAATGGTATTTGTCCAGAATTCTTGAAGAATATCAGTTCATGGGGAAGTTCCAAGCAAATCTGTGTCCCATCACCCAGAGCATAGGTACCATTCCAAATATCTTTCACAAATCCAAGATAGTGGCCATTGCAAAGCCAGGGGAACTACTTGACGACCCACACAGCTCCCACCCCAATGCCCTGCTCGCAATAACATACATGGTCCGAGGAAGCCACCTGCTAAATAGACTGAGTTCCACCCAGGAAGCAGCAATGCCCTAACATGCAGCTAACTGTTCTGTGCAGATCCTGACCTCACATATTCAGGCTGGTTTCCAAAAAGGCCTGAAGACAGGATTCATCTGAGACAGGAACCGCCTTTGTTGACTTATCCTGTGCCCATGATACTGTGGGCACACTACTGAAACTCCTGAAAATCATCCGCTGTGTGAAAACGTCAGAACTAGCCAACTAAATGATCAGCGAACATCAGTTTCTTGTGCACCTTGGAGATCAAATCAGCTGCCCAAGCATAAACAACAACCGGCTCCTACATCAGTCCTCACACCAGCTCTCATCAACATATATACTAGTGACCTTCCTCCTATAAATGCTGATGATTTGACCTAGGTTGCATTTTATTTGGGCAGGTGACTCATAAGATTTCAGTAATGAAAATCCTGTTTTCATGCGTTTGCTCAATCTGTCCTGACATTTCCTCTCCTTTTCTATTGTAACCTTCACATCAACCACTTCCTCTGTAAAGACAGATGCAATGTACTAATTCAATAGTTCAATAAGAAAGACTTGCATTTAGATGGTGTCTTTCACAACCACTGGGCACTGCACTTTACAACCAAATAAGTACTTTTGAAATGTAGTCACTGTTTTAACATAAGAAATATAGTAGCCAATGTTCACATGGTAAATCATACAACAGCAATATGCCAATGCCGAGATAATCTAGTTCTGAGATGTGGATTGAGGGATAAATAATCACCAGGACACTGGGATAACTTTCTCTGCTCTTATTTGCCCAGGATCTTTTACTTTCACCTGAAAGAACAAACAGGCTTCAATTTCAAATCGCTTCTGAAGTATGGCACCTCTATCAGCGCCGTGCCAGCCAAGATTTTTCTGCACAAGTCCTGGAGCGGGACTTGAACCATAACTTTCTGACTCCGATTCAAGACCGCTACCCACTGAGCTGTGGCTGATACTTCAGCCATGGCCTCTACCTCGACAAGAAGATTTCCCTTTGGGTCATTCACAGGCCCAGCTTTTTTTCTTGTTAACATCTTACACTCTATGTTTAAAAAATGATCTCTCCAAATGGAGAAAATCAAATTCGCCATCCGAGAGTCAGACGACGGCTTCCACAGAACGTGGGAGCCATTCAACCGATTGTTCCGGGACCTGTTTTTGGCCAACGAACAAGCAGAAGAATAGCCAGGTAGCCTGAGAGGGAGAGATAGACCGGAAGGGGGGGGGGGTGAGGAACATCTAAACCTAAGAGGAAAAAAAGGCAAACCACAGGAGGGGGAGAGAAGGAAGGGACAGGGAACAAGGGAGGAGAACCAGGGAGGTGGGGGCGGAGGGGGGGGGGGGGGGGGGGTGGAGGGGGGGAGACAGCGAAATGACAGCCGGAAGGAGGGCATGGGATACGATAACAAACTTGGCATCTCCAAGAACAGAGAACAAGGAGCATGCAGGCGAAAGATGGGAGGAACGGCTGAAGCAGAGGTGAGCGCGAGACGACAACAGCAGCGAGATCCGTCTGGGAGAAGCAAGTGACAACACCAACACCAGACCCATTCGAATATTGCCCACTGTAAATGTTTCTCCGGCACACAAATGTATATTTACCTCCCCAGTCTCCCCCCCACAAACAGTTGCCTACTTATGTGTTATAAATAATTTTGCCAGTTGTACAAAGTTGCTGCTGTTGAGCTGGTGCACAATACCCTACCAGTTATTCTATTTTGTTTTTATTATTACTTTTTTTTTGGTATGTTTGGGTGTTCCCTTCTCTATATATATTTCTTATTCTTTGTACATAACGGTAAATATACTTGTTCAAAAACCCAATAAAAACATTTATTTAAAAAATGTTTATAAAAAGGTATTGTTGCCCAATAATCTTATCGCCCAACCTCTCCGCCTTCCATAGTAACCTTTTCATTCCTTCACCTACTTTCCATAATCTTTCTGGCTATTAACTGAATTTTGCTCCTGACTTTTGTCATAAGCCTCTTTTTTCTGCTTCGACTTTTATTTCCAGTGTCATCCAGGGTGCATTAGCTTTGGATGCTGCATCTTTTTTTCTTCAAAGCAATATGCCTAAACCGTCTCTTCTCTGAATGCCGTCCATTCCTCCATTACACCGTAACCATGCAATTGCCTTTCCAATCAACCAGTCTATAAATAAGCTCTTTGACAATTGAACATTTTTACCTTGGTTATCTTATGGCATATTTTGGTAATTAGTCTAAATTGGATTACATTGTTGTCACTGTTAATTAGTTGATTTCCTATTGTAACATATTCCACTTTAATTGCTTCATTTTCCAGAACCAGATCCAACACTACTTCCTTCCTCATTCGACTGGAGACATGTTGTTCAAGACAGTTCTTTTGTACATGTAAGAAATTCTTCTCCTTCTCGACCCCTAATACTGTATTGTGTTTTTTTATATTGGGGTGTAACAAGTCTCCTAATTGTTAAATTAGATTCCACTTTCATTCACTTGGTAAATGTTATGATACAGCAAATGTGAATTGCTGAGCAAACCAAATTGCAGAGGAGACTGAGCTTACAGACCATAACCCTTTATTTTGGTATTCTGAAAACAAGAAGAAATTGTGCCGATCTCAGCAGCAAGTAAGTCCAGAAACTCTTTTGGGATTTTGAAAATTAAAAGTGTAAGATTTATTAACAAGAAGAAAAGAAAACTTAAGCACACAGAATTACAGATACACTGTTAAAAATTGTATTACAAAACATTCCACTTTAGGTGGCACGGTAGCACAGTGGTTGGCACTGTTGCTTCACAGCGCCAGGGTCCCAGATTCGATTCCCAGCTTAGATCATTGTCCTTGCGGCATCTGCACATTCTCCCTGTGTCTGCGTGCATTTCCTTCTCTGTGCTCCGGTTTCCTCCCACAAGTCCTGAAAGATGTGCTGTTAGGTGAATTGGACATTCTGAATTCTCCCTCCGTGTACCTGAACTTGCGCAACTGTGGCAACTTGGGGTTTTTCACAGTAACTTCATTGCAGTGTTAATGTTAGCCTACTTGTGACAATAATAAAGATTATTATTGTTACTTGGTCAGACCCATAAGTGTCCAGGCAACACTCCCTTATACATGTTTAACTATGAAAATTCATTAACATTACCCAATGAAAAATTGCTGTCACTTTAATAAACATACAGAGAAGGAGCAGGAGTAGGCCATTTGGTCCTCAAACTGGCTCTTCCATTCAATAAAATCATGGCTAATCTGATAGTAAACACATCCTGCCTATCCCCAATAACCTGACCTCATTGCTTATCAAGAATCTATCCACCTCTGCCTTAAAAATATTCAAAGGCTGGAATTTTCTATAGCATCAACTATCTCACGAGCCACTTAATTTAGGACCCTTGGATGAAGTCCATCTGAACCCAGGCTCTTGTCAGGTCGCAGCTCCAACTACTAACTCAGTACCACTTCTGGTGATTGTCATTTTCCCGGGTTCCTCCCTCCCTTCCATACCCTGATTTATAGCTGCTTTTGGGATGTCACTTCTATTCTCTATAATGAAGACAGATGCAAAATGCCTGTTTAGTTCATCTGCCTTTGTCTTGTTTTCCATTATCAATTCTTCAGACTCACTTTCTATAGGACCAACATTCACTTAGTTAAGTTGTTTCTTTATGAATATTTATAGAAACTCTTACTTTCTGTTTTCATATTTCTGGCTAGCTTTTTGTCATAATCTGGTATTTTTCTCTCCTTATTAATCTTTTAGTCATCCTTTGCTGTTCCTTATATTCTGTCCAATCTTCCATCTGTCTTTTCACAATTATATACTTTTTCTTTAAGTTTGATAATGGGCTGGATTATCTATGTTCTCCTGCTGGAGCTGAATTGCTTGTGGTTCGCACTGGTGCGAGGAGCGGTGACCACAATCCATTCACTCTTCCCAGCGATGAAAATTTATGCATGGCAGGGATCAGAAGGAATTCCTCCACAAAGTCTGCTATTGATCCACTATTTTGAATGGGTGGCCCAATTGTGAGGTCCAGCAGCTGGCTCCCCTTCCGCAACGCAAATCTGGCACCCCGCTGACAAGTAGGAGCATCCTCTCCCCCCCCTCTCCCACAAACCACATGTATTGTTGGGTCACCGCCCCCTCCCACAGTATGCCAGCATGGGGGTGAGCCAACCCACATCAGAGACCCCCATATCAGAGATCCTCAGAACAGAGACTTCCCTAGAGCAGAGATTCCCCCCCCTCCCCCCCTCAGAGTAGGGAAACCCCCAGATCAGGGAAGCCCCCAGAGGAGATGCCACCAGAACAGAGAAGCCCCCCATATCAAAGATTCCCCCCATCAGTCACACCCCTGCCTGGAAGCTAAAGAGCAGCCGGGTCAGAAACAGTGAAAGAAATCACTGCTTTTTCACTCACCTGACCCTTACATCTGCTGCCTCAGACAGATGTCTAGAAAGTAGCCACCGGGACTTCATAGAAAGCCAAAGCCACATCAACTGTGTCAGATCCTTTGATCTGCTAAGGATCCATTAACTTAAAAGTTAATAGCTTTCAGTAGTCTGCAATTGACAGCTTCCAGACAGCCAGATGTCTGGATTGTTTTCATTCCTCTTCATGCTTGAATGCATCTCAAATAGCCTGCTGTGGACATAACCGTAATGTTTATAACCATCTAGCTATGATAGACAAGTCCTGACCACTTCAATAGCAATTAAGAGGGGGCAGCATGGTGGCGCAGTGGTTAGCATTGCTGCCTCATGAAGCCAAGGTCCCAGGTTCGATCCCGGCTCTAGGTCACTGTCTGTGTAGAGTTTGCACATTCTCCCCGTGTTTGCATGGGTTTCACCTCCACAATGCAAAGATGTGCAGGTTAGGTGGATTGGCCGTGCTAAATTGCCCCTTAATTGGAAAAAAAATAATTGGATACTTTAAATTTATTTTAAACAAAACAATTAAGAGCTTTCTGCTGAGTGAAAGAGGAAGTGAAAGTACTTAAGTCCTAGGTGTTATAAACATTGCATCAAAGCAGACTACTTGAGATGCATTCAGTGTGAAGGAAATAAGGTGAAGGGATATTAAATATGATAGGGAGCGGCCTCTGATATGGGGCGTCTGACGGGGGCTGGAGGATTTGGTGGGTAGGATTAGCATTGTGGAGGAGAGGGGCCCTCCCAGGACTTTGGAGGCACTTACCTTACATACTTATGCCCTTGGCCCGACATGAGGTCTACTCCATCAAGGCCACACCGGCAAATACTTGCTCCAATTCACGTCTGCGTGAATCCTGGCCCATAGGGTCAGAAAATCACAGACTTATGGAATATCCGGTGTCCAGCCGGTTAAGAGGATGTAAAAAGGTAATTTTTACCCATTTGCATCGCCCTTCTGGCACACGGCAAGAGCCTCATGCCGCCGCCAACGGGATATCAGAGCATTGCATAAGGGCGGTGATCCCAGTTTTCCCGCGACACGGGATTCTCTGCCGTATCGAGAACTCCACTATCAGCAGCAGGCAGCAGAGAATCCTTCCCACTATCTTTAACCTTTCTAGTTAACCTCTGATGGTGCATCCGTTTTTCGACCTTTTCTTGCTGGAATGTATCTATTCTGAAATATCCCCTTAAATGTTTACCCCTGCATCTCTATTGACCTATCCCTTAACCTAATTTGCCAGTTCACTTCAACCAAGTTCTGCTTTCATGACCTCATAATTGTCCTTAATTAACTTTGGACCCACTCCACTCTCCCTCAAATTGAATGTAAGCCTCAATCATACTATGGTTACTATTATCTAGGGACGTCTTTATTATGAGATCATTCATTAATCCCATTTGTCATGTGAGAGTATCTTTAAGAAATAGGTGTTTAAAAAATGTACCTTTAAGAAATGGGTGTTTACCACTGCAGTGATGTCAGAGAGTGTGTGGAGCTGGGCTGTCTGTCAGATTTTTACTTTTGTTTTTGAGCAGGCTGCAGGGTGTGTTTTTAGTTTTGTTTTCAGAGCTGGATAGCTGCAGTCACAGCCAGAAGGTGTATGAGTTTCTTTCTGTATTTTAAAGACTGTAACTCGATCCTGGTGATTTTAAACAAAGAACAGTTGTGACTTTAACCTAATGTGCTTCTGTTGGAAGGTGTTTCTTCTGTCTTCTGGGTGTTGTTTGGGAAGTTATTAAGCATTACTTAGTGTTGTATTCTTTGGGGCTTGTATTTGGATTAATGGTTGCTAAGATGTTCACTATATGTTTTAAAAAGGTTAACTTGAGTTCATAGAATAAACATTGTTTTGCTTTAAAAATTACTTTTCCATTTCTGCTGTACCACACCTGTAGAGTGGGCCATGTGCTCCCCATACCACAATCTATTAAAAGTTGTAGGTCAGGTGAACTCCATGATACACTTTGGGGTTCTCTAAACCCTGGCCCATAACACATTACATTGCATAATACCAGATCAGTCTTGTATAGCTGCTCTCTTCTTGGCTCCAGGACATGCTGTTCTAAGAAGTTCACTTGGAAACATTCTATGAACTCAACTAAACTACCTTTGCCCATCTGACTTTTCCACTCTATATGCAGATTAAAATCTCCCAGGATTATCGCTGGACCCTTCTGACAAGTTCGTACTATTTTGTTCTTGTATGCTCTACCCTAGAATTTGGTTATTAGGAGTCTGTACACAACTCCTACAAGTGACTTCTTGCCTTGACCAGCTCTACTCAAACCATTTCCACATTCTGTTCTCCAGAACTTAGATCCTCCCTCTCTATTGTGCTCATGCCATTATTAACCAACAGAGTCACCCCTCCACCTTTTCCTTACTTCCAGTCCTTCCTAAATATCTGTACACTTCAATATGCAGGTCCCAATCCATGTCCTCCTGCAGCCATGTCTCTGTAATGGCTATCAAATTGCACTTATTTATTTCTATGTGCACTCTCAGTTCATCTGTTTTCATTTGAATGCTACCTGCATTCAGATGCAGCGTTTTTAGTTTTATCCTTTTATTCTTTTTATAGCCTCCAGTCTCATCTGTTGATTTACTGTTCGATTTGTAGTTTCTTTTTTCAAAAACATATTTTATTACAAATATGTATCAAAACCGGTTTCAGCAAATAAACACCCCGGGAAACTTACTTCCCAACATCAACTATACAGACTTTACAGATTCCATCCCCACCCTGTGATGAACAGCTCCTCTAACACGGTCAGAAACATCCCCCGCCTTTTCTCAAACCCCCCTACAGAGCCCCTTAACTCATACTTTATCTTTTCCAACCGCAGGAAGCCATACAGGTCACCCAACCAAGCAGCTACTCCTGGTGGCGATGCTGACCGCCAGTCCAGTAAAATTGCCGCCGTGTAATCAGAGAGGCTAAGGCCTGCAATCACACCCTACTGTCCATGACCACTGATATAATACAAAAGGGTGTGACCGTCTCCTGGAATAAAATGTCCAGGTAACTTTCCTCGTCCCTATGTGCCGCAGTGTCAGCAGCTCACTCTCCAACTCAATACCTCGGAGCCAAAGTTCCTGCTGTTACAAACAATTATTCACCCTCTCAAACTTACTTCCACTCTGCTGTGGAAATCCAAGCAACTCTAGAAACAAGGCCATGACTTTACTGGATGGCTGGTTCAAACTTTGCACCATCTCCCAACACAAAGCTGTTCCCAGGAGGCCTTCCCCACACAGCCAACACAACCTACTCAACATCATTCCTTAAGTATCTTTTTTCCCTTTTAACTTCAATTCCATTGTCCTCAGCACCCCTTTGAACTTAACTTTCCCCAAAATATAAAAATATCTTGTATTTTCCTATGGTCCCCACCTTTGCGTAAAATAAAAGTTAACAACATCAACATTCCTTTGTTTACTTATGATATCTCACAAGCTATTAAAAACTTTACTCCCAGGGCAGCACGGTGGCGCAGTGGTAGCATTAGGACTGCGGCGTGGAGGACCCGGGTTTGAATCCTGGCCCTGGGTCACTGTCCATGTGGAGTTTGCACATTCTCCCCGCGTCTGCGTGGGTTTCACCCCCACAACCCAAAAGATGTGCAGGTTAGGTGGATTGGCCATGTTAAATTGCCCCTTAATTGGAAAAAAGAATACTTTGGTACTCTAAATTTATTTTTAAAAACTTTACTCCCTTCTGAAATTTAACAGCTGGAAAAAAAAGTCTATCTCTGTCTCCTGATGCAAATTTCTAAACATTGCTTATTTACCTATAAGTCCATTTGACCCAATCTTTATTACAAAAGCAAGCATTTTGTACCCCTACTTTTTCAACTCTCACTTCTCCAAACAAGCTGTGTCCATCAACCTTTCCCCAGCTTAATTAAATAATGTACACACAGAAGACCCTGTACAGAATAACACAATATTCCCCAAAAATGTACATTTAAAATAAATTTAGAGTACCCAATTAATTCTTCCAATTAAGGGGCAATTTAGCATGGCCAATCCACTTAACCTGCACATCTTTTTGTGTTGTGGGGGTGAGCCCCACGCAGACATTGGGAGAATGTACAGACTCCACACGGGCAGTGACCCGGGGCCACCCCCCAAAATATTTAAAACAAACATTAATTCTCGCATTAAGGCTGAATGTGATTGTATGCAACCTCTGTGTTCTGTATAATTTAGAGCTGAGTTCAATCCTCATACCCCATTCATTACAAGAATCTTTGCAACATTTCCCAAGTCGACCATAACTTATTTTTGCTGCTGCTGAAACCTTTAGCCTGAATTTTATTATACTGCCATTGTCCTGGCTTCCATGAACTCCAAACCATCTAAAACCCCGTCGCCTGTATTCTGTCCCAACATACGCCCCACTCACCATTCAGCCTCTTCTTACTGGCCTACATCGATTCCTCGTCCCAAAATGTATGACATTTGAATTTATCATTTTTGTAAACATTTACAGTTTCACTCCACCCTCATGTGCAACCTTCTCTAGCCTTACATCCCCTCATGTCACACGGTCCACTAACCTTCTGGTACACATTCAGTGACAAAACCTTTTCATTTCAATCTCCCTCTTCTCTAAACTATCTGGTTTCCCTTTAAAAGCCAAAGGTCATTAAGTTACTGGCAATTGCAAAGAACAATCCAATGTGGGTGCAAGAAGATCACAATCAAGAATCAGTGAGCTTAGCATTAACCATATCTTACTGGCCCAACCACGATGTTGACTTCATGAAAATATTTCTGGCCTGGTTTGAAGCTGCCAGCAAGAATATCCTGTTGGCAAATATTGTTCTTTAAGCATTTACAGTGCTTAAAAACTGAAGTTATTATGTAAAATGGTTCTTTCATTGCTGCTGTGCAGAGAAGAAATCATGGGTAACCAAAATGACAAAATCATACAATTCTTACAGTGTAGAAGGAGGCCATTCGGCCCATTCAGTCTGCAGTGACGCCATGACCTAATCACCCCAACTAACATTTTGGACACTAAGGGGCAATTTAGCATGGCCAATCCACGTAAACTGCACATCTTTGAACAGTGGGAGGAAACCGGAGCACCAGAAGGAAACCTGCTCGGGCACGGGGAGAACGTGCAAACTCCACACAGACAGTCAACCAAGGCTGGAATTGAACCCCGGTCCTTGGAGTTGTGAGGCAGCAGTGCTAACCGCTGTGCCACCCTTCATTTGCAGGTGAAGCTTTGAATGTGCTGATGGAAGGACTCCAAATCACTTCCATATTTGAGCTATTCAAAATATGAGAATGGATTTAGGTCAGTATAATTACTGACTGGTAAGAGTTTCAGGTCCATCATAATGCAATACCTTATGCATCATTATAATTACACACTCCACCCGTAAATTGTAAAGATCAATTATAATCATATTTTTAATTTGCAATAGCTTGAAATAACTTAATATAACAATGAACACGATCATAATAGAGACTTTAGAGAACAGTACAGTAATGCTGCTTTTTAGTACCAATAAACAACACCTCATATTGCCTTACATTACAGAGTGCAAAACGATTAATGCTTAACAGGAGAAAAAAGTTTAAAAATAAAGAGTAGGTTGGGAACTGAATGGCACAATAGAAGAAAAGTATTTTAGGGAGGATTTTTAAAGCAGGGAGGGTGGAGAGAACTGAATAATAAAGAGGGGAGGACTGTTATGGCTAAATGAGGGGTCAACAACAGAGAAGTAAGAATAAATGCCTCAAGACACCTGAGAAGCTTGGTGTTAGAGTAGAGAGAACAGGAATTTGAAAATTAGGCCAAAACCTTAAGTCAACTCTCTAGAGCTTGCACCGTGTCTGAGCTGAAAGAGAGAAAGGCAATTGTGAAGAATGTAGAAATTGTTATGTATTGTATTTCATATCTGTTGCAGTTATGTTTTTAAAAGCCCAGGTTTAAAATACATACAGGCAGTGTGTCTATTAAAGTTGTAATTAAAAAGTCATAAAAGGTGAGGTAATCATTCATTCCAACCACTTACTTGGTCACAAATAAAGGGCTAATGGAATAACGTTGTGATTGCTGGAGATTCCCTGAAGTATAGAGTGATTCTATTTCTTCCTAGCTAAGCAGGTCAAGGAGCTTAGTGGGATATACAGATGATGTATTAATGGGAGGAGCCAGGTCTGTCTGTAGTCTTACGATCTATTACAAGAGGTTGAATGGCAATATTGCAAATGCTGTTAGGTTGAGCAGAAATGTACTGATGGGCAGTTGAAAGGAACTCTCTCCAATCCTCTCTACAGATAAGCAAGTAACCTATTCTGTTAACTTTATTTATACATGGCATTTGAACTGTATTGGGTTGCTTAATTGGAATTAGTGACAGGTATAGATAGTAAGTTGAAGTTTTTCCTTTTATTTAAGAACTGTTTAACTGTTAATTGTAAAGCTATTACTTTGATGTTAATGTGGTTAATTCTGTCTTTAAATTAAGTTTGTTTAAAATAAAAGGTATCTATTGGCCAGAGTCATCACTCCTGTGGTGAAGCACAGTTTCTTCACAGTTTTACAAATTGAAAATTTGTTTGCAATTCTCGTCTGGTATCCTAACAAGTGTTAGGGTCTGGACTGGTATACTAACATAGTGCTGTTAGTTCTATGCCCCCACCCCATTATCGTCAATAAACTATGGTCCATTGAGTTGCCCCCCGGCACGCGCCCATTAGCTTTTCTCCCAGGGGATACCTACCGATTTTAAAAAGCCAGTGGAACCTCTGAGGCCTTGCAGAGATGTTCTATGTAACCAAGTTACCGATCAGCAGACAAAGAGTCAGCAACCCAGTCCCAATCTGTCATCTGAGTAAATATCTGAAGCAGAAAAAATGCCAGATTTCACAGCCTTATGAAATAGCAAGACAGGATTTAACTTAAAAATTGCATCTCTCATGATTGGTTCACAAGAGTTGCCATGTCTGCAATAGAATCTCTACAGTGCAAAAGAAGGCCATTTGGCCCATTGAATCTGCAATATATGGGCAGAGCGTTGTACTGTTGAAGGTGCTATTTTCATTTGAGACATTAAACCAACGCCCTATCTGGTCTCTCAGGTGGACATAAAAGATCCCATGGCATTTTTCTGAAGAGCCGCTATCTCTGGCATACTGCCCAATATTTATTCCTCAGTCAAAATACCAAATGATCTGGTTATTTTCACATTGCTCTTTGTGAGAGTTTGATATTTGCAAATTTGAGTCATAGAATCATAGAGGTCTACAGCACAGAAATGGCCCTTCAGCCCAACGCATCTGTGCCGGTCAAAAACAGCCACCTAAATATTCGAATCCCATTTCCCAGCACTTGGCCCATAGCTTGTATGCTTTGGCATCGCAAGTGCACATCTAAATACTTCTTAAATGTTATGAGGGTCTCTGCATACACCACCCTTTCAGGCAGTGAATTCCAGTCTCTCACCAGCCTCTGGGTGAAAACGTTTTTCCCCACATCTCCTCTAAACCTCCTGTCCTTTACCTTAAATCTATGCTCCCTGGTCATTAATTCTCCACCAAGGGGAAAGATTTCTTCCTTTCTACCCTATCTATGCCCCTCTTAATTTTATACATCTCAATCATGTCCCCCTTCAGTCTCTGCTGCTCCAAAGAAAACAACCCCAATCTCTCTAGTAGCATTTCATAACTAAAACTCTCCAGCCCAGACAACATCTTGATAAATCTCCTCTGAACCCTTTCCAGTGCTATCACATCCCTCCTATTATATGGATTCCAGAACTGCACACAATATTCTAGCTGTGGCCTAACCAACATTTTAAACTGTTCCAGCATAGCCTCCCTGCTCTTAAATTATTAGCCTCAGGGCAAGTATACCATATACCTTCTTAACCATTGTATCCAGAGGCAACGTGCCTCAATGACTACCGTCCGGGGGCCCTGACTTCAGTCGTAATGAAGTGCTTTGAGAGGTTGGTCATGAAGCGCACCATCTCCATACTCCCGGAACACCTTGATCCACTGCAATTCGCACGCCGTTGCAACCTGTCCACAGCAGACACCATCTCCCTGGCCCTACACTCATCCCTAGAGCATCTTGGCAACACGGACTCCTACATCAGACTGCTATTTATTGACTACAGTTCCGCCTTCAACACCATAATCCCAGCCAAGCTCATATCAAAGCTCCAAAACCTAGGACCTGGCTCCTCAGTCTGCAACTGGATCCTCGACTTTCTGACCCACAGACCACAATCAGTAAGAATAAACAGCAACACCTCCTCCACAATAGTCCTCAATACCGGGGCCCAGCAAGGTTGCGTACTTAGCCCCCTACTATATTCCCTGTACACACAAATGACTATGTGGCAAAATTTGGTTCCAATTCCATCTACATGTTTGCTGACGATATGACCATAGTGGGCAGGATCTCGAATAACGCGAGTCAGAATACAGGAGGGAGATAGAGAACCGAGTGGAGCATTGCCCTCATCTATACACCTGGACACCTCTTTTAAATATTCAATCAAGTTGGTCAGACATGACCTCCCCTGAAGAAAACCATGCTGACAGTTCTTGATTAATCCCTCGCTCTCCACATGCAGATTTGTGACCCCTGTTTCCTATATTACAACAATAAATACACTTCAAAAGTGCTTCATTGGCTGTAAAGCACTTTGAAATGTTCTGAGATCGTGAACAATACTTTATAATTACAAGTCTTTTTTTTTGGTACGGCCCAACAACATATTCATAAGTTAAATACCCCCAGTCAGAATCAGACTTTGCTTGATTACCTCTCATGTACACCCAGACTGCAGCTACTGAGTTCATAGCTTCCAGTCTCCAAGGCATAATCTAATCTGATATGAATATGCAGGGGAATTGAAAATAAACAGTTAGTATGCAGGACTTTATTGCAGTCATTGTTGCAGACATGCTGAACAGCATGAGCAAGACTGGAGTAGTCAGAGACAAAACCCCTGCCACTCAAAGTGACAGCCCACCTTCTCGAATGGCAGAAGCTGTGGCAAAATGCAGGGGATCAGATAACTATTGCAGTACTGTTTGTGGTTGGGCAAGATGATGTGTTACCTTCTGATTCTGCACAAGGAAACAAAAGACTATCTTAATTCCAAGATGCTTCCACTGACAATTCAACAGGCAGTCAAGTCATTTATTCCTATCACTGGAGAGAGTACCTAGAAGGGACAAAAACATGACACTGTCACCAAGGAGAAGCATCCCAGCAACCAACACAAGGCACATGTATCAAAATCACGGATAAGTATCAGGTTAGTGTACTTCAATTTTGTCAAGTTTTTTTTCTGGTATAGTATAGGATATGGTAAAAACAAATTAAATTAATCCATGAAAGCTTGAATTACTGCTGAGATCAATTTTAGTGCAAGTGCATTTCACCACTGTGTACATATATATGGCGGACTGTTAATCCATCGGGTAGATGGGACATGCTGGTGAACAGTTAATCAATTTGGGCTTGCCACATGGCTTTCAAAACTGCAAACATAGCTTGACCGGAATCGCTGGTTCCCCACCGTCTGCATCACCCTCTTCCTTCTACGCCATGATTTTGTCTTTTTGTACGTCAAAATCATGGAACGTGCAGAATACGGTGAAAATTTCTAAGATCTGTCTAAGTCTGTGTTGTAAGATACAGACTATTATATTTTGGGATATTTGATATTTTTTGGCTGGTGTTTCAAACTATGGTCATAGGCAAACTTTGTTTTCTACTGTGCACCATATCTCCGAAAATGTTTGGATAAAATTCATAACTTACCGAGGATAGTAAATAGAAATCCTTTTCAGAACATTTCAACTACAACTCCAAACCTGTGCTTCCATTGCATCTTCATTGGGAGGAATTCTCCCACGCCCCTGCTGGTGGGTTCATTGACAGAGGGGATGGTCGGGGGGTGGGGGAGGTTGGGGGCGGGGACGGCAGAAGATTCAACGGGAGGCCCAAAAGTAGTTTTATGCCAATGTGAATTTGTGTTGGGATCTTCCACTGGTGCCGACCATGACGAATCAGAAAACCCAGTGGAGGCTGGCATGAACCTCAATAGAAGAAGGCCCGACCATCCAAGCCCATTCTCTGTGGCATGAGTTGGTAAACATGCCGGTGTCAAACATGTTTAGAACAATATAGCATGCAGATGTTGGGACTCACCTGAGCAATGTCTAGGCTGCCTCTGGAGTTCAGAACGGAGACCGATTGCAACCCTGGACCTTGGAACACTGCAGCAGTGGGTGGGGGGAGCATCTATGGGTGGACCTTCCAGATTCAATGTCTTGGAGGGGGTTCAACTTCCAGCCTCAGAATTGTGGTGATATGCATCACTGTAAATACACAAGGGGTTAATGTAAATACATGTAGACTAGATAGACACTAGAGGGAGCACCAGAGACATGACACACAGACATTCAACCAATAGGCCAATAAGATAGGACACGACCAATGGGCATTCACGATACACACAGAAGTGACACCACCACAGGAGGACATTACACCAACCCATATAAAAGGACACAGCACACATGATCTTCCTCTTTCCAGTCTACGTCAAGAGCATAACAAAACAAGAATGTTCCTGGAGCTCCACCTTTTCTCTTCAATAGTGGATCAGTGATGTTGGGCACCTTGTCAAAATGGCACCTGGTTAGGACAAATGACCATGCACCACCAGGGCTTCCCTTGCCACAGAATATGGCACAAAACACCTGGTTGCATAATTAATTAATTCTGGCTGGAAGATTTGGCGTGATTTTGCGCCAGCCTTCACAGCAGGAAACAGTCCATGTTCCCGACCTGGAACTAAGTTCCAGAATAGGAGAATTCAGCCAATATCTTAAAAAATGACAGCACTTTGTTTCAGGGATTTATCCTTTTATAAAGGCTTGGTGGGCAGCACGGTGGCGCAGTGGTTAACACTGCTGCTTCACGGCGCCGAGGTCCCAGGTTCGATCCGGGCTCTGGATCACTGTCTAAGTGGAGTTTGCACATTCTCCCCATGTTTGCATGGGATTCACCCCCACAACCAAAGATGTGCAGGGAAGGTGGATTGGCCACTCTAAATTACTAGTATCAAGGTTAAAGTAAAGAATTCATGCACTTGTTGTTATTGTTACTCAATAAACCTTTGTTGTTACTGGACAAGTTCAAGTCTTCTTCATCGAGATTCAGAAGACCTCACCATCAACCAAGGATTGAGTAGCACGAGTTACCTACCACTGTAGCCATATGGGCTGGCCACTTACAAAGAAACATGGACATTTGCAAAGACTCAAGGGAAATATGGCCAATACAAGACTCAGGCAGGCTCAGAGTCTAAATGTACATTTGTAAGCAGAGAACCAGGCAATATCGAAACCCCCAGCCAATTTGCATTCTAATGACCCATTTGCCTAAGACAAAGGACTGGTACTCAGGTAACCGATACAATTCCAGACAAATCGGCGCCATAAATAGCAAAGTCAATGACCGCTAGGACACGCCCAGCCATTAAGGAACCCGCCCATTTATTGGCTCAGATCGAAGGCAGTGATCGAAGGCTGCCGAATTATTGGGTCCAAACCTAAGGACCTCCCAAAAGAGCGCAAAACCAAGGATAAAGAGAGACACTGCCATGTGTTCGCTCTCTTTTGGACCTGGCGCTCTGGCAATGTCTATCTCCACCTGCACACCACGACCAGAAGCAAGTCCAAGTTCAACAATCGCTGCCAGACGGATGAGCCTAGCTGAAACGCAGTTACTTCTCCAGACCCAGCCGATCCAGATTCGAACAAAGGCCACTGTTTCTCTGACCTAAGCCGGTGCCTGAAGGTAAGTACAGGTTGTCATAGTGTTAGGTGTAATTTAGTTCATAGCGTTTATGTTGTATGTATAAGTTAATCTTGTGTGTAAATAAAGTATTATTGAACTTGAACTAACTAACTAGTTGTTGCGTCTTTGATCGCTATCCGGTTGAACCTTGTGGTGGTATCATTTGATACCTGGCAACTCTGAAAGCAATATAATATCAATATCTGGACAAAGGAAGGGCAACCTTATTGACTGCCACATTTATAGCGAGTAAATATAGCAACACCACACAGGTAACAAGACATGGTACCAGGCGCGTTGGCTTTAAAAGAACTAGTTAGATAAGGTTAGACAACAAGAGAAGAAAAATTCGGATAGATATTCGACCACGGATGTCTTCGCAGCACTCGGACCTCTCGGGCAAGAAAAAACCGGTAAGGTTTTTTTAGAAAATATTTTATTGAAGCACTTGTAATTTTCACAATTTAACATATTGACATTTCTAAAACAACCACCCGGGTCAACGCACAAAATTCGCCCTAAAATAATAACAAACAATAAACCACGTACCCCGGTTCTCCTGCCCTATCCCCAATTACCCGTATACTAAATTCCCTGTCCTTATTTAACATTACCATGCCTCCCATTTTCCTCCCCCTCCCCCTTTTTCCCTGTCCCCCCTTGTTGCTGATGTTCAGTTTTTGTTAAAGAAATTGATGAACGGCTGCCAACTCCGGGCGAATTCCTGTATTGATCCTCTTAAAGCAAACTTGATTTTCTCCAGACTGAGAAACTTTACCATATCACTGACCCACACTCCTGATTTCAGGGGCTCCGAGTCCCTCCATCTCAGCAAGATCCGTCTCCAGGCCACTAGGGAGAAGGCCAGAATATCGGCCGTCCTCCCCCCCCCCCCCCCCTTTGCCCCCAGATCTTCCGACACCCTACCTTCCAGGACTTCCGACATAACATCTGCAAATCCCTGCCAGAATTTCCTCAGTTTCAGACATGCCCAAACGTATGAACACGGTTGGCCGCGATACTCCCAGACCGCCCACATCTGTCCTCCACCTCCTTGAAGAACCTACTCATCCAGGCTACCATTATGTGGGCCCTGTGCGCTACCTTGAACTGAATCAAGCTGAGTCTAGCACAGGACGAGGATGCATTTACCCTTTTCAAGGCTTTTTCCGCATAGTTCAGTTTCCAGCTCTCCCCAGCTCCTCTTCCCACTTCCTCTCCACCTCTCTGATAGGGGCCCCTTCCCACTCTAACAATTTTCCGTATATGTCCGAAACCTCCAACCCCTGTTTTTGACAGCGCTTTATCCTGTAGTCCCCTCAGGGGGAGGCGAGGAAAGCTTGGGACCTGTCTCCGTACAAAGTCCAGCACTTGAAGATACCGAAACCCATTCCCACCTTGCAAATCAAACCCCTCCTCTAATGTCTCCAAGGTTGGAAAGCCCTCCTGGATGAATAGATCCCCAAACCTCTCAATCCC
This sequence comes from Scyliorhinus canicula, assembly GCF_902713615.1. Lineage (NCBI taxonomy): Eukaryota > Metazoa > Chordata > Chondrichthyes > Carcharhiniformes > Scyliorhinidae > Scyliorhinus > Scyliorhinus canicula. Next base: position 53,314,049 of record NC_052147.1, read on the forward strand.
TGCCCGCTGCCATAACTTAAAGCCCCCACCCAGACCCCCCGGGACAAATCGGTGATTGTCACAGATCGGTGACCACACTAACGCCCCCTCCAGTCTCAGATACTGCCTCCATTGTCCCCCCACCCTCAGGGCTGCCACCACCACAGGACTTGTGGAGTACCGAGCCGGCGAGAACGGCAGGGGAACCGTCAGTAAAGCCTCCAGACTCGTACCTTTGCAGGATGCTGCCTTCCATCTGCTCCCAAATCGACCCCTCCCCACTACCCACTTCCTGACCACCGATATGTTGGCAGCCCAGTAATAGTTAATAAAGCTCGGGAGAGTCAATTCCCTTTCCCCGCGGGCCCTTTCTAGGAGTGTCCTCTTTACTCTCGGGGCTTTACCCGCTCACATAAACCTCAATATCGCCACATTCATACTTCTGAAAAATCGGGAGATACTGAAAAAAGAAAAGCAGTCTCGGAAGGATAGTCATCTTCACCGTCTGAACCCTCCCCACCAGCGTCAGTGGGAGCATGTCCCATCTACAAAAATCCCTTCTCATTTGATCCACTGCTTTGTCCACATTTAACTTGTGAAGCTGCCCCCAATCCTTGGCCACTTGAATCCCCAGATACCGAAAACTCTTCCCAACCACTTTAAAAGGTAGCTCCTTCAATCTCCTTTCCTGCCCCATTCCTGAATAACGAACATCTGGTCTTTCCCATATTTAACTAAAACCTTGAAAATTGCCCAAATTCACCTAATACGATTTTGGTCATCCCCACACCGGGTCCATGATATAAAGCAACAAATCGTCCGCATAGAGAGAGAGACCCTGTGCTCCACTCCCCGTCTCACTATTCCCCTCCAGGTATTCGCTGCTGTCAGAGCCATTGCTAAGGGTTCTATGGCCACAGCAAACAGTAATGGGGAGTGCGGGCATCCCTGCCTTGTTCCCCGACAAAGACTAAAGTATTCTGACCGAACTCGGTTAGTTCTTACATTTGCCACCGGGGCCTGGTACAATAGCCAGACCCACTCCACAAATCCCTGCCCAAACCCAAACCTGGCTAAAATATCCCATAAATATCCCCCAGGGCCTCCACCAGCTCCTCATTTACCTTCAGGAACTGTAGCCTCCCCAGGAATTGATTCATGCCCTCCTCTCCATCCGGGTTTCCAACTCGTATAGCTGGCTATAAAATTCCTGGAACACTTCCTTCACCGCCCCCGGGTTCATCACCGTCTTGCCCCTCAAATCCTTTATTTTCCCTATTTCTCTCGCCACCTCCTGTTTCCTCAGCTAATGTGCCAGCATCCTGCTAGCTTTCTCCCCATGTTCATATATTGCCCCTTTTACCCTCCTGTGATGAATGTATAGTACTAGTAATTCAGCAGTGTATTAGTATCATGTTCTGCCATTGTGTTACAGCTATGTTATGTTGTTGACCTTGTGTGCTCCACCTATGGGCCATTGTGTGGCTTCACCCACAGGGGGATATGTTGGGGCATGTACGGGCTCCGCCCATGGCTCCTCCCCTTGAAAGGAAGTATAAAGTGCAGTTGACCTGTAGGAGGTCCACAGTATTGTACCAGTCACAGGCAGGCTCTGTTCTAAGCTGATTAAAACCTCGGTTTGCTTCTACTCGTGTCTTTGAGTGAATTGATGGTCGCATCACCTCCTCAGCTGACCCTCCGCCTTTCCTGTGGAAAGGAGCCCAAACTCCATTTGAAGTCTCTGATGCTCCTTCAGGAGCTCCTCATTTGGAGATTCCGAGTATCTCCTGTCCACCTGTAAGAATTTTCCTCCCAACCTGTCCAGCGCCGATCGCTCAGTTTTATCCCTGTGGGCGCGAATCGAAATACATTCCCCTCTAATGACCGCTTTCAATGCCTCCCAGACTCCCAGCTGCAGTCTCTCCTGTGCCATTGATCTTTATGTACCCCGAATGGCCTCTCTCACTCGCTCACAGATCTCCTCATCCACTAACAGCCCTGTATCTAGTCTCCACTGTGGGCACTGGGACATTCCCGTGTCTGCTTGTAGGTGCATGGTCTCAGACCACAATTGCTGAGTACGCAGTGTCCTCAACCCCTGCTAACAGTGTTTTATCTAGCACGAAGAAATCTATCCTAGAGTATGCCTTATGTACATGGGAGTAGAATGAATATTCCCTGCTCCTTGGTCTCTCAAATCTCCACGGATCCACCCCTCCCATGCGCTCCATGAACCCTCGCAGTTCCTTTGCCATTGCTGATAGCTTTCCCGACCTTGCACTCAACCGGTCCAACCTCAAGTCCAGGACCGTATTAAAGTCACCCCCCCCCCCCCCCCCCCCCCCCCGATCAGCTGGTGCGAGTCAAGGTCTGGGATCTTCCCCAGCACCTTCCTGATAAATGCGACAGCATCCCAGTTTGGGGTATATATGTTCACCAGCACCACTGACATTCCCTCTAGCTTCCCACTAACCATAATAAATCTGCCTCCTGGTTCTACCTCTATCTTTTCCACCTTGAATGTCATCCTTTTATTAATCAGGATAGCCCCCCCCCCTTGTTTTAAAGTCCAGCCCTGAATGAAACACTTGCCCTACCTATCCCTTCTTTAATCTAATTTGGTCACCCAGCTTCACGTGTGTCTCCTGTAACATAGCCACGTCCGCTTTTAACTGTCTCAGGTGTGCGAACACACGAGATCTCTTAATCAACCCGTTCAGTCCACGAACATTCCATGCAACCAGTCTGGTCGGTGGGGCTTTTGCCCCCCTCCCCTGTTGGTCAACCATGACCTTTCCTAGGCCAGGCCCTAGCCCGTGTTCCACACCACACTTGACCCGCCCATCAGCGGCGACTGCCGTCTGATCTCCATCTCCAGTCTCCGAATTGTCCCTTACCCGTCAGCAGTCGCCCCCTCCCACTCCCCCCTTCCCCCCACTTCATCTTTCCTCAGCTCCCCCCCCACTTTGCTCCCGTGAGCCAGTTATCCAACTAGCTCTGCATCTCCCATCCTCTGGCATCAAAAAACCTGCTGACTGCCAGATTCTATCACACTGAGCAATAAAACCAGCACTCAACACAGTAACAACAATCCCAAAAAACAAACATACCCTCCTCCAACGTGCAGGCAACGAGGCAAACCCCTCCCCCTTTAACCGATTCTTATCAGTCCTATCACCTTCAAACAGTATCCAACACAAAGGAAGAAGCTTCAAGCAGCTTAAACAAAATTATGCATGCAAGAATCAACCATCATTCTTACAGAGACTAACACACCCCATCGCAACTTTAAAGTTCTTTCCTCTGTGATCCAGTACATGAAGTAATAAATCAAAATCAAATTACACAAGAAGAGAGAAAAGGAAAGAGAAAAATAAAAAAAAAACAAAAACACCAAAACCCTTTTCTTGCCGAGCACCGCAACTTAATTCACAGAATTAAAAGACTTAAATTTTAAACAAGACAAAGCCAAACACAGAACCATTTTTCTCTCCTCCCCGCCACTCCATCCCTTCCCCCAAACTCAGCCCACCACAGTTAGAATTTACAAAGTCCTTAAGCCAGATTATTGTCTTTCATAAAAGTAGCCACCTCTTCCGGAGAATTGAAGTACAGCTCCCGGTTCCCGTAGGTCACCCAAAGACGCGCCGGGTATAACAATCCGAATTTAATGTCTTTCTCAAACAGGGCCACCTTAACTTTGTTGAAACTTTCTCTCCTCTTTGCGGGTACTGGTCCCCAATCTTGGTACACCCGGATCTCTGATTCTTCCCACAGGTACCGTTTTGTCTGCTTGGCCCACTTCATGATGCTCTCCTTGTTGAGGAATTGATGTAGCCTCACCACCATGGCCCTCGGTGACTCACGACCCTGGGGCTTACGTACGAGCACCCTATGCGCCCGGTCCACCTCCAGTGGCTTGTCAAACACATCAGCCCCAACCATCTCCTGCAACATCTTCCCTACATAAGCTCCCGCATCTGATCCCTCCTTTCCCTCTGGCAGCCCGATGATTCGGATATTTTGCCTGCGAAACCGGTTCTACAAGTCCTCCACTTTATCAAGCAGTCGTTTCTGTCTGTCCTGTAGTATGCTATTTTCCAAAGCCATTGCAGTGGACTCCTCCTCTCGTTCAGTCGCCAGCTCCTGCAGCTTTAGAATCTCCTGTTCCTGGGTCGTCATTTTCTCCTCCACCCAGTCAACCAGCTCCTTAATCGAGGCTATCATCTGGGTTACATCTTCTGTACATTCCCTGCGATGCCGGATGAACTTCTCATCCATGTACTCAACCCATTGCTCCATCGACCAGTGAGCTGGTGTGGACATGCTCTGTCTCGTTACCATTGAGATCAATGACCTCTGATTCTTGCTTTCATTCATCTTTTGGTCTCTCCTTTATCAACTCTTATTTGGACACGATTCCATAAATTGAGGGTCACCTCCTTTTCCTCTCACTTCGATCAACTTATGTTGAGAAATTTTCTGAAAAATCCGGCTTAAACACCGTTAAAAAAAACACTGAGGGCGAGAGCTGCTGAATGTGCGACCGTTTACTTCATGGTCGCCACCGGAAGTCGACAGTCGCTTTTCTAAGACACCAGGTCAAACTGATTGATTTCAGTGCAGAATGATAATTATTTTAAAACAGCAACTGGATCCAAAAAGTTCAACAGTTTTGGAACATTAAAACAAACTAGATATATATTTGCATAAATGTTTTGCTTGAATTCGATAATTTAGCTCTTCCCTTAAACAAACTGCCTGGTGATCAATTATCGCAATATTACATGGAGCTAAACATGAAATGATTTCTGCAAGTAAAGTTGCTTTTTAACCACTCATTTGCAATATTCGTTAAATAATAAGAATAATCTTTATTGTCACAAGTAGGCTTACATTAACACTGCAATAAAGTTACTGAGAAAAACCCCTAGTTGCCACATTCTGGCGCTTGTTCCAGGAAAAACGTTGCCGGATTCGGCGGGTCCGTGATTGGCGCTCATGAGACTCACACGTCGCAGGCGCACTTAAATGGTCCTTCCCCCCACACACACCGCCACAGCCAACAAGGTGGCCGGAAGGAGAGCAGTACCATGGTTCAGGGACGCTGAGCTGGACATCCTCCTGGAAGGCGTGGAGGAGAGAAGGATGACCCTAAAGCCAGGCCTGGGAGGAAGGCCGCCATTCGCCATGCCTGGGCGCAGATGGCAGAGGCAGTCAGCGCCATAGGCAACATCGCCCAGACTGGCATGCACTGCTCTGCAAGAAACTTCACAACCTCCTCAGGGTGACCAGGTTAAGTTGGCTTCCCCTGGCATTAACCCTGCCCCCCCCCCCCCCCCCCCCCCCCACACACACCCATAATCCAGCCCCTCCCCCTGGGGCACAGCCGAATCTCCACCCTGCCCTAAATCTCAACATCCATGCCATCTGCCATGGCTGGGTAACCAAGCCACTGAGCCCACAATCTACCCAACCCCTGGCTGCATGTGTCGGACCATCCAATGGTGTTGTTGTATGCGTTCCCCAACCAACCCAGGAGAAGGCCACGCACCACCTCTGGCAGCGGGAGAAAACCGGAGGGGGACCTCCAGAACTGCGGCTCCTCACCCTGCCCGAGCAGAGGACCCTGAACGTGGCCGGTTGCCCAGAGGAAAGGGACATCGCCGGGGTGGAGTGCAGTCACGGGCGAGCAAGTGAGACACTGCCGAGTTGCGGTTGCCCATGACACGTATATCGAGACCCCACACCCCCCCCACCCTTCATCCAGACACACCCCACCCCCTCATCCCCAAACCCCCCGACCCCCTCATCCTTACATTCCTCACCTCCCTCACCCTCCATCCCCCCCATCCCCCTCACCCCCCTGCAACCCCTCACCCCCCTCACACACCTCACCCCCCACCCCCTCTATCTGGTGCGCACTACATATCGCATCCAGTACAGCTGGTGGAGGTAGGAGCACCCGAGGGGTCGGACAGTCGGTGGGTCGGCCGGCCCCAGGAACCAGCTGCCGTCCAGACTGGTCCCGGGCTCCTGGAACATCCAGTCCCAGCAACAATGCAGATGCAGTCAGAGAGCCAGGGACCACAGGAGGGGATGACGCCAAGCATCCACCACCCGCAGGGGTGGTGCCGGTCATGCGTACCACCCAGGCCGACACCACACAGGTAGCGTTCACGGTGGAGGCAATGGGGGGGCGACGGTGTCGGATATGGATCAGAGTGTCCAAGGCCTGGGGCATTCTGTGCAGGCGGTGTCCGAGGCCCAGGACAGGGCTGCCCTCTCACAGGCAGCCAAGTGCCAGAGCCACCTGGACATTACAGCGGCGCTCCTCAGCATGGCCCAGTCACAGCAGGCCATGGCGGGGAATGTCGATGGCATTGCCCAGGCGCTGGCCGGCATGACGCAGACACTGGGCGAGGTGACCCAGTCCCAGAGGGGTGGTCCAGTGTGGTCGGCTATATTAGGGGTATCGCGGTACCTATTTGAGATGTACCTTATACTGTAGTATGAGTGGTAGAACCTGCCTGCTGGTTCCGCCCAGCAGGCGGAGCATAAGAGTCTGTGTTTCACCCACAGCAGTCATTCTGTACCGGAGCTGCTGGGGTAACTACTCGTTCAATAAAGCCTTCAATTGGACCACAATCGCACTTCAGTAGTGATTGATCGTGCATCACCCAGTTACTGGCTGATGTGGCACAGATCCACAGGGTGGTGGCACAGTCGCAGCATGATGTGGTGCAGTTCCAGACGGAGATGTGCTCCATAGCCACGAGCGTGCAGATCCTGGTTGAGACCAGAGCGCACCTCCAGGACTGGCAGCACCAGGTGGCAGGCGGGCCTCAGGGGATGACTCCGCTCGAACACCTGTCCCATGGAAGAGCCATCAGGCACACCAAGGGAGGAGGAGGTGATGGAACCCGTGCCGATGACTCTCGCAGGGAAGGTGCGGAACACCACAGTACCTTGGACTCCTCCCCTCCTGTCCCTGATCCATCTGGTGGGCAGCCTGCAGGACACCCGAGCAGCTGTCGGGCCCATCCAGGCCGGGTCACCCCAGGAGTCGCGCGCCGACGGGGACCCTTGTCACAGGGCAGGAGTCACAGCAGGCCGCCTCCATTCCTGCTGTCTGGGATATCGTTAAGGCCAGAAAGTTAGACACCAGTTAGGTTGGCACAGGTGCAGGGCACAGTTTAGTTATATGGGCTACGGCACAGCCTGTATATATTTGTTCACAATAAATACCTGTTACCATCATTACATGGTGCTCTGTCTGATGGGTGTGAGGGGTGGGCTGATCCGTCTGGTGGAAGGGGTGGGGTGGGGGGGGGGGGGGGTTACATGTGGAAGGACTGTGTCAGTGGTGTTAGTGCCCCTGGCCAGCAGCCCTCCTCCACCCCCTCCCTCCTAGTCAGTGAACCTGGAGGCGATCAGAGCGACCCGTGCGCGTTGGCTCTGGCGCACACGTCGTGCGGCCTCCCCTGCCTGCCTAGGCCCATGTCCTGCTCATCCTCCCCCTTCCCCGCATCATCCTCATCCGACGAGGCCTGTCCCTCCTCCTCATCCTCCTCCTCCAGCAAATCGCCCCTCTGCTGCACGATGTTGTGAAGGATGTAGCAGGCCGCAATGATGCGGACGACCCTCTCAGCATCATACTGGTGGACCCCTCCAGAACAATCCAGGCATCTGATCTGCATCTTCAGGTGGCCGAAGCACCACTCGATCACACTCACAGAAAATACAGTGCAGAAGGAGGCCATTCCGCCCATCGAGTCTGCACCAACCCACTTAAGCCCTCACTTCCACTCTATCCCTCTAACCCAATAACCCTTCCTAACCTTTTTGGACACTAAGGGCAATTTATCAAGGCCAACCCACCTAACCAGCACGTCTTTCAGGACTTGTGGGAGGAAACCGGAGCACCCGGAGGAAACCCACACAGACATGGGGAGAATGTGCAGACTCCGCACAGACAGTGTCCCAGCGGGGAATCGAACCTGGGAGCCTGGCGCTGTGAAACCACAATGCTAGCCCCGTTCTACCGTGCTGCCCACTCCTGGTCGCTGTATGGGCGTCATTGTAGCGGGTGTCTGCATCTAACGAGGGGGGGGTTGCCCCACAAATGTGTCAGGAATCACCGAGTGTGCCAGGATGAAGGCGTTGTGCACACTGGCCGGGTATTGGGCGCAGAGGTGTACGATGCGCAGCTGCTGATCACAGACCAGCTGTATGTTCATTGAGTGGTACCCCTTTCGGTTTCTGTAGAGCAGCCTGTCATTCACAGGTGCCCGTAAGGCGACATGTATCCCGTCGATCACCCCCTGGAACCAGGGCATCCCTGCGATGGCGGCGAACCCCGTTGCCCAGGCATCCTGGTGGTCTCGGTCCACACAGAACAAATGCCTTAATCCATCTGGACATATAGGCCTCTGTGACAGCGTACTGCACCAAGGTGAGATCCCGGACAGGTCCCCACTCGGTGACTGGAAGGACCCCGTTACATAGATGTTCAGGGCGACTGTCACCTTGACGGTCACCGGGAGCAGATGTCCTCCCCCATGGCCCCACGGTGCAAGGTGTGCCATCATCTGGCAGGTGTGTCGCACTGTCTGTCTCTCTGCTCAGCAGGAGTCTCCGACAGTATGCCCGGTCTAGCAGGACGTCGAATGACAGGCGGTGCCGCTACACACGAGGCCTCATGCGGCGCCTCCTTGGCACCTCCTCCTCCTCGGCCTGTTGGGTTATCGGCCCTCCAGCCTGTGCAGCTGCCTATGGCCCCTCTGCAACCTGTTCACCTGCAGCCTGTTCATCTGCAGCCTGTTCACCTGCAGCCTGTTCATCTGCAGCCTGTTCATCTGCAGCCTGTTCACCTGCAGCCTGTTCATCTGCAGCCTGTTCATCTGCAGCCTGTTCATCTGCAGCCTGTTCATCTGCAGCCTGTTCGTTTGCAGCTGTTCGTCTGCAGCCCGTTCCTCTGCAGCTCGTTCCCCTGCAGCCGTTCTGCTGCTGCAGCTTCACCCTCCTCTTCGAGCGGCCCCCGCTCACGTGGCCAGAGTATCTCGCAGAGCTGTGATCATCACCAAGGCAGCCACATTGCTGGTGGAACGCCAAAATCCATTGTCCACATGGTGCATTCTCCCGTGCCCAACCAGGTTCGATGGTCCACAGCACCGTGGCCCCGGCTGGCACTGCGGGCTCCGGCCCCACATGTCCATTCCATCACCTCATCCCTGCCCCATTGGCGTCCGGCACTGTAGGGGCCCCTGGTCCTAGCACCTGTCCCTGTTGCCAGGGGTACCATTGGCTGGCACTGCCCTCATTGGGGGCTGGCATGGATGTTGACCTGGGTGGTCCTCTGGTGAGTGGCAGCCAGTTGGATTGGGTTTCTGTGACTGGGGGGGGGGGGGGGGGGGGTGCCGCACTGTGCCAGTGTCGCTATGTAGAACCAGGGGCAGGGTGGGTAGTCAGTGGCTGCGCAGCAAGGTGGCCAGTAATGTCGGTTGGTGCCTGTACACTGTTGCTAATTGTGCTAAGTGTGCTTTACACTTAATTTCCTCCGTTTAATCACCTTGTTCTAGAGTCACCAGGTATCTTTATGATACCACCACGAGGTTCAAGTTCAAGTGCTGATCAATAACTCAATACACCAGTTAGTAAGGTTCAAATCAAAACACATTTATTATATACGCAGTCAATCGCTACTCATGCATAAAATACTACTCACTAGACTATTTCTAACACTAAAAGGCCAATACTTAGCTTTGGAAACTTGCCCACCAGGTCAGGGGAACAAATGGCCTTTCGTTCGCTTCTGAGTCTGCAGGCTTCCAGCTGGTATGGACTAATGGTTAGGAGCGCCTATCTCGTAGCGTGCATTGACTGGACACTTACTTGGTTGGTGCAGCTGCTAGGCAGGTCACGGTCAAGGGTTGTTTCGAGCTGCTGAGAGACCCTGCCAAGAAGCTGTTAGGCCGGTCTCTCCTCACTGAGAGCCAAGTGCCAAGAAGATCGAACTGAACTTGGGGACTCTATTTTATAGTCCCCAGGGGCTTCGCCCCTTTTTGGGCGGACCCCCGTACCTGGTTCCAATTGATTGGCCCATGTTCCAATCAATTGATTTGATTTCCCCAATACTGGGGCTGTTCCCTGATCACTGGGCGGTTCCTAAGTGTCCGTTGGCCTTCCTTTGTCTTGGCTCCCGCTGGCGCCGAGGAGTCTGGCTTGGCCTCGATTATCTTAAATGTTTCCAATTGTTACCGGGGATCGCTCATCAATATGTAGATGGTTGTTAGTTTCAGTGCTGTCTGGGTTTCTGCAGTTCTAATATACAGGAGACTTTGCACCAGCTTGTTTTCCTGCGTTTGGCCATTTCTCCCTGCATTCTTAGCGGATCTCCATTTTTAAGTCGGGAAGTGGCCAACCCTGGTGGCTACAACACCGCCCCAGTCCTGTGGGGGCACCTCGGCTGCTCGGCCTGTTCCCCCCTCAAAAACAGCTTCTTCCCCACTGTCACCAGACTCCTAAATGACCCTCATATTGACTGACCTCATTAAAACTACACCCTGTATGCTTCATCCGATGCCAGTGCTTATGTAGTTACATTGTATATCTTGTGTTGCCCTATTACGTATTTTCTTTTATTCCCTTTTCTTCCCATGTACTTATTAAGTAATGTAATTAACAATAGAGTCACATTGGACGCAAAACATTAATTCTGGGAGAAATTCTCCCAAATGTGGCAGGGTTGGGGAGTGTTTCCCACTGTGGAGGGTGATGGGAAGGAATTAGATATAGCTCTTGGGCTAAAGAGATTAAGGGATACGGGGGGGAAGGTGGGAACAGGGTGAACTTGTTGATCATCCATGATCCTAATGAATGGCGGGGCAGGCTCGAAGTACCGAACGGCCTCCTCCTTTTCTGTTTTCTACATTGTCTATGAAAGCAGGCTATATCGTCCTGCCCCAGCGTAATTGATATGCACTCGGGGGTTTTGTCATGTCTTTTGTGGCAGGGTGGGCTTGTTGGCGCACACCCTTCTGTCATATCCGGGTGCCATATTTAAAAGATGGCTGGCCTCACCGACCCACTGTTGAAGAAAAAAGATGGACGTCCTAAAAAGGAAGCTGGACCTTGTAATTGAAAATATGGAAAGATATGTCATGTAAAACATGGAAGTCTGGCAATACCTGATCTAAGAAACATGATAGAATGTAGGGAAAAATCCCACAAAAGGTTAACAGCAGCTGCAGAAGAGGGCTGTGAAATGCAGATAGCCTTGGTCAAACAGGATTAGCAAACAAAACAGGCAGGTCTTTCAAGACACAATCAGTGAATTTTTGTATACAGCTAAAAGCAATGTTTCACACCTCCTTTTGAAGTTAGGTAAGCACATGGAAAAGAATGGATAAGGTTTTCAGTTGAATTAGGTGACAAATGTTTAAATGTGAGGCAAGTCCTTTAACTCTCAACTAATTAAATTTTTAGTATAAAGTAAAAGCAATATTTCCCACCTTCATTGAAGTTAGGTAAGCAGATGGAAAAGAATGGATGAAGTTCAGTTGAATTAGGTGACAAATGTATAGGTGTGTAGTTCTGCTGACATCAGGTAAATTAAAAAAAGCTGGAGACAACGTGTCTACGGGAACACATGTTAGACCCAAATCAAAGTCAAAATTATGAGCAGGGGACACAATTTGATAATAATAAAACTATAGAAATGACAGGAACCAGATGTAACACCCCTTTGAAATCAAAGCATTTTTGAACATCAGAAAGGAAACAATGTAATCAGAGATCTATAATATGAGGTCATGCTCAAAATGAATACATAATCGTGTTAGAAATAATTCAGATTAAAGATACCTTTTACAATCAGAAGTAAAATAAAGTTACTTTGCAATAAAGTCATAAAAACGTAATATCTGCTAGAGGGGGGATATAAACCCTAAGAAAGGGGCCAGACATCAGAATTAGCTCAGTCATGGGAAAGAAAGAGCATAGCAACCAAGCAGAACAGCGAATACATCTGAGGAAGACCAAAAGCTAAAGAAGAGTGATTGTCAAGGTGGACCTGAAGATCTCTTCAACCAACCAGGAGAATCCAGAAGCAAGATCATTTTACTTTTCTGTAAAGACAGTGATTGCATCTTTTAAAAGAAAAAATATAATAAAATAACTTCAGAGTTTTAACCTGAAACAGTGGTTATTACAAAGTCTACTTAGCAACACGGGACCCAGGATTGATGCTACTAAGTGGTAAGTAGATGAAATCTTCTGTGATGGTATGGGTTATACCCAGGGATAACTTGGAAATATAGTTTGACGTGAATAGCACCCACCTAAGCCTGCATAGGAGTCAGGGAGTGAGAATCCCTGTTCACCATTTAGAATGTCGACCCTTTTTGGTATAGGGGGAATTCTAAGAATAGCGGTGAGTTTTTAACTTCAACCTCCAGGAACACTTCAAGGCTGGAAGTTGGACCTACCCAATTGCACTGAAGCTGATAGATACACCCCCCCCCCCCCCCACACTCTCTGCTTTGGTGTTGCAGGGTCCAGTGCTTCTGGTGGCCTCCATCCCACACACTGGTGGCAGCTCCAAGACTTCTTCAGGTAAGTTCCAACTTCGGCACACCATATTAGCCCAGTGATGTTCTGGACCAGTGTGTTCTCCCACTGCGGGGGTGGGGGTTACAAAAGAGAGCCTGGGGTGCAACTTTATTTCACGTCAGCCTCAAGGGGGTTCCCGATCCACCTTGGCAGGCAGTATAAGATCCTGCTGTAATTTCACACTGGTGTGAAACTAATTCTTGGGCCTCTCACCGGAGGTGGCATAGGGGAATTATGCTCTCTTGATTCTGTCTCCACAGGTGCTGCCAGATTTGCTAAGTTTTTCCAGCAGGTTCTGTTTTTAATTTCAGACCTCTAATATTTTGCTTTTATTAACAAAATTAACAAATTTATCATCAGGGAAAAAATCCAAATGACTGAATTGCTGATCAAACTAACAAAATTCTGTTTCCAGTCTCAAATGAACATAAGGGATGGTGGGTTGGTGTACTTTAAAAATTCCAGGTGTGGATTGGAATCATTACCAACTTTACACAGACGTCCCTCAAAATTGTAAGACTGACTCCAAAGTGTTGTATGAATTTGTTGCTGATAAACACAATGAATGTACAAACTCCACACGCAGAGTGACCCGTGGCCAGGATCGAACCCTGGTCCGAGCAGTGGTAACCACTGCGCCACCATGCCGCCCCGGTTTTCCTTCCTAAATCTTGCTTTGGGAGGCCTGAGAAGTTGATATCATCCTTTATATGGGCAGGCAAGACCCCAAGGATTCGTCGGGAAGTCCTTCAAAGAGACAGACAGTCGGGGGGCCTGATGTTGCCGCACCTGACATTTTATTACTGGGCAGCTAATGCAGAGAAGGTGTTGGGTTGATCCGGGGGATTTGTGGGCACAGATAGAATCGAGGGCATGTATGGGTCTGGTTTGGGGGCATGAGTGGCGGCCTCGCTCTTGTTCTCCGACACGGATCGCCAAATCCAGTGGTTGTTTCCATTTTGAAGTTATGGAGACAATTTCGACAACATTTTAAACTGTGGTCAGTGTTGAAGCTGGCCCCCTAATCTGTGCTAACCATCCATTGCACTTTCGGGGGCTGGGAAGGAACTGGAGAGAGTGGACAATTTGTTCAGAAGGGCGGTTTCCCAGTTTAGAGGAATTGATGGAAAGGTTTGAGCTCTTGAGTTCAAATTCATTCAGATATCTCCAAGTTCGCAACTTTGTGAGACAGATTTTCCCAACATTCCCTTTGGTGCCGCCAACATCTCTAATGGAGAGGGCCCTTTTGCATGTGGTGTTGGAGGAAGGGCGGCACTTCTGACATTTATGGCTGGATTTTGTTGGAAGATTCGGTTTCAGTGGAGGGGATTAAGGCTAGATGGGAAGAGGAGTTGGGGCCCATATTGAATGAGAGGCTCTTTGCAGGGTGAACTCCACACCCTCGTATGCAAGGCTTAGTTTGATCCAACGTAAGGTTTTTAGGGCACACCTGACCAAGTCCAGAATGAGTCGCATCTTTGCAGGGATGGAGGACAGGTGCAAGCACTGTTCAGGAGGTCCGGCTAACCACATGCACATGTTCTGATCTTGCCCCAAGCTTGTTGAGTTTTAAGTCTCCTTCTTCAGCACCATGTTGGCGATTCTGTACAACGCTTCCATGGCAAGCATGTGGACTAACACCACCAACCCTAAATACTTCCAGCTGCACAGAGGCACAAGGAAGGGATGCCCGCTTTTGAAATGAAAAATGAAAATCGCTTATTGTCACGAATAGGCTTCAATGAAGTTACTGTGAAAAGCCCCTAGTCGCCACATTCCGGCGCCTGTCCGGGGAGGCTGGTACGGGAATCGAACCGTGCTGCTGACCTGCTTTAAAAGCCAGCAATTTAGCCCAGTGAGCTAAACCAGCCCCTTGTAACCTGGTAATCAAGCCACTAGTGATCATCCTCAGAACGGCAAAAGGCTGAAGAGGTATCCAAAGAAGGGTCAGGGAGCATAGATTCTCACTCTATGCGGATGACCTGCCCCCCTATGTTTTGGATCCCCAAGCCAGTATGGAAGGGGTCATGCAGTTCTTGACTGAGTTTTGGAGCCTTCTGGGTTATAAACTCAACTTGGGCAAAAGCCAATGATCCCGGTGAACCCGCAAGGGAAAGAGACAGAGCTGGAGGGATTACCATTCAAACAAGCCCAAAACAAATTCTAAAAATAAAATAAAAATTCTGCTACTGGGCATCCAAATTGCCCACAACAGGACATGGATCCACAAATGGAACCTGGCAAGTCTGGTGGAGGAACTGAAAAGAGACTTGCAGAGGTGGGACACACTCCCACTCTCACTGGCAGGGAGAATGCAGACGATCAAGATGAATAGTCCAGGTTCCTCTTCCTGTTCAGATCCCTGCCGATGAACATCCCAAGGCCATCTTCAGCTTGATGGATAAACTAATCATTGTGGTTGTGCACGCCAGGGGGGGGGGGGGGGGGGGGGAAAGAGACTGGAGGAGAGTTCCAGTATAGGGAGGTCCCTCCGGGCCCTAGTCATGACAGTCCCATCCCCACCAACCAAACACTCAATCAGCACAGCAGTAGTAGCCACGGTCCGAACATGGTACCAGCTGAGGCAACACTTCGGCCTGGCCAAAATGTCTACCATGGCCCCCATCTGTAACAACCACAGGTTCACACCAGCAATAATGGACACCGCCTTTAAAAGGTGGAGACAGGACAAGGGGACACTGACAGTTAACATGTACACAGACAAGAGATTAGACTTTGGAGGAACTGACGGAGAGTTTCCAGTTGCCCGAAGGGAATGAATTAAGGTACATACAAAAATGGCCAGATAGGGTCTGCAGCCACGGGGGGAGCGGAGAACATGTAAATGTCATAAGGTTTTTTTGAATATGTATATTTTCTCTTTGTTTTGTGCGTCTCTACGAGGGAGCTCTGTAAATATGAAACATTTATCTTTTAGTGATTGTCAGACCATACCATAAAAAGATGAAAATCAATAAAAACATTTTTTTTAAAGTATGATTTGAAAATTAAATTTATTTTCATATTCAAATTTTACAGTTATTTCAATTTGCAGCAGCTAAAGCTCAGGTAATATATACATCATAAATGATTAGATATTGGGGTCCACATCTGAACTGGTTTGAAAAAAAAAAGGCACCCTGAAATTAAATTCACAAATAAAAATCTGTGCAATGCATTTCAGCGCAAGTCTTCGGTAGGACCTAAGGCTGTAGAGGTATAAAAATAGAGGAAGCACTTGTAAAAACAGATAATTCAGATATGCCTTAACATATCCAGTTTTCATCCTGAGTTTTAATATGTTGCCATATTTTGTTGTGCGTGAATTTACCAACATTTTATAAAACATAGAAATGTAAAATATTACAATTTAAATTTTTTTCCTGCTTCGTCAGCAATGATTTCGCCAATAGCCAAGGATGAAGTTGCTGCAGGAGAAGGGGCGTTTCGAACGTGAAGAACACGGCTCCCAATAGCACCAGAACCCCCATCAAACACAAAGTCATCCACGAGATTCCCATCTTTGTCCAAGGCTTGGGCTCTTACTCCAGATGGCCCTCTGCAGAACCACAGCATACATTAGAGGTTACTTATGATATAGCAGTATAAAAAAACGAGGATAACTTTAAAATCCTTTATGTGGAGTGATTAGATTTATTTGCAATTTAAAATATACTGTATTCTAATCAGCTCATGCATCAGATTACATCAAACTATCAGCAGTGCTAGTCTTCCTTTAGCAGAAATCTGCTACAAAGTTGAAGCATCCACCTACAAACTTCAAATCAGCAGTATGATTTTTAATCTGAACTATTAGGATCAAATCCATGCTATTTACATTGACTCTCAAACTAACCTTCAAATTTGAAGAGCAACTGCATATTTACTAACAGGATAGAAATGGTAATTTCATTAAATCATAAGCCAATAGCACAGAAAAAAAATGTATCAAAAACTTGAACAGCATATCAACATATAGTAAACTCCTTTTAATATAGTCTTAAGAAACCCTTTTTTCTCATTTTTGTGCTTCCAAACTTGGATTTGTCCACTTTTCTACTATCCCGACAAATCAGCAAGACCACTTGGGTCTTTTTCTCCTAATATATATCAATATTGTGGTAATATGTAGCTACCTATCACAGATAGTGTAGTTTGTGAGATACAAACTGCTGTCCGCCGTTACATTTAGTGGTCACAGGAACACAGAAGCAGAAGATGGCAAATAGCCCCTCAAATCTGCTCCACCGCTTGTTGAGATCATGACTGATCTGTGACGTAACTGTATATAGCTGCCTTTGCCTCACGTTCCTTAATACCTTTGGTAAACTAAAATCTATCAATCTCAGATTTAGAAACAATTGATGTAGCATGAACTGCCATTTGTGAAAGATACTTCAAAACTTCTATCACCTTTTGCTTGTAAAAATGTTTCCTAACCTCACTCCTGGAATATTTTAAGCTAGACACCCCAACATTGGATATAGTTTCCAGCTATCCAGCCTAGTAGATCCCCTTAACCTCACATTTCAATCAAATCGCTCCTCAGCCGTCTAAATTTCAACAACTTGCGTTTCTGTAACACCTTTAACACAACAAAATTCTAATTCCAATACTGCGACCCCTCTGTTCTAGATTTCATAACCAGTGGAAACATTTTCTCAGCATCAACCCCCTTAAGAATTTTATGTTTCAATTAGAACACCCCTCACTCTTCTAAACCCCAAGGAATCCAGGTCTAGTCCAAATCCCCTCAAAGGACAATCCCGTCATCCCAGGAACCAATCTAGTGAACCTTCGTTACACTCCCTATAGAGCAAGTATGTCTTTCCTTAGGTAACTCCTTTCGGATAACTTCACACTTTATCATATTGTACTGTATCTGCAATGTTCTTGCTCACTTTCATTCAACTTGCCCATGTTGTCTCTGTGACCTCCTCACCACTTACATTCCCCATTTAACTTTGTTGTCCAGATAACTTCCATTATTTATGGATGGATTTTGTCAGAGGATTTGGTGTCAGTAGAGGGGGTTACGGCTAGGTGGGAGGAGTTGGGTCCCATATTGGACGAGGTGTGAAGTGAGGACCTTCACATGATGAACGCCATGTCCTCGAGGCTTGGTTTTATTCAACTAAAAACATAGTTTTTAGGGTGCACCTGACCAAGTTCAGAATGAGTCGCTTCTTTACAGGGGTGGAGGACAGGTGCAAGCACTGTTCAGGAGGTCCGGCTAACCATGCATGTATGTTCTGGCTTTGTCCCAAGCCCGTGTGTTTTTAGGTCTCTAGCACCATGTCGGTGATTCTGAAGATTGAGCTGGAGCCCTGTCCTTTAGTGCAGTGTTCTTCAAAGTCGGGGGCGCGACCTGCAGGTGGGTCGCGGGCAGGTGTCGGGAGGGTCACGGAGCCAATGTCTGCGGCGCTCCCGATCGCGCAAATCCACGCGCAGCAGCCGGCTTTTCATAACGCCGGCTTCAAGCGTCCAGGAACATGTCAAAAAAAATTTGGCAGCATTGCGCATGCACGGTGATCGGTGCACATGCGCAAATCGGGCACGTTTGTGCAGTGCGACCGCCATTTTAAAAAACGGTTGTAGCTTTTTGTTTTGCAAGTTCTGTAGTGGTTTTTATTCATTTATTTTATTCATTTACTTTTTATTTTTTTCATTTCTTTTATTCATTTTATTGTTTTACAAGTTCGGGGGGGGGGGTTTCATTCATTTTATTTTTTTCCAAGTTCGGGGGGTTTTATTCATTTTTTTCATTTATTTTATTCATTTTTTTTTACAAGTTCGGGGGGGATTTTATTAATTTTTTTCATTTATTTTACTCATTTTATTTTTATTTTTTTAAATTCAGAATTTTGGACAGATGGTGACTCCATACTTTCCGACACCGGAAGGCTTCACCTTCATCCAACAGGTTCCATTGGAGGAGCGAGTACGAGGGCCAAAGGGACCCAAAACCATTTGCTCCCTTTTTGTCAGCAGCAAACAAGGTAAAAGAAAATGGTGCGTCGCGCAGGTCGCCCAGCGTGGGTCACAAAGGTCGGCCGGTGTGGGTCGCGAAGGTCGGCCGGCATGGGTCGCGAAGATTGGCCGGTTGGTAAAAATGCATCCCCGGAAGAAAAGTTTGAAGAACACTGCTTTAGTGGCCATATTTGGGGTGTCAGACTCGCTGGAGCTGCAGACGGGCGCAGGGGCCAATGTCCTGGCCTTCACCTCACCGATTGCCTGGAGATGAGTACTGCTGGGGTGGAGGTCCTCATCTCCACCCAGTGCTTGGGTGGGGTGGGGGAGACCTAATGGAGTTCCTATACCTTGAGAAAGTTAAGTACAACGTAAGGGGAGCAATCGAGAGGTACTATCGGAGATGGCAGCCTGTTATTGTTTATTTCAAGGAATTGGTCACTGATGGTTAAGTGAGGAGGGAGAGAGTTTGGTTCTTGTGAGGGGTTGTTTAATGTTCTGTTTGCGCTTTGTTATTTTGTATTGTATAAGGTGGAAAATATGAATAAAAATATACATTTTTTAAAACTTTGTTGTCCAGATCTTGTTGCTTGCAGGCATGAAATATTTCAACATCAAGAGTCAACACGGATATATGAGAAAGATATATTTGACAAATCTGTTGGGGTTTTCTTGAGGGAATTATTTGCAGCATAAAGGAGAACCAATGGATATGGTGTATATGAATTTTCAGATAGGATCCCACACAGGAAGCTAGCAAACAAAATTAGAGCACATGTGAATGGGGTGATGTACCGTCAATTACCACGAGACAAGAATGGTGGAACAATCGAGGCTTTATTGAACAAGATATTGTGCCTCCTGTAGCTGGAACCAGAATGGCTACAGCGCAGGAGAGCATACACTTTTATATGCCGCCTGCTGGACGGAGCCAGCAGGCAGGGATTTACCATCGTATCTCTAATATACAGGCAGTGCCGTAATACATACATACAATATACCACAAGTGGTGTTCACTACATGGGGGTAATATACTAGTATGGATTGAGAATTGGTTAACAGACAGACAGCTGAGGGTGGGAATAAACAGGCCATTCTCAGGACGACAGCCTGTTATTAGTGGGGTACTGCAAGAACAAAGAACAAGAGCTGGGGATCACAGCTGTTCACAATCTATACAAGTGATTTGGAATTGAGGGCAACGTGGAATATTTCTAAATCTGATGATAGAAAACCAGGTGAGACACAAAGGCAGAGTATTTGTTAATGGAGAGAGGTTGGGAAGTGTTGATGTGCAAAGGGACCTGGGTGTCCTTGTTCAGGAGTCACTAAAAACTAGCATTAGCATGCAGATGTAGCAAGCAATACGGAAGCAACTGACATGTTGACCTTCATTGCAAGGGGCTTGATTATAGGAATAAAAATGTTTTGCTGCCATAGTATAGAGCCTTGGTGAGACCGCATCTGGAATAGTGTGTACAGTTTTGGTCTCTATCTGAGGATAAACTAATTATAAAAGGAGTGCAATGGAGTTTCACTAGACTAACCTCTGGGGTGACAGGATTGTATTATGAGCAGAGGTTGAGGAGACTTGGTCTGTATTCTCTAAAGTTTCGAAGAACGAAAGGTGATCTTGGGACGGCACGGTGGCAGTGGTTAGCACAGCTGCCTACGTCGCTGAGGATCCGTGTTCGATCCCGGCCCTGGGTCACTGTCCCTGTGGAGTTTGCACATTATCCCCATGTCTGCTTGGGTTTCACTCCCACAACCTAAACATGTGCAGGTTAGGTGGATTGGCCGCACTAAATTGCCCCTTAATTGGAAAAAAATAATTGGGCACTCTAAATTAAAACAAAAAGGTGATCTCATTGAAACGTACAACATTCTTACAGGATGTGACAGGGTGGATGTAGAGAGGACGTTTCCCGTGGCTGGTGAGTCTAGAACCAGAGCGCAGAGTCTCAGAATAAGGGACAAGCCATGAAATGAGGAATTTCTTCACTCAGATGGCGGTGAATCGTTGAAATTTTCTACCCAAAAAATCTGTGTAAGCTCAAACACCTTTTTTCTTATAAATCTTTTTATTGGCATTTCCCATATTTATAAGCAGTTGTATATATGCACATCACATTTTTCTCGCCTGTGCTAATTTCCTTTATTATACAGAGAGGTTTAGTTTGTCCTTCGTTCAACTGACCCTATGTGCATTTCACTGCCCTCTGCATCGGTCTATGGTTCCTTCCCCATTGCATTGCCCTCTGGATCGGTCTATGGTTCCTCTCCCTTCCCCGTTGTCCCCTCCTTAATCCTTTCCAGGTGGAGAAATTCAGAGAGGTCAGCGCGCCAGTCTGCAGCTTTGGGTGGTGCTGCCGATCGCCAGCGAGCAGGATTCTCCAGCATTCGATTAGGGAAGCGAAAGCAAGGGCTTTCCGATACCCCGAAGACTGCCACTATTGGGCATGGCTTCACCCTCACCCCCACAACCCTGGACATTGCCTCGGAAAAGGCTGCCCAGAACCCAGCAAGCTTGGGGCAAGCCCAAAACATGTGGGTGTGGTTGGCCGGGCCCCTCTGGCACCGCTCACATTTGTCCTCCACCTCCGGGAAGATCCTGCTCATTCGGGTTCTGGTCAGGTGCGCTTTCTGCACCACTTTGAGCTGCAGTAGGTTGAGCCTTGCGCAGGAGGAGGTGGTGCTCACCCTGCTCAGTGCTTTGCTCCAGAGTCCCCATCCTACCTCTGTCCCCAGTTCGTCCTCCCATTTTTGTCCGATCTTGTCCAGTGAAGTCCGGGCTCTGTCCAGTAGCTGTCCATATATTTTCTCGTTGCTTGTGCCTATCAGGTCCTCCAGTAGTGTGGTTTCTGGGGCCCCGGGGTACCCTACCGTTTCTTTGCGGAGGAAGTGTTTTATTTGGAGGTGTCTCATTTAGTGTCCTTTTGCTAACCTCCACTTCCTCGTCAGTTCGTCTAGTGTCGCCAGTCTGTGCCCTACGTAGAAGTCCCCGACCGTCAATGTGCCCCCGTCCCGTCTCCATCTTTTGAATGTGGTATCCAGCATGGTTGGGGGGGGGGGGGAAGAGAATCTGTGATTGCCGCATATGGGAGCCATGGGGGACATTTTGGCTATCTCGAAGTGTTGTCTCAGCTGGGTCCACGTTCAGCGTGGCCGCTACCACTGGGCTCATTGTGTATCTTGTTGAGGAGGGTGGGAGTGCTGCTGTAGCCAGGGCCCGGTCGGTCGTTCATTTACAGGATGCCTCCTCCATTTGTACCCAATCTGTGTTGGGTTCTTGTACCCATCCCCTCACTCTTTCTGCCGTTGCTGCCCAGTGGTAGTATTGTAGGTTTGGTAAGGCCAAACTCCCTTTGATTTTCCTTCTTTGCAGTGTCTGTTTGGGAATTCTCAGATTCTTACCCCCCCCAACACAAACGCCATGATTAGACTGTTTATGTTTTGGAAAAAGACCTTGGGGATGAAGATCGGAATGGATCTAAACAGGAAGAGGAACCTTGGCAGTACGTTCATCTTGATCATCTGCACTCTCCCCGCCAGGGAGAGTGGGAGTGAGCCCCACCTTTGAAGGTCTTTTCTTAATTCCTCCACCAGGCTGGTCAGGTTCCACTAGTGGATCTGTGTCCAGTTTCTGGCTATCTAGATCCCCAGGTAACGGAATCTGTTCTGGGCTGTTTTGAACGGGAGCCCCTCCAGCTCTCTCCCTCCCCCGTTTGGGTTCACTGGGAATGCCTCACTTTTGCCCAGGTTAGGTTTGTAGCCCAAGAAGGTTCCAAACTCTTTCAATATTTGTAGTATTGCCTTCAGTCCCTCCTGTGGCCATGAGACATAGAGGAGCAGATCATCTGCATAGAGTGAATTCTGTGCTCGCGATCTCCTCCCCGGATTAAGCTCAATCATTGAGCATGTTCAAGACAGAAATCGATAGATTTCTGCATATCACTGACATTAAGGGATATGAGGATAGTGCGGAAGTGGCATTGAAGTAGATGATTGGCCGTGTTCTAACTGAATAGCGGAGCTCGACAGGCTGAAAAGCCGACCCCTGCTAAAATAAAAGCAAAATACTGTGGATGCTGAAAATCTGAAATAAAGACAGCAAATAATGGAAAAATTCAGCAGGTCCGGCAACACCTGTGGAGCGATAAGGAGAGATAACGTTTCAAGTCTTTACGACTTATTCTAAAGAGAGGGAGAAATATGATGTATTTTATACTGTTTATGAGAGGATGGAGCAACATAGGAGGTCCAGGTAGGTGGGAGTTCAGGAGAGATTTGACAAAGATGTTATG
This sequence comes from Scyliorhinus canicula, assembly GCF_902713615.1. Lineage (NCBI taxonomy): Eukaryota > Metazoa > Chordata > Chondrichthyes > Carcharhiniformes > Scyliorhinidae > Scyliorhinus > Scyliorhinus canicula. Next base: position 53,336,914 of record NC_052147.1, read on the forward strand.
GACACAAGACAAGGAGTGTTAACGATAGCGTTAAAGACTAAAGAAGGTGCCGATAATGGCATAAAGGTAAGATAGCAGAATGTGTTAAGAGCAGAACAAGGGTCAGCATGCTCTGTGAAAGAAAAATCTAAGTAACAGATGGCCCTGTTGTGTGGGGGGGGGGGGGGGGGGGGGGGCTGGGAAAATATTGGATTAAAAAAGGGGTCAAGTTGGAGGAGAGTTCATGATCTGTAGTTGTTGAACTCAATGTTATCCAGAAGGCTGTAAAGGGCCTAATCTGAAGATGAGATGCTGTTCCTCTAGTTTGCGTTGGGCTTCACTGGGCCATTGCAGTAAACCAAGGATGGGCTTGTGCGTATGATGGCAAGATGGTGAGTCAAAATAGCAAGCAACAGGAAGGTTGCGATCACGCTTGCTAGATTGGGAACTTGCTAGAGTGAAGATTGGGAAAGTTTTAGAAACTAGCAAAGGATGACAAAAAATTTATGTACGAGTGAAAACTATCAAGCAAAATAAAAACACAGAGTAAAAGCTTCTATAAGTAAATTAAAAGGAAAAGTGCAGACAACGTAAGAGTTGGTTTCTACAAGAGCAAGACTGGGGAACTAATCATGGGAAACAAGGAAACAAGGAAATGCCAGAGACTTTCAACAAATATTTTGTATCAGTCTTCACAGCAGAAGATAAAAAAGCATTCAAAGAATAATGGAAAATCAAGAGACAAAAGGAAGGGAGGAACTTAAAACAATCACATTCACTAAACAAAAGGTAATGGGAAAACGAATAGAACGTTAGGCAGACCTGTCCCTGGATCTTGTGACAATAATAGATTATCTGACGGCTTGCACTAGAATCTTAAAATATGTCGTTGCAGAGCTAGCGGATGTATTGGTTGCAACTTTCCAAGATTCTAGAAAGGTCCCAGAGATTGGAAAACCACAAATGTAGCACTTCTGTTCAAAACAGGAGGGAGACAGAGAACAGAAAACTGTAGGCTAGTTAACCCAAATGTTTGTCATAGACAAAGTGCCAGAACCCATTATTGACCAAGTAGTAGGACATAAACAAAATCATAATACTATCAGGCCGAGCCAACATTGTTTTCTGGACGAGAAATAGTGTTTGATAAACTTATTAGAGTTCTTTGAGGCTATAACAAGCAGAGTGGATAAAGGCGGACAAGTAGATGTGGTGTATTTTGATTTTAACATAAAAGGTACTACACAAGATGAAAGGATGTTATATAAGCATGGTTAGAGGACTGGCTAACTCACTGGACACAGAGTTGGGATAAATGGGTTATTTTCAGAATGGCAAACTGTAACTAGTAGTGTGCCACATGGATCGGTGCGATCTATATTATTGAATTGGTTGACGGGACCAATTGCATTGTAGCCAGATTGGTTCGTGAAACAAAGATAGGTAGGAAAGCAAGTTGTGAGGAGGATACAAAGAATCTGCAAAGGCATATTGAGTGTGCTAAGATTTGGCAGATGGAGTATAACATGGGAAACATACACAGCTGTCCATTTTAGCAGGAATATTAGAAAAGCAGAGTATTACTTACATGGAGAAAGAATACAAAAGACTGCAGTACAAAGGAATCTGGCATCCTTGTACGTAAATCACACAAAGGCAGCATGCAGGTACAATTTAGCACACTGGGCTAAATAGCTGGCTTTTAAAGCAGAGCAAGGCAGGCCAGCAGCACGGTTCAATTCCCATACCAGCCCCCCCCCCCCCCCGAAGAAGCGGCGGAATGTGGAGACTAGGGGCTTTTCACAGTAACTTCATTTGAAGCCGACTTGTGACAATAAGCGATTTTCATTTCATTTTCATTTCATAATTAGGAAGAAAATGGAATCTTGCCTTTATGGCAAAGGTGAGGTCTTGCTGCAACTGTACAGGACATTGGTGAGACCATACCTGGAGTACTGTGTAGAGTATTTGACACTTGACGAGGAACATACTTGCATTGGAAGCAGTTCATAGGTTCATTAGGTTGATTCTAAGAATGAGGGGTGTGCCTTATGAAGAAAGGTTGCGCCTTATGCGGCAAAGTGGAGGAAGGCCACAATCAGATCAGTTGTTTTTCATGGGATGTGGGCATCACTGACAAGGCCCATTCTTTATTATGCTTAAATTGAGTAGCTTGCTCGGCCATTTCAGAGGACAGTTACGAGTTAACCACATTGCTGAGAGTCTGGAGTCACATGAAGGACGGTCCAGATGAAGATGGAAGATTTCCTTCCCTAATGACTTCTGGTGGCGCTCTGTGTGGGGGAGGGGGAGGAAGGACTGAACTTTTTTGGGGGGTGGGGGGGGGGGGGGTGGTTTCTTGCTTAGTCCCGGGTGTATTTTTGTTTTTGTTAAAATAAAAAGGGAATCCACACATTAAAACAGCGCTCCCCCAAAGGTACGAGCAGGAAGGAAAAAGCCGCAAGAGACTGGTCCGAGGATAAGCTGCGGCCCGGGAGGGGGGTGGAGGAGGAGAAAAAAGTGTGCGAGAGGAGCCGGAGAAATTAAAATAAAATCATTTTAAAATTGTGGGAGGAGCCGGAGACTCAGAAGCGACTGAGGAACCAGGGTTCCAAAAGTGCGGGAAGAGCCGGAGTTTTAAAAGCTGCTGAGGAACCGGAGACTTGAAGAGTGCGGGAGGAGCCGGAGATTACAAACTGCCGAGGGCCCTGCCGGTGGCGACCATGAGGTGAGCAGCCACACAAAGGAGGGCTCCCAGCCCGACCCCGAGAAAAGAACCTTTGGGTCTTTTTTTGGGAAAGAAAAAGGAAAAAGTACATTTTTTTTTAAAGAAACGATTTTTTAAAGGAGAGAAAAGGGGAAAAAAAAAGAAGAAAATGCCAGAAGGGAACCAAAGTAGAGGCAGAAAGGACACAAGGAGCAGAAGGCGCCAGGGACGAACCCAGTCAGATGAGCCAACCGGCACACGGGGCGGCGGAGTGGAAGTTTCACCGCAACAAAAAGAGCAGGACAAACAGGAGCAATTTCCCCCTGCGCCAGGGGGGAACTGGAAGGTGTCCTTTGCCGAGGCATTGAGGGAACACCAGCAGGGAATCACAGCAGAGGTTAGAGCAGACATGGAGGCCGCGGTGAAGGCAGCAGTGGCCAAGGCCCTGGCGGATATACAGCCCGCCCTGGGCACAGCATAGAAGACACTGGAAGCCCTAAAGGCGACCATTAAGGAGCTGGAAAAGGTCGCGACTGACAAGAGCGACCGGATCACGGCATTGGAGAAAAAGGTGGCGAAGCTGGTCACAATGCAGGGGAGCCTGAAGGGCAGAGTGGACGATCAGGAGAACCGCTCGAGAAGGCTAAATGTAAGGAATGTACAAGGGAGCGAGAGTAGGGAGAGCAAGTGAGAGGAGCGCAGGGCAAGATGGGGGAAGAGCGGGCAGAAAACTGTAGAGAACGGGTGAGGGAGAAGCGAGACAGTAACTCCCGGGTGGGGGGGTCACTCCACTAGCTGGAAAGCTCGCGCTGGAAGCATGAAACAAAGCAGGGCCGCGGCACGCCCCCAACAGGGGAGACAGCGCCAGGCGGGTGGAGGGGGCATACCACTCAACAGAGGCAGGAGAGCCAATGGGGATAGGAATCACAGCAAGCAAACACCCAGTACAGTCTCTGGGTGAAGGGAGACCCCAGAGTGCAGGGGACTACCCACGTGGCGGTCACACAGTGGGCGGCCATGTTGGGTGCCCCCTGGACAAAGGGAGACCCCGGAGTGCAGGAGCAGATTCACATGGCGGACGCAACGTTGAAGGCCATGTTGGGTGCTCCCTGGACAAAGGGAAACCCTGGAGCGCAGGGACCCGACCGCATGGGGAGGGCAGTGACAGTGGACATCTTAGACGGCCCCTTAACAAAGGGAAACCCCGGAGTGCAGGGGGGGCGTACAAAAGGTAAATATGGTTAATGCCACAGGAATGGGGTGACAGAAGCCCTCCACCAGGATAGTCACCCTGGAACGTAAGGGAACTCAATGGCCCAGTGAAAAGATCCAGAGTCCTCACCCACCTAAGAAACATGAAAGCCAACATTGTCTTCCTCCAAGAGATGCACCCGAGAGAACAGGACCGACTGAGGGTAAGAAAGGGCTGGGTGGGACAAACCTACCATTCCTGTTATGGGACGAGAGCCGGGGGTGGCAATGCTGATCAGCAAGAGGACGATGTTTAGGGCGACAAAGACAGTTACGGACCCAGGGGGACGGTACGTCATGGTCAGCGGAGCCCTGGACGGGTCCAACTGGGACGACACGGACTTTATCAAAAAGGCCATGGCAGAAATCCCTGACATAGCGACGCATCGAATAATCATGGGGGGGAACTCAGTCGCTTTATGGAACAGATGGAGGCGCTGGACCCCTGGAGGTTCACTCACCCAGAGAACTCCTTCTCCCCAGTACACAATGTATACACCAGAATGGACTTCTTTGTGGTGGGAAAAACGGTGCTTCCGGGGCTGGTCAAAGCGGAATACTCCGCATATGCGATATCCGACCACGCTCCACATTACATGGATGCAAGGTTGGAGACGGTCAGGGCCAAGCACCCTACGTGGAAGTTGGACTCTGCCCTACTAGCAGACAAGGCCTTCAACAAACAGATATCACAGGCCATAGCAGAGTACATGGAGAACAACCAAAACGGGAAGGTCTCAGCCTCCACGTTCTGGGAAGCACTAAAGATCATAATAAGAGGGGAAATTATCGTTTTCAAAGCACAAAGAAATAGGGAGGAAAGGGCGGCTCGGCAGCAGCTGGTCGACTCCATACTGGAGATTGATCATAAATACTCTGAGGCCCTGACCGTAGAGCTCCGGGTGGAGAGGAAAGAGCTAGAAAGGAACGTTGATCTGCTCTCCACTAGGAAAGCAGTGCACCAACTTCGCCAGGCACGGGGGACCCTATACGAACACGGAGACAAAGACAGCCGCCTGTTGGCACACCAGCTGAGAAAGCAGGCAGCCATCAGAGAAATTGCACAAATCAAGGATACCAGAGGCGCATTAGAAACAGAACCAGAAAAGATCAAGAAAACATTCAAGGCCTTCTTCCAAGGGCTGTACACCTCAGAGCGCCCAACGGGAGAGTCTGGGATGAAACGGTTCCTTGATGGACTGGACATGCCAGGGCAGAAAATGGGACCTGGAAGCACCACTAGCACTGGAGAGATCATGGACAGCATTAGCTCCATGCAGGCGGGGAAGGCACCAGGACCGGACGGGTTCCCAGCGGACTTCTACAAAAGATTTGCGACAGCGCTGGCCCTGCACCCGTGGGAGATGTTCACAGACTCGCTAGTGAGTGGCACACTGCCACCTACACTAGCCCAAGCCTCAATCTCACTGATACCCAAGAAAGATAAAGACCCAACGGAATGTGGGCCATACAGACCCATCTCACTGCTAAACGCAGATGCCAAAAGGCTAGAAGACTGCGTACCAGAGGTGGTCACAGAGGACCAGACGGGCTTTGTCAAAAGTAGACAGCTAACCTTGAACATCAGGCACCTGCTGAACATGAAAATGGTTCCATCCGGGAAGAGAATACCAGAGGTGATCGTCTCCCTGGACGCAGAAAAGACCTTCGGCACAGGCGAATAGAAATACCTCGTATAGGTACTGGAGCAGTTTGGGCTTGGAACAGGGATCACCTCCTGGGTAAAGCTCCTATACAACGCTCCCATGGCCAGCGTACGGACAAACAACACCAACTCCCGATACTTCCAGCTGCACAGGGGCACTAGAGAACAAGTGCCCACTGCTGTTCACTCTAGTGATCGCTCTCAGAGCAGCAAAAAATTGGAGGGGCATCCGAAGGGGAGGCAGAGAGCACAGAGTCTCACTCTATGCAGATAACCTGCTCCTCTACATTTCGGACCCACAAAGCAGCATGGACGGAATCATTGCGCTCAGGAAAGAGTTTGGCGCCTTCTCAGGCTACAAACTCAACATGAGCAAAAGGGAGATCTTCTCGGTGCACCCAAAAGGAGGGTGGCAGCATTAATGGGACTCCCGTTTAAACAAGCCCAACACAAATTCCGCTACCTGGGGATCCAAATAGCCCATGACTGGAAAGGGATCTACAAATGGAACCTCACCAGTCTGACAGCGGAAGTCAAAAAGGACCTGCAAAGATGGAACACACTCCCACTCTCCCTCACGGGGAGAGTCCAGACGATCAAAATGAACCTCTTCCTACATAGATCCAATCTGATCTACATCCCCAAGGCCTTTTTCAAAGCACTAGACAAACTAATCATGGTGTTCGTATGGGGGGGGGGGAATATTGGGATCGCAAAGAAGGTCCTGCACTCCCATCCCCACCCAAAAAACACACCAGCAGTCCAGTGGTGATAGCCACCCTCCAGTCCTGGAACCAACTACGGCAGCAATTTGCCTGACCAAAATGTTGGACAAATCTGCAACAACCATAGGTTCACACCAGCGCTGACTGACGCCATCTTTAAAATGTGGGGACAGGACAGAGGGACACTGACAGTCAGAGACCTATATATGGACTGCAGGATCGCAACACTGGACAAACTGACAGAGAAATTCCAGCTAGCCAGGGGGAAACGAGCTAAGGTACCTGCAACTCAAAAACTTTCTGCAAAAGGAGACAAGGACGTACCCACAACCGCCACGACAGACATTACTGAAAGAGTTACTGAACACAAACATCCTAGATAAAGGAAACTGTAGCGACATGTATGAACGACTGGTAGAAAGGGCCGACATCGTACTGGACGCAAAAAGAAATGGGAGGAAGACCTGGGGATTGAAATAGGATGGGGACTCTGGAACGAATCATAGCGTCAACTCCATCTCCACGTGCGCAAGGCTCAGCCTGATGCAACTAAAAGTGGCATAGATCCCACTTAACAAGAACTCAAATGAGTAGGTTCTTCCCGGAGGTAGAGGATAGATGTGAACGGTGCCAAGGTGGCCGGGCCAACCACGCCCACATGTTCTGGTCTTGCCCCAGACTCGATGGGTACTGGACAGCCTTTTTTGAGGCAAAGTCCAAAGTGGTGGGGATGAGGGTGGAGCCATGCCCGAAAGTGGGGGTCTTCAGGGTATCAGACCAGCCAGATCTATTCATGGGAACGAGGGAGGATGCCCTTGCCTTTGCGTCCCTGACCGCCCGCCGTAGTATCTTGTTCGGCTGGCGGTCAACAGCAACACCTAAAGTTGCAGACTGGCTGTCCAACCTCTCAGAATCTCTCCAAATGGAGAAAATTAAATTTGCCACCCGAGGGTCGGATGACAGCTTCCACAGAACGTGGGAGCCATTCACCTAACTGTTCTGGAACTTGTTTGTGGCCGACGAACAAGCAGAAGAATAGCCAAGAATCAGGGGAAAGTAGGCAAGGCGTGAGATGGAGGGAAAGACCAGACGGGGGGGGGGGGGGGGGGGGGGGGGGGGAAAGAGACCAGCTAGGGGAAAAGAAAGGTGAACCACAGGAGAAGGGGGCGGGGAGAGGGAAGAATGAGGAAAGAAGGTGGAGATAAGGAACAATAGAGGGGAACTGGGGGGGGGGGGGGGGGGGGCAGGGGAATGAAAGCCGGAACGGGAGCATTGCAAAAACCATCCGGGAGAAGCAAGTAACAACACCAGATCCATTCTCGTATTGCCCCCTCTGTATTGGACATAACCTGCTGTAATGTATATGTACCTTCTCCCCCCCCCCCCCCCCATGTGTCTACTTATTTGTTAAATGGAATATTGCTAATGATACAGAGTTGCTGTTTTTGAGCTGGTGTACAATATCCTACCAGGTTTTTTTAAATATTTCATTCTGTGTACAATACTGTAAATACACTATGTTCAAAAACCCAATAAAAAACATTTAAAAAAAAAAATTCCTTCTCTGAAGGACATTAGTGAGCGTGATGAGTTTTAAAATAAATGATGGTTATTGAGACCAGCTTTATATCCCAATTAATTGTATTTAAATTCCAACAGCTGGGGTGGTGGGATTTGAACATTTTCCATTCAGACCCTGGGTCTCTGGATTATGAGCCCAGTGACATTTCCATGATGCTACCATCTCCCCACTGAATGACAGAGCAGGTTCAAGGGGCCGATTGACCTAATGCTGCTTCTGTTTGTGTTTTTATCCATTGTTTCTGTCCTTGTTGACCTATATTTGGCTCTCAATTGCCTGATGCCTCAAATGTAAAATTCTCATCCTCATATTTAAATTCATTCATGGCTCACCTTTCCCTTCCGCAAACACTTGGCAACCATAGAGCCCCGTGGTGACAACTTTTTAAAAAGTTGTAATTTCCAACACATCCTACAGTTTTGCCCCACCGTCGAAGTCTATCATCTGGAAATCCCACCTTAAAATCTCTGCCATTCCTCATTATTTTCCTCCTTCAAACCACATTGATCAAGCTTTCAGTTGCTGTTCCCAAACTCTCTGTTTTTGGCTCACGGAAGACTTGGCAGATGGGATACAATATGGCAAAGTGTAAACATATCCTCTTTGATTGGAAAAATAAAAGGCGGAATTTTTTTTGAATAAAGACAAACTGGAAGAAGCTTGAATTCAGAGACACTAGAGTGCCCTTGTACATGAATGACAAAGTTAACATGCAGGTACAGCAAGCAATCAGGAAAGCAAATGGAAGGGGCGGCAAGTGGTGCAGTGGTTAGAACTGGGACTGCGGCGCTGAGGACCCGGTTTCGAATCCCGGCCCTGGGTCACTGCCCATGTGGAGTTTGCACATTCTCCGTATGTCTGCATGGGTTTCACCCACACAACCCAAAGATGTGCTGGTTAGATGGATTGGCCACGCTAAATTGCCCCTTAATTGGAAAAGCAAAATAATTGGCAACTCTAAATTTATTTAAAAAAAGGAAAGCAAATGGTATATTACCTTTTGTAACAAAGGGATTGGAGTATAAATGTAAAGAAGTTTTACTGTAATTTATCAGGGCGTTGCTAAGGCCACACCTGAAGTAGGGTGTGCAGTTTTACTAACATATAACAATGGTTTACTGAACTGGTTCCTGGGATGAGGGGATTGTCCTGTAAGGATAGATTGAGTAGTTTAAGCCTACATTCCCTAGGGATAAGAAGAATTACAGGTGATCTAATTGAAACATTTCAAATTGTTAAGCGCTTGACAAAGTAGATACTGAGAAGTTATTTTTCCCTGGCTGGGGAAATCCAGAATATTAGGTCAGAGTCTTAAAATAAGAGGTTGGCCATTTAGGATTGAAACGAGGAGAAGTTTCTTTCAAACGGGTGTGAATCTTTGGAATACTCTACCCCAGAGTGCAACATATATTTATTGATAGAGTGTTTTCAACAGATGTTTTTTAAAACATTTAGAGTGCCCAATGTTTTCTTTCCAATTAAGGGGCAATTTTAGCGTGGCCAATCCACCTACCCTGCACATTATTTTGGGTTGTGGGGGTGAGACCCATGCAGTTACAGGGAGAAAGTGACAGTGACCTGGGGTGGGATCGAACGTGGGTCCCCAGTGCTGTGAAGCAGCAGTGCTAACCAATGCACCACCATGCTGTTCCTCTTCAACAGATGTTGATAGACTTTTGGGTACTACATTAATTAAGGGATATGGGGATAGTGCAGAAAGGTGGAGTTGAGGCAGATTAGCCAAGATATTGTTGAATGGCAAAGAGGTAGTGGTGGTGGTAAGGGGGTGGGTGCGTGGTTGGAGTCACACCTAGCACAAAGAAGGATGGTTTTGGTTGTTCGAGGCCAATCATCTGAGTCCCAGGACATTTCTGTAAGAGATCCGCAGGCTCGTGGTCCTAGTCTCGACCATCTTCAGTTGCTTTATCAATGACCTTCACTCCATAATAAGGTCGGAAGTGGGGATGTTCGCTGGTGATTGCACAATGCACCAATCACTTTGATTCTAAAGCACTCTGTGTCCACATGCAGCAAGACCATGACAACTTTCATGCTTGGGCCAATAAATAGCAAGTAACATTCACACAACATAATGACCATCTCCAACAAGAGATAATCTAACTATCTCCCCTGGACATTCAATAAAGCCCCCACCATCAGCATCCTGTGGGTTACCATTGACCAGAAACTGAACTGGAGTAGCCACAAAAATATCACAGTGACATGAGCAGGTCAGAGGATAGGATGCTGATGCGAGTAACTCACCTCCTGACTCCCCATCCCCAAAGCCCGTTAACAATCTACAAGGCATAAGTCATGAGTGTAACAGAATACTCTCCCTTGCCTGGGCGAGTGTGGCTCTAACAACACTCAAAAAAATCAACACTATTCAGGACAAAAGAGCCATTTCAGCATCACTCCATCCACCAACCTAAACATTCCCTCCCTCCAGCACTGACACATAGTGGCAGCAGTGTGTACTGTAGACAATATTCAATGCAGCATCTTGTAAATCCATGACCTCTACCACTGGGAATATAAAAGGACAGCAGGCACTATTACCTGAAAGTTCCTCTCCAAACTACACACCATTGTGGCTGGGATCCAAGGCTGGAATCTTCCAGCCCCTCCCACCATGAAATCTCCGTTCACATCGGTGAGACTGAAAGATCCTGTCAGTGTGAAGGACTGGAAAATTTTGCTGTTCCTTTATTGTCGCTGGATCAAAATCCTGGAACTCCCTTCCGAACAGTATCGAGAGTATACCTATACCATGGACTGAGGTGGTTGAAGAAAGCAGTTAACTAGCATCTTCAAAGGGCAGCACGGTGGCCTAGTGGTTAGCACAACCGCCTCACGGCGCTGAGGTCCCAGGTTCGATCCCGGCTCTGGGTCACTGTCCGTGTGGAGTTTGCACATTCTCCCCGTGTCTGCGTGGGTTTCGCCCCCACAACCCAAAAATGTGCAGAGTAGGTGTATTGGCCACGTTAAATTGCCCCTTAATTGGAAAAAATAATTGGGTAATCTAAATTTAAAAAAAAAAAACTAGCATCTTCAAGAGCAATTACGGATGGGCAACAAATGCTGGCCTTGCCAGCGAATTCCAATGTCAGAATTTTTTAAAACCAGGTTCAAAGAGCCAAATGACTCCCACCTATTCCCATTTTGTAAGTTTGCATGTACGACTATGCTTCTGTGAATTGCATTTGGATAGTTTTCTATGCTAAAGGCACTATAATTACAAACTGTTGTCATTGTTGTTTCCGATGGAACATCAGAGACTTGAAATGGTTAACTGCGTTCCTCTCTTCACAGACATTGCCAGACCTGAATATTTTCTTATCTAATCTAGTTACTTAAGACCATAAGACCATAAGACATAGGAGTGGAAGTAAGGCCATTCGGCCCATCGAGTCCACTCCGCCATTCAATCATGGCTGATGGGCATTTCAACTCCACCTCCCAGCATTCTCCCCATAGCCCTTAATTCCTCGCGACATCAAGAATTTATCTATCTCTGCCTTGAAGCCATTTAGCGTCCCGGCCTCCACTGCACTCTGCGGCAATGAATTCCACAGGCCCACCACTCTCTGGCTGAAGAAATGTCTCCGCATTTCTGTTTTGAATTTACCCCTTCTAATTCTAAGGCTGTGCCCACGGGTCCTCGACTCCTCGCCTAACGGAAACAGTTTCTTTGCGTCCATCCTTTCTAAGCCATGTATTATCTTGTAAGTTTCTATTAGATCTCCCCTTAACCTTCTGAACTCCAATGAATACAATCCCAGGAACGCCAGCCGTTCCTCATATGCTAGACCCGCCATTCCAGGGATCATCCGTGTGAATCTCCGCTGGACACGCTCCAGTGCCAGTATGTCCTTCCTGAGATGTGGGGCCCAAAACTGGACACAGTACTCCAAATGGGGCCTAACCAGAGCCTTATAAAGGCTCAGTAGCACATCGCTGCTTTTATATTCCAACCCTCTTGAGATAAATGACAACATAGCATTCGCTTTCTTAATCACGGATTCAACCTGCATGTTTACCTTTAGGGAATCCTCGACTAGCACTCCCAGATCCCTTTGTACTTTGGCATTATGAATTTTCTCACCGTTTAGAAAGTAGTCTATGCTTGGATTCTTTTTTCCAAAGTGCAAGACCTCACATTTTCTCACGTTGAAATGCATCAGCCATTTCCTGCACCACTCTCCCAAACTGTCTAGATCCTTCTGCAGCCTCCCCACTTCCTCAGCACTACCTGCCTGACCACCTAACTTCGTATCATCAGCAAACTTCGCTAGAATGCCCCCAGTCCCTTCATCCAGATCATTAATATATATGGTGAACAGCTGCGGCCCCAACACTGAACCCTGTGGGACACCGCTGGTCACCGGCTGCCATTCCGAAAAAGAACCTTTTATCCCAACTCTCTGCCTTCTGTCAGACAGCCAATCCTCAACCCATGCCAGTATCTCACCTCGAACACCATGGGCCCTCACCTTACTCAGCAGCCTCCTGTGTGGCACCTTATCAAAGGCCTTTTGGAAATCCAGATAGACCACATCCACTGGGTTTCCCTGGTCTAACCTACTTGTCACCTCCTCAAAGAATTCTAACAGGTTCGTCAGGCACGACCTCCCCTTACTAAATCCATGTTGACTTGTTCTAATCCGACCCTGCTCTTCCAAGAAATTAGAAATCTCATCCTTAACGATCGATTCTAGAATTTTACCAACAACCGAGGTTAGGCTAATTGGCCTATAGTTTTCCATCTTTTGTCTTGATCCTTTCTTGAACAAGGGGGTTACAACAGCGATCTTCCAATCGTCCGGGACTTTCCCTGACTCCAGTGATTTTTGAAAGATCTCAACCAACGCTTCCGCTATTTCTTCAGCCACCTCCCTCAGAACTCTAGGATGTAGCCCATCGGGGCCAGGAGATTTGTCAATTTTAAGACCTTTTAGCTTTTTTAGCACCATCTCTTTTGTAATGGCAACCATACTCAACTCAGCCCCCTGACCCTTTATAATTTTTGGGATATTACTAACGTCTTCCACTGTGAAGACAGACGCAAAGTACTTATTAAGTTCTCCAGCCATTTCCTCATCTCCCATCACTAGCCTTCCAGAATCAGTTTGAATTGGCCCAATGTCTACTTTGGCCTGACGTTTGTTTCTTATGTATTGAAAGAAACTTTTACTATCATTTCTTATATTACTGGCTAGCCTGCCTTCATATTTGATCCTCTCCTTCCTTATTTGTCTCTTTGTTAACCTCTGTTTGTTTTTGTAGCCTTCCCAATCTTCTGATTTCCCGGTGCTTTTGGCCACTTTATAGGATCTCTCTTTTTCTTTGATACATTTCCTGACCTCCTTTGTCAGCCATGGCTGTCTAATCCCTCCCTGGATAATCTTTCTTTTCTTGGGGATGAACCTCTGTACAGTGTCCTCAATTATGCATACAAACTCCTGCCATTTTTGCTCTACTGTCTTCCCTGCTAGGGTCTGCTTCCAGTTGATTTTCACCAGTTCCTCTCTCATGCCCTCGTAATTACCTTTATTTAACTGTAACACCATTACATCCGATTTTGCCTTCTCTCTTTCAAACTGCAGACTGAACTCAACCATATTATGATCGCTGCTTCCTAAGTGTTCCCTTACTTTAAGATCTTTAATAAAGTCTGGTTCATTACATAGCACTAGGTCCAGAATAGCCTGCTCCCTTGTGGGCTCCATGACAAGCTGTTCCAAAAAGCCATCTTGTAAGCATTCCATTAATTCCTTTTCTTTGGATCCACTGGCTACATTATTTACCCAATCCACCTGCATATTGAAGTCCCCCATGATCACTGTGACCTTGCCTTTCTGACATGCCTTTTCTATTTCCCGGTACATGTTGCGCCCCTGGTCCTGACCACTGTTAGGCGGTCTGTACATAACTCCCATTATGGTTTTTTTGCCTTTGTGGTTCCTCAATTCTACCCACACAGACTCCACATCATCCGACCCTATGTCGTTTAGTGCCATAGATTTAATTTTGTTCTTAACTAACAAGGCAACCCCACCCCCCTCGGCCCACCTCCCTGTCTTTTCGATAGGTTGTATATCCTTGGATGTTTAACTGCCAGTCCTGAACCCCCTGCAGCCATGTCTCTGTGATGCCTACCACATCATAATCATTCACGATGATCTGTGCCATTAGTTCATCTACTTTGTTACAAATGCTACGAGCATTCAGGTAAAGTGCCTTAATGTTAACTTTCTTATCAGTACAGATATTGGAAGTCCTAAGATGTCCAAAGTTATCCTTCCTTTTTGTTGCATTCCTAGTCTGCCTCAAGCTTAAATCCACCTGCCTACATGTTATCCTCCTGCGTATCTTGCCATTTAACTCCCTGCTCCCTGTCGCTTTCACTTTCCCTTCCCCCCAACTCAGAAGTTTAAAGTCCTTGTTCTCATAATTTACAATCATGTCCCCAGACCTCCCTAATCTACATAGTTTGAACACCTTATCCATTTGGACTGACTCTAATACTTACTGTTACATTAAAGATCAACTGAAACTTTTCAAAAGTGATGCTTTCCTAAAGTAAAAGGTCCTAGCTCTCTTAGGGTATTCTGAAAGCTTGTTGAAGGATCCTCAATGATCATTTCAGTGGATTTTCTTTGATCCTTCTCTCGGGTTTTGATATCCCGGTCTTTAAGGGGACCACCAGACAGTGTTCTATATGTGGCTGGCCAAGGCTTTGTATGGAGATTTCTTTAAATTTATTCAATTATCCTGACAGAGCATCCCAACATCTTATTTGATTTTGTGGTATCCTGCTGTACTAGTCCTCAATGTCGCAAGCACTTCATAATCCTTCTGCCACTTGTTATGGGCCAGGGCTTAGGAACTCCAAAGTGTAAAATGAAGTTCACCTGACCTACAACCTTTATGTTAAATTTGGCAAGGATGACTGCAGGTGATTCATCAGACTTCCTAGACACTTAAATTAAAATAAGGTTTATTCTAAGAATATAGTTAACACAAATATAGAACATAGAACAGTACAGCACAGAACAGGCCCTTCGGCCCTCAATGTTGTGCCGAGCCATGATCACCCTACTCAACCCACGTATCCACCCTATACCCGTAACCCAACAACCCCCCCCTTAACCTTACTTTTATTAGGACACTACGGGCAATTTAGCATGGCCAATCCACCTAACCCGCACATCTTTGGACTGTGGGAGGAAACCGGAGCACCCGGAGGAAACCCACGCACACAGGGGGAGGACGTGCAGACTCCACACAGACAGTGACCCAGCCGGGAATCGAACCTGGGACCCTGGAGCTGTGAAGCATTTATGCTAACCACCATGCAACCCTGCTGCCCCATAATATATAAATATATTATATAAACAGCAAGAATTTTTATCAATTACAAACATTAAGAAACCACACAGCTACAGTAATCTATATAACACTTAATGAATTCCTTAGTTGTTCCAATTCAATAACAAAATCCAATTAAACCAAAATCCCAGCACACTATATTCTCACTTAAATGGGACTGGTCCTTTTCCTGAAATTCCGATCCAGTTCCAACCAACAGATTCAAACTCCTCCCGGAAAGCAACTATATCTTTAAAGTTACCAAGGCAGTTGGCCACAACCAATGTGCTTGTTACTGGAACACCTTTTAAAATGAAAACAGAGAAAAACAGGGAAAACACTTCTTTCTCCTTCTGCAGCCAAAGCAGTCAAACTGAAACTGAAACCCCCTCTCACCTCAGAGCCACAGCCCAATGTGCTACAAGTCACATGACAATAGACTAAACCTTTCTTAAAGGGACACTCAACAATCTTGAGCATGCAACCTTGTACGGTGATACATTTCATTGTTACTTAAATAGTTCCACAGTTCTCATCTCTACAATACCACCTGAAAACCTATTCATTCTTTAAGTGAAAAACTTTCTGATAGGAGCATTCAATTTACCTTTTACTAGTTTGAACCCTTGTCCGACACTCAAATTAATCTAAGATAATATTTCGGGTTTACCTTTCGCTTATCCTTAACTACCTTGCATATGTCTAGAAAAGTATTCATCAGGTTAAAAACATTAAATTTCTCCAGTCTTTCCTTGTAACTCAAGACAGTTTACGTGAGGGATTGGCCTTATAACCCCAATCTGCAACAACATTGCCCTTGGTTCTCAGCAATCAAAACTGAGCAGAGTACTTAAGGTGCAGTGTAATTAGAGTCCTATTAAATCTGATCATGAGCTCACCGGACTTCTGCATCTCACTGTTCTGGCCATGTAAAACATGGCTTTGTTGACTGGACAGGTTAAGCATCAAGCCTACTATGGCTCCCGCCTCTGAAATCCATGTAACTTCAACAGGTTCAGCATAGAAGCATATGTAATATGAATTTACACTTACTGGGAAGATTCAGACCCTAATATCTACCCTTTAATAATCACAACATCTTTAATAATTTGATCCAAAAAAAAAGTAGTGTACTAAATTTAGAGGTGGTCTTTCCCCACATAAGAATGCTGTTGCTCCAAACACATTTTCCAGGTGAAACAATGATTTACTTGGACTTTTCACTTTGCTATATTGTAAGTGCTGCTCACAATGTAGACTGCTATAAACATAGAACATACAGTGCAGAAGGAGGCCATTCGGCCCATCGAGTCTGCACCGACCCACATTAAGCCCTTACTTCCACCCTATTCCTGTAACCCAATAACCCCTCCTAATCTTTTTGGACACCAAGGACAATTTAGCATGGCCAATCCACTTAACCTGCACATCTTTGGACTGTGGGAGGAAACCCACGCACAAACGGGGAGAACGTGCAGACTCCTCACAGACAGTGACCCAGCGGGGAATCGAACCTGGGACCCTAGTGCTGTGAAGCCACAGTGCTATCCACTTGGGCTACCATGCTGCCCAAAATATATATTAGGGAAACTAAATGCAGACTGGGACCACTTTGCAGAATATGTCCAGTCCACATGTGTGACATTGAGCTTCTTCCGGTGGCTTCTCAGTTGCACCTCACCCTGCTCTCTGTCCTCAGCCCCATACAATATTCTAATGAAGCTCAATGGAATTTCAAGTCACAGCACCCCATCTTTCGATCAGGTGCTGTACAGCCTTCTGTACTCAAGTGAATTTAACATTTTCAGACACTTCCAATTTCTCTCCCCAGACTGAGCGGTTGGTAAAGATTCTGCTATTGTTACTTCCACCTTCTACACCCATCTTTTAATAATTCACTTGTGCCATTCCCACTCCCTTTATTCAACATCATCACTTTCTGACATTTAATCTGTTGCCCCCCCCCCCCCCAATCCACGTTTCGGTACTTGCTTAAATCCTGTTCAGTCTATTCTTTTTCCATTTCTGATGATGCTGGCTGACTTGCGAGTAATTCCAGCATTGACATGATTTTTTTCATCGTTGTTTTAATTAATTGATCTAGTTGTAGCAAGAGGTAGACTGCATGGTCTTAGTCAACATTTGCTATTTTCATTGTAGTTTGGTAAAAATCAAAGTCAATATTTTTTCTGACATTACAAACTGATCTACAGTGGAATCTTAATGAAGTAACAGGTCAAATTATGGTGGTGGTGGCAACAAACGCAAGGCAGCCAGAAATAAAGAAGGTCAGAAGTGGAGGTGAAAACATTTGAAATTCAACGTGCTTCAATACTCTTACAACTCACCTGCTGACATCGTTGACAGTGAGTGCTGGTATGTATCGCTGAAGCTGTTTCACTTGGGCAGCAATAACAATTCCTCTGTACATTTCGTTTACACCAAAAGCTACATTTTTCAATACAAGTTTTTGAACCCCACTGGTAAAGATAAGATGGAGGAATTCATCAATGCTTTTGACAATCTCAAATTAATTGAAGATCCAGATACAAATTGGAATCCACTTTCAAACATTAATTATTCAATGCTTTTATAAAAATAATGCTCAAATTGCTCATTTAAAAATTACAATTTTAATACAATGTATGTGTGTAACGCCACATAGATCAAAAATAGTTACAGAAGGAAAGTATATGACATGAACCCCAAGATCTGTTCCAAGATTGAATGCCTTTCAAAAATGTGCTATTCTTATAAAAATTAGCTGTTGAACAACTCTAATATATGGTTTGCACCGTAAAAGGATGAACTGCAGATCTAATATTTTAGTAAATTTTGGAAGATACAGTTTTAAAATTAAATACTTCATTAATCCATTCAGGGGCTGGTTTAGCTCACAAGGCTAAATCGCTGGCTTTTAAAGCAGACCAAGCGGGTCAGCAGCACGGTTCGATTCCCGTACCAGCCTCCCCGGACAGGCGCCGGAATGTGGCGACTAGGGGCTTTTCACAGTAACTTCATTGAAGCCTACTCGTGACAATAAGCAATTTTCATTTCATTTTCATTTCATATTACAGAGAATCAGCTGTGAAATCTACTACATACCTATAGCTTACAGCGTCTGTAAAATCACGCAGGTCAAAGTCAAAAACATTGTAACCTTCCCGTTTAAATGCCAAAACTGCATTGGGTCCAAGCCAAACACTACCATTCATCCTGGGTGTAAAGTGTACACCAAGGAAAGGAAACTTTGGATCTGGAACCTATAAAGTGAAAGACAGACATTTTAATGGACCTTAATAAGTTCAAAACATTCCATAAAAGAATCATTTTTAATTCTGATTGTTTAATTAAGTATTCAAAACTAATTTCTAACAAAAGGCCATGTTGATCAAATATGAGTTTGGTCCACTGTATTGTGGTGACATGAGCCTGTCCATAAGCAATTCACCATATGGAAAGAGAAGCACTTATCTCAGTGCCAAATTTGGTTTGCCAAATTAGAGTGAAATTCTCATTGATTTTCTTCATATAAAATGGCATTTGTGGTGCTATGTTGCACATTTTGCATCACTATGAAGAAATCCATAGCAACAACAAAAAAAAGAACCTCAACAAAATAAGTAGCGGTTTAGTTAGTCTCACGCTGCCTCACTTTTCACACTTCAACGCTTCTAATTTTAACCTGTAAAAAGCCAGCATTGAAATCAATCAAAGGGTTATTTTTAAATTTGATTTTATGAGAGGGGAGACAATTGAAAACAATAATAATGTGGTCAAACTGAAAAACCAACACACTGCAACAGTGCCAGATATTAAGATACACAACACTATTTTGAACTTTAAATGAAAGACCATCTACAGCAAAACCAGACTATCCAAAAATGTAAGAACTTCAATACAGGCATGCATTTTTTAGAATAATTGACAAGAACTGCTGATAACCAAAAAAAAAGTAACAGCATAACAGGAATAGACTGAACAAAATTGGCCACTACCTACACTGAAGTGTTGAGATTACACCCAAATTCAGAATGGAGCTCGGCAAGAAATGTCACAATTAAACTCAATTTTGTGACTGCACAGCAGAAATTGGAATTGGTGAGTGGAATTCATCCTTACCTCACTGAAAAAAAATCTCACCAATGTTCCATCGTTCCATCTAGTCAGCTGGACAGAAAGTAGAATTTATATCCAAATGAGGCAAGGAAATCTGAGACACATGCAGTTGCAGCCTTGGAACCTCTCCTGGCTAGTTTGCAAATTGCAAAGCAACTATCCACACAGTCCTTTTCCTTAGTTAACTTCCCCACCCCAAACATGTATTTCAATATCTGTACCCAATTATATCTGCATTCTATCAGAAAAAGAAGAGATTTTAAAAATATGCAATCTCTTGAATAGTTCAAGATAAAATAAACTCATCACATCCACCCAAAAATACTTACAGGGTAAATGTTTCCTTTGACTAAATAGTGTTTTTCTGGTTTTAGCACCAGGTAATCTCCCCGAAAAGGCACTATACGTGGCTCGCTGCTACAGCCTGATTTCTGGGATAACCTGTCTGAATAAAGGCCTCCACACGTCACAACGTAGCTGCATTGTATTGCAGTTTCCTGTTAAAAAATACACACACAAAAACACATACATAGCAATTCAATGGGATAAGCAAACATCACGAGAAGTGAGTTAGGGTTAGATTTATTGCTAACCTTTTTCATGTGGTTCTTTCAGCAAGATATGAATTCTAAAATATAAATTCTTTAAAAGTAAACACAGCTGACTGAGGAAGTGAGCAGCTGTGTTGTGTGCAGCAGGAAGGTCCCAGCATTAAACTGAGGTCTGTGTAAGACCAAAATCGTATGAGAGAAATTACAAATGGCCTCAGCAACCTTGGGTGGAAAAAAATCCAAATAAGGTTCCTGCTCTGCTTATCCAGAATTAAAATGTGCGTTTTGGATAGATAGAGATTGTTGCAATGTTTCCCATTCTTTAATTACTCTCCGTCTCGACTCAAAAGTTTTTTAAAATGCTAATTTGGGTGAATCAGATTCCAATAGAAAGGTATTGATAGTATAGAGTGGATTCTTGGAGCAAAACAAATCAAATATAATGGTTGCATTTTGGCTCAAAGTACACTTTTTCCATAAGGCGATACATACCTTGGCATGACCTGTCTAGGAAATCATTGAGCAGAGGTCAGACATATATGATAAAAGTTAGAGAGACACATATTGAAAAATTGCATTACTCTCCATGTCTTCTTTAGTCATTGGTCTTAGAATAAGTGCCAGTAGTTTTCCAGTAGCTTCAAAAATTGATCATTTCTCACACAAGAACTTAGACAGGGAGCATAAGCAAACTATTGAACCTAAATAAACCACACATGCAATACTTAATAAGACTGAAGCCGATAGTACGCAAGCTTAAATGTCCTGCTTCCCGGAGGTTCAAATGCAACATCCAGTGTAATCCTGAATAGAATTTCAACCTAATATCCACTCCATTACAGAAAACAATCTAGTCCCACTTCAGCAATGTCAACTGCACCTGCATTGACCTTATTACTTATGTCTTTGTCCGCCTCCAGTCCACTGATATTTTTTTCAATAATCTCCTTCCTGATATCGAGTTCTGCCCTATACACCTCAATATCATACAGAATTCTTCTTCCTACATACAACTCTAGACAATTCTTGCTCACTTATCATTCCTTTCCTCGACAATTACCACTGGCTTTACATCCTCCACAGTGCACTGAATTCAAAATTATTTTCCTCATGTGGAAATTCCTTTCTTGTCTCTATTCACTTACTACCTATCAAATCCCAGCAGTCCTTCATTGAAAGTTGCAATCTTTTTTGCTCTTTAGAATCGGGACTGCAGGGCAGCACGGTGGCACCGTGGTTAGCACTGCTGCCTACAGCTGAGGACCTGGGTTCGATTCCATCCCTGGGTCACTGTTTGTGTGGAGTTTTCCCATTCTCCCCGTGTCTGCATGGGTTTCACCTCCACAACCCAAAGATGTGCAGGGTAGGTAGATTGGCCACGCTAAATGTCCCCTTAATAAGAAATAAATAATAATTGGGTACTCTAAATTTAAAAAAAAAAGAACTGGGACTACAATGTGTCCTTCTGTCAGCTCACTGTCTATGAATGTATATTGGCAAGCTTTGTCCTACTGTCTGTACATCGCTTCCAAAAAACCTCCACTTGGTTTAATCTTACTCGCGCCTTCACATGCTTCCTCAAAACTTATCTTTTGTAAAGCCATGATGTGGAGATGCCGGCATTGGACTGGGGTGAGCAGAGTAAGAAGTCTTACAACACCAGTTAAAGTCCAACGGGTTTGTTTCAAATCACTAGCTTTCGGAGCATGGCTCCTTCCATTTACTTGAGGAAGGAGCAGTGCTCCGAAAGCTAGTGATTTGAAGCAAACCTGTTGGACTTTAACCTGGTGTTGTAAGACTTCTTACTTTTGTAAAGCAACCAGGGTGTTCTGCCCTGTTAAAAGCTGTAAAGACAAGAGGAGCTGGTAGAGGGGCTGGGGGTGCCGATAGAGTTGGAGGAGCTAGTCAGGGGGATTGGACAAATGCAGTCAGGTAAGGCCCCGGGGCCGGACGGGTTCCCGGTGGAATTTTATAAAAAGTATGCGGATCTGGTGGGCCCCCTGTTGGTGCGAGCCTTCAATGAGGCATGGGAGGGGGGGGGCTTTGCCCCCGACGATGTCGCGGGCACTGATCTCTCTGATCCTAAAGTGGGATAAGGACCCCTTGCAGTGTGGATCATGCAGGCCTATCTCGCTCCTCAATGTTGACGCCAAGTTGCTGGCGAAGATGCTGGCCACCAGGATAGAGGATTGTGTGCCAGGGGTGATACACGAAGATGAGACAGGATTTGTCAAGGGACGGCAGCTCAACACGAATGTGCGGAGACTGCTAAATGTTATCATGATGCCGGCAGTGGAGGGGGAGGCGGAGATAGTGGTGGCGCTGGATGCAGAGAAAGCGTTTGATAGAGTTGAGTGGAGATACCTGTGGGAGGTGCTGGAGCAGTTCGGATTTGGGGAGGGATTCATCAAATGGGTGAGGCTGCTCTACGCGGCTCCGATGGCGAGTGTAGTTACAAATGGAAGGAGATCGGAGTACTTTAGGCTCTACCGTGGGGCCAGGCAGGGGTGCCCCCTGTCCCCCTTGCTCTTTGCACTGGCGATTGAACCTCTGGCTATGGCGTTGAGGGAGTCAGGGAGATGGAGGGGTCTGGTGCGGGGTGGGGAGGAACATTGGGTATCGCTGTATGCGGACGACCTGCTGTTGTATGTGGCGGACCCAGAAGGGGGAATGCCGGGGTAATGGAGCTGTTAGTAGAATTTGGGGGCTTCTCGGGCTACACCCGGGAGATCAGGAGGAGGGAATTGGGAGGCTCCCGTTTAAGAGGGCAGTGAAGAGTTTCAGATACCTGGGGGTGCAGGTGGCCAGGAGTTGGGGGACTCTCCATAAGCTTAATTTTACCAGGCTGGTGGAGCAGATGGAGGAGGAATTTAAAAGGTGGGACATGGTGCCGCTATCGTTGGCGGGTAGAGTGCAGTCCGTCAAAATGACGGTTCTCCCGAGGTTCTTGTTCCTCTTCCAGTGTTTGCCCATCTTTATCCCTAGGGCCTTTTTTAGAAGGGTGATCAGCAGCATCATGAGCTTTGTTTGGGCGCATGGGACCCCGAGGGTGAAGAGGGTCTTCTTGGAGCGGGGTAGAGATGGGGGGGGGGGGGGGGGGGGGCTGGCGTTACCCAATCTCTCGGGGTACTACTGGGCGGCCAATGTGTCGATGGTGCGCAAGTGGGTGATGGAGGTGGAGGGGGCAGCATGGAAACAGATGGAGAGGCCGTCTTGTGGAGATACAAGCCTGGGGGCCCTGGTAACGGCGCCGTGGCCGCTCCCTCCCACGAGGTATACCACGAGTCCGGTGGTGGCGCTACCCTCAAGATTTGGGGGCAGTGGAGGCGACATAGGGGAGAAGTGGGGGGCTCGATGGAGCTCCGTTAAGGGGGAAACCATCGGTTCGTCCCGGGGAACATTGATGGGGGTTCCAGGGTTGGCACAGAGCGGGCATCAGACAGCTGAGGGACCTGTTCATTGATGGAAGGTTTGCGAGCCTGGGGGAGTTGGAGGAACAATTTGGGCTCCCCCCGGGAAACATGTTCAGGTATCTGCAGGAAAGGCATTTGCTAGACGGCAAAGGGGGGGGGGGGGGGGGGGGGGGGGGGGGGAAGAGACGATGACTAGTTTGTTATTTAATTTTAAATTTATTTTGTTCTTCTGTTGGGGTTGGGGGGATATGATACATGCGTGCTACGGTCTGGGGGGTGTTACAGTTGTTATGGATTATTTTGTTGCATTTCATTGTTTGTTGTTATATTTTCTGTTAAAAATTCCAATAAAAATTATTTTTTTAAAAAGCTGTAAAGATAAAATTTATTTATTTTTAGAAATTGTAAGTATCCAATTTTTTTCTTCCCAATTAAGGGCCAATTAGCGTGGCCAATCCACCTACCTGTACATCTTTTGGGTTGTGGGGGTGAGACCCACACAGACATGGGGAGAGAATGTGCAAACTCCACACGGACAGTGAACCAGAGCCTGCGATGAACCTGGAACCTTAGCGCCATGAGGCAGAAGTGCTAACCACTGCGCCGCCCCAAAAGCTGTAAAGATACAAGAAATCCAAAAAATTCTAGATTAATGTCAGACAGGTCTAATTATTTACAATCGGGAATGCAATAGTTTTCCCAATTTCTGCCAACCAGTGTAAGCATTGCAGCATTCCCAAACTGGGTTGGTGCCGGGGAATAAGTTGATGAAAAGTAGCCTCAATTCTGACTCAACAAATTGCTTCAACTCCAACTGTATGAATTGTTTCATCCTTCTATATCCATCTTCTTGCCTTTTGCAGCAAGATGGACAACACACACTGAATTATTAACAGTTTCATGCCTTCTTCCTCTTTCGCTGAGACTGGATTGAGATTTCTTGAAATAGTTTCATGCCAACCTTTTGTAGCAAACAGGAAGAGGGGTTCGTACCTAGTTACGAGTTGCATTCATATCCAGGATCAATGTCCAAAATCATTACATTCAATCTCTTTTTTATTTAAGATAACATGCAGTTTAGGTTAATTACTAAAAAGTAAAGGCTACTTTTAATTTGTTATAAATTATGCTGGGAAATTTACTGGCAGTACGCATATATCCACTATGTTGGCCCATTTTAGAAATAAAAACTCTTTACCTTCGAATCCTGATTGTTATTGGATATTTTAGACCTAGAACAGAAAAAGAATCTCGCTAATCAAAGTATCGGAATAATTGGCTGCTTTGGATCATATTAATACGGCTGAACTTCACATGAATGATTCTTACGGTTATGTTTTTACGAAGTAAAACTTACAAATAACAGTTATGAGTCAGAAAAAAGTATATCAACTCAAAATACCGTTAGCACATGTGTGATGCAAGTTATACTAATAATCAAGTTAAATGTAAATCATTTAATTTACATATGATTGTGAGGCAAAATTTAAGACTATTTCAAATTTAAGTTTGGTGATATTATGCTCATGAAGATGAATAGTCGTGAAGTATTTTACTTTTTAAAGGATATCCATCCTCTGATTTTATTTTCCACTTCTGGACATCCTGTACTTCTGGATCAAGTATTGCGCAGAACATAGGCACCTTAGTTTTCTGTACGACATCCCATCATTAAACCCATTAAGAGCATTCCCAACTGGAATAACTTGATTTTTTTCCTGTCCCAACTTTCACAACAGCCATTCACTAAGACTGCAAATTTTAGAAATATCTTGTGTGCAGTTCATGTCATCACTAGTTTAAGTGTGTGATTTTTAAGCAAGTGCAAACAGGAATAATTTCATTTAATCACCCCCACCTATCTGACTTTCCATTTGCTCCACCCGCGCTTCAACAGTAAAAACCATCACAGTTCTACCCCTCTTCAGCTCTGAAGAGTCACACGGGCTCAAAACATGTATGCTGTTTTTCTCTCTCAGAGATGCTGCCAGACCTGCTGCATTTTTCCAGTATTTTCTGTTTTTATTAAGCACAACAACTTACTTTGTCAGGTACCTATTTATCCAAGATGTTACCGCATGAAGTTTTATAAACTTCCATTTGCATCTGATGTTCAACAGTTTCACATTGCATCCAATGCCTACTTCCTAAGTAACCAAACATATCTCCTCCAATTCGACTATGAAAGGAGCAACTCTGTCAGAGTTACTTCAGTGTTATAAATCATAGCGGGATGACGATAATATCTCTAAATGCACAGAAGCCAAATGATAAATTTGGCCAGCAGGATCTATTGGTTCTCTCTTCCCCCCCCCCCCCCCCCCCCCCCCCCCCCCCGCCCACCACCCCACCCCTGTAAGTGTTCTTTTCGGGTGTGGAGTTAGAGGGTTTAATATTGGATTCATAATAAAGTTGTTTTAAACACCCAAAGCCCAATGTTTTCATGCAATCACTCCTGGATGCGAATAATTTTTTCCACACGTACTATAAATAAATATTGATGGGGGGTTTCGGTTCAATTCCAAAATAATGGGGTTTCAGTCCAATATCCTAACCACTGTTAGGGTCTGGTCTGGGATCATAATAAGAGCCAGAACCATAAAGTCACGAACATGACTTTTAATCAGTACACATTCATTAGTCATACATATGTTCAGCATTGCCATCAGCACAATGTAAATAGGCAACTTTTGATTCACAACATGTTGCAACTTGTAATTATGTGAAAGTGGTTCTCATTTATAAATGTGGTGTTGGAATCATCAGGATTTCCCTGTAACATTTCAGTGCAGGGTATTATTTTACTGACTTTTGAGAGAATATTCCAAATTAGCAAACTTGACCATTAGAAAAACAAGGCAGAACACATGGGAACATCACCAGCTGCAAGTCACACATCATCCGGACTGAAATTATACAGCCATTTCTTTACTGTTGCAGGGTCAAATATTAAACTCCTTTCTTAACAGCAATGTGCGTGCACCTACACCACATAGATTGCAGCAGTTCAAGGCAGCAACTCATCACCACCAAAGGCAATTAGCGATGGCCAAATGATGGCCATGTCAGCAGTGCCTCACACTGCATAAACATTTTTTAAAGTACCTTATTTTCCTGCTTCAACTAAAAGGAGCATACTATGTATTTGTGTATTATTAACTTCTGTTTTAACAATGTGCCTCAATTGCCGTAAATTTCAAACAAACTTAATCTGTTCAATATCACAACACCAGAAATGTTTAGGCGTCCTTACCGTCTGTGCTGTCTTTAGGACTTTCCTTAGTTATTTGAAAGTCTGTTGCTTCAAACTGCGTTTAATAGTTCCACCCATTTCACAAAAATCTTCTGCATACGAGAGGGCTACCTCTCTCCAATCCACAATGCCTGTGTTTGGAGAATCCAAAGCCATCAAACCCTATGTTACATAGTAGAAAAATAGTGTTATGCATAAAATTTAGTACAAAATAAACTTTTTGCTCTGCCAGCATATTTTATTTCTGAGTTTTCCATAGAATCCTGACAGTGCAGGAGGAGGCAATCTGGCCCATCGAGGTCTGCCACTGACTCTCTGAAAGAGCACCCACCCAGGCCCAGTCTCCCGCCTCATCCCCATAACTCCACCTAACCTGCACATATTTGGACACTAAGAGGCAATTTAGCATGGCCAATCCACCTAACATGCATATATTTGAACTGTGGGAGGAAACCGTAACACCTGGAAGAAACCCATGCAAACACAGAGAGAATGTGCAAACGCACACAGTCACCCAAGGCCAGAATCGAACCGGGTCCCTGGTGCTGTGAAGCAGCAGTGCTAACCACTGTGTCAGTCAATAGTTTTTTTTCCTTTAGAGCTTTAATTGCTTGAGCTTGTAAATCAAAGGTTAATAATTAATTTAAAAATCAAATTTGATATTCAGCAAATCAAAATTTTATATATAAAAAAAACAAATACTTAAATGAGTTAATTGTGATTTTTAGTTTAATTAAAAGTAGGAACCACAATAAACATTTCTGCAATTTGAGTAAACTTTTGGAAAAGGCATATCTTCATTATTTAAACCCTTCGATGTCAAGTGTAATGCACACATTATGCAATATCTTTTCATACACAACTGTATTTACATATAGTTTATATTTTGTTGTAAAAGTATTTAAAATTCCAAAAAGGAACCTTCTCCTAAATTAATTTTCACCATATTGTATTGAAATACTACAAAATAAGCACTCTATAACATGCCTTTATATTCTTTTAATGGCCTAGTTGTAAAACGTTGGGTAACATAACTGAGCTATGCAGGTAGGGGAAATAGCCCAATTAAGAGTTCTACTATCCTAGTGCACAGAGTGTAAGGAATAAACCAGATGAGCTGGAGGCACAAATGCAAATTGAAGATTATGATGTGGTTGCTATTACAGAGACATGGCTGCAGGATGGTCGGGACTGGGAACTAAATATATCTGGTTATAAAGTATACAGGTGGGGCAGGGAAGATTGCAGAAGGGGTGGAGTAGCCTCACTGATTAGAAATACTATCACCTCAATGGTGAGGGAGGACAAAATGAGGTGAAAGCATCCAGTGGAGGACCATATGGGTGGAATTGAGGAACAAAAGAGGATCTAAACACTTAATAGGTGTTTTGTGCATTGACCCCTCTGATAGTAGTTCTGAGGTGCTAGATTGCATAAAAGCAGAAATAGTTCAAACTGTAGTTTAATGGGGGATATCAACTTACACATAGACTGGGAGAGGCAGACAAGCACCTGTCAGAAAGGTAGTTAATTTCTGGAATGTGTCGGGACAGTTTCCTGCAGCAATATGTTCTAGATGCAACAAGGAGACAGACAATATTAGATTAGTTAAGAGTACTGAGCCTAATTTCATTAGGAGCCTAACTGTGTGCAAACATTTATCAAATAGCTATCATAAAATGATGAATTCAATGTAGCGTTTCAAAGTTGAAAAATCACGTTTCAGATTCTAGCATTTGAGGACTTGGGTAAGGATGACTTAACAAGATGAGGCAGAGGCTGTCCATGGTAAACTGGAGATCTGTTAAATCGGTCAAACGAGAACAGTGGAGAACGTTTAAAGAAGCATTTAACAAGATACAGAGCAAGTACATACCCCAGAGAGAAAAAGGCTCCACTTCACAAAAAAACAGCCATGGACAACTAAAGAGGTCAGGGATAGCATAAAACTAAAAGGAAAGGCGCACAAAAATGAAAGACATAGCACAGATCTGGAAGAATGGGATCGGTACAAAGACCAGCAAAGTGTCACAAAGCAGCTTATAAGAGATACTAAAAGGGATTATGAAAGAAAACTTGCAAGGGATATCAAGATCAATAAGAAGAAATTCTGTAGTTATATAAAGAGAAAGTGGATGGTGAAGAGCAATGTAGGCCCACTAAAAGTTGAAAATGCAGATATTGTTAGTGATAATGAGGAAATGGCAGACACGTTGAACAATTACTTTGCCTCAGAATTTACACTTGAAGAGGAGGATAACTTGCCAGAAGTCCTGAAAATGTTAATAGTCAATAGAGCACAGGGACTTTAAAAAAACATTTTAAAAAAAGAATACCCAATCTTTTTTTCCCCAATTAAGGGGCAATTTAGCCTGGCCAATCCACCTAGCTTACACATCTTTGGCATTGTGGGGATGAGACCCACACAGACACGGGGAGAATGTGCAAATTCCACACGGACAGTGACCTGGAGCCAGGTTCGAACCCAGGTCCTGTTATTGAAAATATGGAAAGATGTGTCATTTGAAACATGGAAGTCTGGCAATACCTGATTTAAGAAACATGAGAGGATACAGGGAAAGATCCCACGAAGGGTTAACAGCAGCTGCAACGAGCAGGATTATAAAATCCAGATTATTTCTCCCAAACAGGCTTAGCAAACACACAGGATTTTTGTATGAAGCTAAAAACAGTGGTTCACAACTTCATTGAAATTAACTCTCTTAATAAGCAGCTGGAAAGGAAAGGATGAGGTTCAGTTGAATTTGGTGACAATTCTAGGTGTGAAATTCTGCTAACACCAAGTAAATTAAAGAAAACTGAAGACTATCAGTCTACGAGAAACATAATTTAAAGCCAAAATCAAAATTATGAGCTGAGGACACAATTGGAAAATAAAACTATTGAAATGACAGGAACCAAACCAAAATTCACACCCTTATTGAAACCTAAGCATTTTTGAATATCACAAAGGAACTTTGAACATCACAAAGAAAACAATGTAATCAGAGACCTGAGAGGTAAGGTCACGTCAAAATGAATAATTAGTTGTGTTAGAAAATTTAGATTTCAAGGTACCTTTTTCAATCCAAGTGAAATAAAAGTTACTTTACAATAAAGTCATAAAAACTTAATAACTGTTAGAAAGAGAATATAAACCCAGAGACCAGAGCAGGAACTACTAGAACTCAGAGAAGAAGAGAAGGAAGAGAAGCAAGCAGGGTCAGCTTAGTGTCAGCTCGGTCATGGGAAAGGGACAGAGCCAATTAGCCGAGCAAAAACAGCTAATATATCTAAAGAAGACCAGATTTTAAAAAGAAGATTGATTGTCAAGTTGGGCCTGAAGGTCCCTTCAACCAACCAGAGGGATCCAGAAGCAAGATCTTTTTACTTTTTTGTAAAGACAGAGATTGCAGCTTTTAAAAGAAAAAATATAACAAAATAACTTAAACGTTTTAACATGAAACATAGGTCATTCCAAAGTCTACTTTACTTACTTAGCAATGCGGGACCCAGGATCGATGCTACTAAGTGGTAAGTAGATGAAATCTTCTGTGAAGGTATGGGTTATACTGGGGGATAACTTGAAAACATAGTTTGACCTGAATAGCACCCACCGAAGCCTGCATAGGAGTCGGGGAGTGAGAATCCCTGTTCACCATTTAGAATGTCGGCCCTTTTTGTTATAGGGAGACTTCTAAGAATAGTGGTGAGTTTTCAACAACAGTCCTCAGCGCTGTGAGGCAGCAGTGCTCACCACTGCACCACCGTGCCGCCCAAGAGGACAGGGACTTAATACAATTAACGTAAGTATAGCATCAATAACTGGGAAATTAATGGAACTAAATGGTGACAAATCCCCAGGATCTGACGGTTTCTATTTGAGGGCGTTAAAGGAAGGAGGGGACACATTAGAGATGTTCCAACAATAATCTTTCAGAGTTCTGGAGATTCAGGAGGATTCCCTGTGGATTGGAAATTGCACATGTCCCTTCTCTTTTTAAGAAGGGTGAAACCAGGAATTACAGACCGATTAGCTTAACATCTGTGGTGGGAAAATTGCTGGAGTCTATAATCACGGATGGGGTGACTGAATACCTTGAACATTTTGGTTGAACAGATTTGTGAAGGGAAGGTCATGCCAGACTAATCTTATTGAATTTTATGAAGAGGTGACTACAGTAATGGACAGGGGAATGTCTATAGATGTTATTTATATGGACTTCCAGAAGGCATTTTATGAAATATAAATTTAGAGTGCCCAATTATTTTATTTTCCAATTAAGGGCAATTTAGCATGGTCAATTCACCTACCCTGCACATCTTTTTGGGCTGTGGGGATGAGACCCACGCAGACACGGGGAAAATGTGCAAACTCCAAACAGACAGTGATCCGGGACCAGGATTGAAGCTGGGTCCTCGGTGCTGAAAGGCAGCAGTGCTAACCACTGCGCCACCCCAGAGTGGCAATCGATAATGCTCCACACAAAAGAGATTTTTAGCTAAGGTGGAAGCCCACAAATATGAGGGCAAATTATTAAGGAAATTGGTTGAGTGGCATGCAACAGAGAGTGGGGATAATGGGCAAGTACTGTAATTGGCAGGAGGTGACTCATGGTGTACCGCAGGGATCTGTGTTGGGGCCTCAATTATTCACACTATTCACTAATGACTTGGATGATGGCATAGAAAGTCATATATCCAAATTTGTGAATGATACAATGTTAGGTGGCAATGTAGACAGCCTAGATCAGTGCTTCTCAAAGTGTGGTACGCGTACCGGTGCCGGTACGCGAGCCATCGTCTGCCGGTACTTGGAGTGTTTCCAGAAAAGAAAGAGACAGTAATCCTGGATTGGCTTGTTTCGCTCACCGGTCCCTGGCACATTGAAAAAAAAAACTGCCGGTCTGCCACACCAGATAGTTTGAGATGCACTGGCCTAGATGATAGCATAAAATTGCAAGGAGATATTGACAGACTAGACGAATGGGCAAATTGTGGGAGATGGAATTTAATGCAAGCAAGTGTGAGGTTATCCATTTTGGACCAAAAAAGGATAGAGCAGAGTACAGTGGAGTCCAAAAAAACTTTTTGGGGGGGGGGGGGGGGGGGGGGGGTGTTCAGGCGCATAGATCCTTAAAATACCAGGAACGAGTGCAGAAAATAATCGAAAAGGCTAACGGAATGCTAGCCTTTATATTTAGAGGATTGGAACATAAAGACACATGGGTTGCGCTGCAGCAATACAAAACCCTTGTTAGACCCCACTTGGAGTACTATGAGCAGTACACCGTAAGGATATTTTGGTCTTGGAGGGAGTGCAACATAGGTTTACAAAAATGATACCTAGACTTCAGGGATTGAGTTACGAGGAGAGCTTAGTCAAATTAGACCCATTTTCACCAGAATTTAGAAGGTCAAGGGGTGATCTGATCAAAGTTAACAGAGAAATACAGGGTAGGTAAAGATAAACTATTTCCACTGCTGGAAATTCTAAAACTAGACGGCATAATCTAAAAATTAGGTCTAGACTGTTCAGGAGAGATGTTAAGAAGAACTTCTTCACTGAAAGGGTGGTATTCTCTCCCACAAACAGCAGTTGAAGCTCGATCAGTTGTTAATTTTAAATCTGAGATAGATAGGTTTTTGTTAAGCAAAGATATTATGGGATACGGACCAAAGGCAGGTATATGGCGTTAAGTCACAGATCAACCATGATCTTATTGAATGGCAGGACAGGCTCAAGAAGCTGAATGGCCTACTCCTGTTTCTATGTTCAAACAAAAATGTTGCACATTCAATTGTCAGTTTATGGTGAATTAGCTAATCTGAGCTAATAGTTGGGATACTACAGTGGTAGCCACAGCACCCTAGAGTAGGGAACACAGAAAATAAGTCAGGTGGTCATACCTAATGATTAACCACTGACCTTGCTGAAAAGCACACATGCAATGCGGACACTGGGAGGAAGGGCTTGGCTATAATGCTATTAAAGAAAAAGCCTCCAACATTATTTAGCTACATAGGGAAAATGGCCATTCGGATGAATGGTCAGAAGGTGCTCATTGCTCTGCAACTGTACACTGACTGTAATAACCTTCACAAGACCCAAGGGGACGACCCGGTTGATCTTCCTGCGGGGCTTGAGGAATATAAACTTCCCCATTAATGGGCGGAAGATCATCAGCTGGGGCTCGTAAAAATCACCTCATAAAAGTTGACCTAGATTGGGACCGGCATGATCGGTAGCCCCAGTTGGGACCTTTATGCTGCATGTCCCATTGTGGTCTTTTCTTTCTGGCTTAAGATAAATTGCCATCTGGACTTACCGTCTTGGGTCTCTCGACCTTTTATACTGACAAAAACCTATACAGAGGAATTCATGAAGTTGGGAGAGGAAGATATAACATTTAGAAAACATTACCCTACAATAGGGCTCTCGCTCTTGGATTTCTTTTGCATCAATAAGGCTTAGATCTTGGACATTGTTCTGCAGTCCACGTTCATGCAATGCCTTCAGTCTTGGGATTTCTTCTTGCTCAACAGCAACAATAAGCTTAAATAAAAGAAATATGATTTACCATTCAAGTATACCTGGATCGATCAAACCCAGAAGTTGAACTGCCAACTGACTGAAAGGTTCCATGATGACATATTAAGTCCATTGTGACAATAAAAAATTATTAAGTTAATTTTCTGCATTTAATGGAACGTAATATCATTCATAATAATTCATTTTTGTATCTTCTGTATAAAAATGGCCAGCAGATTTCAATTAGACTTTTGCCTAACCTTCTGGGAGTCTATTGTAGGGGTTGCCAACTCTCTGGATTAGAACAATTTCCTATCGTCATCTCAAATCTCCTTTTAATAACTTCAACATGTAATGCCTGGTTCGATTTTCCGGGGGGGGGGGGGGGGGGGGGGGGGGGGGCAGATGGTGTCAGTATGGTGCATCTCCCACTAATTGGGTGGCAGGGAGGAAAACCCTGCTACTCTGAAAAATCCTGCATTCGGTGGCAAAACAACTGAACACAAAGGTCTGGTCTGACCAGAGAACTTCTCAGTTTGATTATAATTTTCCCTGACTTCTTTGGCTACTTAAGCTCAACCTTTGGTGTGTGTTATTGGTGGCAGCTTTGTATTGGTCGGATGTTCTGACTGTCAAGTGTACGTCTTCACCTTCCTTAACAGCTGCTTAGGTTTTTCAGCGGGCATGTCTTGGTCATTGTTACTTCTAACGTGTAGTTGTTTACCTTTGTATTAAACTTCATTTTGAACTGCTCTGCCCACTTACATATTTTAAGTGGCTTATTTTGTAATTTCAAAACTCTGCCACTTCTTACTTCAGCGCTATCTGAAAAATTGACCTATTTTTAAAAATAGATTTTTTTTTTTTTTACAGACAGCAGGGGAGTCCGAGTTGATGCATAGGCCCAACCTACTCCACCCCAATTCTTTGAACAAGTGTCTGTTGTTTTCTACCATTCAGAAAATGTCTTAACTATGCCCCAAGATTTATCCTCAATCACCACAGCATTATCTCAATTAATAGCGTTTACTGTGGAAACTTACAAAGAGTTTCTGGAAGTTTAGGTACAATGTGTCATATGGTTCATCATAGTCCAATCAAGATGAGACTTACTCAAAGAAGTCAAAGAGATTGAACAGGCAGCTTTAACAGGGAGTGGAGTCTTCAAATCTTCACATTTATTGACTATATTTAATTTGATATACGGTGTACACATTGCATTTCATCTGCAATCCTGATCCTATAGAAATTCCTATAAAGATGTTAAAATTTACCTGCAATTACAATCGGAATGACGATAGGCATTTCCATAGTTAATGGTATCCCCATTTGCCTGTCACAATGAATCATGCCCACTGTCAGAGTAATTGTTACTTTATATTGAGAATGTATGGCAAAAAATAAACTTGTGTCCTGCTGAACAGTTACTTCCATCAAAAGCTCAATCTGACACTCATATTGGATTTTGTAGTTTTCTTGGTTTACATTTATTTTTCTAATTTTCCATAAGTTTTTCTTGTTCTTCTGTTGCTCTTTGCCTAATATTCTTTCACCTCCTCAGCCCATTGTAGGATTGATTGATGCCCAATCTTCACTCCTTGGCCTACACTTTGCCCCCTCTATTGTTTATGAGGTCTCGTACCAAGCACTGATAGTGCTCCATGTACGTTCCATTCCTCCCCTTCAAAGGAATATTTTTTCTGCACACCAATGACCAGGCCAGTGACAGACTCATCTGAAGCCTATTTTCAAGTTGCTGGTTATTATTAGCGCTGTTCTCTACAGACAGATAAAAAACAGAGGAGGACAGATTGAAGGAAAGAGAGACTGAATGCTGGACACAGACTCAAAAAAGAAATAAAGGGTTTTAGGTAAACAGAAAGGACTTTAAGGGAATAGGCATGGAAAATGGTGTGTGACATACCGAAACAAACAAAAGGAGAGGGTTTCACAAAAAATATTATGCTGAAACAAAACAAGTATCTTTCAGGAACAAAGAGAACTCACAATGGCATTTAGGTGGGCAATATCAAAGATCCACCATTATCTTATTAAAATGTTGAGTATGGACATTATTCCTACTTTGCCCTTTGATAAAACTTTGCATTCCAAAACCTAACTTTACAATTCTCCATTCAAAGAGTTATATCTGATTAAATATAATGACCAGTCTGCTCCTTTTCCAAAATTTCCATTCCAACTTTCTTACTCATTGAAATTTATATTGGCAACAATAAGCTTTTAATCAAGGTTAGGTCAGAAAAATTAAATCCCAATGTGACTGAACGGTGCATCTTTTAAAACCTCAGCAAAGCTTTTGCTTGTAGGCCTCAGCCTCTCTAAAAAGGCTGGGTTATGGCAAGACGTTTTACTGTAACAGTTGCGGAGTTCTCCCTCAAAAAGTACAACCACATCTGCACTTACAGAATTTCCCAATAACATCTTTTATTTATGTAGCACTTTTAGTAAAACATTCCAAGATGCTTCACAGGGGCTTTACGAAGCAAATTTGACACATGCTACACATTAAATTACGAGGGCAGAAGACCAAAATCTTGGTCAGAGATAGGTTTTAAAGCACCATTGTGAAGGAAGAGAGTGGGGTTTAGAAAGGGATTCCATCGCTTCTCGGCCTTTTGGCTGAGATGAGCGTCAGGTCAGGTGTAATGCCTGGATCTGGTATGTCTCTCTTGTGGGGACCATGAATTGGATTGAATTTGAATTGGTTTTTGGAGCAGGCAAGGAGCTGGATTAGGGGTTTGCCCCTGTCCACACTCTGAGTTCTGGCTTTAGTAACTCTGATAAAGTAATAAAAAAAAGGAAGGGAATTCCAGACATTAGGGCACGGCCACCACTAGTGGGTTAAGTGTTTAGAATTCGGAGGAACGCAGAGACGTCAAGAAGATTATGTTGCTGGATGAGATTACAGAGGTAGGGAATTTATGGCCACATGGTCTAACTGGAGTTGAAAAGTAGAAGAGAAATTCCCCTCAATTTGTGAGCATGAAAGACATTTCCACTTTGAAAACACTTAAAGAAACTATAAATATGAATTTTCATTACTTTATTTCAAGCAAGTGATACATTTATATAAATACATCACAGTTCTGTTTTTGTCGTGATATCCTCCCACTCAAAAAGCAGAAGCAGCATGCGTCAACAGTAATAGTTGTTACTGTGAATTATTATTTTTTTTTAATTTAAATTCTTTTATTTTTTTTTTAAATAAAGAGTACCCAATTATTTTATTTTCCCAATTAAGGGGCCATTTGGCGTGGCCAATCTGCCTACCCTGCACATCTTTTTTAAGGTTGTGGGGTGATACCCCGGGGGAATGTGTAAACTCCAAACGGAGAATGACCTGGGGCCGAGATCGAATATGGGTCCTTGGCGCCATGAGGCAGCAGTGCTAACCACGGTGCCTCCATGCCACACTTTAAAAAATTTTTTTTTTTAAAGAGTATCCAATTATTTTTTTCAAATTAAAGGGGCAATTTGAAGTGGCCAATTCATGCACCCTGCAGGGTGTGGGTTGTGGGGGTGAGACCATCACAGACAAAGGGAGAATGTGCAAACTCCACATGAACAGTGACCCGGGGCCTGGGTCGAACCCGGGTTTTCAGCACCCTGAAGCAGCAGTACTAACACCACTGTGCCGCCGTGCACGCCCTACTTTTATTTGTTGATAGCGGAATACAAATTAAGTCAGCCATTTCTCTTGCTTGTACACATTCAGTTGACAGATTGAGTATTTATATTAAACACACGAAAATCTGGAACCAAAACTTAGAAAAAATAATTATGTTTCTGAAAATCTGTTTATTAAAAGGTTTTAAAGGCAGCAAACGCACAATATGCACATTCCTGGTGCACACTGGGACTGCATATAAAAAAACTGAACCGACAGTCTTCTACTTTCTGTGTCAACATATAAAGTGTATAGCCATAACATTGTCGATGGGTAATATACATAAACATGAATAAATAAGAGAATACTGCAGGAAGTAAATATGCTGGGTTCCATAACTAACAAATATTCTAATTAAGTAACAGTGAGAGTAGAGCTGCGCCTCACTTTTCAAGGTAAAATTTTGGCATCCCATTTTCAAATCAAAAGTTAACTTATCTCATAAAATAGTATAAGAAATACTTTTTTAAATATAAATTTAGAATACCCAATTCATTTTTTTTCCAATTAAGGGGCAATTTAGCGTGGCAAATCCACCTACCCTGCACATCTTTGGGTTGTGAGGGTGAAACCCACGCAAACACGGGGAGAATGTACAAACTTCACACGGACAGTGACCCAGAGCCGGGATCGAACCTGGGACCTCGGCGCCATGAGGCCGCAGTGCTAACCACTGCACCACCGTGCTGTAGTATAAGAAATATGCAGATGCATTCATATAGTCACTGCAAGCAATAGAAAAAAAGAAATATAATTTAACGTGCATAGAGCAATAGGAGTACTCACTTTGCCACATTTTTTGTAAGGGATACCCTTCTTCTCACAATAAGCATAGCTTAGTTCAGCACCGCGTACACAGAGTTTGGCCTTCAAAGAGCCAGGGGTATAGTAAATTCCACTGTGAATTACCCCACTATTGTGCCCACTCTGGTGGAAAGCTGAACAAGAGGATAAATAATTATTATGAGGGGGAAAAAAGTGTTACATTTATTACAAACTAGTTACTCTAGTATTAATGAACATAAGCAGATGTTATTGTAAAGATACTATTGTATTACATTTAAATTACACATTAGGTAACAATATTGGCCCTGCCCTTTGCATTGGCGCATTAAGACGAAGACCATGGTACCATTAAGGCTATTTGGTGGCACAGTGCACACATACCCAAAATCACTTCGCTCATGAAATGATTACTTGGTCATCGACATTTATCCAATTATCTCCAAACACTTCACTACTGTGAAAAAATAGCTCTAAATTTACATCTCTGTTCTCCACTCATTATTTGAGCAAGCAAAGGTGGATAGCAAGTTGGTTTGCAATATCACGTTCCCAAACTGGAGAGGGGAAGGTGATTTTGGTGATGTGAAGGTGGTTTGCAAAGAGGTTGAGTCAGCTTTTCTTTTTTTAAAAGGACTTAGGGATTCTTATGATTTTCCTTTGGTGGGGGCTGGGGGGGGGGGGGGGGGGGGGGGGGGGGGGGAGATGGGACAGTTTGATGCCTTTACCGACCTACTAAAAATTAAATGAAAATCGCTTATTGTCACAAGTAGGCTTCAAACGAAGTTACTGTGAAAAGCCCCTAGTCACCACATTCCGATGCCTGTTCGGGGAGGCTGGTATGGGAATTGAACCCGCGCTGCTGGCCTGCCATGGTCTGCTTTAAAAGCCAGCTATTTAGCCCATGTACAGCACCAGCGTTTGTCTCATATCTTAGGGCCACAGTCTTGTCTGCACATTAAAGTACGTATCAGTCATTGCCATCTCTGCTTCAACCACCCGTATTGCACCGCCTCATTCCAACCAAATATTTCAAAATAGTTTCAGGATGAAATTTATGGCAGAGGGCAGGTTTAGAAGTTGGCTTTTTTGTCTAGTTCAGCATTTTTAAAGCAGTTTTATTCCAAGAGCTCACCCAGTTCTTTCTCCTTTTCCACTAGGATGTAGTTCAATTTAGGATGCCGTTGTATAAGCTCTCTGGCAGATGCCAGTCCAACAATTCCTCCTCCAACAATGGCCACATCATAGGAACTAGAAAAGAGAAATGCAGTCAAAAGTCACAAAAATCCAAATTTATTTTATCTCAAGCCTCTGTGTGTAATACACTACCACACAGAAGACTTTGTTTGAAGCAAATATTACAACTTTTCCCTATGAATCATCTGGGTATCTGCAAATGTGCGTAAAACACCTCTGCTAAACCCCGGTTGGTGAGTTCTGGTAAATAATTCCCAGTTTTTCCAAATGTGGGAGTAATTTAACTCCATTGTTGAGGATTTTACTTAAGATTAAACTGTTATGTTATACAATTTCTAAAACAAGAGCAAAATACTCCAGAAGCTAGAAAACAAATAAAAACAGAAAATCCCTCCCTCCATTGCATACCATTTTCCAATCTGAAAAACAGCTGCTCATCACAAGGAACGATCAAGTGGAATTTCATCGATTTGCTCCCAGATACATATTAGGGCGTAAAGCAAATAAACAAAATAAAAGATCATGGGAAATTTGGGCACAAGTGCGTTAGGGACTTAATTGTGTTATGTGTGCATTCCCTGCATTTTTAACCATCTATTTACTGTTGCTCTTGAATGCCTCTAAGCTAATTACAATGTATCAGTGTCAATTGCATTTCAGTTGGTTGCAATCTTGCCCGAGTCACAAGATTCTAGGTTCTAGTGCCACTAAGGTTTTAGCATAAAAATCAAGGTTGACCTTGCGATTCAAGAACGAGACGAGGAAGGATGGATGGATGGGCCATCTTTTCGATGAGCTGGGAGACCAAGGACTCGGATTAACTCCAGTGGTGTAAATCCCATAGCACAATTGCTACGAGGAGGAGAATTATCCTGGGTGTCCTGGCCAATATATTTCCCTCAATCAACATCACTAAAACATGTCATCTGGTCACTATCAAATTGCTGATTGAGAGTTTGTTGTGCATAAATTGGTTGGTACATTTGCTACACAACAATCAGTGCACTTCAAAGTACTAAATTGGCAGTAATGAATTTTGAGATTTCTGGTGATCATGAAAAGTGTGATGTGTTATGAATGCAAGGAAGCTGTTTCTCCCTCGTGCTAAAGAGCTGCAATTACTTTGTTCAAAACATGAGTATATTAAGCACACAACATTAGATGCAACAGGAAACAAAATCATGTTTCTGATGTTTTGCTACTTGACAGATATTTAAAATAATTAATCACCACAGCCTGCACAATATATTTATATTTCAGTGCATTTTAATGGTATCAGGCGAATCACATTTCCTTTTAATTATTCTGTGGGCTATGAGTGCCATTGGCAAGGTCAGCATTTGTTGCTCACTCCTAATTGTCCATGAGGTGGTGAGCTGCCTTCTTGAACTGCAGGTTCATTCAGTGTTGTTAGGAAGGGGGTTCTAGGATTTTAAGCCAGCAACAGTAAAGGAATATAGTTTCAAGTTAGGATGATTTGATAGTTCCACGTCAGGACAGTGTGCACCTTGGCGGAGAATGTGCAGTTGGTATTGTTCCAGTGTATCTGCAGCCTTCGTCTTTCAAGGCGATGAAGGCCGCAGGTTTGGAAAGTGCTGTCAAAGGAGTTTGGTGAATTGCTACAGTATATCTTCTATCATGGTACACACGGCTGTCACTATGCACTTACGATGGAGGGAGTGAATATTTAAGGTGGTGAATGGATGCTGATCATGGAATTTACAGTGCAGAAGGAGGCCATTCGGCCAGAGTCTACACTGGCCCTTGAAAGGGCACCCTGCTTAAGCCCACACCTCTACCCTGTAACCCAACTAACCTTTGGACACTACGGGGCAATTTAGCATGGTCAATCCACCTAACCCGCACATGTTTGGACTGTGGGAGGAAACCAGAGCATTCGGAGGAAACCCACGCAGACACAGGGAGAATGTGCAGACTCCGCACAGTGACCCAAGCTGGTAATCGAACCTGGATCCCTGTCACTGTGAAGCAATAGTGCTAAACACTGTGCTACCGTGCCATTCCAAGCTGGCTGCTTTGTCTTGAGTGGTGTCACACTTCTCGACTGTTGCTGGAGCTGCACTCTTCCAGAAAAAACATGTTTTATTACATTCCTGACTCATTACTTGTAGATTTGGACTGCTATAATTGTATGATCTGCTATTATAATTGTATGATCTTAAACCCATGTGCCTGATGTACATAAATGATAAAAAGCTTGAAAGATAAATTTTCATGCTTCTCCCATATCAGGTAACACATCTAGAATAAACAATTACCCCAAACTGTGATCTGTCACACTCTCTGAACTATTGAACAAGGTAAACCCTGTTGTGCCTCTGTTTTGATGAACTGAAAATTCAGTAATTTATAGCATTTAAAGACACTAGTTAAACCTCAAGTGCAACATTGTGTACAGTTCTGGGTGCCAAACTAGGATCTGAACACAATGGTGAGAGAGTGCAGAAGTGGTTTATAAGAATGGGCTTGAGGGTGAAGGGATGAGGGTAGATTGGTGAGGTTGGGACTGATCTCCTTGGAGAGAAGGCTAAGAGGAGATGTAATAGAGATGCTCAAAATCATAAAGGGACTGGGCAGAGTAGATGGGGAGAAACCGCTCCTGCTGAACAAGAGGGCACAGATATAAAGTGATTTGCAAAAGCAAATGTGATGTCAGAAAATACTTTTGTGTGGTTTGGGTCAGAGTGCATGGCCTGAAAGTGTGGTGAGGACAGGTTAAATCGAGGCAATCAAGAGGACATTAGATTATTTGAAAAGAAATGTACAGAGTCATGGGGAAAAGGCGGGAGAATGCCTCTAAGCCAGTGGTAGGCAATCTGCAGCCCAGGGAACATCCAGTCCATCTGGGCTCTGTGCAGCCCATGAGACATTTTGTTGGTCATTGTGTGTTCCCTTGGCATCCAAAGTGTAAATATTTATTTTGTTTTTACCATTTGAAGTTTAAGATAGTTCTATTAATACATAAATGATTAAATATTTTCTATAACTCATTGAAATATTCAGCATACATTAATAATAATAATCTTTATTGTCACAAGTAGGCTGACATTAACATTGCAATGAAGTTACTGTGGAAAGCCCCTAGTCGCCACATTCCCACGACGGTTCGGGTAAACGGAGGGAGAATACAGAATGTCCAAACGTCTTTCGGGACTTGTGGGAGGAAACCGGAGCACCCGGAGGAAACCCATGCAGACGTGGGGAGAACGTGCAGCCCAGCTAGCTCAGTCGGTAAAGCATGGGACTCTAAATCCCAGGTTCGTGGGTTTGAGCCCCACGTTGGGTGCTTTCCTATTGTGGGTGGAATGGTAGCACATTGGTTAGCACAGTTGCTTCACAGCTCCAGGGTCCCAAGTTGACCCGGCTTGGGTCAGTGTGTGTGTGAAGTCCGCATGCTCTCTCCGTGTCTGCGTGAGTTTCCTCCGGGTGCTCCGGTTTCCTCCCACAGTCCAAAGATGGGCAGGTTAGTTGGATTGGCCATGATAAATTGCACTTAGTGTCCAAAAGAAGGTGGAGTTACTGGGTTACAGGAATAGGGTAGAGGTCTGGGCTTAGGTAGGGTGCTCTTTCTAAAGGCTCATGCAGACTCCATGGGCCATATGGCCTTCTTCTGCACT
Organism: Scyliorhinus canicula; assembly: GCF_902713615.1. Taxonomy (NCBI): domain Eukaryota; kingdom Metazoa; phylum Chordata; class Chondrichthyes; order Carcharhiniformes; family Scyliorhinidae; genus Scyliorhinus; species Scyliorhinus canicula. Next base: position 53,379,372 of record NC_052147.1, read on the forward strand.
GTAAATTCTATGATTCCACACAATGAGCCAAGCCAGGAGTCGAACCTGGGGCCCTGGAGCTGTGAAGCAATAGTGCTAACCAGTGTGCTACCACACTGCCCTTATAAACGTATTTAATCTTATTATTGTGGTTGAGGTTAGTGAACAAGTCTGATTTCAATTTGCCGCCCAGTGTGATAGAGCAGGGCGACTGATGCAGTCACTGACTAACTTTGGTTGCCCATCACTGCAATAAGTTATTTGGAGAGTTAGTGCAGATGCGATGGGCCAAATGGACTCCTTTTGTGCCGTAACAATTCTGTGATTTCACCTAGGAACATTCCTCCAGAAGACGCAAGCCAAGCTAACAAACGGGCAGTCCTCCTGTGAACGAGCCTCCCCCGCGACTATTAATTCATTCCGACTATCCGCATTCTCCTAATAACCTCAGAACAACACCCACACGCCAGCACAGGGAGCTTCACCTGTTACCTTCACAACTTTACCTGTGCTTTCTTCGCACAAGACAATCCGCTTGAAACCAATTGAATTGCTTGATGAGCAGCGAGGTTGCGCGACCAAACACGACAGGAATGGCCGTCATAGTTAAAATTCAGCCCTGCGGCCGCCCAACCGGTTACCTCCCTTCACCTTTAACCCACAACTCCAAGCAGGTATTAACAGCGGCACCCTGCGCGGTGCAGAGCCTGGCCGTGACAGCAGCGCCTGCGCGGTGCACAACCGGGTATCAACAGCGGCGCCTGCGCGGTGCAGAGCCAGGCGGGGGAGAGGCGAGAACCACCTGCGCCGTGGGCAAGCCTGACGTCAACGCCTGCGCCGTGGGCAAGCCTGACGTCAACGCCTGCGCCGTGGACAAGCCTGACGTCAACGCCTGCGCCGTGGCAAAACTGACGTCAACGCCTGCGCTGTGGACAAGCCTGACGCCGGCGCCTTGCCTTGGTGGGCGGAGCCACAAACAAGGGTGTAGGGCCTTTCCTAGATTTGATTATCAACCCAGTACCGATTGTGGCTTTATGGCCGACCGAAAGGAGCGTAACACAGCCGTTAAAACTAATTTCAGATTTGCATTGTGGAGATGACTGAACGATATGTGAACCGATTACACAGTCCAGTTCACTGAGGGCTGTTTCTCTAAACACTTGGTTCAGGTGAAGCAAACCTGGTTTCACTTGTTTTCAAACATAGGAAGAAGCAATGTGGGCCTGAGTTTGGTCTCTCCCTCTCGCAGAGACAAGAAGCTTGACATTGGCAAATACAAGCACAAACCTTGATCCTACTCTTTAAAGAGCAGATGAACATTTGGCTGTTTTAATTCGTATGTATTTCTTATAGCTTCAGAAAATCTACCAAGATGCTGTTTTCAAAGTCAGCGGGGTCCTTTAGGACTCTGCAGATCATGCATTCTCATGTTGGCCGCAGGAGTTTCTGGGGGTGGTTGAATGCTGTTTTCAACAAGTAAGAGTAAAAGATAAATTTGCCAGTTTAAATATTTCACTAATGGATATAACAACAGTGCGTTTCCTTTCAAATAGGGTGGATTATGATCGTATAAAGGCTGTTGGCCCAGACAGAGCAGCATCAGAGTGGTTGCTTCGCTGTGGTGCTAGTGTGCGTTACAAAGGTTTTGACAAGTGGCAAAAGGATTACAATCACCTACCTACTGGTCCATTGGAAAAATTCAAAATTCAGGGAATTGATGCTACACAATCATGCATTATGCACACAGGATTTGACTACCTGGGTACTGTATTTGATTTTTTGGTAATAGTTTATTTCTATAACATTTTGTCAATGATTTTGAACAAAAATTCTAATACCTTTGGTAACCTAGCAAAAATTAAGACTACATGTGAAACCTCGTGTCTGCATATAATGTCAGCTTCTTCCATTATAAATTATACCCATAATTACAATGGTAGTTCCATGTAAACACACTGTAATTGCACCAAATAATACAGTACAGTACATTGCTAGGAGTGTAATTATTGAAAGTTATACATTTTCCCATTATAAATATGGACATGAATTTACAATGGAATTATAAAATATAGTTCATAATGCATAACTTTAAAACTGAATTATAATTGTGAAAACGAGCCCATTTAGTCCCTTCTCACGCTATTTCAGCTAATAAGTACACTTGGTCTTTGTGTAACACCATGCCACATTGACTAGTATTTAATTAAAGCGGGAAACCAAAAAATCATGATTAACTTCATCCTTGTTTTGTTTTGATTCTATTCAGTTAAAAGAAAGAAGAATGAGGTTTAAATATTTAACTGTTGATGGTATCACTGTGAGGAGTGGGTTTGGAATTGTTGTGCTCTAAACATTTTAGAAATGTTGATCTCTGCAGAACCATGAAGTAATAAATATGTTTTCACATCCATTTAGCTTACAGGATTACCTTTGATGGTCAAAATGTTGTTAAGAGTCAACAATCGTATGTAGATATGGTGTTCCCACCTCACTGTGGGTCACAGCGTTGCTAGGTTTCACCAGCCCTTGGTTGCTACATACAGTACAATGGTTATATTTTCCAACGGTAGCATTGTGGATAGTACAATTGCTTCACAGCTCCAGGGTCCCAGGTTCGATTACGGCTTGGGTCACAATGTGCAGAGGCTGCACATCCTCCCCGTCTGTGCGTGGGCTTCCTCCGGGTGCTCCGGTTTCCTCCCACAGTCCAAAGGTGTGCTGGTTAGGTGGATTGGCCATGATAAATTGCCCTTAGTGTCCAAAATTGCCTTTAGTGTTGGGTGGGGTTACTGGGTTATGGGGATAGGGTGGAGGTGTTGACCTTGGGTAGGGTGCTCTTTCCAAGAGCCGGTGCAGACTCGATGGGCCGAATGGCCTCCTTCTGCACTGTAAATTCTATGAATTTAAATTTGGTTATTGGCAGGCTGATTTTTAGCCTAATTAAAAGAATAGTTTTGGTTTTCACTTCAGAAAGCATTATGATTAGACTGATGAAACTGGACACGTAGAAAGCAAAAACAATTCAACCGCATAAACAAAGTAGATTAAAGAGCAGCAAAGGAACTGGATTATATATGGCATGGCTCCCAATTGAAATTCTTTCTGAAGGTTGAGCACTGTCTAATGACCCTCTGGTGGCACACAATTGTCATTACAATCTGCATTTTTAAAAATACTGTACAGTATTTCACTTCTCGAGCAAACTATGCAACTAAGTTTCTCAAGGTGGGCCCTTGAGTATTGGAAGAAGATTGCCCCTACCACTTAAAAATTAATATAGACCTTTTGCATGTTAATATGTGCTTTTAATTATTGTTTCTGATATTTGCGTATCTGATTTTGTTGCATCTTTTATATATTCTGACAATTTATATATAATTAAAAGTCGTGCATCTAGCAAGTCTTTGTCAAGTTGAGCCTTTCAAAAGCATGACACCTCAGGACGTAGAACATCCATAGGAGAAAAACTAGTTCAATGGCTGAAATGATAACTTCTGTTAATTCAACTGACTAAGCAACATATTTATATAATATAACATCTCAAGGCATTTCACAGGAGTGTTACAAAACAACATTAGACACAGCCAGATAAGATGACATTAGGGCAAAACCTGGTCATAGAGGTGGGTTTAAAAGAATATCTTAAAGGATGAAGTCTTACAACACCAGGTTAAAGTCCAACAGGTTTGTTTCAAACACGAGCTTTCGGAGCACGGCTCCTTCTTCAGGTGACTCAACTCACCTGAAGAAGGAGCCGTGCTCCGAAAGCTCGTGTTTGAAACAAACCTGTTGGACTTTAACCTGGTGTTGTAAGACTTCTTACTGTGCTCACCCCAGTCCAACGCCGGCATCTCCACATCATGGTTAAAGGATGAAAGCGATTGAGAGGCAGAGAGGTGTTGGGAGGGAATGCATGAGCTTGGGGACGAGGCAGCTTAAGGCACAGACACCAATGGTGGAACAGTAAAAACTGGGGATGATCAAAAGTCCAGATTTAAGTGAACACCAATCTTGATCTGAGAGGGTTGTGGGGCTGTAGGATGTTACAGAGATAGGGTGGGGAGAGGTGAGACCATTGAGGAATCTTAAAACAAGGATGAGAATTTTAAAATTGAGGTGTTGCTTGACTTGAAGCCAGTATAGGTCAGCGAGCACAGAGACACTACTGGATATTGAACAGGTCTTGGTGCAAGTAAAGACATGGAGAGCAGAGTTGGGTGATCTCAACTTTACAGCTGTTATGATGTGGGAGGCAGACCAGGAAGGTGTGGGAATAGCCAATTATTGAGATAACAAAGGCATGAATGAATAAACTTGAATAAATTATAAGCAGATCAATGAAAAATCAGTAATTAGCAAAATAACTGAGTAACTCCTTTTTTGAAAAGTACCTATTTCAAACAGGCAAGCACAGGAAGCAGCCAAGCAAATCACTCAATGTTGTGATTAATTTAAGCTTGAATTTTCCCTCCAGCTGAAAATTTACTCTTGAACAAAATGAATAAGGCAAGAAGCCTACTTAAAATAAAAAAAATCAGATTAAAATTCTTATTATTGTAATTTGCAAGGTCTGGCGAAGTGTTTTTCCAGAGAGGCCTACATTGTGCTGGGTATTCAATTTAGACTTTTGATTACTGGGTTTCAGTTTCTTTACAAAAGCCTTGGTTCTTCCCTATGAGCTAGTTACGTCAATCATAAAAAAAGCCTCTTGCCCTTTGTTTCTGGCTTTACCCTACCAGTGCAACTTGTGTCTGACACATCTGACGTGTTCCTCATACTTCTGTCAGCAGTCACATCTGACTTTCACAGTCTGACCCACCTGCCCTGTCATTTGCAGCTCATGGTGCATGGATGATAATTGCAAGTGCAATTGGTAATTTTGGTCAAAGAACTGAAGAAGTGGGGGGAGGAGGGGGAGTCAAGCTTGGGTAGACGTAGCAAATCAAGGGATAGAGTCATGGCAAGAAAGCAAAATAGTAACATGGGAAATGAGTGTGAGAGAATGGTAGGAAGAGACAGAGGTAAAATCTAAGAATATGCTAACTGAAGACTAGATATTACAAAGATAACAAGCAAGCAAAACTTGAGGTTCTGTTTCTGAATATGTGTAGCATTTACAACAAAGTAAATTAATTGATAGCACACATTTCAGAAAATGTGATCTGAGAGCCATTATGGAGACATGGCTACAGGATGACCGGAATGGGTCCTGAATATTGACGGTTATGTGACAGTCAAGAAGAATAGGAAATGTGGTAAAGGTGAAGGATGCAATATTATATTGGTTCAGGAGATCAGGATTTAGGATTAAATATTGGGGCCTGTGATAAAGGGGTAGTAATAATCATGGTTGATTTTAATTTATATATCAACTGGAAAAATCAAATTGGTAGTCGTAGTCTGGATGAAGAGTTTATAGAATGCTGTTGAGATAGTTTCTTAGAGCAGCATTTTCTGGAACCAACCAGGAAGCAGGCTATATCAGACTTGATACTGTGTATTGTGACAGGATTAATTGATGATCTCAGAGTAAAGGCACCCCTAGGTGGCAGCAACCACAATATGGCGGAGGCGGGTAATTGGATATTTTTAAGGTGGCAATAGGTAGATTCTTGTTAGGCAAGGGGATCAAAGATTATTGGGGTAGATGGGGAATGCAGAACTCAACAGAAACAGATCAGCCACTTTCTGAGGCAGAGTTCCAAAGTCGCACAACCGTCCGAGAGAAAAAACTTCTCATCTCTGTCGTAAAAGGACAGCCCCTAATGTGCTCCCTGGACTCACCCACAAGAGGACACATCATTTCCACGTCTACCCTGTCGAAGCCACTCGGAATTTGTATACTTCAATCAAGTCACCTCTTACTCTTCTAAATTCCAGTGGATCTAAATTCCATGATCTTAACAGCCTACTTCTGCTCCTATTTCATATGTTCGTAATTCGGAATAACTAATAAGAAATGTATTTTTTCCGTGTCTAAGTACTTGTTAGTTACTATGCTCACTTGCCTGGTTCAAGTGATTCCTGGTCCATCCATTTTACATGCTTGCTGGCGGGTTGTTCACTTTCCCGGCTCACGTGCTTCTTTGCCTTTCAGTGCTATGTGCCTCTTGACCCACTCGTCACACTTTTTAGCTGGTGCTGTTTCCCAACTTATCGATTGGTCTCATTTTCTCCCTGACCCACCTTTTCACTCACACCTGTCCTCAATGCTTTCAATCTCATATGTTTGCCCATTTGCCCATATGCTCCCCAGACTGCAGGGATGTGATGAGAAATGGAATAGTGTGTACCAATGGGATCAGAATGCACAAAGTGAAGAAAAGGGCATTAAATGAAATGGGAGAGTGAACACGAAGTGGTGTGAGAAGTGAAAGAACAGGGAAGAAAGTTAGACATGGATTGCCTCACGGAGCCGAGGACCCGGGTTCGATCCCGGCCCCGGGTCACTGTCGGTGGGGAGTTTGCACATTCTCCCCATGTCTGCATGGGTCTCACCCCCACAACACAAAAAGATGTGCAGGGTAGGTTGATTGGTCACTCTAAATTGCCCCTTAATTGTAAACAAAATAATTGGGTACTGTAAATTTATTTTTTAAGTTAGACATGGAAGAGCAGAAAGAGACAGAATTGAAGTAGGAAGTTCTTTAGTGGTTCTGTGCTAAAAGTAGTCTGACTTTTACTTTTATATCGGATATTTAAATTCAAATCTTGCAAAATTATTGTTTTAAATATAAATAAATATTTGTTAGGTGAGTTAATGACTTATTGTAAGATTTATCATTTGTACATTATATTGCAGATTATCTAGAACATGTTGAAGAAATTAAATTCCAGATGTGTATATACATTCAAGATGAATGTCTTGAGAGACTTTGCAAGATTGAAAATTTGCAAAAGAGCCTTCAATGGCTGGAAATTATTTCTTGTGGAAATGTCACAGACCGGGGAATCATAACTCTTCACCTTCTCAAGTAAGTATTTTTGGAGAGAAATCAGTTATTGTACTGTGAAAGGGGTAGTAGTGACATTACAAAGTTTGACTATACTGGCATCATGTCTTCATAACAAGAATGTTTGCAGCCATTAGCTAACCAAAACACCTAATTAAATTACAATAACTCCTTGGTGTGGAGTTAGATAATGAGTTAACAACACTCCGAGTACAAATTGTTTTTGTTCATCAAACATCGAACCTGCTACATCGTCCCTAACCGTAAACGTATTACAGTATTTGAATTTAAGTATTAGTTACTGAAATTCTGGTTCAAGGACATGAAAATGCTACTAAACCTCATCTTCCTTTCCCTTTCTCACCACCAACCACCCCCTGCCCCAGAAAAATGCTTCCCAATTAGTTTTTTCCAATTAAGTGGTAATTTAGCGTGGCCAATCCACCTAACCTTGCATCTTTTGGGTTGTGGGGGTGAAACCCACGCAGACATGGGGAGAATGTACAAACTCCACACAGACAGTGACCCGGGATCGAACCCCGGTCCTCAGCACCATAGGCAGCAATGCCAACCACTGTGCTGCTCCCAACTTTCATTTATATAGCACCTTTATGATTAAGATCATCCCAGATGCTTCATAGGGGTGTGAATAATAAATGTTCAAGCCTAGGAGAGAAAGTTAGGAAGGGTGACAAAAGCTTGGTAAGGAGGGCTTAAAGGAGGCGAGGGCACGGAAAGTGGATATTCAGAGACGTTTAGGGAGAAAATTTAAAATCTTAGGTTCTGGATAACTCAAGGCAAGGCAATCAATAGTGTGGCAAAGCTACGTATTAAAGAGTCAGAGTAATGGAGAGTTTGAGTGACTGTCGTGCTAGAGAAGGTTACAGAGCGTGGGAGGGCAAAACAATGAAGGGATTTATACCAACAGTAAGGGATTTATAACTAATGATCAGTATAATTTTTGAACGTCCATCACGGATACAAGTATCGCATGCCCACCTACCTCAGTTCCTGCCCCATATTTGGGTGAAAACCCTGCCCATGGTCTCGATTCCCTGCCCTCACTTGGTCAAAATGGTAGAAATTAAATTATTAGGTTTAAGCCCTCTCATCATTCAGGATATGAATAAACCTGAGTGGATCAATTAACGCCAATCCTGTACATCTAGCCTAAATTAAATGTTTAAAACAAAATAAGGTACTTTGGTGCTGCTAAAGGAAGTAAGAACACTGACTATATGAGTCATGTATTTCCACAAAGCCTGAGAAAATCCCAACTGTCTATAACATGGCCACACACGAGTTGCATTAACTATGCCACAGGTTGCGTGATCTGTAAATGCTAGTGGTTGAGTCGATAATTGTTCTAATATATATATGTTGTATCTTGAGTATTGTATCCACTTCAACTACTATAGCGGGATTGGTATGTCTTCACACCACCTCATACAAGCACTTTGGGTTATGTTGATGTTTATTCTGTAAGTGAACAGTCATCCTAATCACATGTGCTCATCCTGCTTCCATACTTCTTGATTCTCCTTTTCTTCAGCCATTGGGTGACTGTGTGGAGTTTGCACTCTTTCCCCCCCCCCCCCCTGTCTGCGTGGGTTTCCTCCTGGTGCTCCGGTTTCCTCCCATAGTCCAAAGACGTACAGATTAGGTGGATTGGCTATGATAAATTCCCCTTAGTGTCCAAAAAGGTTAGGTGTGGTTACTGGGATAGGGTGGAGGTGTGGACTTAAGTAGGGTGCTGTTTCCAAGGGACAATGCAGACTCAATGGACCAGCCTCCTGCACTGTAAATACTATGATCTATCTACTTTTAGAAGTTGACATGGTTTCTGCTTCATCAGTACTCCAAATAGGCATTTCACAATCTGTGTGCAGCTGAAGTACATTTAAATTTTTGTGGTGCATGCATGTCGAGAATGGTGTAAATTAAATGTGAGAATTGTAGTGCAATCCCGACCAGACAAAATGTATAAATGAGTTATAATCTATTAGCTATATCATGAAAATGTGACTTAGAAGGCATTTTGATGTAATATTTCATTTTGGAGCTTTCCTGTTTTGATGTGGGCAGCACGGTAGTATTGTGGATAGCACAATTGCCTCACAGCTCCAGGGTCCCAGGTTCGATTCCAGCTTGGGTCACTGTCTGTGCGGAGTCTGCACATCCTCCCCGTGTGTGCGTGGGTTTCCTCCGGGTGCCCTCCCACAATCCAAAGATGTGCAGGTTAGGTGGATTGGCCATGATAAATTTCCCTTAGTGTCCAAAATTGTCCTTAGTATTGGATGGGGTTACTGGGTTATGGGGATAGGGTTACTGGGTTGGTGCTATGTCTTTTCGTCCGACGTCATTTCGTTCAACGACACTTCGTCCATGTCTTTTGGTCCTACGTCTTTTTGTCCGATGATTTTTTCGTCAAAGACTTTTTGTAATTTGACTTTTTGTAACTTGCTTATTAGCACTCCACTCCACTCATTAACTTTTTGTAAATAGAAATCTTCTCTAATGCACATAGCAAGGTATAATATGCAATAAAGGATTTTTATTACCGGTCTCTTTCCTTTAATGAGCCTCGTTAAAGGATAGTTATTATCGTTCTCTTTCCTTTAACGAGCCTCATTAAAGGATAGATATTATCGTTCTCTTTCTTAATTCGCCCATCCTGAAATGGCAAAGTTCATTGTGTCAACGAAGAGCAAAAGGAAGGTAGCTGATGAAAATAATTACATCTACGATTTTCATTCGAGCAGTCCAAACCTAGGAAAAGAATACTGGAGATGTGAGAAAAGAAGGCTGTGTTCAGTGCGGATTCACACGGTAACGGAAAACAATGAGCCAAAAATTATTTATTTCTCTAATGAGCACCTTCATCCAGCTGATGTTGATTCGTTAAATGCTAGAAAAGCAGTTGCAGAAATAAAGCATGAAGCAGTGGAAAACATAGCAGCAAGTTCGCGTAGCATACTAGCGGCCAAGTTTACGCAGCTATCAGAAAATACCTGCTCTCAACTCCCTAGGTTGCCCGTCGTCTCAAGGACTATTCAAAGGTGCCGACAAAAAAATTCTGGATTTCCCGCTAATCCAGCGGCTAGACACGGTTTTGAAATACCTGACAAATATTGTAAACTTGACAATGGTGAACAGTTTCTGAGATACGATTTGGGCGCCGAGGATCAACAGCGCTTACTAGTATTCGCATCAGAAAGTGCTCTTCAGGATTTAGCATCATATCATCATTGGGCATGCGATGGGACATTCAAGATTGTGCCACAACAGTGGTTTCAACTGTTCTGCATTCATGTACAAGTTAAAGGAAGCAGTTTTCCACGGGTCTTTGCATTACTACCGAATAAAAGAAAGCAGACATACGAATTATTTTTTGACCAATTGAAAATTATGCAACCTAATGCAGATCTGATTGATATCATGGCAGATTTCGAAGTTGCAGTTCACAAGGCAATTAATTCATCATTCCTTAATTCATCTGTCGTGGCATGTTTGTTTCATTTGAGCCAATCTGTGTTTCGAAAAATTACCAATTTAGGCCTCAAAGAAAAATACAATACAGACTCTGAATTCTGTCTTAAAATTCGATGTTTTTCAGCATTAGCTTTCCTCCCCGTTGAAGATGTCGAAGAGGCTTATGAAGATTTGATAGACGATGAAGAAATACCTGCTGAATTCATCGTTTACTTCGACTTGACTTACATAGGCATTGTGAGAGGACGTGGTGCCAGACGAAGGAGAGAAACACCTACATTTCTGACAGCTGTATGGAATGTTAATCAGCGTGTTCTACAAGATCTACCGAGAACAAATAATGCTGCTGAGGGGTTTCATTCTGCGATAAAGCGTTCGGCGGTTGGAGCTCATTTGAATATCTGGAGGTTAATCAAAACTCTGAAGGAAGAGGAAGGGTTCATAATAGGCAAAAAGGCTCAAATTCTTCAGGGAGATCAGTCGACTTCATGTACGCGATATAAGAAAATAACTGAACGCCTCAAAAGATTGGTCGTTGAATATGATTCTACAACAAAAATTGATTTTTTGAGGAATGTTGCTTACAATTTACATAAATTTTAAGTAACTTCGGGAATTTTAAGTAATTAGTAAACTTTTAGATTTTTTAACTGCATTTTTCAACTTGCATTTTATCAATGACTTGCATTTTAGCAATTAAATTCACTTGCTGTATTGTACTTGCATTTTATCAATTAAATGGTTTTATACGGAGTTAATTTGTAATTGGATAATTGGACAAAAAGACATTGGACCAAAAGACGTGCGGACAAAAAGACGTGGACGAAGTGTCGTTGGACGAAGTGACGTCGGACGAAAAGACGCGACACGACTGGGTTATGGGGATAGGGTGGAGGTGTTGAACTTGGGTAGGGTGCTCTTTCCAGGAGCCGGTGCAGACTCGCTGGGCCGAATGGCCTCCTTCTGCACTGTAAATTATATGATTAATAATTCTATAATTTGATTGAGGTGAATGAAATGTTTGAATGCCACTTTCTCATCTGCAAAGTGTAAAATCTTGTTTTCCTCATTTTCCTTCAGGAATTTAAGGTACTTGTTTCTAAGTGACCTTCCTGGCATAGAAGAAAAAGAAAAAACCCTTCAGGTTTTACGGAGAGCTCTACCTGCCTGTGAGATTAAAGTTGATCTCGACTGAAACTACAATTTGGAAATTTATGTACAATGTAAACAAAATGCTACTTTGCAAATAGCAGGATGGATGACACATGATTACATGAAATATCTGCCAAAAAAAGGCTTATGCTTTTGCAGTATTATTTAAAAATGAGATTGTGTTAGCCACAGGTATGTTCAATAAAGCTGCCCAAAGTGTTCAAGCCCATCTGTGAAGTTGGATTTGAGCCTCCAAATTAAGGTGGTGTAGATTAAATTGCATTCTCAATCCTGACATAGGTTAATAAAACATCCATGAACCAAGATTGTAAAAGTTGCAATAGTGTGAAGTACATGCATAAATTATAATTCTGAAAATGTTCAAGTCTTTACATTTTTGTTGTATGATGAAACAAAAATTGCCCCATCATTATCAAAATACTTTGGTTATAGACATGCTTACAGTCACCAGGCAACTGCAATATTTTATCATTTCATTTGCAATTTATTTTTTTTATTATAATTATTAAGTACAGCATTCTGACATGGAGCAGCATTCACTTGTTGCTTTTATATAGGTAAACTGGATGTGTAAGTTATTAGAGTACTAACAGATTCATTATTTAATAGAGATTTTTAAATCAATGCAGGACATCATAAATATTGCAGATTTGATTAATTTGTAGGTTTCAATTGCAGCTATTAAAAACCGTATATATTTACAAACATGAAGTAATAAATGCCTCATTTAAGTTCTAAAACAACATTTTTACAAATGTTCTGGGGTGGGATTCTCCGTGGCTGACGCCGAAATCAGGAAGCGTGATTGGGCAGAGAATAGGTTCAGACCCCAAAATCGGGGGCGCCGATTTGACAGCAAATCCCAATTTCCGTCACCTCGACAGTGGCATCAATGCGTTCCAGAACACATGTACAGTAAACGCCGTTTGCATAACATTAGCAGGCCTGACCCAGTATTCTCCGGGGCTTTCACGGTTCTCCATATCACTTGTGCTTATAAAAATCATGAAACTGGCGTTGTGGTTGCAGAGGGAGAGAGAAGGGGTACAGAAAGTGTTCAACATCACCATAGTTTGATGACAGTTGTGCCGCTGCCAGGAGGATGGGCTGTGGGGTGGATATGCACGGAACACCATTGCCGCAGCCAGAAAGGCAGCCATGTAGCTGCTCATGCCGCTGGCAGCCCACTGTGAACTTGAGGCTACAGATCGTATAGGTGTCTCCCAGGCCACCCCCCGAGGTGCCCTCTGGCCCCCAGCTAACCCATCAGCTATATTGGCACACTCCAGCACAACTAGTGTCATCTTGTTGGCTGGGATGGTCTTTGAGGGGAGTGAAGTGTGTATATGATTGTTAGCCTCCCAAGTGTCAATCACGGACCCGGCGAATCCTGCACCATCTTTCATTGGAATCGATTGTGTTCCACGTGATGCTGGTGTTAGCCCCATCACATTCGCTGAATGGGTCCAGCTTTGCTACTGTGAAAGTCCACGAATCCTACCCCGGCATCAACACTTTTAGTCTCAGGAATGAAGAATCCAGCCCCTGATCTTTTAGTATTCACATCTACTGCAGGTTTTTTTCTCAGATGTCTGATTTAAACGTGCTCGATCACCTTTGATGCCAAAATCTTTTATTAGGTTCCGGTTTTTATTTTTTAAACAAAAAACGAGTAACATAAATGACTTATATCAAAACTGTATCAAGAAGCATAATCACTGTGTACATATACATAGTAAGCAGAACACTCTGAATTTTGCACGCCAAGGACTGTCATTTATTTGTACAGTTTATGATCTATTAATTGACAGGTCTACAATTAAATATTTGCCCTGCAGCCAAACTAAATTTAAAGTAATTCAGTTATCTGCTGGACTAAAAAGCTGTTGTTTCGGACTACGGTGCTAGAGATGCAATCTGAATGAGGAAGAGTGTACAGAAGTGGAAACTCCATTCAACAGCAGAGTATTTTAAGGGAGTGGCGGGAATGGGTCATCTTAGAACTCATCAGAAATGCAAATTAAACTATTCAAAATCAAATTTGTATGGATGTCGAGTTAGGACTGTTAACACAACAAATATGTTGGTTCTCATTCTGTTGGGTGCCGGTTACAAATTCGATTTTCCAGCTCCTGTGTATGCTGTTTTCAGACTAAGAAATGTAAAAGCAGGTTATTAGACAAAGTCTAAAACAGAATTTTTGGCTTGGTGTACCTATAGCTGTGGAAGATTAGTGTTGGCAGTATACTTGACTCAATAGTCAACTTTTGTTAGGTATACATATAATGAACCATTGCACTTCTCAGGTATGCTAGGACACCAAATGCTAACATGGGTTCTCTCTAAGAGGGATTACAGTTTCACGCAGGTAATAGTGCATAGAATACAGTGCTATTTCTTCATATAAACATTGTACATATTTAAAACAAAACCTCTGACCAAGTATTTCCTGGTATATACCATAAGTACATGCTCTTTTAAAATTCAAGCACAAAAGGAAAACAAAGTACTGAACTAAAAAAAGTGCATAAAATCTCAGGCTGGGTAACAATAGTGTGCAAGTCTTCACTTGCCAAAATTAAAAAACCCTTTGACATATTCTTTGGACAGTTGGTGTCTTTTCTTAGGTATTTGTAATTTGATGGTCTTATTGCCATTTAGTTAAATGTTGGGTAGATGGTAATTATATTTCTGCTTGAAATACTTCTTGCTTTCCATCGTTGGAGGTATATTGCTGCTGGTAAGCTGTGGTAAGTACTGCAACTATACAAAACAAAAAGTATGTACAATATTCAGAATTAATCGTAAGAATTCTGGTGCATTTAGTTAAAAATGCAAACATTTATCAAAGTACGTAGGGATTCTATGGTTGTTGTATTCATCAGCTTCAAACAGTAAAGACAGCAAAGAGTGAGACAGTAAAGAGTGAGTTTGGGAATTTGAAGCCAGGTGGGAATTCTAAGCTGGGTGGGGAGGAGGTGCTTTTTAACCCTGTAAGTGACTGGTAAGTAGTTTTTCTTTTCATTGTCTAATTTATTTTATTTTTTCTTTCGTTTTTTGGAATTGTAGTTGTACAAATTAACCTAAGGTTTAAGACATGGCAGGAGATCCCAGACCCGTGTCATGCTCCTCGTATGCGATGTGGGAGCTCAGGGACACGTCCACTGTCCCTGGCTCCTTCACGTGCAAGAAGTGTGTCCAGTTGCAGCTCCTGTAAGATTTCTTGACGGCACTGGAGCTGCAGATGGACTCACTTTGGAGCAACCGCGATGCTGAGGACGTCGTGGATAGCACGTTTAGCGAGTTGGTCACACCACAGGTGAAAGTTACTGAGGGAGATAGAAAATGGGTGACCAAAAGACAGAGCAAGAGTAGGAAGGCAATGCCCCTGCAGTCATCTCCCTGCAAAACAGATATACCGCTTTGGATACTGTTGAGGGAGATGGCTCACCAGGGGAAGGTAGCAGTAGCCAGGTTAATGGCACCGTGGCTGGCTCTGCTGTGCAGTAGGGCAGGAAGAATAATGGCAGGGCTATAGTGATAGGGGACTCAATTGTAAGGGGAATAGACATGTGGTTCTGCGGACACAATCGAGACTCCAGGATGGTATGTTGCCCTCCCTGGTGCCAGGGTCAAGGATGTCTCGGAGCGGCTGCAGGACATTCGGGGGGGGGGGGGGGGGGGGGGGGGGGAGAAAGAGGGTGAACAGCCAGCTGTCATGGTGCATATAGGCACCAACGATATAGGTAACAAAAACGGGACGAGGTCCTACAAGCTGAATTCAGGGAGTTAGGAGTTAAACTAAAAAATAGGACCTCAAAAGGTAGTAATCTCAGGATTGCTACCAGTGCCACGAGCTAGTCAGAGTAGGAATGTCAGGATAGATAGGATGAATGTGTGGCTTGAGAGATGATGCAAGAGGGAGGGATTCAAATTCCTGGGGCATTGGAACCGGTTCCAAGGGAGGTGGGACCAGTACAAACTGGACGGTCTGCACCTAGGCAGGACTGGAACCAATGTCCATGGACTGTTTGCTAGAGCTGTTGGGGAGGGTTTAAACTAATGTGGCAGGGGGATGGGAACCGATGCAGGATGTCGGAAGGTAGTAAAACAGGGACAGAAACAAAAGGCAGTAAGGGGGAAAGTGTAAGGCAGAGAAGCCATAGTCAAAAATCAAGAAGGCTGACAGTACAAGGTACAGTGACTATGGGGAGCTCAGTGAATAAGCCCAGTAATACTAAAAGGAATAAAACGGGAAGTAAAAACATAATGGTAAGCGATGCGACCGGTTGTTACATGAAGATATGAGTTCAACGACAAGGAAAATTAGGAGAAACGTTAAGAGGAAAAATAACTTAGGAGAGGTTATTGATCGAGCTGATAAGATTCAAAACAGAGGTATAAAAGCCAGCATAAGTGTACTTTTACCTGAATGCTCGTGGTATTCGGAATAAGGTAAATGAGTTGATGGCGCAAATCATCGTGAATGACTATGATTTAGTGGCCATGACTGAAACATGGTTAAAGGATGGTCAAGACTGGGAGTTAAATATCTGAGGGTATCAAACTATTCTGAAGGACAGAGTGGATGGTAAGGGAGGTGGTGTAGCTCGGCTATTTAAGGATGACATCCGGGCAATAGTAAGGGATGACATTGGTGCTATGGAGGATAAGGTTGAATCCATTTGGGTGGAAATCAGGAATAGTAAGGCGAAAAAGTCACTGATAGGAGTAGTCTATAGGCCACCAAATAGTAACATTATGGTGGGGCAGGCAATAACCAAATAACTAATGCATGTAGAAATGGTACAGCAGTTATGGGGGATTTTAATCTACATGTCGATTGGTTTAACCAGGTCGGTCAAGGCAGCCTGGAGGAGGTGTTTATAGAATGTATCCGCGATAGTTTCCTAGAACAGTATGTAATGGAACCTACGAGGGAACAAGTGGTTCCAGATCATTTATACCAACAAAAAGGAAGGACCATAGAAAGAGGGAAAATCAAAATTTCTAAGGAAATAAGGGAGAGATAAACAAATTGAAGGAAAAAGCATACAAAGTGGCAAAGACTAGTGGGAGACTAGAGGACTGGGAAATCTTTAGGGAGCAACAGAATGCTACTAAAAAAGCCAAAAAGAGTAAGATAGATTATGAGAGTAAACTTGCTCAGAATATAAAAACACACAGTAAAAGTTTCGACAAATATATAAAACAAAAAAGAGTAGCTAAGGTAAATATTGGTCCTTTAGAGGATGAGAAGGGAGATTTAATAATGGGAGATGAGGAAATGGCTGAGGAACTGAACAGGTTTTTTGGATCAGTCTTCACAGTGGAAGACACAATTAACATGCCAGTGACTGATAGAAATGAGGCTATGACAGGTGAGCACCTTGAGATGATTGTTAGCACTAAGGAGGTAGTGATGGGCAAGCTAATGAGACTCAATGTAGACAAGTCTCCTGGCCCTGATGGAATGCATCCCAGAGTGCTAAAAGAGATGGCTAGGGAAATTGCAAATGCACTAGTGATAATTTATCAAAATTCACTAGACTCTGGGGTGGTCCCGGCGGATTGGAAATTAGCAAACGTGGCACCACTGTTTAAAAAAGGAGGTAGGCAGAAAGTGGGTAATTATAGGCCAGTGAGCTTAACTTCGGTAGTAGGGAAGATGCTGGAATCTATCATTAAGGAAGAAATAGCAAAGCATCTGGATGGATGTTGTCCCATTGGGCAGACGCAGCATGGGTTCATAAAAGGCAGGTCTTACCTAACTAATTTAGTGGAATTTTTTGAGAACATTACCAGTGCAGTAGATAATGGGGAGCCAATGGATGTGGTATATCTGGATTTCCAGAAAGCCTTTGACAAGGTGCCACACAAAATGTTGCTGCATAAGATGCATGGCATTAAGGGTAAAGTAGCAGCATATATAGAGGATTGGTTAATTGATAGAAAGCAAAGAGTGGAGATTAATGGGTGTTTCTCTGGTTGGCAATCAGTAGCTAGTCGTGTCCCTCAGGGATCAGTTTTGGGCCCACAATTGTTCACAATTTACATCGACGATTTGGAGTTGGGGGACCAAGGGCAATGTGTCCAAGTTTGCAGACGACACAAAGAAGAGTGGTAAAGCAAAAAATGCAGAGGATACTGGAGGTCTGCAGAGGGGTTTGGATAGGTTAAGTGAATGGGCTAGGGTCTGGTAGATGGAATACAATGTTGACAAATGTAAGGTTATCCATTTTGGTAGGAATAACAGCAAAAGGGATTATTATTTAAATGATAAAATATTAAAACATGCTGTCGTGCAGAGAGACCTGGGTGTGCTAGTGTATGAGTCGCAAAAAGTTGGTTTACAGGTGATTAAGGCGGCAAATGGAATTTTGTCCTTCATTGCTAGAGGGATGGAGTTTAAGACTAGGGAGGTTATGCTGCAATTGTAGAAGGTGTTAGTGAGGCCACATCTGGAGTATTGTGTTCAGATTTGTTCTCCTTACCTGAGAAAGGATGTACTGGCACTGGAGGGTGTGCAGAGGAGATTCACTAGGTTAATCCCAGAGCTGAAGGGGTTGGATTACATTGAGAGGTTGAGTAGACTGGGACTGTACGCGTTGGAATTTAGAAGGGAGAGAGGGGGATCTTATAGAAACATATAAAATTATGAAGGGAATAGATGCGGGCAGGCTGTTTCCACCGGCGTGTGAAAGCAGAACTAGGGGGCATAGCCTCAAAATAAGGGGAAGTTGATTTATGAATGAGTTTAGGAGGAACTTCTTCGCCCAAAGGGTTGTGAATCTATGGAATTCTTTGCCCAGTGAAGCAGTTGAGGCTCCTTAATTAAATGTTTTAAGATAAAGATAGATAGTTTTTTGAAGAATAAAGGGATTAAGGGTTATTGTGTTCGGGCCGGAAGGTGGAGCCAAGTCCACAAAAGAACAGCCATGATCTCATTGAATGGCGGACAGGCTCGAGGTGCCAGGTGGCCTACTCCTGCACCTAGTTCTTATGTTCTCTTATGTTCTTAGTACAACAGGCTAAAAACAAATATTTATATTGATTCCTGAAAATCGCGGGTTCACTTGAAACATAATTTTCTAACTGTCTTGGTGCACATCACTTATTGAGTTGCAAGAACAAACTGTCCTCAGTGCAGCATGAGCCTATAGTAATAGTAAACACCCAGCATTCAAGTAGAAGTAGAGTTGTTTTCCAGAGAGCTCGTGGGGGCAACTGACTTTCCAGAAAGAAAGAGTGGTTGATAGATGGGAAATTACCATACTGTAGGAATGCTTTGATACATTGGTGCGATTTGCTGGGCCACGTTAAAAATCAAACACATTGGAACCACCGGAAGGCTTGGAGCAATCATGGAAGCTTCTGAAAGAGTTCGGAACCATCTCGGATTATAAACTTAACCTGGGCAAGAGCGAGGCATTCCGGTGAGCCCAAACGGGAAGGACAGAGCTGGAGGGAATCCCTTTCAAACTAGCCCAAAACAAATTCCGCTACCTGGGGATCCAGATAGCCCGGGACTGGACACAGATCCACAAGTGGAATCTGACCAACCTGGCGGAGGAAGTCAAAAAGGACCTACAGAGATGGGACACTCTCCTTGGCAGGGAGGGTGCAGATGATCAAAATGAACATAGTACTGAGGCTCTGATTTGTTCAGGTCTAAACCGATCTTCATCCCCAAGACTTTCCATCACAGCATGGACAAAATGATGATGCTGTCTGTGTGGGGAGTAAGAATTCAAGAATCCCCAAATCAATGCTGCAGAGGAAAAAGGTCATGAGTGGCCTGGCACTACCGAATTTACAATACTACCACTGGTCAGCAAGAGTATGGGGATGGATACGCGAACACGCCACAGACTGGGCGAGGATGGAGGGTCTTCCTGCAAGGAAACGACCCTCTGGGCCCTCGCCATGGCAGCGCTCCCATTGCCATCAAAATATACATCCTGCACAGTGGCGGTAGCTACACCAAGGACATGGAACCAAATGAGGCAGCACTTGGTTTGACCAAAACGTTCCCCCATCTGTGGAAACCATAAATTCCCACCAGCCATGCTCAACACCACTTTCAAAAAATGGAGACAGAACGGGGGGACGCTAACAGTTAGGGACTTTTATATAGGAGACAGACTAGTGACACTGAACGAACTAACGGAGGACCTGGAACTACGGACAGGACAGGAACTTGGGCACCTTCAGAGAAAGCACTTTCTCCGCAAGGAGACCCCATGATCCCAAGAGCCATATTACTAGAGGACCTGATAAACATAGACAGTAAGGAAGGGTGAAACTGCGGGGAAATCTATGGACAGCTACTGGATAGAGTGAGACTGCCATTGGACAAAGCCAGATGAAAAGTGGGCTGGGGACTCTGGAGCAAAGCACTGAGTAGGGCCAACTCCACCTCGTTCTGCACATGGCTCAGGCTCAGCTCATGCAGTTTAAAGTGGTGCACAGAGCACACCTAACCACAACCCACATGAACAGATTCTTCCCAGAGGTAGAGGATAAATGTGAATGGTGCCAGGGAGACCCAGCGAACAACACCCACATGTTCTGGGCTTGCCCAAGACTTGAAGCGTTCTGGACAGCCTTCTTCGAGGCAATGTCCGAGATTGTGGGGGTGAGGGTGGAGCCGTGCCAGAGTGGCAATTTTGCGGGGTATCAGAACAGCCAAAACTACACGTGGGAAAGAGGGCTGATATCCTTGCTTTCATCCGAATCACACGCCGGAGAATCCTGCTTGGCTGGCAACCAGCAGCAGCACCACCCACAGCTGCAGACTAGCTGGCAGACCTGGCGGAATTTCGCCATCTGGAGAAGATCAACTACACCATCCGAGGGTCAGAAGACGACCTCCTCAAAGTATGGGGGCAATTCGTCAGCCTGTTTCAAGACCTGTTCGAGGCCATCAGCGACTAGGGAAAGAGTGAGAGACGGGTGACAGCAGACAGAGATACACATCACTAAGAGGTACAAAGAGAAGGGGCGGAGGGAGGAGGCGAGGAGGAAACTCAGGGGAACCACAGGAAGAAGTCTGTGTGGAAGGGAGGTGGGGGGTAAAGAGGTGAGGGGGCAGGTTGACACCCCCCACCCGAACTCTCAAAACCTGCAACAGAAACCACAAAAAGGAAGGTGGGAGGGAGAACAGGAGCTCTGGGACAGAACACCCAGAATGAAAGAGGGGGAGGGAAGGGGAAAGAGGAGACATCAAGAAAGATTGCAAGTTCATAAGAACTGCACAAATTGTAAATATCGGACATAAAGTCCCAAAGTTGCATCATCTAAAATTGACAATGGCAATATTTTTTTTTAAACCAAACACGTGATCAGTAAACACCACAGACACTGGGTGTAATTTGTATATACTGATTACCAAGACAGGGTAACAAATTGCTTATTTACAGTAACCAAGCTTAATTTCTTATTTCTATTAGTGCCATTTTTAAAAAATGCTTCAAAACCCCAATATTTTCTCCCCAAATTCTTTCAAAATATTCTGAGACATGATCATAAAATCCTAAACACAATATTGTGCTTTAGTTATACTCTGGAAAACTTAAATGAATTTAGGCTCTCAATCAGAAGGTTCAAGATCAGTGCTAGAACTTGAGCACATTGGGACAGATTTTGCTTAAAAACTAATGTTGTCTAAACAACACAGTAATATACAAACTGGCCATCAACTTAGTGAGGAACAGATACCATGTGAATTGCAAATCATTGCAAGCTGTTGGTGATTTAGCTCAGTCTGTATTCAGCTTCCTGAAAATGATATCTTGTAGCTCCCCATAATTTTCACGAAGCTGGTGCAGTTGCACATTAATTATCCATAAGACGCACCACAGAAAGTAAAATCTAGTAATTAACTGTGCAAGTGCCTTTATAACATGTGATAATTATTAATTACTGCCAATCAACCTCGTGCCCAGAAAACAAACATGTGACGACTCATTGTTTCAGGTTGGGAATCGTTTATCTTGCCGTTCCTTACTGTCCCTTTCTCGTAGTCTCAATTTTTCTTGCCCCCCTCTCTCTTACTGTACCTAATAAGACATTGCATTCATCCTCTCTTTTGGGCTTGCACTACTCATCAATCCTTAAATCTCAATGGCTAAGGAAGATGGTCAATTGTTCACCGATGCCCTGTTTCCTCACTGTACCATTATTGGCAACACGTTTATTCAGTGGGCATGCCCAAAATGCTCTATTCCAGTGAAATATGCTGCATTATTTGTTAACTATTCATTGCAGTTCTGAGGCAAGACTACAGTCAATGTTAACATCCTTTGCAGAAGATGCTAAACTGAAGTTTAATTTGCTCATTCAAATGCACATTAACGATTCCATGGCATTTTTAGTCATAAATTGTAGGATTTTACTGTGCATGAAATGGCTACCAGTTATGCCTAGATATCAATCGCAGCACTTCAAAGTAATTCTGTTTAATTGTTTAGTTTCTGAATGGACAATGTTACCTAAAAGCAGATAATTATTTCCTTAATTGAGTTTACCATAAAGCTACTTACTGCTGGTACATTTCTGCGTGGTGCTCTTACACGTCTTTTCAGAGCTTTTTGCTTGCCCATTTCCAGTTCTTTTCTAAGGCTATCAAAGTATGGATGATCCAGCAACTGTTCACAAGTTAGACGAGCAGCAGGATCCATATGTAAACAACCCTATGTATACAAATCAGAATGAACGCTGTTTCCTTATACAGATATTTTATACATGCCCATCAATTTTTCTTCTCCAAAAACCTCTTCCTAGATCCACCTTCACTTCAGTCACATTGATCCACTGAGGGTGTAGTTAACTGGTGTGGTTGGAAGACCAGAGGAATTTCTTCCCTAGGTGAACCAAAGACTGATAAACCTATCCTGAAGAGATCAGACTGCAAATGTTAACTAGGTCTAGGATTTGATTTGGAATCTTAAATAAGCAGGAGTTAAAAACTTTAGGAATAAAATTAAGGAGCCAACAAATTTAAACTTGAGGTGTGGGCAGCCATTTGCTTATTCTATCCAGCTGCAGTTACACTCAAAGTCTGATCATTCAGTGTTGTGGCAACCTTGGCTCAAATCTTTGAACCATACTTTCAGGTAGTCAGGTCAGCCTTGGATAATGCGGCCCCATTATATAAAAATAAAGTGCACTGTTTACATTTACAAAAATAAAGTGTATACTTTGTCAGTTACACTAATGTTAAAATATGTTAAAGTGAGAGCTAGGAAAAATAGAATTCAAAAGAAGGAGTATTAAAATATTGAATTAAGTTTCTTCATGCTAAGCATCCATACAGGATTCCTTCTCCAGCACAAATATCCTGCCAGGTTTTTCCTCTGCAGCATAATTCTGGCCTAATATTCTTGCTTGTGGTTCCCTTTCCAATGCAGTGCAGGCTTAACCAACCCATTTAAAATTCCTCTCAACTTTAATAGCAAGACAATCCGGTGGGACAGTGGTTAGCACTGCTGCCTTCCAGCACCAGGGGCCTGGTTTCAATTCCGGCCTATCTGTTGAGTTTGTACATGCTCCCGGTGTCTGTGTGGGTTTCTTCTGGGTGTTCCGGTTTCCTCCCACAGTCCAAAGATGTGCAGGTTAGGTGGATCGGATGTTCAGGTTAGGTGGGGTCATGGGATAGCGTGGAGGAGTGGGCCTGAGTGGGGTACTCTTTCAGAGGGTCGAACTTGATGGGCCGAATTGTCTTCTGCACCGTAGTAACCGTAATAAAGTTACTCCTGACACCAACTCTTACTGTGCAAGAAGCTTTGTTTCAGTATCACAGTGAGAGTTCAAAAGTGACTTGTGAGAGTTTGGAATTCTGTGAAATTTCTGGTTAGCTCTTGCACATTCATTTATAATATGGTATTGTTGATATTTGCTGAACATGGATCTCCGTCCTGAACTGTTTGCTGTCATTACAAGAATAAAATTTTGCTAATACTGCCTGCTGCCTCAAGCATGTGTCCCCTGTTTTGTAGCTTCACCAGGTCAGGATCTAATTTTTAGGTATGCCTGGTCCTGCCTCTCAGATGCTGCCCTACACTTCCTCATTGAAATAGCATTGATCGCCTGCTTAACAGTAATGATAGAGAGAGTGGGAGAGGGGCCAGGGCATGGGTGTGCAGATTGTAGTTTAATAGTCTCTGAACGAGAATTGTATTTCCTCAGGTGGATGAAGCCATTACAAGGGGGCATAACTTTAAGGTTCAGGGTGGGAGATATAGGAGGGATGTCCGAGGTAGGTTCTTTACTCAGAGTGGTTAGGGTGTGGAATGGACTGCCTGCTGTGATAGTGGAGTCGGACACTTTAGGAACTTTCAAGCGGTTATTGGATAGGCTCATGGAGCACACCAGAATGACAGGGAGTGGGATAGCTTGATCTTGGTTTCAGACAATGCTCGGCACAACATCGAGGGCCGAAGGGCCTGTTCTGTGCTGTACTGTTCAAAGAGGCCAGTAAGAATGGAAAATTTGATAAAGTTTTATATTTGAGCTGTATATCCTCACCCTAATAATTATTTTTTTACATACAGATTGGGTCTTGGGTTAACTTGATAACTTATGAAACCAAACAGGGAACAGGCTATTTAGAAATATGTAATGTGACAATAAAGATCATTATTATTATAATGAGTCAGGACTAATTAATAAACTCTTGTTAAAGGATCCACTAGGGAAGAATGATCAAAACATGCTAAGAATTTCACATTGCTTGAGGGTAAGAAACTGGTTTTATAGCTAGTGTCTTAAATTTAAATAAAGGGAATTACAAAAGTGTGAATATTGAAATGAAATGAAATGAAAATCGCTTATTGTCACAAGTAGGCTTCAAATGAAGTTACTGTGAAACGCCCCTAGTCGCCACATTCTGGCGCCTGTTCGGGGAGGCTGGTACGGGAATATAGAGTGACAATTACGCAGTTTCAGGCATTTAAGGACATTTTTCATAATTTCATATTGAACTGAGAAAGTATGACTAGGAGAAGGATGAACCATTCGTGGCTAACTAAGGAAGTTAAGGATGGTACCAAAATGAAAAGAAAAATGGCAAATAACATTGCAAAAGTTTATGGTCAACTAAAAATGTTTTCTGTCTCTTAACTGGAGAGTAAACTAGTAAGAAATATGAAAATAGACATCTTCTACAAAAATAGAAAAAAGTAACTATTGGTCTCTTTCCAGGATGAGATTGAAGAATTAGTAATAGAAAACAAGAAAGTAGTAAAAGCATTTCAATAGGAGGAGAAAATCAGATGAAAAGGAGGTTAGACTTTCAAACGCAATCATCACTGGAGAATAGGTACTGAGCAAAAAAATGGGACTCAGGCTGAGAAGTCCCCTGGACCTGATGGCCTACATCCTAGTATCTTAAAAGATGTATAATGGCTGTGCATTAAGCCGGGGAAGGTTGCACTGAGTGTACAGCATTGGATCAAGCAATTGGGCTCAAATCTTCCACAGACTCATTGAATGGTTACAGTACAGGAGGAGGACATTGATTCCATCAGATTCGTGCCAGCTCACCGCAAGAGCAATTTAACTAGTCCCACCAACTCCTTCACCCTTTCCCTGTAGCCGTGTATTTTTCTCCCTTCAGGTGGACCTTCAGACGAAGGTGTTCGGAAACACCACCAGTCTGAAAAACAACTGTTTACCACTACCCTGATATTTCTGAAACAATATTTTAGAGAAGATAGGGAGAAACTGTTCACACTTGTGAAAGGATCAAAAACAAGAGGGCACACATTTAAAGTAATTGGTAAATTAAACAAAGAGGAAAACCCCATAGCGAGTGATTAAGGTCAGCCTAAAATTGTGGCAGAAACAAGTTCAGTTGAAGCATTCAAAAGGGAATTGACAGTTATCCAAGAAGGAAAAATGTGCAGGGAATAGGGAGAAAGAAGAATGGTTCTAAATGAATTGCTCATTCAGAGAGCAAACATGACAGGTTGAGTGGCCTCCTTCTGCACTGTAAAATTTCTGTAATTCTGAGGTGCACATAGAACATAGAACAGTACAGCACAGAACAGGCCCTTCGGCCCTCAATGTTGTGCCGAGCCATGATCACCCTACTCAAACCCACGTATCCACCCTATACCCGTAACCCAACAACCCCCCCCCATTAACCTTACTTTTTTTTTAGGACACTACGGGCAATTTAGCATGGCCAATCCACCTAACCCGCACATCTTTGGACTGTGGGAGGAAACCGGAGCACCCGGAGGAAACCCACGCACACAGGGGGAGGACGTGCAGACTCCACACACACAATTTGTTTTTTTAAAGCCATGATTGACTCTGTCTCCACCACCACCTGTTCAGTAAAAAATGTATTTTCTCATGTCTCCTTTGGTTCTTCTGCCAATCACCTTAAATTTGAATCCTCTGGTTTATTATTTTGCCAAATGGGAACAGCTTCTCTTTATTCTGTCTAGATGCAAGATTTTCAGCCTTCTCAGCTCCAAGCATACCTATCACAGTCCCACTATCTATCAAACTGAACTCCCTTATGGCAAATCTCTGAACCCTCTCTAAAACCTTCACATCCTTCCTATAGTAATATACCTGAAATTGGGCACAAGACTACAGTTAAAATTTATAAAATTTCATCAGAATGTTCTTATTTCTGACACTGCTTCAATTTATAAATTCCAGATCCCATCTGCCCTTTCAACAATTTTCTGAACCTGCTTTGCCACCTTTAATGATTTGTGCATATGTACCTGAAGCGTTCTCTGTTCCTGGATCCCCTTTAGAGTTGTACCCTTTATTTTTCATTATCTCTCCTCTCTCTCTCTCTTCAAACCAAAATGCATCAATTTGCACTTCTCTGCATTAAATTTAATTTGCTATGTGTCTGCCCATTCCACCAGCCTATGAACTCTTGAAGTCAGTCACCATCTTAGAACATATGAACAATAGAATTTACAGTGCAGGAGGCCATTTGGCCCATCGAGTCTGCACCGACCCTTAGAAAGACCACCCCACCTAAGCCCACACTTCCACCCTATCCCGTAACCCAGTAACCCCATCTGACCTTTTTGGACACTAAGGGCAATTCAGCATGGCCAGTCTACATACCCTGCACATCTTTGGACTGTGGAAGGATACCAGAGCACCCGGAGGAAATTCCACAGACACGGGGAGAACATGCAGTCTGTACAAACTTCCCCAAGCCGGGAATCGAACCTGGGACCCTGGAGCTATGAAGCCACAGTGCTAACCACTATGCTACCATGCCGCCAAGCCAGCTTCCTTGCAGATGATCAAGTTTAAATTCATCTGCATGTTTTGAAACTATGTCTTATACACCCAAGTCTAATTGATTAATAGAAACATATCAAGAGAAACAGTATTCCGAATATCATACACTGGGAACACCATTACAGTCTGAAAAATCACTCACTAAGACTCACCCTGTTTTCTGCCACTACGGGAGCGATTTTGCCCCCGCATCTGCCATCAATGTGAAGTGACACAGGTGCAAAACATCACCGCGGGATCTTGTTTTCTGATTTTCTATGCCCCTCGCTGGTGATGTAACAAGGTTAATGCCCACAGAGGGAGCAAACTTCTTTTTAACGCATTTTGGTGCACTTGCATATAATCACCAAGCCCCCCCCCCTCCCTCCCTCCCTCCATATGACCCCCCATCGCTGAATAGTCAAACCATATCAACGTGTTTTTCAAACCGGTTTTCCAAAACTAGATTCAGTAAAGTAAACCCCCCTCCCCTCCTTCGAGGGAGGGGGACAATCCTGAGCACTGACAACCTATGGAAGGGGACAGTGTGGGCGGGGGGGGGGGGAGGGGAGGGAAAAGAGAGTACTGATACTTGTGAGGAGGAGGAGGGGGCTCATGTCCACGAGGATGGGAAGGTTTCTTTCTGTTTTGATCAGGGCGCCCTGGAAAGATGGCGCCCCAATCTCTGTGGAACCGGCCTCGCCCACCTCGCTCCCATCTGATTCTCTACCCCTACCCCCCCCCCCCCCCCCCCCCCCAACCCGGCCAAGAGTGGCTCAAAATGGTTTCAGTCAGGACCTGACACTAACAATATAATGGAAAATTCCACTCTCTGTCAATTTTGTATCCATGTTGCCATTGTCCTTTTTATTCCATGGACTTCAACTTTACTGGCGATCGTATCATGTGGCATTTTGTCTTTTGGAAGTCCATATAGACATCAACCTCTTTACCCTCATCAACTCTCACCCTATCAGCATTTCATTCCACTCCTTTCTTTCCGATGTGATTATCTAGTTTCCCTTTAAATACTTCTGTGCTATTTCCCTCCACTACTCCTTATGTTAGTACCACATTCTTTGGGTAAATCGTTTCCTATTGTGACTATTTATTTGTGACTATTTTATATTTACGACCTATAATTTACACTCCCCCACAAGTGGAAACAATTTATTTGTTACTCTATCAATCCCTTTCATTATCCTGAAGACTTCCATCAGGTCATCCTTCAGTGAAAATGGATCCCCAGCCAGTTCAGTGTTCTCTGATACATATCTTCTTGGTTCTGTTATCATTGAGGATGATTTTATTTCTCCCACCTTCTCCAAGGCATCTATATATTATTTTTATAATATGGAGACCAGAAATGTGTACAGTACTCCCCAAGAGCGGTCAACCAAAGGTCCAACACAACTTTTTAGTTCTTTCCCCCCAGAAATGAACCCCAGTGCTTTGTTTGCATTTTTTGAGTAAGCCTAATTGGAGTCGGAGAGATTTTACAGCACGGAAAGAGGCCCTTTGGCCCATCATGTCGTGCTGGCCTTCAAGTTTACTCTCATCCCATTTTCCAGCACTTGGCCCATAGCATTGTATGCTATGGCATTTCAAGTGCTCATTGAAATACTAATAAAATGTTGAGGGTTC
The DNA here is from genome assembly GCF_902713615.1 of Scyliorhinus canicula. Lineage (NCBI taxonomy): Eukaryota > Metazoa > Chordata > Chondrichthyes > Carcharhiniformes > Scyliorhinidae > Scyliorhinus > Scyliorhinus canicula. Next base: position 53,407,877 of record NC_052147.1, read on the forward strand.
CCGCCCCTACCATCCTTTCAGGCAGCGAGTTCCCGATTCCCCAACTCTCTGGGTGAAAATGTTTTTCCTCACATCTCCTATAAACCTCTTGCCCATTACCTTAAATCTATGCCCCCTGGTTATTGACCCCTCCGATAACGTGAAAAGTTCCTTCCTATAATCCCATCTATGCTCCTCTTTTATACAGTTCAATTAAGTCCCTCAGCCTTCTCTGCTCCAAGGAAAACAACCCCAATCTATCCAGTCTCTCGATAGTAGAAATACTCCAGCCCAGGCAACATCCCAGTGGATCTCCTCTGAATCCTCTCTAGTGCAATCACTTCCTTCCTAGAGAGTGTGGTGACCAGAACTGCAAATGGTACTCCAGCTGTGGCCTAACCAGCGTTTTATAAAGCTCCATCATAACCTCACTGCTCTTGTGTTTTATGCCTCGGCTAATAAAGGCAAGTATTCCATACGCCTTCTTAACCACCTTATCTACCTGTCCTGCTGCCTTTAGGGATCCATGGACATGCACACCAAAGTCCCTCTGCAATTCCCAGGGTTCTACCATTCATTGTATATTCCCACGCCTTGTTAGTCCTCCCAAAATGCATTACTTCACACTTTTCAGGGTTAGTTGCCACTGTTCTTGTCCATCTAACCAGCCCATCTATATCATCCGGTAAGCTAAGGTTTTCCTCCTCACTATTTACCACACCAATTTTTATGTGATCTGCAAACTTACTGATCATACTGTCATGTATATCATGAGATGTAGATAGGCAGTGATTGACACACAGGATAACCAATAAACACACACGACACAGAACAACCAATCACCAGACAGGACACCACCACTATAAAACCCACAGGGCATTAAGGCTCTCTCTCTCTCACAGGACACGGCTAGGGAGATAGTCGCAGTGCACAGGCCAATGAACATCATCACCATGTGATAGAGAGATGGTCTGGTCAAGCCAATAGGAGGTTATCAGTTAAGTTAATAGAGTGTCAACCCACAGCAGATTATGTACAGCAATCAACAGGTTCAATAAAACAACTTTGGACCATCTCCTGTGTCGGAAGCCTGTTTCTCGTTTTACTGCATCCAGTTGCAGTCGATGTTAGACTAACACAGATAACACTTCACGTACCTCCTGCATTCATGTGCAGATAATTAATGCACACTATGCCCACCTAGCACTGATCCCCACGGAACACCAGTGGACACAGGCTTCCAATCGAAATGCTTCATTATTTTAGTGATTTGTGTATCTGTAGCCATAAATTCATTTTTTCCTCTACCCCATTCAGGCTCCTATCATCCAAACAGTACGTGGGTCACCTTATTCTTCCCACCAAATGTACCACCATGCACTTCACTATCTTCAAATGCATTTGCCAATACTTCAGCCTTATTAATGTCTTTATTTTGTCACATTCTAACAACGTCATGCCTGCTTTACTTTTTTCCCTGGTAAATACAGAGATAAAGTTGCCATCGAGTATTTCTGCTATTTTCCTGTGAGTTAGTGCTTCGAGCTCTAATCAAATTTTTCTTGTTATTCACAGGTCAGTAAAATATTTTGTTTTATATTCCTTAGTTATAGTTTGTTTTTGCATTTCAATTATTCTTTTGATTTCTTTCCTAAAGCTTTATATTCTCTTTACGCCTGTGTACATAGTATGCCTTTTATAGTTTCAATGTTATCTTTATCACTTTATTCATCCATGGTGTTTCATTATTGGCCAGCTAGTTTGGTTTTCGAATATAACGGAATACATTTTTTTCTGTACAAATGCAAAATATCCCGGGCAGCACGGTGGCCTAGTGGTTAGCACTGCAGCCTCACGGCGCCGAGATCCCAGGTTCGATCCCGGTTCTGGGTCACTGTCCGTGTGGAGTTTGCACATTCTCCCCGTGTTTACGTGGGTTTCGCCCCCACAACCCAAAAATGTGCAGGCTAGGTGGATTGGACACACTAAATTGCCCCTTAATTGGAAGAAATGAATTGGGCACTCTAAATTTAAAAAAAAACAAATGCAAAATACTGCAGATGCTGGAAATCTGAAATAAAAACTGAACATGCGGGTAATAATCATCAGGTCTGGCAGCATGTGTGGAGAGAAAAAAGATCGTCATCGGCGTGAAATGTTAACTCTTTCTCTCCACAGATGTTCACAGTAACTTCATTTCAGTGTTAATGTAAGCCTACTTGTGACAATAAAGATTATTAACTGGTTTGGCTGCCTGAGTATTTCCAGCATTTTATATTTTTTCCTGAACTCGGTTTATCATTATTTTAAATATTTAACACTGCCATTCTATCTTGTCTATCAAAATCGTAACCTTCTCTAGTTCTATTCCCCCCCCCTCAATCTGTAACTTTGATTCTCGTCATACTTATGTCTTTCTGAATCATTATTTTGAATCTTATTTTATGCTTACTGTAACAAAACAGATCCATACAGTTATTATACTCTTTTTTAAAAAAAAATTCTTTATCAGAGTTACAAAGCCAGAGCTCAAGTGAGTAGACAGGGACAAACCCCTGATCCAGCTCCTTGCCTGCTCTAAAAACCAATTCAAATTCAAATTGAATCCAATTCATGGTCCACACAAGAGAAACATACCAGTGTGGTGAATGTATTGCTGTAACAATTCACCATGTGCTTAACTGCATTACGCTGTTGCCCATGTGGGCTCCACCTATGGACCATTGTATGGTATTACCTATAATGTAGCATGTTGGGGCCTGTGTGGGCTCCGCCCCTGGCTCCACCCCTTGAGGGGAGGTAGAAAGAGCAGTCGCCCTGTAGGCGGCCCCCACTAGCAGACCAGTTGCAGGCAGGTACTGTTCTAGTTGATTAAAGCCACAGTTTACTTCTACTCCTGGTTTCGTGTGAATTGATGGTCACATCAACCAGATCCAGGCATTACACCTGACCTCATGCTCATCTTAGCCAAAAGACCAAGAAGTGATGCACTTTTTATACTCCCAACTTTTGGAGCCAGTAAATTATAAATCAAGAGTTCCGTGAATGCACGCAGAGTTTTAGCATTTTGAAACAATTCTTAGGAAGGAATATTAGAAATAAATCAGTAATACAAATAGATTCAGGGAGTACGAGCCACTCTCTACTACACAAAATACATAGGGCGCAATCCACTGGCCACGTTGCCGCCGGTGAATGCCGGGAGAGCCCTCCCGCGGGCTTCCTGGAAGCTTTCACGTCTTGCAGGATTCACCCAAGTCCCGTGAGGCAGCGGAGTCAGAATCCTGCCCACAAGGGCCGGGACCAAATGGCGTGCGCCGAAGCCGGTTTTAAACTGGGTTCACCTAACATACCCAGCATCCATCGGCCTCCCCAGCAAGGCTGCAGCCGGTTGCCGTTCAGCACTTGTCCACACAAACGTGGACCAGGTGGAATGATACCCAGGGGAGGGGGAGGGGTGTCTTCTGGACCATCGGAGACCCCTGGATGGTCGGGGTCAGTGCAGGGTGCCCTCTGGCTCTCCCCCTGGAACATGAGCACCGTGGCACTGCATAGCTGACAACTTGGCACTGCCAAGCTGGCAACAGCAATGCCTGGGTGTCAGTGCAAGGGTGCCTGAGCGCCAGGGTGGCACTACCAATGGTCAGGGGCCAAGGAGGGCCATGCCCATGAAAGGAAAGTGGTGGTGGGGCGGTTTTGAAGGGTGGGGCCGTGCAGGCAGTTAATTAAGGGCCTCCGGGAGGTTGTGGGTGATGGGGGTCCTGAAGAGGGGGGCCACCACCCATAGCTGGGTGTCCTCACTTGGTGGTGTGGTTAGTGCCCATGTGTGTGGGGGGGTGACATTGCCCATGGGCAGGGGTGGACCCACAAGCTCACTTAGAGATGGGGGCATCCTTTCAAAATGGTGGCCCAATCTCGGAGCTCAGCTCCCCAGTGCTAAAAGAAATTCTAACTGTGGGCTAAACCGGTGAGAAACACCCCAGGGCCCCGAAAAAAATGACGAAGTGTCATTGAATAGCAGTGGACAACTCACCGGACACCTGCCACAAATGAACTTTGAAATTTTTCTGAAGAATCTGCAAACCACAAACAGCACTCACCTTTATAAATCCAAGAGCATGTTGGGAAATATTTGCAAATTTCATTTCCAAAGGTTCCTGTACAGAAATAAATTCTAGTTATAGTGACATACGGTCTAAAAAACAGAAAGATTTCTATAAGAAACATATTTCATAAACAGGTGACGTAGTAGTCATCTTAATCCCAACTGTAAACACTAAGTTTCTCCACAAAATAGTTGTTTTTCCTCATATTCTCTATTATCTTTAAGTGGCTGTTTGCAAAACGTATCTCACTAACCAACAATTTCACTGATTGGCCAGCAGAATGGGCAATCCAATCCAAGTTGAATGATGGGGAGTTTAATACTTCAGTTTCTAACTTGCCTTAATTTCAGTAATAATTACCAAATTATATTTGTTTATTAATTACAGGCAATTTGGGTGTTACTAGTGTTCCTGAGGCACACATAAAGGCCTTCTTTCAGTGCTCATGCTTCCATAGAGATTACTTTATGTCCCAATTCTTAACCTTTTAAAAACTTTTTTTTAAAGAGTACCCAATTATTTTCAAATTAAGGGGCAAGCCAATCATCTTCACATCTTTGGGTTATGGGGGTCAAACCCACGCAGACATGGGGAGAATGTGCAAACTCCACACAGACAGTGACCCAGGGCTGGGATCGAACTCGCGTCCTCAGCGCCGTAGTCAGTGTTTAAGCTTCTGGGTTGCTGTAAAGGAGACAAGAGTTCTGCTTCTCCACAAAACACCTTTATTTCTTTGATCCAACTTCACAAACAAATCTCCACCAACAAATAGTGCGAACTGTAGCCCCTTTATATATCAGTGACTTCTATTGCATAACTGACATCAAATTGGTATTTAATTGGAAGTTCTGTTAACCCATTCCTAACAGGCAGCAGCGCTAACCACTGCACCACCCTGTCGCCTTTCCATTTCCTAACCTATAAGCTTATATGGCGACAAAGAACGGATTGGTCTCAATATCCATCGTCACGGAGACAATGCTGAAATTAATTGACATACAATTGCTGACATTGCACGCGACTTCTAACACCACAGGCTTAGAATAAAAATTAACACCTCTAGATTGAGTCAAATACTCTATTAGTGAGTATTATTCAGTTGTCATGATAATTGTATGTTTGCACATATCTGACAGTATAACAAGAGAGGTAAACTGAAGCAATCATCAACATTTGATGGTAAATAAGTTTTACAATGCACCTATCGTTTATATAAATTTCATTGTGGAACCGATTCTTTCGAAGTTTGCCTTCAAGAACAAGATCACATCAACCCTTGGCGTTTCCTTGTTGGTATCTATATTGCACTGCAATTGCCCAGGTTAGTTAATTTACCCTAGCTCAACAGGTGTACTGGTATATTATCATCTCCATCTGAGGCGAAGGAGATAAATGTTTGGGCCAGATGGTGCCAAAGTTCATAATCTAGGATTTACACTGAAGGGAATTGGTGTTAACAATTGATATTAATGTCCGTGCCACACAAGTGCCAGGCAATGACCATCTCCAACAAGAGAGAATCTAGCCATCTCTCCATGACATTAAACAGCATTACCATAGTTGAATCCCTCGCCATCAACATCCTCGGAGTTACCATTGACTAGAAACATAACTGGACTTGCAATAGGTCAGAGGGTGGCAATTCTGTGGACAGTAACTCACCTTTCGACTCCCCAGACTGTCCAGCATCTACAAGTCAGGAGTGTGCTGGAATATTCTCCACTTGGCTGGATGAGTGTTGCTCCAGCAACACTAAAGAAGCTCAACACCATCCAGGACAAATCAGCCCACATCATCAGTACCCCATTCACCACCTTAAACATTCACTCCCTCCACCAATTAGGCGTAGTGACAGAAGTGTGTACCATATACAAGATGTACTGCAGTAACTCACCAAGGTACCTTTTAAACCTGTAACCGTTACCACCTAGAAGGACAAGGGCAGAAGATGCATGGGAACACCAGCGCAGGCAAGCCCCTTTCCAAGCCATACTCATCCTGACTTGGAATTATATTGTCCTTCCTTCACTGTCACTGGAAACCCGCTTCTCAACAGGACTATGGATGTACCTATACCAAAGGGCTGGAGTGATTCAAGAAGGTACATCACCACCTTTTTGAGAGCAGTTAGGGTTGAACAACAAATGCTCGTCTTGCTAACAATGCTCAAATTCCATCAATTATTTTTATTAAACCCTGTATAGTTTTTTGTGTAATTTGTTTTGCATATTGCTGATATGATTGTGCTAAATTGAAGAACGTTGTGCATCCCACTTTGGGAAGTTTTATTAATGTTTTCAAAATTAAGATACAATATGGAGATGGCTGCCCATTTAAATGGCAGCCTGAAAGCTGCTGGTACTCCGAGGACTGTGGCAGACATCTAAAATCTCCAAACTCTGCCTCATTTACGGCCGAAATCCCAGAGGCAGAGCGGCGAGCCTGCCATTTATAGTTAAATGATTCCCGAGGTTGGGATCAAGGGTGCCCTTTCATGGTTGAGAGAGATGCGTCCCAATCAAAAGGAATGGAAAGTCTGGGGCAGGAAGTAAAAATTTCAGATGCCAACCTTCAAACTGTGAATAACCCATTTGTATAAACGTTACATTTTCAATGACCACTTTCCTAGATTAAAACAATACCATACCACATTATCTGGCACTGGTATGCTCACTCCACTGAAGAACTGGTTTGAACTGAAGACTTGTTGATGGCGAGGAATCAAATCACCTGTAGGCAAACAAGATGCAATAGTAATTACTAAACTCTTAATGAATGCATTAAAATTACAATGGGTCAGTGAGTTCATGAAATTGCACTGTTAAACATGTTGAGCTGCTTTGATGCAATGTGAAACTGGCAGGCAGGCACAGTCCGATCTCCAAGGTATCATCATCCAACAATTAACTCTGAATGAATTCTTAGTTGATGTTTGCTTAACCGTTTAATTTAAAGAGAAAGAAAGCCAATCTGACTGTGTTTAATCCAAGTTTGCAATTCCAGAAAGCAAATCAATTAAACATTGTAGTTTTAAATTTACACGCTCACTTTAGCAACATTATAATATTTCAAGGGATGCACACTGTGGCATACATTTACAATGCTATGCCAGCTCCACGGCAGGATTTCAGGCCGTGGGAGAAACTTGAAATTGCAAGGGTGGGATTTCCTTCGGATTCCCACTTGCCTCACCCTTGAGGTGATTTTGCACGAGGCAGGCAAGATCTCATAGTGGAAGCCCACCCTTGTCTCAACTGAGACCTTTAAGTGGCCATTTAAGGGCCAATTTCCATCCAGCCTCAATGTTTAGCTTGAGCCTCAGAGGAAACCCAAAAATTAAAGGGAGCTAGATTTCAGGTTGGATCTCAGTCACGTCCCCTTCTGACTGGGAATGCCTTTTATTAAGTTATCTTAAGGCCCAGTAATCTCCGAACCTCCGTCCCTCCCCATCATCCCTGGCTTATCCTTCGAGACCCTGATTTCCCCCCCACCCCAGTGACTCCCCTGGTCTTCCCTACCATTCCCGCCCTGAGAACACTGATACTTGCTTGGGTCTCCAGTTCCTGGGACTTAGTCTCAGGCAGCTGCATGTAGTTCTCTTCAGTTCTGTTCCTGTAGGGACTTAAGAGTTGCCGGCCAATCGGAATGAGTGGCAGCTCTCCAAGGCTGGACTCCTTACAGAGTGGGGGATGGAAGTCCTGCCTAATCAATGCTCATTTGAATGTTTTTTTTAAAAAAAATAATTTTTATTAAGATTTTCACAAAATATAAACAAAACAATATTAACAAAACAACCATGATAAAAACCCAAGAACAACAACCACCCAACTTGTTAATTGGCTGCAGGGCAGCCAGAATCAGCAGGGATGAGTTCCCCGCTGTATCTTTGGCTAGTGGGGGCTGAGCCTCCACTATCCTAAAATTCAGGCCAATGATAAGAGACATTTGGTGGGAGTTATTTGTACATTATAGAAATAGAGTGTGGGCACCAGTGATTAAATGGAGGAAGCAGCTACATTGAATTTTAAAAATCTAATTACCAGAAGGAACTGCTTTGCAGACATAATTTATCAAAACAATTAAATTACAGTTTTACGCAAGTCTAACACAGATATTCAAATATGATAACATTACCTGTTCCACAATTACTCTTCACTGTTATTACTATGCAGTATTTTAACTAACAATGATACTGATGGTTTTAACTTTCTTCATAAGATCTGAGAAATACGATATAATTTCTTCATAATATCTTAAAAGTACCTAAAGTACAGGCAATCATTTTCTGGGATATAATCTTTCTTCAGCTGGGTTACTTAAAATATTGAGAGTAACAAAATGGAACTGAATGAAAGTCCAATAACACTCACAGTCATGGAATATCACAAATACAAGTTAGAGCCCTGATCTTTTCAGCTTCTAACCAAAATGTTACTGAGCAGAGATCGCAAAATCTCCCAAGAGTTTGGAGAGAGTGGGGAAAAGGAGTGAGCATCAAGGTGGAGGTAAGAACAATTATCTGGAAATAATGCATCTGGTCAGTTTTGGGGTCTTTCTTGGTAAACCTCGGAGGAGGCAGTGACGTGACTAGTAATCCAGAGACCCAGGGTAAGATCTGGGGACCGGTTCAAATCCCACCACAGCAGATGGTGAAGTTTGAATTCAAAAATAATCTGGAATTAAAAGTCTAAATGATGACCATGAAACCATTGACGACTGTCTGAAAAACCCATCTGATTCATTAATGTCCATTAGGGAAGGAAATCTGCCATTCTTACCTGGACCGTTAATCCAGATCCAGAGCAATATGGTTTACTCTTAAAATGTCCTCTGCAATGAAGAGCAGTTAGGGACGGCCAATAAACGCCCAGTTAGCAATGTCCACATCCAATAAATGACAGTTAAAATGGCCCACAAGCTTTTTTCATTCATGGGATGTGGGTGTCCACTACATTTTTAACAGATAGAAATAAGAAACTAATAGAGAAAATGAGAATGAAAGGAGTATCCCGCAGCCAAACATTAGGGATGGTGGTGGGATGCTCAGGATACAGACAAGGAAGAGAAAAGTATGATTATCACCATCAGTAACTATTTAGGGCTCAGGCAGTAAAAAGTCAGAGTGTGAAAAACAAAAATAAGTGCATTACAGGCACCAAGATTGCGACTCAATTCCCCAAACTATATATTTTTTTAAAATTTAGAGTATCCAATTCATTTTTTCCAATTTTATCGAGGCCAATTCACCATTGGGAACAGCCACTGGAATAGAATCCAGTGCCTGAGACAGAGACTAAAGGGCCGTGGCCCCTATTGGACACGAACAGCAGCAGGATGGTCAGGGGAACAGCTGAAAGACAGTACCGTTGTGTCCCTTTTAACCCAGCTGAGAGACAAATGATGATGAGAGACTTATCTACCTCTAGCCAGCACCATACAAATACTAGCAAGCGCTATCGGGAAGGTCGGGAAGACCTTCTTCACAAAGTCCAGTACCTGCATATACCGGAAACTCCAGCCCAAAGATCTCACTCAGGTCCTCCAAACACACAAATCACCCTCCAGAAACATATCCTTTATTTATTTGATCTCCCCTCTCTACCCATGGCTGAAACCTTCCATCCATCCTGCTGCTCAAACCCATTTTCATAGAATTTATAATGCAGAAAAAGGCCATTCAGCCCATCGAGCCTGCATCGGCTCTTGGAAAGAGCACCCTACCCAAGCCCACACCTCCACCCTATCCCCATAACCCAGTAACCCCACCCAACACGAAGGGCAATTTTGGACACTAAGGGCAATTTAGCATGGCCAATCCACCTAACCTGCACATCTCTGGACTGTGGGAGGAAACTGGAGCACACTAAAGAAACCCACCCACACGGGGAGAAAGGGGAACACATGATTCCCCCAAATTGGCACCCCCATCCCCAACCCAGCTCCCAACTTAAAATGCTGCCTAAACTGCTTCCAGGCTTTCAGCGTGACCACCACCACTGAACTCACCGAATACTTCCCTGGGACCATTGGGATCGGCGCTGTTGCCAGCTCCACAACCCTGGCACCCTGCAAGAGCCCACCTCCATCCTCACCCACAAAGCCCCCACCTCCCTATTCCATCCCTGAATCTTCTCTGCATTTGCCGCCCAGTAGTATTACATCGAATTTGGGAGGCCGAGCCCCCACACCTGCCATGCCCTCTGCAGTATCACCTTCCTAATCCTAGCCACCTTCCCCGCCCAAAAAATGAGATCAGCCTGTCCACCCACTTAAAAAAAAAACCTTAGGCAAAACGACCGGCAGGCACCGAAACAGAAACAAGAATCATGGCAAAATATTCATTATTACTGCCTGCACCCAGCCTGCCAACCACTGAGGGGGATTGTCCCACCTCAAAAAGTCAGCCTTCACCCTCCTCACCAAGCTAGTGAAATTGAACTTCCAGAGACCTGCCCAATCCTGGGCCACTTGCACCCCCAAATACCTAAAGTGAGACGCTGCTGGATGAAATGGCAGCCCCACCCCCGCTGGGGAGACCATAAAGTACTCACTTTTCCCCAAATTCAACTTGTACCCTGAAAACGTTTAAAATCACATTGTGCTCCCCACCGAAGAGCTTGGCTCCGAAATGTACAACTATAAATCATCAGCATATAAGGACACCCTATGCTCCACCTCTCTCTCTCTTCCCCCTCCCCATACCATCCCCATCCACAACCGTGAGCCCCTCAGCACAACAGCTCAGAGCTCTATAGTCAATGCAAACGGAAGTGGGAGGGGGGAACATGGGGCATCCCTGCCTCATACCCCAGTGCAATGCAAAGTACCCTGAATTCATACAATGATAACTGCCTTCCCTTTACAAACCCTGTCTGGTCCTTCCCGATCACCTTCGGAAGGCATCCCTCCAACCTTAACGGCAACACCTTTGCCAATATCTTGGCGTCTACATTCAGCAGAGATATGGGCTACGAGACTCACACTGCACCTGATCCTTGTCCTTCTTAAGCAATGAGATGGAGGCTTGCCCCATTGTTGGTGGCAAGACACACCTGTCCATCGCGTCCTCAAACATTCCCACCATCAAGGGCACAAGCCTATCCTTAAATCTTCTATAAAATTTGACTGGAAACCCATCGGCCCCGCCGCCTTTCCTGCCTGTCTCCTCCCGATTTGGTGGTTTGTGAAGGGGCTGTTGTCAAGTGACAATTAAACCCGAAACACTTCCTCAGTGTTTCCCTCCCTACCCCCTCCTCTAACCAAAAAAAAACAACCGTGGTTGTCGGGAAAGTAAGTTTATCTCTTTAAAAACTTACCTTGAAGGGTGACATCACAGCAAAGCAGTGACCTGATTGGCTGGCAAGGAAAGTGCTCCAATTAGCAGTTGCTGGGAGAAATTTAACTCTTCGTGTGTTGCTGAGTATTGTGATTGGTAAGTAAAATCTTTATTCATTTCACTTATTAATTATTTGATACTATATTTGTAATCAGTTAAGGTAAAGGGTAAAAATGGCAGGAGATCCCAGACCCGTGTTATGCTCCTCGTGCGCAATGTGGGAGTTCAGGGAAGCGGCCGATGCCCCGACTTCATCATGTGCGGAAAGTGTGTCCAGCTGCAGTTCCTGTTAGACCGCATGACGGCTCTGGAGCTGCGGATAGACTCACTTTGGAGCATCCGCGATGCTGAGGAGGTCGTGGATAGCACGTTCAGTGAGTTGGTCACACCGCAGATTAGGATTGGTGACGGAGACAGGGAATGGGTGACCAAAAGGCAGAGAAAGAGCAGGAAGGCAGTGCAGGTGTCCCCTGCGGTCATCTCCCTCCAAAACAGGTATACCGTTTTGGATAATGTTGGGGAGATGACTCACCAGGGGAAGGCAGTTGTAGCCAGGCTCATGGCACCGTGGCTAGCTCTGCTGCACAGAAGGGCGGGGAAAAGACTGGCAGGGCTATAGTCATAGGGGATTCAATTGTAAGGGGAGTAGACAGGCGTTTATGTGGTCGAAAACGAGACTCCCGAATGGTATGTTGCCTCCTGGGTGCACGGGTCAGGGATGTCTCAGATCGGCTGCAGGACATACTGAAGGGGGAGGGTGAACAGCCAGTTGTCGTGGTGCATATAGGCACCAACGATATAGGTAAAAAAAAGGGATGAGGTCCTACAATCAGAATTTAGGGAGTTAGGAGATAAGTTAAAAAGTAGGACCTCAAAAGGTAGTAATCTCAGGATTGCTACCAGTGCCACGGGACAGTCAGAGTAGAAATTCAAGAATAGTCAGAATGAATACGTGGCTTGGGAGATGGTGCAGGAGGGAGGGGTTCAGATTTTTGGGACATTGGAACCGGTTCTGGGGGCGGTGGAACCATTACAAACCGGATGGTCTACACCTGGGCAGGACTGGAACCAATGTCCTAGGGGGTGCTTTTGCTAACACTGTTGGGGAGGTTTTAAACTAATGTGGCAGGGGGATGGGAACCAGATTAGGAAGTTAGAGGTCGGTAAAGAAGCAGCAACTAAAGCCAGTAAGGTACGAGACAATAAACTCAATGTGACTAAGGGGAAGAGTAGACAGGGAAGAGATGATGAACGCAAAGGTGGTCTGAGGTACATTAGTTTTAATGCGAGAAGTGTAGCAGGTAAGGAAGGTGAACTTAGGGCTTGGATCAGTACCTGGGAATATGGTGCTATTGGTATTACTGAGACTTGGTTGAGGGAAGGGCAGGACTGGCAACTGAATATCCCAGGGTATAGATGCTTCAGGAGGGATAGAGAGGGAGGTAGAAGGGGTGGAGGAGTTGCATTACTCGTCAGAGATGATATCACAGCTGTGATTAAGGAGGGCATGATGGAGGATTCGAGCACTGAGGCAATATGGGTGGAGCTGAGAAATAGGAAGGGTGCAGTAACATTGTTGGGACTTTACTACAGGCCTCCCAAAAGCGAGCATGAAGTAGAGGTACAAATATGCAGACAGATTATAGAAAAATGTAGGAGCAATAGGGTGGTTGTGATGGGAGATTTTAACTTCCCCAACATTGAATGGGATTCGTGTAGTGTTGGAGGCGTAGATGGAGCAGAGTTTGTAAGGAGCATCCAGGAGAGTTTTTTAGAGCAGTATGTAAATAGTCCAACTCGGGAAGGGGCCATACTGGACCTGGTATTGGGGAATGATCCCGGCCAGGTGTTTGATGTTTCAGTCGGTGATTACTTTGGGAATAGCGATCACAATTCTGTAAGTTTTAGAATACTCATGAACAAGGACACGAGGGGTCCGAAAGGAAGAGTACTAAATTGGGGAAAGGCAGAGTATAACAAAATTCGGCAGGAGCTAGGGAATGTGGATTGGGAGCAGCTGTTTAAGGGTAAATCCACATTTGAAATGTGGAAGTCTTTTAAGGAAAGGTTGATTAGAGTGCAGGACAGACATGTTCCTGTGAAAATGAAAGATAGAAATGGCAAGATTAGGGAACCATGGATGACGGGTGAAATTGTGAGACTAGCTAAGATGAAAAAGGAAGCATACATAGGATCGAGGCGACTCAAAACTGATGAAGCTTTGGAAGAATATCGGAAAAGTAGGACGAATCTCAAACGTGCAATAAAGAGGGCTAAAAGGGGTCATGAAATATCTTTGGCTAACAGGGTTAAGGAAAATCCCAAAGCATTTTATTCGTATGTAAGGAGCAAGAGGGTAACTAGATAAAGGATTGGCCCACTTAAAGACAAAAGAGGGAATTTATGCGTGGACTCAGAGGAAATGGGTGAGATTCTTAATGAGTACTTTGCATCGGTATTCACAAAGGAGAGGGACAAGACGGATGTTGAGGCTAGGGATGGATGTTTAAATACTCTCGGTCAAGTTGTCATACGGAAGGGGGAAGTTTTGGGTATTCTAAAAGACATTAAGGTGGACAAGTCCCCAAGACCGGATGGGATCTATCCCAGGTTACTGAGGGAAGCGAGGGTCGAAATAGCTGGGGCCTTAACAGATATCTTTGCAGCATCCTTGAGCACGGGTGAGGTCCCGGAGGACTGGAGAATTGCTAATGTTGTCCCTTTGTTTAAGAAGGGTAGCAGGGATAATCCAGGGAATTATAGACCTGTGAGCTTGACGTCAGTGGTTGGCAAACTGTTGGAGAAGATACTGAGGGATAGGATCTATTCACGTCTGGAAGAAAATAGACTTATCAGTGATAGGCAGCATGGTTTTGTGCAGGGAAGGTCATGTCTTACAAACCTAATAGAATTCTTTGAGGAAGTGACAAAGCTAATTGATGAGGGAAGGGCTGTAGATGTCATATACATGGACTTTAGTAAGGCGTTTGATAAGGTTTCCCATGGCAGGTTGATGGAAAAAGTGAAGTCGTATGGGGTTCAGGGTGTACTAGCTAGATGGATGAAGAACTGGCTGGGCAACAGGAGACAGAGAGTAGTGGTGGAAGGGAGTGTCTCAAAATGGAGAAGGGGGACTAGTGGTGTTCCACAGGGATCTGTGCTCGGACCACTGTTGTTTGTGATCTACATAAATGACCTGGAGGAAGGTATAGGTGGTCTGATTAGCAAGTTTGCAGATGATACTAAGATTGGTGGAGTTGCAGATAGCAAGGACTGTCAGAGAATACAACAAAATATAGATAGATTGGAGAGTTGGGCAGAGAAATGGAAGATGGAGTTCAATCCAGGCAAATGAGAGGTGATGCATTTTGGAAGATCAAATTCAAGAGCGGACTATATGGTCAATGGAAGGGTCTTGGGGAAAATTGATGTGCAGAGAGATCTGGGAGTTCAGGTCCATTGTACCCTGAAGGTGGCAACGCAGGTTGATAGAGTGGTCAGGAAGGCATACAGCATGCTTGCCTTCATCGGAAGGAGTATTGAGTACAAGAGTTGGCAGGTCATGTTACAGTTGTATAGGACTTTGGTTCGGCCACATTTGGAATACTGCGTGCAGTTCTGGTCGCCACATTACCAGAAGGATGTGGATGCCTTGGAGAGGGTGCAGAGGAGGTTCACCAGGATGTTGCCTGGTATGCAGGGTGCTAGCTATGAAGAAAGGTTGAGTAGATTAGGATTGTTTTCGTTGGAAAGACGGAGGTTGAGGGGGGGGACCTGATTGAGGTCTACAAAATTATGAGAGGTATGGACAGGGTGGATAGCAACAAGCTTTTCCCAAGAGTGGGGGTGTCAGTTACAAGGGGTCACAATTTCAAGGTGAGAGGGGGAAAGTTTAAGGGAGATGTCATTGATTTTTATGTCATCATTGGCTACAGGAATAGTGCCAGAGGATTGGAGGGTAGCAAATGTGGTCCCTTTGTTCAAGAAGGGGAGTAGAGATAACCCCGGTAACTATAGGCCGGTGAGCCTCACGTCTGTTGTGGGTAAAGTCTTGGAGAGGATTATAAAAGATACGATTTATAATCATCTAGATAGGAATAATATGATTAGGGATAGTCAGCATGGTTTTGTGAAGGGTAGGTCATGCCTCACAAACCTTATCGAGTTCTTTGAGAAGGTGACTGAACAGGTAGATGAGGGTAGAGCAGTTGATGTGGTGTATATGGATTTCAGTAAAGCATTTGATAAGGTTCCCCACGGTCGGCTATTGCAGAAAATATGGAGGCTGGGGATCGAGGGTGATTTAGAGATGTGGATCAGAAATTGGCTAGTTGAAAGAAGACAGAGGGTGGTGGTTGATGGCAAATGTTCAGAATGGAGTTCAATTACAAGTGGCGTACCACAAGGATCTGTTCTGGGCCGTTGCTGTTTGTCATTTTTATAAATGACCTAGAGGAGGGCACAGAAGGTTGGGTGAGTAAATTTGCAGACGACACTAAAGTCGGTGGAGTTGTAGACAGTGTGGAAGGATGTTGCAGGTTACAGAGGGACATAAATAAGCTGCAGAGCTGGGCTGAGAGGTGGCAAATGGAGTTTAATGTGGAGAAGTGTGAGGTGATTCACTTTGGAAAGAAAAACAGGAATGCGGAATATTTGGCTAATGGTAAAATTCTTGGCAGTGTGGATGAGCAGAGGGATCTCGATGTCCATGTACATAGATCCCTGAAAGTTGCCACCCAGGTTGATAGGGTTGTGAAGAAGGCCTATGGTGTGTTGGCCTTTATTGGTAGAGGGATTGAGTTCCGGAGCCATGAGGTCATGTTGCAGCTGTACAAAACTCTGGTACGGCCGCATTTGGAGTATTGCGTACAGTTCTGGTCGCCTCATTATAGGAAGGACGTGGAAGCTTTGGAACGGGTGCAGAGGAGATTTACCAGGATGTTGCCTGGTATGGAGGGAAAATCTTATGAGGAAAGGCTGATGGACTTGAGGTTGTTCTCGTTAGAGAGAAGAAGGTTAAGAGGTGACTTAATAGAGGCATACAAAATGATCAGAGGGTTAGATAGGGTGGACAGTGAGAGCCTTCTCCCGCGGATGGAGGTGGCTAGCACGAGGGGACATAGCCTTAAATTGAGGGGTAATAGATATAGGACAGACGTCAGAGGTAGGTTTTTTACGCAAAGAGTGGTGAGGCCGTGGAATGCCCTACCTGCAACAGTAGTGACCTCGCCAACATTGAGGGCATTTAAAAGTTTATTGGATGAGCATATGGATGATAATGGCATAGTGTAGGTTAGATGGCCTTTAGTTTTTGACTTCCCATGTCGGTGCAACATCGTGTGTCGAAGGGCCTGTACTGCGCTGTATCGTTCTATGTTCTATGTGCGTGGAAAGTTTTTTTACGCAGAGGGTGTTGGGTGCCTGGAACGCTTTACCAGTGGAGGTGGTAGAGGCGGGCACGATAGCATCATTTAAGAAGCATCTAGACAGGTATATGAATGGGCGGGAACAGAGGGAAGTAGACCTTGGAAAATAGGAGACAGGTTTAGATAAAGGATCTGGATCGGCGCAGGCTGGGAGGGCCGAAGGGCCTGTTCCTGTGCTGTAATTTTCTTTGTTCTTCTTTGATTGACACCTTCACCTCCTCTACCCCCATCGGTTCCTCCAATCCTCCCTCTGCACCTCCCCCACTCTAACCCACCCAGAAACTTCCTCATCTCCTGCTCTTCCTCTGGTGGATCTGACTTATACATATACCATATTAATGTTCTGGAGCCACCACCATCTCCCCCAACTTGTCCTACACCCGAACTATCTCCCTCGCCGCAGCTTTCCTATGAAGCTGAACTGTCAGCATATGCCCTAGCTTCGCCCTGTACTCAGATAGCCCCCCTCGCCCTTCTCAGCTGACCCACCACTTTCTCCGTGGACAATAGGTCAAACCTTGTCTGCAACTCCTTCCTCTTTGCCATGAGCTCCAGGTCCGGGCCCCCCTCATGTATCTCCCATCCACCTCCAAAATATTTTCTATCGATCATTGGCGTTCCTTCTTCTCCACCTTGACCTTAAATGAGATCGCCTCCCCCCTCACCACTGCCTTCAGAGCCTCCCAAACCACCGATGAAACCTCCCCCCTGCAATTGAACCTCACATGCCTTGATCGCCGTCCCTATCTGGTCACAGAAGCCTCCCCTCCAACGCACCAACGATCACGTACCTGCCCCCCCTGATCCGCCACCACCGTCTCCATCTAACTCACCCTCTTACACACCAAGATCACCAGCCTCTGAGTCCTACTATCAAACCCTGAACGAAAAAAAAAAACTTGACACACCCACCCCTTATCTGGTCCTTTTAGCCTCAGATGGGTCTCCTGCAGCATCACCACATTGGCTTTTAAACTCTTCAAATGCGCAAAAACTCTTGCTTTCTTCACCGGTCCCTCACGTTACACATCAAAATTCTGACTGGGGCTGTCTCCACCCCACTCCCGGCTATCCGCAATCACCATTACCCCCAACCTCTGCCCATCCGGCTGGACCCGCCCCATCCTTCTGTTACCATCGACCCCCCCCCTCCCAGAATCCCCCCATCCACTTCCTCTTGCAAACACCTCCGCCAGTATAGATCCGTTCCTACCACCATTCATACCTCCCAGGCTCCAATCACCCCACCACACTTCCGATCACTGCCAACCTTCGCTGAATAGTACGGTGACCCCTGCCACAGCTTCCCCCTCCTCAGCAATCCAGCTCCACATGCCCAACACCCACCTCCCTCTAACCAAGAAACAAAAAGGAACCGCACCCATAAGGAAAAAACAAAACACATGTAAATAACCCCCTCTTTTTAAGAGAGAGAAACAAAACCCCAATCCAAATAGAAAACCCTCAATAAAGGAAAACAAAGGGCAGCACGGTGGCCTAGTGGTTAGCACAACCGCCTCACGGCGCTGAGGTCCCAGGTTCGATCCCGACTCTGGGTCACTGTCCGTGTGGAGTTTGCACATTCTCCCCGTGTCTGCGTGGGTTTCGCCCCCACAACCCAAAAATGTGCAGAGTAGGTGGATCGGCCATGCTAAATTGCCCCTTAATTGGAAAAAATAATTGGGTAATCTAAATTTAAAAAAAAAAATAAATAAAAAAATAAAGGAAAACAATCTCCATCCCCACAAGCCAAATCCCAACTCTCATCTATCCCACTACTTCAGCCTTGACGAACGCCTCTGCCGCCTCCACAGACTCAAAATAAAAAAGTCCTTTGAATTGCGAGTCACTCTCAGCTTCGTAGGGTAGACCACTCGGAATCTTACAACACTGCTATACAATGCTGCTTTCACCCGTCCAAAGGCCGCCCACCTTCTCACCAACTCTGCTGTCAGATCTTGGGATATGCGTATTCCAATGCCCTCCCACTTCACATCCTGTCTCTGCTTCACTCAGCTCAAAACCTTCTCCTTAAAAAGGTAATAGCTGTGGAAGCAGAGTATGACCCCCCCCCCCATATTTGATGGCGCATTCAGCCCGAGCGACTGATGTGCCCTGTACAACCCACAGCGTGAGGGTTCTTCCCCTCCCCCATCAACTTAACAAACATCTTTGTCGTGAGCCCTCCACCCCCCGGGCAGACCCAAGATTCTCAAATTTTGCCTCCTCGATCAGTTCTCCAGATCCTCCACCTTGGCTCGGAGCCCTTTGTTGGCCTCCGCCACCCTCTGCAGCTCCTCACCAATCGAGGTGAGCTGGTCGCTGTGTTGTGACAGTACCTCCTCCGTCCCCTTACTTCTCTCCTTGCTCCGGCACCTCTACCGACATCTTCTCGACCGAAGTCTTCATCGCTGCTGCCTTTACCGGGCCAATGACCTCCTCCGCCCATTCTTAAGCAAGGCCGTCATCTCCCTCCGAATCACCTCCAAATGCTTGGCAAACAGCTTCTCAAACTCCACCGACATCACCTCAGTCAGAGTTTCCACTGTGAGGGGAGCAGCCCCACCCGATGACCCAGACCCTGCCATCTTTCTTCCTGCGGGGCTCACAGCAACACTCGGTCAGCAGGCTTTCTTCTGTCACTTCGACATTTCCCAACCCCCTTAATGACTTCCCACACCAACTCATCCAAAAACGGGCAGCACAGTGGCGCAGTGGGTTAGCCCTGTAGTCTCACTGCGCCGAGGTCCCAGGTTCGATCCCGGCTCTGGGTCACTGTCCACGTGGAGTTTGCACATTCTCCCAGCGTTTGCGTGGGTTTCGCCCCCACAACCCAAAGATGTGCTGGTTAGGTGGATTAGCCACGCTAAATTGCCCCTTAATTGGAAAAAATGAATTGGGTAGACTAAATTTATTTTTTTTTAAACTCATCCAAAAACTACCAGTGCGATCGGGCATCAAAGTCGAAAAAGCGGAGACTCTAGCAGAAGCCACCTACATGCCACCACCGGAAGTCCATTCATGCCAATCTAACTGCCTGCCTGATCAGCAGTGATGGGGTACGAGATATCTTTGACGTTCGTAGCCCATCTTGGAGGTTAGTGCCAAAGGGGGGATTGCTGTGGCATATCAGGATACATTATCTGATCACCCAGGTTCGATCCCCGCTCTGGGTCACTGTCCGTGTGGAGTTTGCATATTCTCCCCGTGTCTGCGTGGGTTTCACCCTCACAACCCAAAGATGTGCAGGCTAGGTGGATTGGCCACGCTAAAATGCCCCTTAATTGGAAAAAAATAATTGGGTACTCTAAATTTATATTTTTAAAAAATAAGTTTGTTGTAAATAAAAAAAGTAGAATGGATATAGGAGGGAATAGGAATCAACCAGGAAGTTGATGCCTAGCCTATTAGTCAGTCCATGATAAATTAAAGGAATATGACCTTTGGGTCAGGATAAAATAAGTTGATGACCTAGGAGTTATACCATAATAAACGGATAGCTTGAGCCCAGAGGTCACGTTAGGCTATCCAGATGTCTAGGCACTGCAGTAAAATGTCAGGATAGACAAAGTTCATGTTTTGCAATTAACCATTGACATAATTTGTGCTAAAAGTCAGGTTTTACAAACTCCTTTAACTACAGGAGTTTAGGGCAGCACGGTGGCCTAGTGGTTAGCACAAACGCCTCACGGCGCTGAGGTCCCAGGTTCGATCCCGGCTCTGGGTCACTGTCCGTGTGGAGTTTGCACATTCTCCCCGTGTCTGCGTGGGTTTCGCCCCCCACAACCCAAAAATGTGCACATTAGGTGGATTGGCCACGCTAAATTGCCCCTTAATTGGAAAAAAATAATTGGGTAATCTAAATTTAAAAAAAAAAACTACAGGAGTTTGTGTTTGTGTTGTAAATGTATTTGGAATTACAGATAAAATAAACTAGATGTAGAAAGATAAAAACTTTGTGAGAGTTAATGATGAGGTATCCCAAAGATGGCATAAGCAAACAACAGAAACTGTGCAACTCCGAATTGCCTTTTCAGAGAAATTGAAAAGAGCATTTCCCCTGTGTGCATGCTTTGCTGAATAAAATTGCTATTGGTCTTTACCTACAGCTGACACTCCACACCAAAATCTTCTCTCTGTACATAGTTAATTATACAATAAATAGTTCATTATACAATAAATAGTTACTGTTCAGACTCTATGCCTCTGAACCTTTTCCTACAACATCCAATAAACAGGGGGTAGAGGTCAATGGTTTGGAAGGTGCTGTGGAAGCACAAGATAATTGATAGGGGGGGAAAGCTTACACCAGAAGATCATTTTTAAAGAAATTACCATTATGAATACAGGATTGATTTTCTAAAACATTGTGGTGTCAAAGATATTTGTAACTGTAAACTTACTTTGGCCTAGTGATATTTAATTCTGATATATTTCCATCCCAGAATATGTATGATCACAAGCACACAGTATTGTAATGTTGGAGATTACAATTATGTATACCAATTTCTAACCCCATTTTAAAATCCCATCTTGCTTTGTTGCACTTAATTTTGATCATGAACTTGTAAAGGACTGTGAAAAGTAAAATAACTGGGGAAACCAAAGCCAGTGTCTTCTACCATGATACAAACCTTATTCACTTACCACAATTCCATATTACCTCTTGGCTACTGTCAGGCTGAATCTAACAACCTTACAATTGATTTGGCCCCAAGTTTAGCTTCCAAGACAGCTTGGTACCATTTCTATAGCATCATCCAATTCTTCTCCAAGCCATATGCTACTACGGTCTTCATTCATACTTTTATTTTCTCTAGACTTAAAGACCCACTTCCAGTCTATCACACTCCATAAACTGGATCTCTTTAAACTTCCTGCTGTCTGTATCTGCACTTGCTCTAGATTATGCTCACCCCCATCACCCCTGATCTTCCTTAGCTCCTGATCCACCAATACCTTCCATTTTAAAATTCTCACCACGATGTTCAGCTTCCTTTCCCCTCCCCATAGCTTCACTCTTCACCATCTCTACAATGCTCAAATAACTGGTCTTTCTCCAGTTCTGGTCTTAATGCAACTTCAGCTCTGTTTCAACATTGGAGCCCATGCCTTCTGTCACCTATGCCCCACACCAGAATTCACTCCTTACACCTCTCAATCTCTAGTCATTTAAAACTCCCCTTAAAAAATGACTTATGGCTGGGATGAACCGGTTTCTTGACGGACTGAACATACCAGTTGTGGGAGAGAGCAGAAAACGGGATCTGGAAGCACCACTAGCACTGGGAGAGATCATGGAGAGCATTAGCTCCATGCAGGCGGGGAAGGCGCCGGGACCGGACGG